>NC_084531.1:7074895-7729895 GCF_024500275.1 Phycodurus eques
TGTGATAAATGTGTAAATGTGAATGAAAGTGTACACCTTTTTCACAACCCCCAGGTGGCAGTATACAGTACATTTATACAATGTTAAACATCCCAAAAACATGCTTGGTAGGTTAATTGACAACTCTAAATTGCCCGCAGGTGTGAATGTGAGTGCAAATGGTTATTTGTTTGTATAAGCCCTGCGATTGGCTGGCAACCAGTTCAGGGTGTACCCCGCCTCCTGCCTGATGATAGCTGGGATAGGCTCCAGCACGCCCGCGACCCTAGTGAGGTGAAGCGGCTCAGAAAATGGATGGATGGATAAAGATTTTTTTCATTTTCCTTATACCCATAGGGGGGTAGTAACGCGCTACATTTGCTGCATTACATTTCCTCAAGAAACATTTTGGATAAATTGTACTTTTGAGAGTAGTTTAAATGCACCATACTTTTTACTTGAGTACCTGCATTTATGTGAAGAAAAATCAATACTTTTACTCTGTTATAATGATTGACATGCTGCTCGCTACTTTGATTTATGCATTGCGTGCGTAATCTAATCTATTTTTACTTCCGCATAGGGCGCCGTTGCGCCAATCCAACGTGAACACTAGTAACTCCAATTCACCAATCAGACAGCACAAGGCAGTCACATGACCGATCCTAGAGACTAAATTGCTTTGATGCAATCAATCAATTCAATCAATCAATTCATGCGCAATCTCGTTCTTAAGAAGCAATAAATCAATCCACTGAGAGTTCGATTGACCGATCATCAACGAAACAATAGCTGATTATCAACGAAACAATAGCTGAGTGCTCTTTCCCTACTTTGATTTGTAGATTTTTAAAAAGTAGGTGTGATAGCACTATAACAATATGAAGGTTCTATGCATGTCTGCACTTGACTGTGTGTTGCTCATTTACTCAAATCAAGTCAGATTGAGTATTCCTACCAGGCCATTGTTTCACGCACACATGATGGGGAGGAAGTGTGCATGCATGTGTGTGTGCGTGCATGAGAAATGGAGCCAGAATACAATGTTTATACTGAATAAGTATCTAAATGGAATGCTGAAATGGAGAATAATATAATTGTAATCAACTCAGAATCAGAATCAGAATAATCTTTATTTGCCAAGTATGTCCAAAAAAACACACAAGGAATTTGTCTCCGGTAGTTGGAGCCGCTCTAGTACGGCAACAGACAGTCAATTGACAGTGAACACGTTTGAGACATAAAGAGATTGACAAAAACAGTCACTGAGCAGTAAAGGGTTGCTAGTTATCTGGTAATGCAGGTACATTTTTTTTTTTTTGACAATTGTGCAAAAAGATGCAGAGTCCTCTAGCACTTAGAGCAGTTTGAAAGACTAATATTGCAATAGTCCAGTGCAATGACCATTGTGCAAAGGGCGCCGAGACTTCAAGCGAGTAGTGTGATAATCTGGGACAATGTTGATTGTGCAAATGTTGCAGATACTCCTCAATCAGTGTGCAAATGGAGCAGATGCTACTCTGGCATGAGTGACCAGTATTGGTCAACAACAGATATGCAAATAGTGCAGCGTGGTGAGACTACTACAGTGAGTGCACGAGTAATGTATAATTGGCCCCACAGAAATGTGACCACAAACGCAAGTAAAAAAATTGCCAGCATGTTGTAATGGAATTGTAGGTTAGGTGTTTAGGAAGTTGATTGCAAGAGGGAAGAAGCTGTTGGAATGTCTGCTAGTTCTAGTTTGCATTGCTCGGTAGTGCCTAACTCAACCTCAAAATAAGCTTCCACAACAACGGAACAGTACTGTATGCATTGATGTTACCCAAAACACCTCAGTCCCTCCTTGTACTGCAATTAAACAAAAAACAAGAACAAATGAGATCATATTGGCTCAAGTGTTAAAAGAAACCCTGGCAATGATTAAACTCCGAGCACCAAAGCCATTGGTATTTAACGGAAACCCAATGTCGTTTACTGAATAGAGCAACTTCTTCAAGGCGTTGATTTAAGGAAACTGCATAGACCCAGCACATAGACTGCACTTCCTGAAGAAATACATATATGAAGAAGCACTCAGTCTCCTAGAAGAAGTCTTCCACAGAAGTGATGAGGAAACCTACACACTGGCATGGGAAACCTTGAACAAACACTATGGCCACTCCTTCATAGTATAGAGAGAATTCATGGGAAAACTAAGCAGCTGGCCAAAGTTTGAGGAAAAGGAATCCCTCTAGAGAAGGGTCTTCAGTGATTTCCTCATCTCCTGCAAGAATGCAACGCCCCATGTGCAAGATCTGAAGGTTCTAGACATCTGTTAATGAAAATCAGAAGTTGTTACATAAACTTCCTGACAAATAGAATTGCCATGTCACTAAAGAACTGGATGAAAGAAAGCTATATTCAGAGGAATTTCCAGACTTCATAGCAGAAGAGGCATGCATTGCATGCAACCCGATTGCCTCCCTTCAAGCACTAAAAGGCGGAGATGAAATCTCAGAGAGAGAGAGGAAATGTCAAGGTCAACACCCTGGTGACATCTGCAAAGGTATCTCATAAAACAAAACGCACTGACCAACAAGACAAAGACTTGTCTTGTTTGAGATGAAGAGAGAAAATGACAACTAGTGTGTGCCTACTGTGAAGAAAAAAACATCATCTACAAATGGAAAAAAAATTTAAAAACCATGTCTCAGAAAGAAAAGTAGTTCATCCCAGACAGCAAGATGTGCTATGGTTGCCAAAAGGGTTGGCAATGTTGCCAAAAACTGCTGAAAAACTGAGATTCAATAGTGAACTGTCAAAGAGAGGCTGGATTTAAAGTGAGCAGAAACCACTCAGAAGAGAGTATCAAACTAACAACAGCCTACACTACACAATGAATCTTTCTGAGGCAGAATTGTATTCGTATACGTGAGAAAGCAAAGGGATGGACTCCCCTTCTTGGCGAAGCAAAAGAGCTCCCTGGTACTGGACTGTCTAGATCAGACTACAGGATTTTAGCCCCGATATTGGCCTGATTAGCCATCGCGAGCGATTTCCTAGATTGGGACGCACATATTTTGTCGAGAACGACAAAACCTTTTGTAGTGTGACATAATCCACGACCAACGATTTGGCCCTACAAAATGAAAAGTCTAGCATATGTGATTTTTTTTGGGGGGACATCTGTGTAATGTGACATGGCAACGAGAACTCTCCGACAGTGCACCTTGACCAATAGGATTGCGTATTGTGACCGGCACACGTCTCCCATGCTTGCCGTTGTCAACATACTTGCACACTGTTGTAAACATTTATTCACGCGCACAAACCAGTGTTTACCGAAGCTTTAGAGCATGGTTCGACAGAACGCCGGCATGTTTACCTACAACTATTAGTGGTAGCACTAGCTTGCTAGGTTACATAACGTTTTGTTGCCTGCTTGCGAGCCTTATCATATTAAAAGTACGTGAAATACCTCAATCAATCCTTGAATGAACGTCCTCTCCTGAGCACCAGTGACGACCACCATGTGTTTTTCCTCATTTTGTTATTTTTCCCCCCACACAATACATTGGCATGATCTATTGTTGTTGTCGTCGCCACGGTAAAGAGTGTATCCAGTCACGTTGCCCAGTGACACGTTTTGTGGTCCTGCCTCCCCGACAGTCTTTGATTTGAGAAAATAAACCCCAGTGTTCGTAAAAGATGGGATGCGGTGGTATCGGAATACATGCCGTGTAGTGCTGCCACTGTCTGATCGAGATACGGAAGCATTTTATGGCAATAGTCTGACGTAATGCAATTGTGAAAGACCAAATTTGTCTTGTAGTCTGATCCAGGCATTAGAAGATCGACTGCTCAGGTTTGGAGGGCATCTTGAGAAGATCTTCTGAGTAATTTAAGCTAAAGCATTCAGTGATTCTGCCGAGGGAAATTATTGTCTTGCAATTGATACTGGATGACTGTCACAAGAGAATTCAACATCAGGGCCATGGCCAAACATTGAAAAAGCTCAGGGCCAGTGGATATTGGATTGTTGGTGAAAGCCTGATGGTAACCAAGCATATCAAGTCTTAATGTTGCGTTCTTGAGTCGCATGTAATTATAGTACAGTATGTGATAGGATTGTATATTTATGTTAGTTTTTCACCGCAAAATCGTGTTTACCAATGATGAATGTGTGGAGAAATAATAAAGTTGTTGAACATTGGTTGACACTGTCATGTCTGTCAGTACCAGAAATCCTTCAGGAGTATTTATAGTTTTATTTCATATCAGTTATTGTCTTTCCAGGAAACTGATATACACACACTCCGAATGAATGTGTGCATAAAAACGTCACTTTTTTAAAACATCTATTCAAAATGGTAGCACTCATCATCATTTGTTTAAAACTTGTCTTCTGCAACAGCTTTGTCTTCCCCTCTCTGCTTATTTTTAGATGTCTCTTTCTCACCCTCATCTTCCTAGTGTCTGTACATTTAATTGATGGAGGAGTGCAGTAGAAAGGAATAGAGAGACCTGATAATCACAGTCAGAAATACAGAGAAAAAGACTAAGTAATTATAATATGTAATTAAGTGGCATTTTTTTAGTAATTGTGGGAAAATTCCTATACTGTATTGGAATTGTTTGAGTTTAAATATTTTACAGTTCCAAAAAAGGTTTGTTTCAATAGTTAAAAAATATCACATAAAAAATATGTAATTGTAAATATTGTGATATGCTGATCTTCATTCCTCTCCTTTCCAGTACATGCCTCCATATTTCTAATTGTTCCTCCACCTGATTCCTGCTTTCACTGCAGATCACAATGTTGTCTGCGAACATCATGGTCCAAGGGGATTCCAGTCTAACCTCATCTGTCAGCCTATCCATCACCACTGCAAACAGGAAAGGGCTCAGGGCTGATCCCTGATGCAGTCCCACCTCCACTTTAAACTCCTCTGTCACACCTACAACACACCTCACCACTGTTCTGCTACCCTCATACATGTCCTGTGTTATTCTAACATACTTCTCTGTCACTCTAGACTTCTGCATGGAGTACCACAGTTCCTCTCAGGGTACTCTGTCATAGGCTTTCTCTAGATTCACAAAGACACAATGTAGCTCCTGCTGACCTTCGCTGTACTCTTTCTTGGCATGAAACCATACTGTTGCTCGCAAATACTCACATCTGTCCTGAGTCTAGCCTCCACTACTCTTTCCCATAACTTCATCGTGTGGCTCATCACCTTTATTCCTCTATAGTTCCCACAGCTCTGCACATCATCCTTGTTCTTAAAAATGGGCACCAGCACACTTTTCCTCCATTACTCAGGCATCTTCTCACCCGCTAGAATTCTGTCGAACAAGCTGGTCAAAAACTCCACAATCACCTCTCCTAGATGCTTCCATACCTCCAGAGGAATGTCATCAGGACCAACTGCCTTTCCAATTTTCATCCTATTTAATGCCTTTGGAGCTTCCCCCTTACTAATCTATGCCACTTCCTAGTCCACTGCACTTGGCTCCTCTATGCTTCCTTCTCTCTCATTTTCCTCATTCATCAACTCCTCAAAGTATTCTTTCCATCTATCCAGCACACTACTGGCACCAGTCAACACATTTCCATCTCCATCCTTAATCCCCCTAACCTGCTTGCTCATCCTACCCATCTCCATCCCTCTGTCTGTCCAACCTGTATAGATCCTTTTCTCCTTCTTTAGTGTCCAACCTGGCATACATGTCATCATACGTCGCATCTCAATGTATTCCTTTCTCCTCTCCTCGGTCCTCTCAGCGTCACACTTCTTCTTAGTTCACCTCTTGTGTGATTTCCTGTACTTTGAGGTTCGACCACCAAGTCTCCTTCTCCCTTCTCCTGCCAGAAGATACACCAAGTATTCTCCTGCCTGTCTCTCTGATCACCTTGGCTGTACTGGTCTAGTCTTCTGGAAGGTCCTCCTGTCCACCTACAGCCTGTCTCACCTCTTCCTGAAAAGCCGCACATGGTTCCCTGCTCTGCCTTTGTCTTCTTAATCTTCCTCCCCACCACCATAGTCATCTTACACACCACCATCCTATGCTGTCCAGTCACACTCTCCCCTACCACTACCTTACAGTCAGTAACCTCCTTCAGATTACATTGTGTAGCGGACACGCCATGAAAAGCTGACCCCCAGCACCCCAGTCTCCGGCGAGACTCGCTCTTCCCACCGAGATAAACGACCGCGGAGTGGCGAGACGTAAATTCACATCCGTACGCTAAATGAATCAACAGTCATAATCAACAGAAACAAGACACAGACATTTGTTTTGGCATGCCGACGCTAAGGGAATTACTCGGCCCCGGAGCTTCAAAGCGGAGACCAAAGATACTGAGTTCGCCCCTAGGACGCCAAGTTAATTAATTTAGCCCCCGCCAGGCAGCCCAGAGGATTTCACCAACAAAGGCGCCTCCACTCTGTTGGGTACCGCGCCATTTGGGAGTTTGAACAGGCAACAGCAACACCCACAGGCGACGGAACGGCACTACAGACACGGGTTCAGGAAACATAGTCTGTACCAGACTTGGCTGGTAGATAATATTTTAAGAACTTTACATGAACGCCACTAGTGACTGTATTGCTGGAAACTTGAATGTCTAACATTGAATCTGTTGTCAACTGAACCAGATGAAATGTTTCAATCCACACCACACAAATGCCACATTGAAAATAGTACTGTTCTCAACAACATAACATAACATTTGAAACATTCATTACAGGTATTAAAGAGGATGAACATGGGACAATGCAAAGCGGGAAAATGGTCTCGTTATCTCAAATCCAATCATGAATATTTTATTCCACTGGTTTTAAACCACAACATAATAACAAAATGGGAAATTAACACTCAGAGGCAGTCCAGATCCCCCTTTGGTCCCGAAGGTGATAAAAGAAGGCAGGAGGGGGTAAACCACCTCCTTCTGGTTCACTTCGGCCATAAAAAGGCCAGAGCTATGTTCTCTGGTTAGCTTTTTGTCTCTCCCGACCAACTTGCCGACGACTGGCCCAGGTCCTCTTCTGGAAAACCGTTTTGACTACAGCCATTTCCATCCTTCCTTTTTTTTTTATACCACCATCTGTCCCTCCAAGTTCCTTTCCTGGATGCCGTACTTACCCATCACTTCTTCATCACCCCTGTTTCCTTCACCAACACGTCCTTTACAATCTGCACCAATCACGACTCTCTCTCTGTCTGGGATGCTCAGAACTACTTCGTCTAGCTCCTTCCAGAATTTCTCTTTCACCTCTAGGTCACATCCTACCTGTGGGGCATAGCCACTAATCACATTATGCATAATACCCTCAATTTCAAGTTTCAGTCTCATCACGCGATCTGATACACTCTTCACCTCCAAGACATTCTTAGCTAAATCTTCCTTTAAAATAACCCCGACTCCATTTCTCTTCCCATCTACACCTTGGTTAAACATTTTAATCCCTACTCCTAAACTTCTAGCCTTACTGCCTTTCCACCTGGTCTCCTGGACACACCATATATCAACCTTTCTCCTACTCATCATGTCAACCAACTCCCAATATTTTCCTGTCATAGTCCCAACATTCAAAGTCCCCACATTCAATTATAGGGTCTGTGCTTTCCTTTTCTCTTTCTGCCCAAAAACCCACTTTCCACCTCTCCTTCGTCTTCGACCCACAGTAGCTGAATTTCAATCGGCGCCCTGCAGGTTAACGGTGCCAGGACAGAAGTTGTTAACCCGGGCCACGACCGATCCGGTTTGGAATTCTTTATTCTTATTCTTTCTTTATTTGTTTGGCAAAGTTTTAAGCCGGATGCTCTTCCTGACGCAACCCTCTGCATTTATCCAGGGTTGGGACTGGCCTACAGTTTGCCCTGGCTTATGCCCCCGGGCTGCATTGCCTCAAAGCACTACTAAGGTTCCTAAATTGAGTTAATAGTTGCATGGTATCTGGGGATTGCTATGACATGCTGTGCTGTATTAATTATAGGTAGTGTTGGGAAAGTTAATTTTCAATGCAAACTAGTCCAAAGGTCAATTCACCATTCCAAAAATGAACTAGTTCAGTTCATAGTTCAAAATTAAAAATGTTGGACTAAATTCACCATTCCAAGAATGAACTTGTTCATCGTTCTTTTTTTCTTCTTCTCGATATTATGCTGATGGGCTATTCCCCTTAAATACTAGCATTCCATTTTCCCAGTCTTCACCCTACAATCTCAAAAACATGAGTAAAAACTTGCTTGAATAGTCTTTTTTTGTTTTTTTAAACAAATAATTAAACGAAAAACAGAACTTTTGTGCTTAATGTGCAAACAAAAACACGCAACACAGTATGACAGGAACGAAGGTGAAAGGACATTCATAACTTTGCAATCCTTGCAGCTCTGGCTGTCTGTATTCAAAGTATTTTATTTAATATATTCTTACATTACAAAACTAAATAAATTCCACATCATGACAGTGATCGTAGAGTTTTAACTAAAGCATTCTGATACAAATAATTTTTTTTTTAGTCATCAATTTTTACAATTATGTACTGCATTACAAAAGAACCACAGAAGAACACATTCAGTCCCATTATCGCCGTGTCTCTGAACGCTCCACCGCTGCTTTTCATGGCCGGCAAGTCGCAGCTGCATTGAATTGGTTGCCAAATATAGCGTTCATCCGCCGACATATGAAGGATCATATATAGTGTGTTCAGACGGGTTTGTCCTGGAAGTCCCTAACAAAACCTGGCACTCTTGAATGAAAATTTACTTTTCGTTCAAAAACCGTTCTTTGACGCCAGAATGAGCATGTTCTTGGTTACGTTCATCAAGCAGATATGAACTAAGTTGAGTTCACGTTCGCACAAAATATGAACTTGTTCATGAACATTCGTTCAAGTAATTTGTCTCTTTGGTATTTCAGCTTAGCTAAATTGTGTTATTAGTATTTGCCTAGTATCAAACCTTGGCTAATTGCAGAGATTGCATAAATACTTGAGCTACTTGAGTTCAAGTTTAATCCATTTGGTTCATTTTAGAAGAAGTGATGCTCTTACTGGTTGTATTACTGTTGACTTCCCCTCCAGCACCCTATAAAGGAATCCAGGCGCTTCTTCCTTTTGACCTGGTGCAGTTCCACCTCCAGCGCTTATCCTCAAGTGCCAGCCCCTCATCTTACCTTCTCCTGTTGTGTACTCTTGACCAGTACGCCAAGAGCAGATGAAGTGCAGAAAACTGTGTCAGCACCTACCATCACTCTCTTTGCCACCACTCCCCTCCTCTTATTTCTCTTTTTTTATCCCGCCTCTCCAGTATTTCCCCACTGCCGGGATTTGGAGCAGACATTGATTTATCATTTATTTATAGCGCAGCTGTGAGCATGCACACTTGTGCATTATTTGTTTGTTTCTGTGCATCTGTACAACAGACGCTCATGTGGATCGTGGGCAATCCTGATTGTGTTCGGGTCGCGTCCCTTTGCATGTATCTGTATGTGTGTGCAAAGGCTCCTTTTCCAAGTTAATCTCTTAAGAAGAGGTGTGGTTCTCTCTGGCGCTGCGCTCGCTCTCATCCCTGCTCCTCAGTCTGAGTGGCGATATCATCACACACACTCACTCTCCTTCGCTCATCTTTTTCTTGCGCTGCTGTTGCTGCCACAGTCCCTCGTATCAAAACCTCGGCTTCTCACATCTGCGCTCTTCTCTGTTACGATGAGTTCTTGTGGTGAGATAGGGGATGCCATCGAACCCAGGTGAGTCACAGAGGGCATGAATGTTATGTTAGGTTTTGCGCAGAAACTGGAAAGGTTCATCACCTTATACTCCCATTTACGTTCTCCTGCATATATGGATTTGATTTTCAACTGTGTTTTGACTCTAAACTGGGTCACTGCTGAGCTAGCAATCACTACTACATTCCATTTCTCTGAGCTCTATAGAGGTCACGAGCAAATTAGATATTTTTCCTGATGGCTGCTGTGTTATTGGCGACAGTGTCATTTTCAGACCCTGCCAAACTGATAATAGGTCTAGTCTAGCCTTTGTCCACAGGGCTCATTGTGGATAATAGCCTTAGCAGATGCACCAACCACATGCCCATATGGAAGAGATTAAACATGCGACATGTATGCAGACAAACAACATATTTGTTCTGTGTTGAACACATGCTTTTTTATGTTTAGGAGCATGGTTATCCACATATAGAGAGCGGTACACGGGCATTTGGCATGCATACCTTTTCCACAGCAGAAGATATGTTTTCAATCATGTCGTGAAGCCTGGAGGATTTGCTTAATTCCCGGGAGTTTCAAGACTTTCTTTTCTCCCTTTTCCCGCTGTCCTCATGAATAGGCAGCAGAGAGGAACAGCTCGAATGTGTTTTGTGAAACATAGAAAGAACAAGGCGTAGAGTGAGAAAACCTAATGAGTGAAATGAGGACAAATGAAGAAAAGCGAGCTGCAGACTCAACAGGACAGAAACGAGAGGGAGGGGTGTGAAAGTTGAGTTTGAAAAGGAGAGAAAAAGAGTGAAAATGAAGAGAGAGACGAGGGCATGTATGTACGTATAAATCTGGACAAGCAGGCACTAAAACTAGGCTGAAGAGAAAAACAAAAAGCTTTAGAGGTTGATGTTCACAGTTTGGCTGTAGGCGAGATGTTCAGACATTTTGAATACAAATATGTTGAAGAAAAACGGTGTAAATGTGGAAAGCTTTCTATTAGTGCAGTTGTTTTCCCAAAGATGCAGAACTATGAGGTAACCTCTGACGTATTTTGGGTGGCCTGGAAATTCTCTTAGAGTGTACTAAGGCTGCCAACTTTGTCTGAATATTTTTCACATACACTGTTTTCCTTTTTCAGCTCAAGACTTGATCAAAATATGGTTCAAACTTACTCCCCAAAAAGTCAGGGTGCTTCTTTAGCACCCAGGGAGCAGTTCAGGGTATCTTTGTCATGGGGCATTGATAGTCCGTTGCGCATCCTGTCTAGCTCTGTCCACACTTTTTGGCCCACATTCTTCTGCTGGTCGTGACTTGAACGGGGATCCCCTCGGTGGCAGGCGTCGATCTCAACCACTTCGTCACGGCTCTTCCATTAAAATAGCATACAGCATTCTACATTGATAGTTGGTGACCCAATAAAAACTGACCTGGGTATTATTGTGGCACGGTGGTTAGAACTTTTGCCTCAAATGAAAGAGATAACACATTTGCTCCTAGCTTGGACCATCTCTGTGTGGTTTTTGCATGTTCTGCCCATGTGTGTGTGTGTTTTTCTCTGGGTCCTCCAGTTTTCACGACAGACTAAAACATGTACAGTAAGGTTGATTTGAAGGTCATTAGTGTGATGTGATGTTTCATAAATCGGACCTTGATCCGGGGCATAAAGTGGAGCTCAAGCAACTTCTCTGTAATGCGAAAGATAATGTAATGTACTGGGTTATGTCACAAGTGACAGTCTGGGGTCAGTGAATGTTGGTCAGTTCCGAATGTTGTTGTTCATGTTGGTGTTTCTAAATTTTGGAGGTCAGTGGCACCTTCGGCATGGTTGTGAGAGCTACAGTATGTGATTGATTAAAGAAAATAAGAAAAATATTGAAAAATATGACTCAAGTAAAAGTAAAAACTAGTCCTCCAAATAATTAATTAATAGTTAATAAGTACTAAGTGAAAAAACTACTCAAGTACTAACTGGTGAGTAATGTCTAATTCTTTTTCTTAATCAGCACATGAACAAGAAAAAAAAATAGGAATTTGCAACTTCAGATATTGCCCAACAATGTCACTTGTATTAAAACAATATATTATATCAATTTTAAAATGACATTAAGGAGAATTTAGCAAAACCAAATGGTCTGAAATGAACTTTTTTTTGTTTACACTCAGCACAGTAGGCTCACCAGACAGAGATGGCATGACATAGGTGTTTTTTTTTCATTGTCTCTAAACTGAACATGGATTGAATGTCAGGCCAGGGATGTTCTGCCTCTTCCGACTGTGAATTGCACACCGTTATTTTGGCCAGTCTTCGCATAAATGATTCACTTTGAAAACTGTGGGTTGATCTCATGTCTCTTATTGCAGCATTCTAATCAGTAACTTTGTAGGAATATTATGTAACTCCATTGGCTCACAAATAAATCTGACTACGTACATTTAAGGTTCAATAGACAATCTGAATATACTCCCAAAAAAATATTCAATAAATACTGCACAATAATTAACAATGCACAGTACTGTAGCACTATAAACGTGTAAATTCAATTCGTGGGCTAATTTGCAGGTAAATCCATGAGCCAGGAAACAAAAAACTTTAATTTGTTAAAACTGGAAATCACAGTGCTAATATTTAATTACTATAAGCCACATATCATTTGAAAGAAAAAGCGATGTTAACGCCAACACTAAAACAACAACTGTCCGAGTCCCGTTCCCGATATACTGTAGTTGGTTAGCGACCACAAGCTACGGCTAGCGCTAGCATGCCAACACGAGCAATTCAACTGACTCACCAGTTCCCTCTTTGTTCCACTCACTCACTCTTTGTTTGACTCACTTAACAGTAGGTAACAAAATCATCTATGGCATAGTGCCTTATAACGGTTTGAAAACAGCTAACATCGCCTACCAGCAGGAGCTCGCATGCAAGTCCTCCTCGCACAGCACATCACATTGCGGAGCATGCAACGCACAATAATAAAAAGGTAAAGACGTCAGCAGAAGGACGTGAGTCATGCAATAGTGATAGTGATATATTGTGCAGTATGATGAGAAGGCAAAGAGATACGCAGGCACCGGTAAAAATAACCAGATTACACTATCAAAAGTAGTGCATGCAATAGAACTTAATGGAATTGAGTGGGAGCAGCGTTCTTTCTTTATATAAATGCTTGAGTATGGTTTAAAAGTATGTTGCATTGAATATACTCTGACAATTAATTTTTTTCCAAAAGTTACCCAAGTAAATGTAACTGACTAAGCCTAACCTGCAATAACATCGCTGCATATTAAATAGCCACTCCTCTTCCTGACTCAATTAAGTTTTCCCGGCACATTTCCAGTGTCTTTCAGGCTCATCCATTGTTGTGTTACAGATTGCAGCTTAGTGAGCGCGATAAGCATTAACAGGCCGGCCTGCACTTTGATCGTGGTGCGTTGGATGAGATGGATCACTATATTTGTTCTTGTTAATCTCAGAGCTGTTTTATGCTAGTTCTTCAACACTAAATTCATTCAATTATGCATTTATGGACCTTCCTTTGTTCGCTTGGACACACCCAAACACAATCGGGCCTAGCCATTTGGGAACCCTGCAGGCGAGATTTTGTAAGATGCCCCCTCCAATGCCGATGTGTACAAAAGAAATCAGGTAGCATTGATTTTTTTTAACCATTTTTATTTAATCTACAGTGTAAGTTCACGTCAACCAATTTAAAATACATCCATTCATCCATTTTCTGAGCCGCTTATCCTCACAAGGTTCGCGGGGGTGCTGGAGCCTATCCCAGCTATCATCGGGAACGAGTACACCTGGTTGCCAGCCAATCGCAGAATTTAAAATACAGTATATGGTACCATTTAAAATGATTTAACTGTTACAATTTAAAATACAAAAATGAAAAACCTAATAGATACATGTTGTCTCCTATGCATGTACCATATATGATTGAATAATATATGATATGAATTATCCAATTTCACTTAATTTGCCCAAAAAGTTATTATGTACACTATTTTGCCGAAGTATTCGCTCACCTGCCTTGACTCACATATGAACATTAGTGACGTCCCATTCCTAATCCATAGGGTTAAATTATATGACGTCGGTGCACCCTTTGCAGGTTTAACAGCTTCAACTCTTCTGGAAAGACTGCCCACGAAGGTTTAGGAGTGTGTTTATGGGAACTTTTAACCATTCTTCCAGAGGCACATCTTTTGAGGTCACACACTAATGTTGGACGAGAAGTCGTGGCTCTCAGACTCCGCTCTAATTCATTTCAAAGGTGTTCTATCGGGTTAATGACAGGACTCCGTGCAGGCCAGTTAAGTTCATCCACACCAAACTCTCTCATCCATGTCTTTAAGGACGTTGCTTTGTGCACTGGTGCACAGCCGTGTTAGAAATTGAAGAACTGTTCCCACAAAGTTGGGAGCATGGAATTGTCCAAAATATTGCCTCTTTAGTTCCAGTGATAGGAACTCTTAAGGATTCAGCATACCAAGAGCTATTAGACAAATCATTGATCCCAACTTTGTGGGAATAGTTTGGGGATGGTCCCTTCCTTTTTGAACATGACTGTGCACCAATGCACAAATCAAGTAGCATAAAGACATGGATGAGAGAGTTTGATAGGGATGAACTTGAGTGGTCTTCACAGAGTCCTGACACCAACCTGAAAGAACACCTTTGGGATGAATGAGAGTGCAGACCGAGAGCCATGCCTTTTCGTCCAACATCAATGTGTGACCTCACAAATCTGCGAATAGAATAATGATCAAACATTGCCTACATACACTCTTGATCCTTGTGGACACCCTTTTCAGAAGAGTGAAAGCTGTTATTGCTGTAAAAGGTGGACTGATGTCATTTTAAACCCTATTGATTAAGAAGGGGATGCCACTTCAGATCTTATGTGAGTCAAGGCAGGTGAAAGAATACTTTTAGCAATATACTGTATCTTTCCTCATCTATGCCAGTGACATGCAGGAAAGTCATGCTTCCTGTGAATCAACTTTGTATTAAACAGGCCCAGATTTCACACTGAGGCAGTCAATTTGTGGGTAAATTGAGTCGAGATCTTACTTATTTCAGTATGCATACCTTTTGTGACATTTTTATTTGGTATATCGGCCTGAATAACATGAAAGTACAAATGAATGTGGACTACTTGTCTGACTGACTGTGATTTTGTTTTAAGATCCCATTGGAAAAAGAGAAATTGGATAAAACCAGAATCACACTCAGTCATGATTTTATTTAACACTAATTCTAGAGCACATTTAATAAACTCCTTATATTGTTTTGGACTGCTTTACTTGTTCTTATGTATCTGTTTTGTTTGCATTTATACACATTTGTGTCATGAGATGTTTGAATGAAATTGAATTATAATCATAATAATTAAAACAAATCATTATTTAATAGTCAGAAAGTAGTACATCCACCTGTAAACCATATCTTCTGGGTTGGAAAAAAAAATATTTTCTTATAGTTGATTGGTATGGCAGACAACAAATTGTATTGTGATGACACTCCACATTCCCAAAATGCATTGCAGCTTTTGTCACTATAAGGGACAATTTAAAACTTACCGTAATTTCTCGTGTATATAATGCGCATTTCCCCCCTCCCAAAAATTGTCAAAAGTTAATCGTGCGCATTATACATAGGTATTGGGGCAAATGGAAAAAACCATTCACATAAATGTATGCCGCCATCTAGTGGTTATGAAAAAGCTGTACACTTTCATTCCAAAATTCCACCGCCACCTAGTGGATATAAAAAAGGTGTGGCCCACACTTTCATTCCAATATGACAGAGGTACTACGTGTGACTGCATATATGTACAGTTGCGCTGATACATTTACATACCCTGGCAGAATTTGTGAATTTTTATTATTTTTTTTTAAATATGACTGAACAACAACCATCATGAATTTCTTTATGGTTATGTTTTGCTGAATGATAATGCTTTTCTGAAATGCTTGACGGTTTAATTTGAATCCCATTAAAATAAAATTAAATGTTTTTCGCCTGGTCCTTCATGTTTTCTTTCAAGAATTGTACCCATCTTACAAATTCTGCCGGGGTAATCAAACATATAAGCACAACTGTGTGTTTTCAAATTTACTAAATAAAAGTAGGGCTGTGAATTTCAAAATAAGAGCAAGTAAATTAAAAAAAAGGATTGCATGCTCAAATAAAGTGCTTAAGTACAGAATAATTCTTTGAAAAAAAATAAAATACAGATAATACTTCGTTTTAATCATATGGGTAGAAGCAAAATCATGCATTGTAAAAATGCATTATACATAGGTAGAAGGATTTTCCAGAATTTTGAGGTCAACTTTGGGGTTGCGTATTATACATGAGTGCGCATTATACATGAGAAGTTACGGTATTATGCAAGATGAGCACCCGCTAATGGACTAAGGTGAGCTTTCTGTAATACCTTACCACACCCAACAACTCCTGTGAAACACAATATGGAAGGCAGTGAGGAAGGACACTATGCTTGTGTGTGTGTGTGTGTGTGCGTGTGTGTGTGTGTGTGTGTGTGTGGGTGGGTGGGTGGGTGGGTGGGTGGGTGCGTGTTTGCGAGAGAGAATGACAGAGACAGCAGTCATACTGTGTGCCAGGCTGATGGTTAGGCACATGGGTCAGCTTCAGCTGTCAATTTACATCAGTCAGCAGCATGCGTGCACTCACACACCTACTGTAATACAGTCTCTTGATCTTATTGTGCTGTTGCTCGAGAGCAATTGAGGATTGTGACTGAGTGATTTGTGGGACTGTGCAGCGATAATATTGACCTGGAAATGTTCAGTCACGCGGCTGTTTGGCTCTTTCACAGAGACTGACGATTACAGAGTGCATTTTGTGTTATGATATTGTTTTTAGGACACTGTCCTACTTCTGACTGAATTATGTTATAGGATTTTAACACTGAGCTGCTAGTCCATTCACTTTCCAGTAATTTTTAGTTAAAGGGGACATATTTTGCCAAAGTAACTTTCTCTAGTATCTTGGATGTAATATTGTCTCTGTGGTGCCTCAGTAAACATTTGAAATAGGAATTAAAATCGTCCATGCATTCCTGAGTTCCCCTGATTTTTTTCTGCCGCGAGGCCTGAAATCAGGTCATTCGAATTTCTCAAGCTTATCTACGTCACTGGCGAAGATCGCCGCCTATCTCTCTGCGCCTATCTCTCCCAGCGCTGTCAACATAACAAACGTGTGCTCTCACAAGTAGTGAGGGTTGGGTCTTCTACACAGAGGCAACCAATCAGAGACAAGCCAAATATGGACAAAGCAGATACAAAACAGATACAAAATATATATATATAAAACAGACGTAGCTGTTAGAGGGGCCTTTTCTGGACACTTGTATGACAAAACCAAGGTGTTTTTTTTTTTTAATGACATTGACACTTTATTATACTTAGTCCATGTTAGCGAGTCACTCTATGGAGGTCTAAATAGCCAAAATGCGAGACCTTTAAGTTACTTTACTGTATACTGCATGCTTCACTTGAGTCTCACATTATTAGTCAAGTTTGAGGGTTTCAGACTAGAAATTACAAAATCAAGCTGAGACTAAGTTTATAGTCGATCTTTGGTGTGACAGTTTTTTTTTTGTGTTCAACTATGTGCACTTGTGGTATTTGTACAGTAAATCTGTAACTTGGTCTTGCCAATACAGAAGCGTTATTTCCCACAAGGTATGCTGATCTGATTCTCAGCAGCATGTAGCCTGAACCATCTCTCTGTCACACAAACACACACACACACACACGCATGCACAGGCAATGAATAAGGCCACCCTGTCCTGGGTCAGACTTCATTCTTAACACAAGTGGCCTCATTTATATCTACATCATCACACTCTATTATTTCTTTTTTTCCCAAAATGTTGAATCCACACTCCACCTGTTGTCTAAAAGTGTGTTTATGTAAGTGTGTGTGTGGGGGGGGGGAACCAGTGACAGAGAGGGCAAGCGACAGACAGAATGAGACAGATAAACAGAGGGACATAATTTTGCATGAATTGTAGTGTCCTTATCCGGGTTACTCTGTGTCAGTGGAAGTCTGCAGGCCCCAGAAACTGGGTCAGGTGTATGTGTCCACTTGTGCGCGCTTGCGTGTGTGAGAATGAGTGGATGATGTGCCCGGTCCGTTCATTGCCTCTGAAACACTTTATACAAAGAGGAGGATTTAAAAAAAAAAAATACTTGTCATAGTTTTAGTTGAACCGCAAATATTTTTATTGGTAAAGTATAGCATTTGTTTGTGTGTCATGCTTGCGCTTCGTTGCAGGGGTTCCTACACAGAGCTTATGATACAGAAGAGGAGTAAGATTCTGACCAATATGAATGTCCAGTATTTACCTTTTTTGGGATGTCTTACTAACTTTGTTGATTTTTGTTATGCTTACTTGTTATAATTACAGTATATGTTGAGCATTTATGCTTTTGATTACTTTGGAATTCATTGTGGATTGCTTGTTTAGTGTCTGTAATACATTTATTATTGCTTCAGTTTGTTGTTGACTTTGTTCCTCTTCATGGGAGAATAGGGGTACTGTGAGTTGGGAGTGTTGAGTGTTTGATATGTATATATAGACAGTGTGTATCCAAGCCAATCCAATGCCTGTGAATATTTTCATTCATCCAGGTCATTTCATTCTCAGGGCGTTGAATCGATCACAACTGGACTGTTGTGGACTTTCCAACCCTAGCCTGTTGCATGAACTGATGAAGGCCTGCCCCGACGAGAGGAGAAACAGCTTCTAAAACAGGCGTGTCAAACCTACGGCTTGCCGGCCAGAACTGGTCTGTCAGTGGGTCCAGTCGGTCCCGCGGGTATTGTTCTGCCCGTCTGGCAAGTTTTAGTTAATTTATACATATAGACACTTACAAGCCCAATTCCAATGAAGTTGGGACGTTGTGTTAAACATAAATAAAAACCGTCATTTATAATGTACCTGTGGATAAAAAAGTTAGCCTGTGGCCAAAATGTACATGGGCGGTATATGTACGTACGTTTGTGCCTCTCACTGGCCGTGCAACCCACTTCTTCCAACTATGAATCTATCTTTTTCTGGTTTAATAAATGTGATAAAGTACAACATACTATTTTTGCAGCCTCATACGCGCATCCACCAATCCAATGGCTCAATGTACGGCGGGGGTGGGCGGGACACTTCACGGATGTGGTAGATGTTTTTCGTTTGTTGTCCTGCTCTTTTTCCTCATTTACCATCTCGATCATGCTTTTCGTGTCACGTCTCCGGACCTCAGCTGTATGTCACTGACGATCGATGTCCGTAGGGAGATTAAGGATGTTGTGGCAACCCGCAGTGAGAACATCTCCATGTCATGACAGGTGGTGAAGCAGCAGCAGCGTTCCGACACTCAAAGTTATAATCAAGTGGATAAAAGTTCTCGCAAACCATATCGCTGGGTCACTAGCAAGTCAGCTTACACACACGTTAAAAGAAATGAGATAAGGATTAACAAAAGCAATAAAAACTTATCAGTAAGGCCGAGAGGAGTAGTGGGTCGTGACCACCCACATAGCTGCAGGCAGGCAACGGCTCCTCGAAAAGAGGTAGATGTTCATTTGCAGCAATTTTTATTATTGTTTTTGTTTACACAGTAATTCTTGTATGTCTATTTTATGCTAAAGTAATATTTTTAGTCAACTTTTTACAACCGCGCTCCACCCATATTGCTCGGCAAAATGCCTCGTTTCTATGCCGTCATTTCCTTCTACGTCATTTGCGGTGTGCCACTAGACTGGGCCAGCGCAGGAATGTATACGGTAGACACTTAATAAAAGAATTTTTAAAAATCTATTGTTGAAAAATACAGCAAGATGTTAGAGGAGCTAACAGGCTAAAATCAGCATTGTGCCATCTCCTTTAGTCCTGGCTTGGGTAAAAATGACTTTTTTAAAACAAAAAATAGGGTTTAAAGCTCAGATAAAAAATGGTTGGGAGACAGAATTGTGGCAAGGCACAGATCTGGCCAAGGTTACAAAAAAAATTCTGCTGGTTATTTAATCCTTAAATGTAAGATGTTTTGGACGACCAGAAACCTTCTAGAGCTGGCCGTCCGGCCAAACTGAGCAATTGGGGGAGAAGAGCCTTGGTGAGAGAGGTAAAGAAGAACCCAAAGATCACTGTGGCTGAGCTCCAGAGATGCAGTCGGGAGATGGGAGAAAGTTCTAGAAAGTCAGCCCTCCACCAATCGGGGCTTCATGGCAGACTGGCACGACGGGATCCTCTCCTCAGTGCAAGGCACATGAAAGCCCGCATTGAGTTTACTAAAAAACACCTGATGGACTCCAAGATGGTGAGAAATAAGATTATCTTGTCTGACCAAGATAAAACTTTTTGGCCTTAATTCTAAGCGGTATGTGTGGAGAAAACGAGGCACTGCTCATCACCTGTCCAATACAGTCCCAACAGTGAAGCATGGTGGTGGCAGCATCATGCTGTGGGGGTGTTTTTCAGCTGCAGGCACAGGACGACTGGTTGCAATCGAAGAAAAGATGAATGAGGCCAAGTACAGTAATATCCTGGATGAAAACCTTCTCCAGAGTGCTCAGGACCTCAGACTGGGCTGAAGGTTCACCTTCAAAAAAGACAATGACCCTAAGCGGAGTGGCTTCAGAACAACTCTGTGACTGTTTTTGAATGGCCCAGGCAGAGCCCTGACTTAAACCAAAAAGTTCCCAAAAAGACATTTCCAAAAAGACTCATGGCTGTATTAGCTCAAAAGGGTGCTTCTACTAAATACTGAGCAAAGGGTCTGAATAGTTATGGCTGTGTGATATTTCAGTTTTTCTTTTTTAATAAATCTGCAAAAATTTCAACAATTTCGCTTTTTTTCTGTCAATATGGGGTGTTGTGTGTACATTAATGTGGGAAAAAATGAACTCAAATGATTTTAGCAAATGGCTGCGATATAAAAAAGAGTGAAAAAATTAAGGGGTTCTGAATACTTTCCGTACCCACTGTATGTCCCTAATAATAAAAAATAATACAATTATTCTGCGATTGGTTGGCAACCAGTTCAGGGTGTACCCCGCCTCCTGCCCGATGATAGCTGGGATAGGCTCCAGCACGCCCGCGACCCGCGTGAGGAGAAGCTGCTCAGAAAATGGATGGATGGATGGATGGAATACAATTATTTTGTCTTCATTTTTTAGTTTCACTCTGTCAATATGCCTGTATACATTTACAAGGCAGGAGGATAACCACACTTTCATTCTGAAAAGTTCCCACACTAGTTTGTGTGGTCTGATGGGTCAGTTGAGCTCTTAAAGATGTCCAGATGGTTGTGGAAATGTATGTAAATTTAAAATGATTTCTAAATAAATAATTCAGCATTACACACACACACACACACACACACACACACGCACACACACACACGCACACACACACACACAGACAGACACAGACACATTTATATGAGGTACATACAGTTTATAGATCTACTGTGATTTGTAAGTTGCAACTGTAAATGAAAACACTGATGTTGAAATTGCACTAATTTTTATGACATTTGAGATTGCTCATATCATTTGAAACAAGATTTGCAACTAGATACCAATCAATAAATGTGATTTTGTTTCCCAAATGAAATTGTAATTAAGTGCACTCAAAATATGGTTAATTTTTTTGTTTTGTTATTTTTAGCTTATAAGGCCACAGATATACTGGTCCGGCCCACTTGACATCCAATTGGGGTGAATGTGGTCCGCGAACTAAAATTTATTAGACACCCGTGTTCTAAGACAACCAGAACGGTCCACTGATCGATTCAATGCCCTGAGAATCCAATCTAATCCAATCCAACTTTGTTAAGCACGTTAAAAGCAAGCACAGAGCACCCAAGTGCTGTCTGTACAAAGCAATAAATAAATAACACCAAAGGCAAAGAAGGTCACATAAAATACAAAGGTCGGTGAGTAAAGAAATTTTAAAGACGTAAATGTGAGTCAAAAAATGAGGAGTAAAATCAATAAGATTTTTTATTAAATGACCAAAAAAATAAATGGGTGTCAAAGGCCATGGAGATACAGTAGATACATTTTTAGTCGTGGTGTGTGTGTGTGTGTGTGCGAGTGTGTGTGTGTGTGCAATGAGACCTTTATGTAGGCCATCAATTAGTACTGAACCAGCTGATATTCATTTGCACTGACAAGGGTTTGATTATTGATAGATTTTAGGTGTTGTCTTGGCTTTCCATGCCTTTTTGCACCTCCCTTTCATCAGGTGTTCAATACTTTTTCCTTTTTGTCATTTCACGTTTTTACACACTACTTAATTTCTGATCTTATTTGTTCTACTTTCTTTGTATCTATGGATATTTTGGGTTGTTCCTAAAATCTGGTGAAATTTTGAGGTCAATAGCACATTTGGAAGTACATTTCGTGAGAAAAATGTGTTAAATACGAATGTCAGCCGCTGTATTTGCCTGTTTTCAATTTGTTTAGCTATATGCTGTTACCAATTATTTTGTTTTGTCATTTGACTGAAATGCAATCTGCATGATACGAAAAAGTGTTACTGTTGTTTGTCATCATTATTACAAAGTAGTCAAAGACCAAGTTGGAAAACAAATGTCAAACAGATTTTGCTTTTTACGTATCCTGAAATAGTTGCTGTTTGTTTGTTTTTCCGAGTCATACTCAACTTTGCATGCACACACACACACACACACACACACACACACACACGCACACATGCACGCATGTGTCTTCGTCTTTCTTGCTTCTCATGAGGTGGGTTTCGCTACCACGTGGTTTTGAAGAAGTGTAAGGGAGGAGTATGTCCTATTTTCCCAAAATTGCTGTTGAACAGAAAACATCTGGATTACGGAGAAATCCAGTGTGTGTGTGTGCCTGTGTGCGCATGTGTGTCTATGCATGTGAGAGAGAAGGAGAAAGGGAAGGGAGTCCAGCCAAAGATATCAATCAGAATCCCATCTGGTGACCACTAAACACAGCTGGGAACACATGAGGTCATGTTGTCTTAGTACAGATTATACAAACGTAATACACACAAACATGCACACGCATATGCACATACCAATTACATACTAGTATGTATCATGATTGAAAGTGAGAAGAAATATTATATACATCTGGCATGCCATCAAATCCCACTCAATGTGCTCTCCACACTTGCCCTGTGACTGACTGGCGGCCAGCCGCTCTGGTGACCCTGAACAGGATCACAAAATGGATTGAGATTTCCAGTCATCTTTTTATACTTCAGCTTGTGTTTATTGGTTGTTTTTTTGGGGGCTGTTGTGAGGTCCATGAGTGGTCAGCTAGGGTGAAGAGACTTCAGATTCTATGTAATATATCAACGCTGTAGAAGTAGCGTGAGCTAATGTATTGCAGATGTTTGGACGGGAAATTGCTGTTTTCTTTTGGCATCAAGCCTCCGGATTGTGTAGTCTACTCAAAGGTGCTGATGGCTTTATGACTTGAATGTTCTTCATTTGGACCTTTTTATTTCTTCACGCTTCAATGTACGTTCTTTTCGCTGCTTCAAAAAGTTGCGCATATGGTTCTTGTTTACAGGGTTAGGTCACAACTATGAGAGGCGTTTACAAGTTCCATGCCCAGTAACGTCTCCACCCCGGTGGGTCTCCAGCGACTCTCTCGTAAAGGCAGTTTACGACAACATTGTTCCTTATTTCGCAACGTGATGCTCAGAAAAATCGGTATGAGCTTCTTTAACTTCTGTGTGGCCACACTTTCTACTGTGCTGTGAATAAGTATTTGCCCCCTTCTCAAATTCTCCCCCCCCTAGCAATTAGTCTTTCGCATCTCTGTGGAGATATTTTGGCCCACTATTCCTTGCACAATTGTTGTAATTCAGCAACACTGGAGGGATTTCAAGCATGAACGCCCTTTTTAAGATTTTAAGAACAACCTTATCAATCATATTCAAGTCTGGACTTTGACTTGGCCACTCCAAAACCTTTTTTATTATTGTTATTTTTTTAAAAGCCATTCAGACGTTAACTTGCTGGTGTGTTTTGGATCGTTATCCTGCTGCAGGACCCAGGTGCACTTCAACTTGAGGTCACAAACATGAACTGAACATTCTCCTTCAGCATTTTCTGGTAAAGATCAAAATTCAGTATTCCATCAATCACATCAAGTCATCCAGGTCCTACAGTAGCGAAGAAGCTCCAGACCAGCACACTACCACCACCATGATTGACTTGTTATAATGTTCTTTTTCTGAAATGCTGTGTTACATTATGCCACATGTAACGAGACACCCACCTTCAAAAAAGTTCCACTTTCGTCATATTGGTCCATAGAATATTCTCCCAAATGTCTCGGGAATCATTCAGAGGTTTCTTTGCAAAAGTAAGATGAGCCTTTATGTTCTTTTTAATGAGCAGTGGTTTTCGCCTTGGAACTCTGCCATGGATGCCATCTCTTCCTTATTGTTGAGTCATGAACAGTCTGACCTTTACTGAGGCAGGGAAGGCTTGCAGTTCTGCAGATGTTGTCCTGGGTTCCTTTGTAACCTCCTGGATGAGTCGTCGCTGTGCTCATGGGGTAATTTTTGTCGGCTGGCCAATCCTGGGAAGGTTTGACACTGTTTATTGTTTTCTCCATTTGTGGATAATGGCGCTCAGTGTGGTTTGTTGGAGTCCTAAAGATTTAGAAATGGCTTTGTAACCCCTTACAGAATGATAGATGGCAATTACTTTATTTATCATCTGCTTTTAAATTTCTTTGGATCGTGGCATTTTGTTGCAGCTTTTTGAGATCTTTTGCCCGACTTCATTTAGTCAGACAGGTTCTAAGTGAATAAGTCAGTGAATTCTTGATTGAATTGTCTGGAGGTAATCCGGATTGGGTTCGGTCAGTGAAAATTAACTTGGCTTTCCATTAAATGTGATTAGGTACAGTTAATTCATGATTTACCAAGGGAGGCAATTACCTTTTCACCCAGGACCAGGTAGATTATTTTCCTTAATAAATAAAATAACCATTTAAAATCTGCATTTTATGTTGACTTGGGTTATCTTTGTCTGATATTTACATTTGTTTGACGATCTTAAACATTAAAGTGGGGAGACTATGCAAAAAAATAAAAAAGAAAAAAGAAAAAAGAATTTGAGAAGGGGCAAATCCTTTTTGACAACACTGCATCTAATGTGGGTTGGAGTTGTGAAATAACCAGAGGTAAGACAGTTACAAACCTCAGGTCCACTAAGAAGATGACAAATGTAAGGACTAGCACAGGACAGAGAAAACAGTGTATTTCAAACCTACTAAAATACTTAATGGTTTTTGTGTTTGGACAAAAACGTAAGCGGGCATGGCAAAAACAGGCGAACGCCACTCAGAAAGTGTCGAAGCAGGATTGACCGATGAATGCCTCTCCCAGCAATAACCACTCTTGTGAAAATAAAATACATTTGAGTTTTTCTCAGTGTAGTATGAGGAATGTGAAACTTTAAATTGAGGTAGTTATTGTTACAAGTTCTTGGTAAGGAGGAAACGCATTTGCCATTCACAGATGATCTCAGATTTTGTGTGCGTCTCATCTCTTTTCTCATTTATTCAATGTCAATCAAAAGAGTGTTTAGAGTTTCCGTTTAATTTGAGCTGACTTTATCAGAGCCTGATTGTTGTGTCGAGCAACTTTTGTGATGCAAATATGTGTGCATTATCATAAACAATTGAATTATCCCAGGTGGGACTCAATCTGGTTGTCTCCAAGCATACATTTGTAGTTTACCATGCCTTTGTCTATTAAAAACTAACTAACTAACTAACTTAAAACTAATCCTGACTTCTTCAGAGTACTGATCTAAAAGTGAGTTGTATTTCCTTTCGTGCCACCTGTTTGCTGCCTTATGTGGTAGGCCTGATTTTTGTTTTGTTGTTATTGTCCTTGTTGTTTTAAGTACCTGAACTTTCTTCGCTTGTTGGGCTTTTAAATTGACTGTCTCTGAATTCTCAGTGGTTGTCATGTGTTCTTAAATCCTTGATTGTTAAATGCTTCCTGACATCATTACGGAACTACTGTAGATGATTTTATCCATGAAGAAAGGCACATTCTCTCCTCCATTTGCTTTCTTCACACTTTCTCCTTCTGGTGTGGCTTTTCGTCAATTCTGGTACATCGCTCTCGATAGTTTAGCGTACAAGAAAGTGTAATCGGTTCACCACAGCTCATCCACTCCCACCTAGCCCAATATGTGGGCAGTACTGTGGGATCTTCCCGGCGAGCGCCTCCTTTCTTTCACCCTACTTGAACACGCTCTGGTGCTTGGTACCGTTCCCAGAAATGAATGGCACAAGCTGCGGCATGTGTGCACGTTGAGGGAGTGTATGTCAGTGTGTGTCCATTCTTGGCACAGAGCGCATGTCTCACATGCCAGGAATGAGTAATGCCACTCAAGCTGTTTTGCAGCCGTTGCATATCAGTAATCCACATTACACACACGCCTGTGAAGTGAGAACGAGTGTAAATTTACACACGCTTCCGGCACGCCAGTCATTACCACTGCTGTAGCAGTGGTTATTAGAAGTGACGTGTCTGAGTGTGCATATACGACGTATATCTGAATTAGCACCCAGACCCCATGTGTGTAGCAGAAGGGGTTTTCTCTTCTCCTCAGTCTGCAGATTTGATACTTTATGGACATTATATGCCTTCGGTGTCGGGGTTGTGCAATTTCACACCCTGTTGTAGCCAGCACGCCCGTTTCTGGGGCAAACAGACGGTAAGAAAACATTGCGGCTTGTGTCTCTGATCCTTTAAACTCAGGATATGAAGATGAATGGATTACTGAATGACTTTAATGTGTAGCTTTTCTATGAAAAAGAAAAACACGACCAACTTTTCATCATGGGAAGTGTTAAAAGTTTTTGTTAGACATCTGTACTGTATGTGATGTGATGTGCATGGTTACACCGCACTGAGTGTCTCTTTTGAACTGTTATACCAAAAACACAGATACTAGACAGTAACAGCAATGTAAATCCATTAGCATAAATACTGTAACCGTGATGCTGCAAAGAGCCATTATATTTCAGCAGTAGGCTAGAGACACTCAAATGTTTGCCTCTCCTGTGACAAATGTGACTGTGACGGAATGAAAACAGTAATTACCCCTTTTAAGCAGGCCGCGTTTGAATGGTGTCATGTTTCATTGTGCCGGGAAATTAGCATTGCAATGCTCCAATTAAACAACACAGACAGAATAGTGTTTATAGACAAGCGTCTGTGTTGATTAGGATGTGCACAGTCCGAATGACGAAAGCATGTGGAAGCTTTGCTGTTCGTTACGCCCAGCGGACTCATTAATCGGTACATCTGCACAATGTAATGAGATCCAATACAAGGACCGAATAAAAAAGTTGCTTTTACTCAGATAACAAGGCTCCGTTTTGATCAATATGGTCAAGTACGTATGCAAAAATTAAGCACTGCACCATACTGAAAGCTGTTTCCGATATGTACCTCTTTCATACAGCTATATTATACCCCAAATATGTTATTTGACAAGCGCGTCTTTATGAAGCACTGGAGTTTTACAACGCTACAAAATACAACAGCGTGATGACATGAAATGTACAGTGAGCCACTGAAATTCACCTGAGTGGTTTAACAAAGCTAAACCTGATGAAATGGATCATGTAGTCGATGGTTTTTCCTTGTAATTTTAAACTTAACAATATGAAATATTAGTTCATTAGTGTTTTGTTTAATTGTCATAATGCAGAGAATAATCGTATGTTTTTCCGCATTGTTTTCTCTTCTGTGCAAATTGAAAATATTCAACTTGTGTGTTTTACTTGTAACAGTAACATAAACTAGTTTCTCTCTCTATGTCCCCAGTACCAGGGAGCACGTAACCCCGGAGATGAACAAGCTTCGTCAGAGCCTGAGGAGGAAGAAGCCCACCTACGTCCCCGAGGCCAGCAGACCACATCAGTGGCAGGCAGACGAGGAGGCTGTACGCAAAGGCAAATGTAACTTCTCTGTCCGGGTAAGCCTTCCTAAGCCCCGATTTTTGTATTATGTTATACCCGTGAGGCGGCACGGTGGCCGACTGTTTAGAGCGTCAGCCTCACAGTTCTGAGGACCCGGGTTCAATCCCCGGCCCCGCCTGTGTGGAGTTTGCATGTTCTCCCCGTGCCTGCGTGGGTTTTCTCCGGGCACTCCGGTTTCCTCCCACATCCCAAAGACATGCATTAATTGGAGACTCTAAATTGCCCGTAGGTGTGACAGTGAGTGTGACTGGTTGTTTGTTTGTATGTGCCCTGCGATTGGCTGGCAACCAGTTCAGGGTGTACCCCGCCTCCTGCCCGATGACAGCTGGGGTAGGCTCCAGCACGCCCGTGACCCTAGTGAGGAGAAGCGGCTCAGAAAATGGATGTTATACCCATGATATTTAGCCCTAAAATTCTTAATCCCCATCATCAAAAATCAGTGTAATTTTTTTTTTCCTTGCCATTCTTTATCTTCATTTTCTGCAGTCAGTATTTTTGTATTCACGACAGAAAGTGAAAAGTGTACAATATTTATTTCTAAATATGACTGATCATTTGTTTGTTTTTTATGCTGAGATACATGACAATGTCAAAAGCGACATGATGGCCAAATCTAAATCTTTAGACTTAGGTTGAGTGGGTTGACTCTTCTACTATTTATCCATGCATAACTAACCTATGGAAAATAGGGACCTTATTATTTTGCCAATGAGAAAAGCACAGGCCTGTTTTCCCATTTTGCAATCGATCGCATACACAGAAGCAATAGTCTCTTAGACTGATAACCTACTCCACAAGAGAGAAGAGCTGGAGCAACAATGACATTTATTGATTTATGGATTGAGGAGACTGGATGAAATGACTGTTTGGGAGATGGGAACATGGAAAAGGGATGGAGAGACTCAAGGAGATATGAGCTGAGAGTCATACAATCAGATAAAAGGGGCACATAATGAACAAGCCTTGTACGAAAGAACAATCGAGTCAAAGATGGAGGTTCTTGTTGAACATACAGACAACATTAATAAAACGACGCCTGTTCACATGCAGCTGCAAAAAGGACTGTAGGCAGTACACACCAACTGCTTGTTCCCATGGTCCCACTCATACATGTATTTTTAATATTCTTCTACTGTACTCTTAATCTTCTACAGACTTGTGGAGGAATGACCCTGCTGGTTCCAGTAAATGTACACTTCACTGTAGAAGAATTATCAAGCTTATTATCTTGAGCGGCACACACTCAACACTGCAATTCATGAACGAATAAAACGCACTCTCACGCACATGTCCTCCTTTCATTGTTAAGAGGGAAACAATGATACCTTGTTTGTTTTCTTAATTAACACTTGAGATCTCTTCTCAAAAGCGTTTTTGCTCTCAAAAACAGACCTTTGATAAGAACAAGATATTTGGTTAAAACTGTCCCACTTAAAGAGTGGCAACATTTTCACTGCAGGTCTTGATAACCACTTCAAATTTAGTGTTGTGGCGAGTTGGAAGCGGCGCCTGCGTCACTTCCGGGTTATCGTAATTTAAAATTACGACGTTATAAATCAAGATATTTAATAAATATGAGGGGCACCATGTCATATTTTTACAAGTTTAACTTGAGGCGAAATGACGACAAATCTTTTTCATCAGTCTCTTATCGGAAGGTGGCTACACTTTAGAAACCTTGAGTTCTAGACTTTCCAGAGGTTTCATTCCGAACGCAGTCACACACACAATCAATGTAAGTGGTGAATTTTCTAGGAAATGTAATAATAAAAAGGGGGTTCTACAGGATAAAACACAGACAAACACAAAACAAACAAGGTACAGACGAACATTGACAAAGAAAGGGATTTGTGACGTGAGATGAGCAGAATGGACGTGTAGTGAATGCATATAGCTGAGGACTCGTGGTCTCATTAATATAAACCCAATATGCAGTAATCTGTACTTTTAGTAGACCAGTCCAGGCAGGACATCTCTCGGGTGTCTCTGTTTGCAAAATGTTCGGAGCGGGCGCGTTGCGTCCGCCTCCGTTCCCCCGGACTAAGCTCGGGCCCCCAAACAGGGTAGCTCGGAGCGCTTGCAGGATTCT
Source organism: Phycodurus eques (assembly GCF_024500275.1). Lineage (NCBI taxonomy): Eukaryota > Metazoa > Chordata > Actinopteri > Syngnathiformes > Syngnathidae > Phycodurus > Phycodurus eques. The sequence goes on from NC_084531.1 coordinate 7,104,725, forward strand.
CTGCAGGCGGGGATGGTCCGATGTGTCCTTGCCACCTCGGGTGAGGCGGGCGTCCTGCCTGGCCCGGTCGTCGGCGAGTTGGTCGGGTGAGACCAAAGGAAAAACCTCTCCACCAAAGCTCCCAAAAAACTTCCCAACTGATCCCAGCTCCGGCCCCTTTTATGGCTGGAGCGGGACAAAAAGGGTACCACCTTCACGAGCACAGAGGGGCTGGACTGCCTTTTGGTGTTGTTTTTCCATTTTAGGATTATTTTGTGGTGTAAAACCAGTGGAATAAAACAATTAATTATTGGATTTAAGATAACGAGACCATTTCCTCAACTTGCATTGTTCCACGCGCATGCTCTTTCATACCTGTAATGAATGTTTCAAATGTTGTGTGGTGTGGAGAACATTACTATTTCCCATGTGACATTTGTGGTGTGGGGTGAAACATTTCATCTGGTTCAGTTGACAACAGATTCGACGTTAGACATTCAGGTTTGCATCAATACAGTCACGAGTGGCGTTCATGCAAAGTTCTTAAAATATTAACTCCCAGTCGAGTCACAGACTGTCCTATGAACCCATGTCTGTAGTGTCGTTCCGTCGCCCGTGGGTGTCGCTGTTGCCTGTTCCAACTCCCAAGTGGCGGGACTCAACAGGGTGGAGGCGCCTTTGTTGGCGCAATTATTCGACTGGCCGGGAGTTCATTAACTTAGCGTCCGGGGGCGAACTCGGCATCCTTGGGTCCCCGCTTTGAAGCGCCAGGCAGCCGTGATTCACTTGGCGTCGGCATGGCAAAGCAAATGTCTGTGTCTTGTTTTTGATGGTTTATGTCGGCTGATTCGTTTAGCGTCTTCGTGTGACGTTGCGTCTCGCCAGCCTCTATCGTCTACGGGGAGCGGCGGTAGTGCGAGGCTGCGGTGCCGGGCGGCATGTTTTGCGTGGCATGTCCGCTACAGTGGCTACAACTACAGCATCTTTTTGATTCCACACTCCCACACCACATGGAAATCAGTCAGAAGTGACAACATCAGGCAATGACTTTAAAGTAAATAAACATTATATTGATAAACATTATGCATCGTTTAGTTTGGCCTGGACTGACTTAAATAGAAGACAGCCTCTGTGGTGTGTTTGGGTAGATGTATCTGCGTATACACTTTCGATCGGTGAATACATTTCGATGAGGTCATGCTTGCGATAACACCAATTATCTGAGCTGCCTGCTTACACTGCAGTAACATTGGCAGGTATCATATTCATATATACAGTAAACTGTATTTACATTTTTTATTTTATTTGAAGTCAGGATTTTTAGCAGAGGACATTTGATTCCCTTGGTTGTTTATTTTTTCATGCTTAGTCTGCCATGACTTATTATATTCACTGAGAAATTAAACTGAATGTCCGAAAGACATTCAGGGGCGTTGTGGCTTTGCTGGAGCTGACCTGTCGCTGTCATAGATGATGTAATTGTGTACCTTCTAGGCTTCTCATATACAGTAGGAGCACGCACCAGAGAGACAAGAATTCTTCTTGTTACAAATGACTCCAATCCTGCCTCCCTCTCTGTCCTGTCATCAGTTCCAACATAATATGCCAGCAATAGAAAGAGTGAATGGGTCCTGATGATGGTTCCTTTTATCATTTCCATTTCGTCCTCGCTTTCAATGGACTTTTTGATTCTAATAACAGGGATTGAGAACAGTGAAATGTATTTCAAAATAACATCATCCTTTGGTCTTCAGTACCTGGGTTTGGTGGAGGTGGAGGAGTCTCGAGGGATGCATGTGTGCGAGGAGGCGGTGAAAAAGCTTAAAATTGTGAGTATACGTACACTACATATACATATATATGTACATGCACGCACGCACACACACACACACACAGACATTCAATACTCTCTGCAGTTACCTTTGCTTTGCTGTTCCTGCAGGTGTCAGCAGAGCAGAAAATGTGTACACTATGCCACACTGGCACAAATAAAAATCATGTGTAGCGTTGACATCAAACCATTTCTAATGATGACATACAGCACGGCTATCGTGACCCACTTGATAGATACCTACGGAGGCAAACATTTGCTGAGCCTTGTTTGGAGATGTGGAGTGTGTTGTTGTCATGTTGTAACTTCCTAGTTTATTTCTGCTGATCCACAACCAGGAAACATACTGTATGTTTGATACACACATAATAATAGTGTACTAAATATTTATTTTCCAGCACTATTTTCCAGTTATTAAATCCCTCGCCCACCTCCTCATTTAGCCTTCTTCAACTTCAGCTTCCATAAATTGCTTCCTATCTTTTTCTGTTCCTTTACTCTCTTTGGGATTATGCAGTAACTGGGGCGGTAGGCGACGACACAATGGTTCAAAGATAATTTTTTCGTGCTCTCTTTCTGTTTCCCCGATTCACACGTTCCAAATCCCACAGACTCTTTTGAAAGTCCAATTGAGTATTTTAAGGTCCAACCTAGGCTGAGTTGGCCCATGTGTTATAAGGTTTGGGTCCCTCCCTTGTAAAATATATTTTCTGACTGCATATTTTTATGGCCCTCCTCCACTCTTCCAACCACCACCCTGTGATGTACTGTAATTTGACATCATGAGTATGGCAAGTAACTTGACATGCTAATACTGGCTTATGATACATCATGACAAGAATGACAATTAACTGTGTAACCATCCTGTAAGGCTGTGCAGGATTCATTCTCTTCCATGTTTTTTTTTGGTCCTTGCAGAGCGGGAAAAAGACAGTGAAGGCAGTGTTGTGGGTGTCAGCTGATGGACTCAGGGTGGTGGATGATAAAACGAAGGTAAGCATGTTTTTAAGTTGTCGTTTTTGTACCCACATCAATTCTCTTACAACCAAAATAAACGTGACCTTACAGCCATTCGCATTAGTTTGCTTGACTGAGAGAACCAAACATGTTACTCTCGACTGTCCATCACATTTAAAATCAACCTTTATTCGGTCCACTGAAATGAAAATTCCACCTTTTCAAAGACACTCATTTTGGATTAACTATCAGCGAGGTAATCTTTTACTGTCTATTATTGCGGTTATAGTTTGCAGTTATACGTTACAGTCTAGAAGCTACGCTGCACACATCATACTTGGAGCTGTAATAATAATAATAATAATTCTGAACACCGTCTTGGTCCTCGCGGCGTTCCAAAGGTGATCAGGGGGGAGGAGGAGCTCAGACATGAACTTGCACTTGGGGAATGTCTGTTGACTGAGAGGCCGCCTCCTTGTGTGAGTGCAGCTCACCGGGAACTCTTTTAAAAGTAGATCAGAGTAAAGAGCTGCAGAGAATAAAGGAGAGCGCGAGTTCAATGGAGAAGCCCCTTACGTGCCTTCTTTTCGTATTGTTGGAAAACCACACACACACAACGTCACATCTCCAACAACCCCCCGGCTTCGCTTCAATAACACCACCTCTGTGTGTGCTTCTTATGCTCTGAGCCAAATATGTCCGAGAGTGGGCAATGGAACTATACAATACATCTGCAAAATTACAAATCCTTTCACTTTTATGAGCTTACTCTCAATATAAATCTTTTTTTTCCTCCAACCCAACTCCCTGCATGATAAATAATAAATGTTTCTTTTTACTCGAGAGAAACATTATTGTATGGTTTCAATAAATATGACTTTCAAAAAAAAAAGGCAGCAGCTATTGTAGAATCAGAATCAGATAGATGAGCTGTTGTTTCCTCATCAGTGGAGGGTAGTCTATTGAAAGACTATCGTGTAAAGATTAAAAAAAAGAAAAGAAAAGAATAACAATATTGGGGATCCAACATTTTGTTGTTTCTTGTTTGTTTATACACATATCACAAGAACAATACAATCTTCTTCCCATTTGGACGGAAGTGACACATTTGTGTCTTGCCCCACAATATATCGCTGTGGTTGGCATCACAATAAATGGTTGTCAGAAAGTGTTGTGGTAAATATCTGTACAGTATTGTACTCTTCACAATTTTTAACAATTAAATAACAGACCCAACCGGATTAGGGATTTGCACACATTGTTGTGTGATTATTGTATAATTTAATTCTGATTGTTATGCTCAACAAAACACCAAGTCATCCTCCTAATGCAATCCAATCTAGAATAATTAAAAAAAATAAAATACAAATCAGCTGCCACTGCCACAGAGAACTTGGATCACCTATTTTTGTATGATATCCAGTAGTATACATTGATATCCCTCCCACTTTGGTCTCCCTGTGGCTCTTCATGACCTTTCCTCTCTGTGTCAGTCTCAGTCAATGACGAAGTTGTGAAACGCAGACTGAGTGCACTGCGTGTTTGAGGCTTGACCTTCATGATGCACTAATAGAAAGCAAAGTTCAAATCCTTTTCTGTAGATAGATGAGACACACACCGTCACACGTCGCCATGCCTTTTTCTTCCTTGCGGTCATGAATCACATGTACGCACATACGCACGCATGCGCACACCCAGTGGGCATATCACTGACTTACTTGATTGACTTTTTCCTGCACTTTATGGAGGTGTGTGCCTGTGTGTTGTACTGTAGTATTTGTTGCACATTGACTCCAAAGCAGACATCACATGACCACAGTCAGTTGTCTGAAAAGAAGACACATTGCTCTGCCCTGCCTTTCACCTTGGTACCAGCAGCTCCCTGCATTCACTCACTGGCTGCAATGAATGGCCTGTTATTCATCCTTCTCTTTATCCACTTTTCTTTTCTCTCCCCCGCATCCGCCCTCTCTCTCTCTAGCTCCCTCCCCCCGCCCATCTTCGACCCCTTTCTTTGTTTTCTGAGGCCAAAAAGGATGCGAGTGGATGCGTGTGTGAGCCCTTCTGTCTTCCTTTGTCCCTTTCATCTGCCTCTCGGCTCTTGTGTTGCGCTTCCCTTTTTTGTTTTTGGAGTGTCAACGAGGTGAGCTCGGCCCCCCTAAATATACAAGAAGGAAGTGATGCCCCCCTTCATGTCTCATCTGTAGACACTGAGGCAGCCTGAATAAAGTTTTCATAGAAGGAAAGGCGAGTGGCGCAAACATCCCAGATATTTAAAGAGGGCCCAGTGTCAATAATGTGTTGTTGCTGACTTTTATAGGTGGGACTGAAAAGGCCTTGTCGGCTCGGAAATAGCGGGTTATCTATTGTCTTTTTTTTCTCTCTCATTCTTCTAGGACCTCATTGTGGACCAGACCATAGAGAAAGTCTCCTTCTGTGCTCCTGATCGAAATTATGACAAGGCGTTCTCCTATATCTGCAGAGACGGCACCACCAGACGTTGGATGTGCCACTGCTTCATGGCTCTCAAAGACTCGGTGAGGGAACCTGCAAGCTTCTTTCTCTCTCTCCATCTGACTTTATCTATTCTACAATTATTCTTTGATTTTTAAAGCCGTGTAAAACTTTTAGTCTGCTATTACTTTTGACTAATCTCCTTCCACTAAGACCCCCGCCCCAAAAAATCAATGAAGGCTTTTAAAGTACATTTGTTCAGCAAGAATCTTTGGTTTCTCGTTCGAGTTTCCAAATTAAGGCTTCTACTCTAATAAACAACATGTTTCAAGTCGTCAATTTGAACAATTAAAATAGACACCTACTTGTTTTCCCTCAGAAAAAATAATAAAGCACAGCTGGAGCCACTGCGTATCTGTAATTACCTTTACTATAGCCACGTTCCCACCAAATTGGTACACTGCATCCTAATTTGGTAAATGCGGCTGTGTCGGCAGGATGCTGTTAACTGCATGAGCTCTGTAAATAGCGTGAAATAATAGCAGCAGGACAGCGTGTTAATCGCCAGTGAATTCAACAAAGATGAAAAACATGACACGGTACAATGGTTTGTCTGTATGATATGTAACCAAAAAATGCTTTCCCTCCAATTAATTCTGTAGCCTCCCAAAGTAGCATACAAAACTAAACTCATAACTTTATTTTGTAAATAATCCAACAAAGAGACTTGGGTTGGAAAGACATGACTAATATAGAAGTTTTTGCTTTTGTTTTCCTTTTAATAATAAAAATGTGTATTTATCTGCCCTGCTATTGACTGGCAACCAGTCCAGGATGTACCCTGCCTTTTGCTTTAAGTCAGCTGGGATTGTCTCAGACACACTCGTGAGTCGTAACCCTAGTGACAACTAGCGGTATGGGAAATGGATGGATGGAGTAATAAACTACACATCAGCCATGGTCTTACATCCATTCAGCAAGTGAATTCAGAGCGCTCACACTTGTCTGCTTCAGGTACACTGTTCAGTTACGTGTAAAGTGATATTCGGAAACAGAAGCAGGTAACAATTTGCACCGTGTTATTGATAGGAACTGACACATGAACTGAAAAATGAACTGAAACTGATCATGTCGGTCAAATACACACTCTCCTTCAAATTCTCAGTCACAAATCAACGTGTCTCGGTCGACACATACCATTGAATTAATAAATAAGGAGTTGAGTCGATAGCCACCCCGTTTACTGTTTTAAAAAAGTCTGGCATTGTTCCCCACTGGTTTTCTAACATTTCACTGAAATTTAGTGGAACACTGTGGGAATAAAAAGGACCACAACAAGAGATGAGATGAGATGAAGAATAAAATGTGAACCCATGCCACGTTTTAACACTGCCGTTTCAACACTGCCGAGCAATTTCGACTACGAGATGGATTACTAGTGTGAACAGAAGGGAGTAGAGCACTGGCACAGTTAAGATGATTAGGCAGGAGCCTGTAGAGCTGTCCATCTCCGTCTGTCTCTATTTCCACCACACACTCTCCATGTCTTCTTATTTTTAACTGAACGATCTTGTTGTGAGTTTGGCTACCACAGTGGGACATTTTGTGGGAAAAAGATGAGTGTAATCTGATTGGATGATTACCACAGGGAATCTTAAAAGTTAAATAAACAACATGAGCATCGAAGTGGGATAATTATAGCGTAATCCGATACTCATGATGTCAATTGTATTGTATGTCGGAGTATGACTGTTGAATCACACTGGATGAAATCTAACGATGAGTAACACATCTGGGATTGTAATCGTTTTTAATGTTTTTATTTATGCTGCATCAGGGAGAGAGACTGAGCCATGCGGTGGGCTGTGCCTTTGCCTGCCTGTCTGGAGAGGAAACAGCGTAGAGAGAAGGAGTGCGGCGTTACGGCATCTTTCGATGCCAGCCGTACATCATTTGTACGAGAGGGCTCCTTCCGCGCTAACTCAGCCTGCAGTCAGCACGGCAGCGGTAGTGAACGAGATGACAAACTGCAGGATAAGAACAAAGGTGAGGTCCCGGCAAACATACGGAGTGACGATACTTATCTCGCTTTGATAGATTAAGACTAATCTATCAAAGCTTCCAGAGATACACACACTGGCCACAACTGACGCACAATCAACAATCTAATACAGGACATACAGGTGCATCTCAATAACTTATAGAATAATTCATTTATTTCAGTAGTAAAATTAAAAGAATTAAACTCATATAAGATACAGATTCATTAAATATAGCAAAATACTTTATTTATTCATACCATATTTCTAACCTTTTGATTGTTTTATATGAGATAGTCAATTTGGGGTTTTGTTTTACTTGTAAGCCACCATCCATCCATCCATTTTCTCCCGCTTATCCGAGGTCGAGGCCCGCTTATCCGAGGGGGGGTCACCAAACCGGACCCCCCTACGCCTCGGCTGTGCCTAGAGATTCTGTCCATAAACGTTATGAACAGAATCGGCGACAACGGGCAGGCGTGACAGAGTCCAACCCTCGCCGTAAACGAATCCGCCTTACTGTCGACAATGCAAACCAAACTCTGACACCGGTCGTACAGGGACCGAACAGTCCGTATCAGTGGGTTTGGTACCCCATATTCCCGAAGCACCCCCCCACAGGACTCTCTGAGGGATGCGGTCGAACGCCTTCTCCAAGTCCACAAAACACATGTAGACTGATTGGGCGAACTCCCATGCACCCTCGAGGACCCTGCTGAGGGTGTAGACCTGGTCCACTGTTCCACGGCCAGGACGAAAACCACACTGCTCCTCCTGAATCTGAGATTTGACTTTCCGACGGACCCTCCTCTCCACTACCCCAGTCTATGTTTCTCTATAAACACACTAATTTGCCTGCTATTTTGCTCTTCAACGTTGGCAAATCTCTGCTTTAACGCAGTTCCAGACTGATCTATGTGACAAGTGTACTGTACCACCCAATCACTTACGTTTTGCCACCTCATGTGATAGCTTAGCAAATATTAGCGTCTTATCCTCTGCCCTCCGTGATAGCGAATCAGTTACTTGTTTATGTTTCGTGACTTTTGCTGCGTTGACAACAGATGCAAGGTGCACATTTGCCTCTACGGCTCGGAATTCTATTTAGCTGCGTTAGCTGTAGGTCGTAGGTAGCTGGGGCGGTACAAAAGAGGATGCAACAACAAGCATTCTCATCACCCTAAAATCGGAAAGCAGCGAGGTTGAGACGCCCCAGTTTGGGCTAGTAGCCGCTAGTATGACGATGGCAAAGCCTCACAGTTCCCACAATTCATTGCTACATCCAAATTTGAATTATTGCCGTAATTAAGACGTTCATCTTTGTTGTTAATGTGTGTTTATCTTACCACTAGCTTGTTGAATGTAAGTGTTATTTAACTGTAACATTTATGGCTAATTTATGGTGCACTATGTCATTATCAAACTGTCTAAGTTGTAAGTAATATAGTGACATCCCAGTCAATTCAACTGGATAGTCAGCAAAGACCTACTGGCATTGCTTGTTAATAAGTTTTCTTAAGTATTCAGTGTACACACTCATGCGTTGGCCGCGGCACAGCTAAGAGCTAGCGGCAATGTTATTTCGGCCGTTTTATTACAATGCACTTTCGGGCCATTTTCGGCCGAAACATTTCAGTCGCCAAGGCTGAATGAAACGTTTGCACACTGTGACAAGGTTCGTGCAACATTTTTGTTTGGTCTGGAGTTTTTAAATGGAATAGTTTGAACATTGAGGTGTTTGTAAATCAGGGTTCCACTGTATTCACGGTGTGTTTGTTATCATGGTTTGCTGCAGTACACTGTATAACCGCAATGCCTCATATGCCGAGAACCGTTTCCCTCTTACATACAACCGAAATTTGTCCGACTAATGTGTACCTATTGGTGTGGTCATTGGAAAAACTTTCATTGACTCATTTTCCACTCTCCTTCCTCCAGACCAGCCTTCTGTTCATGCAGCCATGCCCCCTGGTAGTGCCTCCCCACCTGAGGGCGCAGCAGAACCTGGTGGGCCTCACGCCATCCCCCGCCGCCACGCACCCATCGAGCAACTCGTGCGTCAAGGCTCGTTCCGGGGATTTCCAGCTCTCAGTCAGAAGAACTCTCCCTTCAAGCGACAGCTGTCCCTCCGCCTCAATGACCTGCCATCAACACTGCAACGCAAGACTGACTTTGAGGCCAAGAACGCTGGTGAGTTGGAAGGTTCTTCCAGTTAAAAACAGTAGTATTTAGTAAGATGTGCCTCCATTTCAAGGCTTTTCTTTGCTAATGGTTATTGGAATCAAAAATATTAAAATGTCAGCCATAATCTATGTACTTATGGTAAAACTATATCAGGGCAAAGTTCACTATGTACTATGATTTAACATTGCCTCCTATTACTACTTTATTCTGTGTGGGGGAAAACATTTGGATGTACAAAACAAAAACAATGAAAAAGAATAATGTATTTGTTAAATGAATATGAATGAAATAATTGTAAAATAGAACAGTTTTCCAGACATCATTTCAAATGAGGTAATATTTTGGCCAAAAAAAGGTTTTACGTCTTTATTTAGATTCCAATTCTCCTCATCCCCTGGTTTATCTCTCCCACACTCTTCCTCATTTTCATCCTCCCTCTTCCCTGTGGTCCTTTCTCGCTAGTACTAGAGGTGGACATGAGTTTGTCTGGTGAGGGAGAGATTAATGCGCCTGTGTAGCCAGATCAACACCTCCTTCACTAAGCCATCTGAGGACCCTTTCTCCAACCCTAGTTCATCTGCGAGTGGACTGCCAACCTGCGTCGTGCCTCCAGCGCTGCCTCCTCCACCAGCGCCGATTCAGGGTAACAAGCAGTATATTAAATCATGCGAAGTAGATTTCTCTTTCATTTATTTGCATAAGTGCCCTAAATCCTTCAACTTTATCCATTTAGCTACGTCTTGGGTTCAGCCAGACCCTCTTCTCCACTCTCCTCCTCCAGTGTCAGCAGTGATGCAGAGTGGACACAAACGTACACCCTCTGAGGCGGAAAGATGGCTAGAAGAGGTCTCCAAGGCAGTCAGGTCCCAGCAGACACCCCCACCAGGTCCCACCATCCCCACCATCCCGGGACCACCCTCTGTATCAAGTCAGCAGATAACGGGTTTGGCTCCGGTGTCCACTATCTCAGTGTCACTTGGTACCATGTCCAAAGCCCTCATTGCAGGCACCTTCTGCTCTCTCAGCTCAGGCACCAATGCCCCTTCAACCTATGTCCATATCCTCGGTCCCCTTAATACCTGGCCCTCCAATTTCTAGCCCCCCTATGTCATTGCCTTCAATGTCCATCCCCACAATGTCTGGTCCAAGCATGTCAGGAGCCCCTATGATCCAGCCCTCCCTCTCTGGGCCCGGAGGCTCCCTCCCATGCGTCATGCAGCCCTTTCCTTTGGCCTTCGATGCTACTTCGGCTCCTGTGGGGATGTTCGCCAGCCAGCCTGTCCAACCGGCTTTTGTTCCCATGCAAACCTACATGCCAGGCTTAGCTAGCAGTATGACCTATCCCAATGTCAGCGTACCCGTCGTAGGAATCACACCATCACAAATGGTGGCCAATGTCTTCTGCACAGCCACTGGCTCATCTGCCACCGGAGGTGCCGTTGGGTCCGGAGTCGGAGGGCCCAAAGTGGGCACCCTCGGAACCGGCAGCATCCACCACCCTTACTCGGGAGTGCCCACTGGAGGGTTTTCCACACCATTCCCCGTTCCCACTCCTCCACTTTCGACAGCCCTAAATGGTCTCCCGACGCACAGCAGCGCCTCAGCGCTCCTTCAGAATGGCAACTCTAACAACGGTGGGAATGGTGGCAGCACTAGTAGCTGGCCACCAGAAGGCAGCCAGCTGATCGCTCCTGTGACCACTAATTCCCAAGATGATGATCGTTTTGAGGCCAAGTGGGCGGCACTTGAGAGCACCAACACCAAATCAGCAGCTCAGGCACCTGGAAGCAAAAGTCCAGCAGCAGCAGCAGCAGCCAACCCATTTTCGAACAACCTGCAGAAGACCTTTGAGATTGAGCTCTAAGGTGGGGAGAAATCTGGGTGCTAATTCAAGCATCCTTGCTTTGAATGGAATGCAGGATCTGAAATGTTGTGGCAGCCTAGCATACTACAAAAAGCTCTCTCATGGACTATCTACACCTAATGTTGTTGCTTTCTTGAGGCTCCAATTAGAGCTTTACAGATTGCTGGGCTGCCGCTGGAAGCTTTTCACGTCTCAACGGATCATGTGATGATCTAAATTCTGCCACATCACCTCATTTCCGCATCTTTCCGGCCTTCATGTCTGTACTCCGCCTTTTCTTTCTTTGTCGGCTGCAAGTCCCTTGGCACGCTGACTGTGTCACTCTGCGACACGCTCAGTGGTTGCTTTCCTTTAAAAGTGACGGCGATGCATTCCAATCCTATTGACTGATTTTGGCAGTTTTTGTTGTGGTGAGGAATCATTGTGAAGAAACACAAGAATTCCTCGTTTGACCGATGACCAGACTGATGCTGTTGTTCATGGCAGAATCGTGAATTGAGACAGGGTTGTATATGCAGTGAATATACAGTAAAATGTCTACACCCCCCTGTTCAAATGCCATGCTTTTGTGGTATCCAAAAACGAGACCAAGATAAATCGTATGAAAACTTTTTCCACCATTAATGTGGCCTATAACCTGTACAATTCAATTGATGAAAAAAATATTTTCGAGAGGGGAAGTTAAAATAAGATGTGGTTGGTTGCACACGTGCGTGGTGTGCATTTTCTCTTGCGGATGTGGCTGTTCAGAGTTAACCAATCACATTCAAATTCATGTTAAATGGGAGTTAGCACACAACTACACCACATTTTTTACTCTCTGACAGAAGCCTGAAGGTTTTGTGGTTGCCCTGACTGGTGTTTGGAACTGTTCATAATCCCCTCAACCTTGACTAAGGTGGAAAGAATTATGAAAGCATAATTATCCAAAGCATGATGCTGCCGCCATCATGCTGTACTGTAGGTATGCTTTTCTTTTCTGATGAGCAGTGTTGTGTTTGCACCAAACATACCTTGCAGAATTACAAGTCAAACATTTTAAGCTTGGTTTCATTGGACCATACCACATTATTTATTTTTACTTCCCCTTTTGTACACGTAATATAGGTCTCATCAATAGTGGAAGTTTTGAAATGATTTATCTTGGGCTCATTTTTTTTTTTTATATATATATCACAAGACCCTGGAATTTGAACAGGGGTGTGTGGACTTTTTATAGCCACTTTACCTAAAAGGTACCACTGACCTATAGTAGTGATTCATTGCCAAAATGATTGTCTTCATTGTACTTTTTTATGTTAAAAAGTTATATTTACTTAAATTCAAAACATTTAAGTGTTTCCTTAAGATAATTGTATCCCATATATTTATTTTTGTTGAACGCTTAGACTAGAGAAACAAACAGGAACACCCAGGTTGGGCTTCAATAGAGTGTCTGGGCATTGTGGGAAATGTAGTCATGTAACAGGAACCGAATACCCAGGAAGGAAATGTATCATGTTGTCTCCCAAGTGTATATAGTGGCATGATGCTCCTACCCGTACAGTGGGCACTTTGCTTTTTCCAGACAAATCAATAGAACTTCACTTTAACTCTGGAAGACATTTCCAGGGCACTGCAAAATATCCAGACAGACACTTCAGAGTAGCCATCCACCTTTTACCGAAAACTCAAATGCGATGCGCTACCTTCCAATATACAATAATGTGTTTAAATACAGGGTAGAGTGTTCACTATAACAGTCAGTCGTAATGGTTCTTCACAAAATGTGGAGCTGATGATGAAAGAGACAGAGGTAAAAGAATAATAATGAGACCAGACGAAGGATAAACTGCACTGTTAGGCATTTCATAGGGTTTTTACAGTAACTTACTGGCAACACTGTTGTAATTCTATTGCACGCAATCCACATTAAATAACCGTAGAATTTACAAGGTCAAACAGTGTGTATGTGAAAGGCCGAAGGAGAGAACGTAGCAATATTAAGGCGAGAGGATGGCGTACAATAAAGGAATGAAATGGAGATAACAGGATAGAGACAAAATAAGAGAGGGAACAAGAGTGCGTGAAAGATATTAGAGGACAAAGTCACTTTTGTCACCTTGCCCACAAAACAGACTGTCTGCCGCCTCCATCTCGGAATCATCAGCATTTACTTTTTACAAGTAAAGCCTATTCCTTATTTACAGTCTGAGAAGTACGATTTATCAAACAAGTGAGAACCTGAAACTCCAGTAAGGTCATCAATCCTTGGAAAAAGCTTGGCGCTTGGAGGAAGAAATATTTTTAATGAGGGACTTTTTCAGGTGCTCCAAATCAGTGGGAGTACAGTTATACGAAGAGTAGCTGACAATGTTCCGTGCTTGTTTAAGTATGATTAATTTATAAAGTATCTTTCAGTGAGGCAGTGATGCTTTTTGATAGGCTGCCTTCTAAAAATAGATACATGACGAGAAGTTCCCAATATCAGGTGCTTTGTTTTCTGACATCTTATTAGTTCTCACCGAACAAATCCAAATGTATGGAACAAGATCAAACAAATCCGAATATATGAAACAAGATCCTATTTTATTGTTCACTGAAAATATATTCTTTCACTGGAATCTTGTTTACACACCCTCTAAATTATACTGTATGTAGGTTATTGCAACAAAGCAAACTAAATAACCTCATGAACTTGATTGTAAAATTAGTATAGTGATGGTAACAAAAAAGAAAACTGTGGAGTTTATTTTTAATCTTTATTTACAGAGTTTTGTATTTAAACCTACATATTTGTATTGTAATTACATTGTACAAAAGATGAATAAAGTAATATAATACAATACCTGTTCATCTTTGTAGTTTGTGTGTTTACTCCCCTCTATACACATTTCTCGAATGATGCTTTGGGGTAAACATTTGCTAATGAGGCTTCTTACATTCTCCCATTGAAGCGTGAGATTTTCAATGACATCCAAGGACAACTAATTTAAATCTGAATAACTAAATTAAAGATAAATATTGCTGCAATAAGTATTGGGTAATGTATAATAGGTTCGTTTACATTTAGTTGATCGAGCAATTAATGAATTGTATTGTTTATATTGTACTGAGCAGCTAAACCCTCTCTATTCATTCCTTTATGATTAGCATATCACTTCTTCTTCCATCGATGGTATAAAATCCAAACATGCTTGTGGAATTGATCCTAGATGTTAACTGAGCTGAAGTCTCGGGAGATTCAATGTCACCGGTTTTGTTTGACTTCAGACTTCCACGTTTTTCTGTATCCTGTATGGATGCTTTTACAGTATATATTACTTTGAAATGTCTGAAAAACACATTTAAAAAAAGCATCTGTAGATAGACTTGGGAGATGGATAATTTAGTCTCATGTAAATCCATGAGTGCATGCCAATTACATATTACAAGAAACTGTAGAGCAGTATATAATGCGTTACCAATAAACGATGGTAACCAGACCCTGACAGGATGCAACCAGTGCTGCCTGTCTTTGAGTCAAAAGGGCTGAGCAATACCCACGCTGCGGATGGAACAAGACAGAGCCCCTTTTCTCCCCGAGGGCCGTGAGAAATGGAGCAAATGTACACGCATACACACACTGAACTCTTTAGCTGTGGTAGCAGTAAGTCTCACCCAGCTATTGTCCTCTGATCTAATGACTGAGTCAGTGAATAGGACTGTGTTGCAATCTAGTCAAAGAAGGGAAAAGCACAGCTCTTTTTATATTGCAACTTCAGTGAATGCATGTATTTTTGTTTGTCATTTTCTAGAGGAGCCGAATCCATCGTTGCCTCAACATGATCATTCAGATGACTATGCAATTCATACCAGAAATTGCAGCATTTAAAAGCACCAAAATATTACAAAGCAAATTGACAAGAAATTTAGTAGTCTAATATTAGCCCCTGTCCTGCATATAAATAAGGTAACCAAAATACATGGAGTGTCACAAAACATATACTATATTTCAAACCCAAACTACCAGTTTCCCTTTTGTTGTGGACTGGACGATCAACCAGCACGTCTTGTTTGCTTCGTTCAGTCCGTGAGATGAGGCGAGAGTTGTGGCAGGACAACTCGTAGCTGCTTCATCATGACAACGCGCCTGCTCACATTGGCCTGAGCAGCCGACACTTCCTGGTCGAGAAGAACATCGCTGTGCTGGACAACATCAAGATGGCCGTGATGCTGCGGAGGAAGAATCCCTCCAAGGGTGCACCAAGGTGTGGCAGAGAAGGCTGGGAAAGGATATCATACTCTGTGGGGGATTCTCAAAAAAGGGGGAATTTTGGGGGGATTGAAAATCCTTTGTGACACCAGTCCTGGAACCTTTTTGACAAAGCTTGTTATACATATGTATGAAGGAGAGCAATTGTACAACAATAATCAATGCAAAATGCATACTTATTGTGACACTTCAGTGTATTTATGTAATATATAGATTGTTTTCTCGCTCACCCGGGCGGTATCTCCTTCGAGCTCGGGTCCTCTACCAGAGGCCTGGGAGCTTTTGGGGACTGCGCAGGATCTCAGCTGTTCCCAGTATTGCGCTCTTCTGGACAGAGATGTCGGATGTTGTTCCTGGTATCTCATCCTCCCAGTTTGGGGGCACTGACCCCCAGTGCCCCAATCACTGCAGGCGCCAGTATTGCTTTCACTATCCACATTTTCTCTAGTTCTTCCTTCAGTCCTTGGTGTTTCTCCAGCTTTTCGTGTTCCCTTTTCCAAATGTTGCTATCACTCGGGATTCCTTCATCTATCACGATTGCTGTCTTCTGATGTTTATCCGCCACCATTATGTCAGTCTGGTTCTCCATTACTAATTTGTCGGTCATGATCTGGAAGTCCCACAGGATCTTGGCCTGGTTGCTCTCAACCACTCCGCTCTGTCTGTCTCAGTCTCTAAAGATATATAACAGACAACATATATACCATATATATACATATAACAGAATCGTCAGCAAAGCAAACATACAATTCCTAGGAATTGAATTATTGGGAACCAGTTCTCAAAAATAACTGATTTTTGATTCCCATCCCGAGTAATAACTAAAAATAATACCTCGTCAACCGTTTAAAAAGTAAACAAACAAGCAAACATGTTGTTCTGCCATGGTGCAGATGCACAGGGAATACAGTATAACACTGTGGCTTGAAGATGGATATAATACTGTAGCCTACATTGGAGGCAGGAGAGGCTCAGTTGCCATGGCTACATAGCCAGAAACTAATTCATAACATCTGGAAAGTGTTGCTGTCTGCAAAATGTACTTCCATACATATCACTTACAGTGCCTGCAGTAATGATAGCAGCTAGAAACATGTCTGAGGACTCAAGGGGGATGAACGGTGGTGAGCACAGTCGCAGTCGTGTGTCTCTCTCTCTCTAATATATGAATACATGGCCATGTTTTTTGTTTTTTTTAAATAACTGGAACTAAATGTTAATGAGCAGCACGGTGGACGACTGGTTAGACCGTCTGCCTCACAGTTCTGAGGACCGGGGTTCAATCCCCGGCCCCGCCTGTGTGGAGTTTGCATGTTCTCCCCGTGCCTGCGTGGGTTTTCTCAGGGCACTCCGGTTTCCTCTCACATCCCCAAAACTGCGTGGTAGGTTAATTGACAACTCTAAATTGCCCGTAGGTGTGCATGTGAGTGCGAATGGTTGTTTGTTTGTATGTGCCCTGCGATTGGCTGGAAACCAGTTCAGGGTGTACCTCGCCTCCTGCCCGATGATAGCTGGGATAGGCTCCAGCACGCCCGTGACCCTAGTGAGGGGAAGCGCCTCAGAAAATGGATGGATGGATGGATGGATAAATGTTAACGAGACCAGTTTAGCATATATACAGTCTTTGTCTCAAACAGTCGTTAATTGCACAAATTAAATGTTGGCAGTGTCAATGCCCTCTCTAAACTATAGGAGGAAGTAATTACAGTGATTAATTGCATGTTCTCGCTCATGGTTAGTCCACAGCTTTCCAATTGTTTGGCCCACAGCTGGTTGCAGCAGCAAAGCACAGGATGTCATGTTGATGTAGTAGAAGTGACGCAGTCTGACAAACTAGTGTGTGTGTACGCGTGTGCACGCATGTGTATGTGTGTGTGCGACAGCTGGCCATGAAATAGTTTTTTTTTTTTTTTTTTTTGTCAGACATCATTTAATCATCTGTACAGGTTTTTAAAGCAGCAGAACAATCACTCTCGCATAACAGTGTGAAAAATTTTTTTTTATTTAAAAACTATATTGGCCTATTTTATATTTATTATTTAAATAGTGAATAATAAACAGTAAAACAAAGTGCCTATTTAAACTTTCTTAGTTTGCAATAATTCAAAAGTTCAAGAGTTTTTGTTGTACCCATAGTACGGAAACACCTACTCCTGTAGATAATACATTCTTTCTCCAATATTATCTTGTGATTTGATAATTTGAGTTATTGGAGGCAAGCCTCATTGTTAGCTTCTTTGGGATGATTACTTTTCAGGTTTTTTTTTTTTTGTGCACATCCATGCATCATGTACAACCCCAATTGTGCTGCCTGAAGAGCTCAGAGAGAATTGTGGCAAGGCACATATCTGGCCAAGGTTACAAAAACATTCTGCTGCACTTAAGGTTCCTAAGAGCACAATGGCCTCCATAATCCTTAAATGGAAGACGTTTGGGACGACCAAAACCCTTCCTAGAGCTGGCCGTCCGGCCAAACTGAACAATCGGGGGAGAAGAGAGGTAAAGAAGAACCCAAAGATGACTGTGGCTGAGCTCCAGAGAGGCAGTCGGGAGAAAGTTCTAGAAAGTCAAGCATCACTGCAACCCTCCACCAGTCGGGGCTTTATGGCAGAGTGGCCCGATGGAAGCCTCTCCTCAGTGCACATGAAAGCCTGCATGGAGTTTGCTGGAAAAAAAAAACACCTGAAGGACTCCAAGATGGTGAGAAATAAGATTATCTGGTCTGATGAGACCAAGATAGAACTTTTTGCTTTGTAAATTGTATATTATCAGTGAAAGCTCTTTTATAGTTGGGATGCATTGTGTGTGTGGCATAACACAAACTGTCAAAATTACCAACTATTACGACGTCAATACGTGATACATTTTAGCTTAAAGCTGTAGTTGTTATTGATCTTGTTTAGACTCTGTTCACATAAATAACTGACAGATAGCAGTCAAGTTGCATAATTAAGTATTTCTGTACTTGCAAGTAGTGGACGTCATCCTCACAGAAAGAACCCTGCTGGGATTCACCCAGGACATTGGACAGTTGGCGACATCAACTCACTAGCGAGAAAATATTTCTATTCTTGTGGCGCCCCCATGTGTAACATATTGAGCATTACACCCATGACCCAGCAAGCAATAATACAATAGTCGACCGTGTTGACTTAAGACTCCTCCAGATCAGTTGTGGTGGCTCTTCTGAGCCTGGATAACAGGAAATTATCTCTCTGAAGATTACACGATTATTAGATGACTGTCTTGCACAGTTATGAGAAAGAGACAACATATGCATAGATATGCTGTACTTACATATACTCACAGGTGGGTAGAGTAGCCAAATATTGTACTCAAGTCAGAGTACTGTTACTTTAATATGACTCAAGTAAAAGTAAAAAGTAGTCATCCAAATATTTACTTGAGTAAGAAAGTACTCAATGAAAAAACTACTCAAATAGAGAGTAACTTGTAACTTCTGATTTTTTATTTTTTTATTTTTATTTTTTTTTATGGGAGTCGACAGACACCTGCCACCATTTAAATTTTTAACTGGCCAAAAACCAACAACTCATGCATTGGGCCCGACAGAAACATTATTTGCTTTATTCACTTCAATGACTTCATTGTGTGTGTGCGTGCGGCACTATAGGATAGGGCTAATGTTGCCATATCCACTACCAAAACAACAATAGTACTGCAAGATGATTTCTCAAGTTAGAAGTGGGCTGAAATGTCCAAGTTTGGGCAGTCACAATTTAAGAGCTGTTTTTTGGAGTCTGGAAAGTAAACACACACACTTAATGAGTCAATTGAAGAATCAGAATAACCAAATGTTCCAGTCTGGTGAGTCTCAGCGAGAGGTCACTTGCTCAGAAGGGTATTTCACATATTGGAATGTTGACTATCAACAGACGTTACATACTGTATATTTTCCCATAGTGTGCCTGCAAGCTTAAGAGTGATATGTGAATCTGGAATTCGATACCAACCTCACTTCTTTGTGTATACAGGGTGATCTCAAACACTTATTGCAAAGAGACACATGCACAGACAAACATTGTCATGGGTATTACACAAAATCACCCTTTTTTGAAAGGTGCCTTAAACTGTGTTTACCTCCATCAATCCTCTTAACGTTCAAGGTAATCAATGTCAGGCAGATGTTTAATGAATTAACAATAAAATCCCCTCCAATGATTTGGAACCTCGTGAGATCAAATGTGAACGTTTGCAAAAGAGATTACTACTACAGTGGTTGAAAATCTTCCACTGGTTCATTTGTTCTCCACTTTTGTTCCACAGGTCACTTAGTGCAGGGCTTCCAGCTGTTGTCATATTTTAGAGGAGACAACTCAAAGCAGCTGAAACCTGTAGTAAAGACGACTACTGATCTCTGATCAGTTTTGCTACTACATGACGCAGAATCAGATGCTGGAGGCAGAAGAGATAAAAATCCGATCTTCGGCTGGCACCTGATAGCAAGCCTTCTTTGGAACAGTAGACTGTCATTTAATTTGATTTGAGACTGACAGCCGTAGTTTAGAGCATATCGGTGCTCGCGTTGCAGTTGTCACACACTCGCACTGGGTGGTCCCAGCCTCTTGAGGGTACAGGCTTCATATGTGTGGAGCATGGGCCGCACACCCCCTGACCACAGGCTCTGCAGTGGTGCTTGGACATGACTGGAGTGAAGACTTTCGAGCACTGGTGGCACTGGGTGATGTCCTGGTCGGGCACCCAGTAGTCTGGTCGAGCCACATCCTTGACAAAGCCTACACAGAGCCACGTGGGAAATATTGTATGTAGGTTACTTCATTCATACTTTTAGTGTTAATATACAAATATGCTCTAATATTTGAAATAGCAAGTATTTTGAAAAATGTAATGATTACTGTTACTTGACTTGAAGAAACTCACAGAGTGGGTAGTCCACAGCGGTGCTGACGATGTCTAAGGTGGACTGAGCCACCTCCGCCACCCTGCGAGCGATGAGACCACGAGGCTCCGCTTTACACACTATATGAAAAGATGGGGGCAAAGTAAAATACACACACACACAAAACAGCTTTCAATCATATTTATAGCTCAGCAGCAAACAGACTTATAATCACCACTTAAATAATATAAATGTCCGAAGAGAAATATTTTAGAAATAAATATTTAAGATGTAACAAAGATACAATAATAGTAAATGTGTATGTGTTGTGTTTTATTTGAAAATACTGATCAAGGGTGTACTGTGGGTATTTTGCTACTAACCTCTTGATGATATTATGGACCGTAGATGATGAAATCCCTAAATTCCTTTCAATTGTACGCTGAGGAACATTGTCTTTAAACTGTTCGACTATTTTCTCACGCACTTGTTCACAAAGAGGTGAACCTCGCCCCCATCTTTGCTTTGAGCAATTCAGGGAAGCTCCTTTTATACCCAATCATGGCACCCACCTGTTCCCAATTAGCTTGTTCACCTGTGGAATGTTCCAAACAGGTGTTTGATGAGCATTCCTCAACTTTGTCTTTTTTGCCACCTGTCACAGGTTTTTTGGAACATGTTGCAGCCATAAAATTCCAAGTTAATGATTATTTGCTAAAAACAATAAAGTTCATCAGTTTGAACATTAAATATCTTGTCTTTGTAGTGTATTCAATTAAATACAGGTTGAACATGATTTGCAAATCATTGTATTCTGTTTTTATTTATGCTTAACACAACGTCCCAACTTCATTGGAATTGGGGTTGTATTAGAGACACGTCTTATGCAGTACAGTTCTGTAATGTTCTCAATAAACATGAAAAAAGTGGAATGCAAATGAACTTTATCAATAATTGCAAATACTAAAAACAAACAAATGGCTCAAAAACTGTCCTTTGTAACTGCAACTTTTATTTACCTACAAAACTATCAACACCCGTTCATGTCTTACCCTGAATGCTGGTTTCGGGTGGTCCTCCCTGACGGTAGCAGGCCATACACACCCTGACAGGGCTGCTGCCCCACCCCCTCTCTGGCACTGGCATCCTATGGCTGGAACACAGGTGGCAGAAACCCTCGCCACATGACCGACAGTGGTGCTTACGCTCCGCCTCCTCAAACGCTTTGTGACAGCCATGACAAGCCTAACGGGCACAAAGGCGAAGGAGGACAGTACAACTGTTAAGGAACACTGCTGCTCAATCAGCCTGGGTTGTATGGCATCAACTGTCACTGTTAAGATGGGTTGAAACACACAGTTTATAATCAAAAAGGGGGGTGGGGGGGGGGGAAATAAACAGTTTTACTGATATTAAAGACACACTGTCTTATTACTTAGAAATGTGCCTGTAATTTCATTCATGACCTTAAATCATCTCTACCCTGACAACTATGGATGACTACAAGTGTCAAAATTAAATAAATAAATACACCATGAAATAATCAGTTTAAGATATGCAGTAGCACAGTGGACGGCTGGTTACCACATCTGCCTGACAGTTCTGTTTGCATGTTCTCCCCGTGCCTGGGTGGGTTTTTTCCGGGCACTCCGGTTTCCTCCCACATCTCAAAAACATGCATGGTAGGTTGATTGAAGACTCTAAATTGCCCATAGGCGTGAATGTGAGTGCGAATGGTTGTTTGTTTCTATGTGCCCTGCGATTGGCTGACGACTGGTTCAGGTTGTACCCCACCTCCCGCCCGAAGATAGTTGGGATAGGCTCCAGCAGCCTGCGACCCTAGTGAGGAGAAGCGGTTAAGAAAATGGATGGATGGATGGATGGAAGATATGCAGTACAAGTACAGTGATTTAATTTGTTTTGTGACCAACCTTGTGAAACTCATATATCAAACCTCAATGAAATTGAAATGCCATTAATCCGTTCCAGCCTCCAAAACGGTTTGACTTGTTCGATAAACAGCTCAATCAATCAATCAAATTTTATGGATATAGCAGTTTTCATACGTTAAAAGATGCAACCCAGAGTGCTTCACAGACAATTAAAATAGCGGGAAATATACAAAAATAAATATATATATATATATATATCACCCGTCCCATCTGGATCGATTTGAATACTGTGTAATGTACCTGGGCTTGAACTTGAAGCAAAAGTATAATCATTGCAATACTTTTTGTATCGGTTTTACTAGTGTGGAATTACTCTACAATATTCACTCATCCATCCTAAGGCAATCTACAGCAGTGATACCTCTCTCAACCAGTAGAAAATGTTGTGAACACCCGATTATACATAAAAAATAAATACCGACATATACCGTGAAACTGTTAGAATTTTGAAAAATGTTGTGATACACATTTTTGGTCATAACGCCCAGCACTACCTTATGGTACAAATGGCAATTGTCTTTCTACAACTTAAAATTAAATACTATAAAATTTGTACTGCACTTACAGTAATCTCTGTGTTGGGTCTCCAGTACGGCGGCGCCACCTGGTCAGTGACCCAGGCGGCGACAGCTTTGGTGGGGCCGGTGCTGTACTCGGAAACTGACTGGATCACGTAGTTCATCCCATCCAGGACCCTCTGGGCCGCATTCTGGTGGTTGGTAAGGAAGGTGTCCGACTGGAAGGAGACAGCATGTGGAAGACAAAGGTTCAGGTTTACAGGCATGTGTAAAATAGGGAGCGCTGATTATCGACTACAGTAATGCCTGCTATATCCCGATGTAGACTTTGCGGCAGCCACGTATTGTTTTTATTGAATTTTATTCTTCTGCAGAGCTGTAAATACTCCGCTCTGAAGTCCTAAGGGAGAGAGTTCCTTTCCTGTGGTACGCAAAAATGCAGTGTACCAAACAGCCACTGCCAATGTGAGTATTAACAATCCCCTTCGCTTTCACTCAAGTATTATATCTTCACTGGGAAATAATACAAAACACTGTCTTTAAAATGTACATACAGTACATATTTGTATTCGTTTTGTTTTTTTTGGTTTAGTATGTGCTTAAAGGGTGTGGGAGGGGAATATAGGATAAAGCTATATAAACTAGCCAAATGCATTTGTGTGTGAGTGAGCGGGGGAGGAGGTATCCATTATTCACAGATTTTCACTTTTCAAAGCAGTTTTTGGAACATAACCCCGCGGAAGAAGGAGAATTACCTTACCTCTGAAATATCGTGTTATTTTTTGCTGAAAATGTTTTACTCAGCAAAGAAGAATCATTTTCAAGTTTGACCTTTCATGAACTTCAGTTATCTTGGCTGTCTTGGGACCGATCCTTTTCAATGGTTTTGTTAAAAAAAATATGAGTTGAACTGTTTTATCAAGTGTCACCATTCGCCAATACATTTTTTACTACAAGGCTACTTTTACAGAAATCCTTGGAGGACAGAAAATTGTAAAAGGGTTTAAAGTGTTTTAAAATCCCATCTTGCATTACATGAAGAAACTATGGAGTACTTACACCCTCCCAAACGTGTTTGACCTCAGAACGCACCACACTGCTCTCAGGGTCCTGGTTCCCTACCCAATACTGTCTGCTGCGGTAGATGACGCCACAGCTGGCACACTCTAACACATAGCTAAGAAGGAAGCAGACAATCAACAAAAAGGAGTGGATGAAGAGAAATGAAAACGGGAACCTACCCCGACCAGGCAAACTTGGCAAGACCAAACCATGTGTTGTCCGAGGACGCAGAGGTTTTAGGCATAACTGTCACCTCTCTGCCACCTTCATAGCACCTCTGGCGAAATGACACAAGAATCCGATTAAAATCTAAACCATTTAATATAATCAAAACAAGATTCCGTTCAGTTCATCTAAACTGGCTTAAAGATATAGATGTCGGGAGCTGATCATACCTTACAGATAAGGACTTTGTTGTTGTACTGGTGTGCATACTGGCATAGTCCATCTGCCATGTGCGGGACCCTGTCTCGTAGATGGTTCATTCCATTCTTGCAGCGAATACTGGAGGCCACACAAAACACCACATGATTCAGACCAACACAGCAGTTTTTTGTTTTACACTCGAGCTATTCTTCAAGTCAGCTAGTGCAAGGGCCACATACATAACAACACTGTATGTGCTCAAACTACGTAATTGATTGATTTTAATAGAGATAAATAACAAACATAATAGAAACACTTCCAAGTATGATGTAGTGCAGTTCTACACCACTAGAAACTACTAACACACTGATAAACATGTAAAATCTCTGATATGTTACTCATGATGATGTGATTATGAATTTATTCACATGATGAACCAAAGTATAACCAAAGTGCACCAAGATTTCAACATGTTTAACAGTGGCTAACTTATCTTTACACCTTCAGGCCATCTAGTCATTCTTTTTTGCAAGTGTAGTCAAAAAGCTTTCAAGATGGTGACAGACCCTAGAACAGATTAGTGCTACAGTGTTATATTGCAGTTTACCTATTGTGGATTCAGTGCACTGAGGATTTTTTTTTCATATTCTTATTGTGCATAATTTGTTACATTGCAGGATTTTGAGTGCATGTTGTCATTGTTTTGGGTGGTAAAATAAAAACTTCCTGGCCTAAAACAGTGAAACGGTAAAAAAAGAAAAAAAAATTCATTAAAGCTCATATAACAAGGAATACAAGGCACATAGTGTACAGTATTACCGTTCATTAATATATGTTTAAGAATTTAAAAGGTATTTAAGAGTATAGCGTTAGAATATGGTAGAGGTTAACAGGCGTGTGGGGAAGATTAAT
Source organism: Phycodurus eques (assembly GCF_024500275.1). NCBI lineage: Eukaryota > Metazoa > Chordata > Actinopteri > Syngnathiformes > Syngnathidae > Phycodurus > Phycodurus eques. The sequence continues at coordinate 7,129,938 of NC_084531.1, forward strand.
AAGAGTCTGGGGAGCTTCATACAGCTTTAAAATGTTTAAATAAAAAAAATTAAAAAAATAAAAATTAAAAAAAAAGTGGTCACTGCTTTGGGGATTTCACCTATTGGTGTATTGCCTGGAACCAAACCCCCACAATAAAGGAGAGATTACTGTAATTCCATTGTTTCCATCCTTTTTTCCCTAAAAACACACTGGAGGTAGACCGGCATTCTGGAACACATTGTGCTCCACCTAATTGGTACCACTGTAAACATTTTCGGGTTTCTTGTTTCTCAGTGCACCTCTGGTTACAAATTACAAATGTAGAGAAGAAACCCAAAACTGAAGAGTAGAAATATATGCAATTACATGTAATGCTTGATCAATGCAATAAGATAATTGAATAATGTAACATTCAACATATTCCAATCATTTTGCTTCTTTGAAAATAATGTAGCAGGGTTGGCACTGAGTCATAAAACCTCTTAGCAAATGTGGCTAAACACTACAAAAATCTCCTTGCCAAACTTGTGTGTAGTTAGCCATAACATCACATATGTTTATGTGGCTAAACCTTTAGCCACACTTAGCTAGTCCTCTTCACTGTGAAGCCGGTAAGCCTTAACATCCATCCATCCATCCATCCATTTTCTGAGCCGCTTCTCCTCACTAGGGTCGCGGGCGTGCTGGAGCCTATCCCAGCTGTCATCGGGCAGGAGGCGGGGTGCACCCTGAACTGGTTGCCAGCCAATCGCAGTAAGCTTTAACAATGTGCACCCAATTAAAACTGCCTAGTCATCAATCAGGAGTAAGGCTGAACAATTTTGGAAAATACTCTTAATTCTGAGGTGTTTTTTTTTAGGGCGGTAGGTTCTTTTAAACAAATACTGCGATTGCGATTTAGCATGCGATTTTTAGGGAGGAAGTTTGTTATCTTCAGTAAACACAAAAAAGAAATTACTCTATAGTATGACCAACACAACAGAACTAATGTGAATTCCAGTATACACTGACCGTCGACACTTCAAACACACGTCGCGGTAATAAATATGCATGCTTCAATTTGGCGCCAAGCGGCAAATTGAAGCATCTTGTCTTCCCTGATGCGCCGCTCCCTGCAGCTGGTGGGAAAGCCCGTGAGGCGGACTGCTTATAGCCAGCAGTGGCTGAACAGCGGATTGAAGCATTTTACGAAGCGAAGGGAAAACTAAACCATTAACACCGTTTATACAAGGCAGAATGAGCACGCTCACTTTAACTTTTATCAGGAAAGGGTTTTGAGTTTTGACGCAGGCAATTTTGATTCGCCAGGGTGGCAAACGTGAGCAATATTCGCATCGCCACATCCTGTGTCAATTAGTCATTGGTGAGGTAGCGAACGCGAAGCCTGATGTAGGTTCTAACAAATGTCTTGTGGTCGATCCTTTAAACAGTGCTACAGGTAAATAATCAAATACTGAAATAAATAATCATAACCTCTTTTCTCATACTATTTCATGTTAAAATATTTTCAGTCCAAGGAAAATAGGAAATGGTCTCATTGTTCCAAATTTTTGGAAGGGACATGATGTCCAGTAGTTGAGCTATATTGTTTAATTCTGGTAAATTACTAAATTTAAGTGTCCATCCCCAAAAAGTCTAGCACAACCTGTGATCCATATACTGTATATAGAGTGGTTGTAAAAAGTCTGCACACTGTGGTGTCTTCTTTATATTAATGTTGTCTTTTCATGAACCAAGAAAGATGCACATCCTTGCTCCTTTATTAACTTCCGCATGTTGACAACAATGAATTGGAATGAAAAGTCATTGCGTTGTGAAAGGACCACATGAACCAACGAAAACATGAGACCACACCGCGCAAGTAGCGAACAATCAGTCACCGTTTACATTCCATAGGCTACTTGCTGCTTCTGTTGTGCCGCAGCTTTAATGCTTTCTACTTTGAAAGCGGGAACGAAATAAAGGTCTTATAAGCACATAACACAATCATTTTAAACGTTCAAAAACATCACGGGTATTGACTTTTATAAAACTATTTCAACTTGCCTTATTTGAACTTTTATTAATCTTTTGATTTCATATAACTATTGTGCATTTGTAGCTGTACGCGTCAAGGCCAATCCTAGGCATAAAGGAATATAGCAAATTGGGTCACCTGCTGCACGGAATTGAGCCAAGTGCAGATTCCCACGATTAGACAGCTGGCCAATTATGAAAACTTATCAATGCACACAGTTGGAATTTTAACCCTGCACACAGCCAATTATAGGTTTAGATTGAGTCACCAAGACAAAAAAAAATAAAAATAAAAAATACATCCTGTCAACATCTAGTTAGACCATCGGTAAAAACAAGATTCCCACACAGGTGCAGGGCCTAATTACATTTTTTTTATCAGTAGCAGTGGGAAAACAAAAGCAAAATACAAAGTCCTGTTCAACTTACACTGGTAAACAAGTCCAGGCATGATGTCAATCCTACTAATAATCAAGAGAGACGCCTATTGTCCCGAAAAACATAATTTCATGTATGAAAGTCTGTAGTCAGCTCACCGTAAGTCCGTGTTCTCCCAGGGGACGCTCAAAAATGTATTTATGATTAAAAAAAAAATTGAATAAATTGTTTTGCTATATGTCACTCGTCTGTCTCTTGTTGGATTTAGGCAATCTTGTGGCTTCAAAACACTTCGTAAAATTTTGATCTTAGAAGAAACTTAGACACATTTTTGACACAGGAAAAAATTCGAGTATTGATTAAAGTGTTGGACACAGAGTACATGGTCCCAGTTAGTCTGTCCTCAGCATTTGCCCAACTCAACACAACAACCACAGGACAATGTGATGGAACAAGTGTGCACACTTGTCCCACTACATTGTCTCAGTTGTTTATTTTTACTGCCCCTCTCTAAAAGATTTTAAGTCGTACAGGTTAAAGGTCATATTAATGGTGGAAAAACTTTGGACTGGTCTTGGTCTCTTTTTTTTTTTTTAATCACAAAAACCTGGCATTTGAACAGGGATGTTTGTACTTTTTCTATCCACTGTATGGCTTTATAGACCTGTTTGACAATTGTACAAGGAGAGTCTTGAAATGGTTTCTTCCAGGAAGGAAAAGTCATGACCGACTTACTTGCAACTCAGGCAAAGAGCAGAGCAGGTAAAGTACTCATCTGGGAAGAACGTGTACAGATTCAGCTTTCCATCTGACAGGTCACCACAGAACCGTTCACTGAGGGCCTAAGTACACATACATTGAAAAACATAACATTGCTGAGAATAGAGGAAAACAACAAATAACTGGGAATACATGTGGTACTGTTTGTGTTTGTTGGATCTGTATTATTACACCAACGTGCACTTCTTACTTCCAAAGCGTGGAACACTATGCCAGGGTGGCGGGGCGAACGTGTGTGAGTGTTTTGCACTTGCTGTCTGAGGGCTTCCAGCAGTCCGCTGTAGTCAGTCGGAGGCGTGACAGTTTGAGTACCAATGTACTGTACCGAGCTGAAGGCATCAGTCCCCAAGCCCAGGTCATGAAACCGCCTCTGGAGCTGCATGTCAGCATGACCAGCTACCTTTGAATCTTAACCACACGACAACATATGATGTCAGTACAATTACGCTTAATAGAGCACACACCAAGGTTGAACTGTTAACAGAAGTGGACATTTTTCTTATAGTGTTCACTTGTTCATCCATATATTCCAGGGCACTTCCTGGTTGAACATGGAGGGTGTAAGACAACAAGGTCATTCCGTTTTTCATTCTAAGGTAGAGGAACACTGTCATAACTTAAACGTCAAAAACAAACAAAGAATAAGTGAATAATTGTGGCGCGCTGTACTCCATTTGTGTCTCTTACGGAGCAGGCTATTTCCTGGTTAATGGAGGAGAATGACATAACACATTCGGAATACACAGGACTGTGCAATTCAACTAAAATTGTGCATTTTTATCTGGATTTGTTCCAAAATGTCATGGGTTCTTCCTTGGCAGAGGTAATAATATTCAGTTTTGATGAACATTATTGCAATACAGATGAACTGCATTATAAAAGCAGTCAGCTTGAAGTACCGGTATTTCTTAGGCTGTGTTCACGCTGCAGGTCAATTCCAATTTTTTTTGCCCAATGTGACAAGTATCTGATATTTTTCATGTCCATGTGAACAGTACAACTGCGATTTTTTTATATCTGACCCAAACCTCTTTCATATGTGGATATAAATCGAATATGTATCCGACGCAAATGCAATATGGACGCTCACGGGGCGCTCATCAAACCTAAACGTCATCAAAATGTGACAAAAACAACTGTTTTCACAATTGTTCGACAAAACAGACGTGCCACAAAAGCAATGGCAGAAAAGGAGCGGAAAACAATCAGTGGCGAAAAGAAGATGCTTTACAACTGATTAATATAAGAAAACGTTGGCTGCGGTTGCACAAAAAGTTTGAAATTTGAAAATGACAAATGTGTCATGCCAAGACCTACGCGAGGGGCCATATTTATTTCCGTAAACACAACAACTCGTGTTTGCATGCATGTGCAAGGTGACGTCCTGTTTTGTGAGCATGCACCTGACGCCACACTCATTCCGTCCACAGTAGAAGTCACAGTGTTTTTTTTTTTTAACATGAACGACTAAATAAAAAGGTCACACTTTTTAACAAAAAATAATTGAATTGGGCTTCATGCCCCACAGTGTGAACGTAGCCATATATTATGCCTTTCCAATGTATCTTAATAGTGGAAATAAAATATGTCTAACTGTTTACCATGGCCCAGCAGCTGTGTGTGTGTCGTCTCCTGAAAGACAATAACAGCAGGCCCAAGACACGAGAGGGGCACGTCCAGACCGCAGCGGCTGGACAGGGCCCTGAGTTCTGGGGTGAAGTGTTTCAAATAGGCCCCTGACGCACTGCTCAGGAACTGGAACATGTCATTGTGCAGGCGCTCTGCTCGCGTTCGATAGATTACTATATCTGACACTGCCAGGACCTGGAAGAGTGGACATGAAAGGAACTATTCTACTGATCAATTACGATGCAAGCCAAAGGACAACAACGTAAGTACAACAAAAACTGATGTAAATAACCTGAAATACTATTGATTTGGACTCTTGTGGAGGTAAATGGAGTAACCAAACTGTACAGTGTTATCGTTGTAAAGTCAGTACCTTTGATACAGCTCTTGTATTAGATCTCATTAGATTGCTCAAATGGTCATAATTTTGTGGCAGGTCTGTATATATCACCAATGAACCCTGTTTACACGTCAGTGAACTATGCCTGACAAAACTAACATTTAACATTTTGATGTAAAAGCATTAAGCACTCAGTTACAATTACCTTTAGCAGAAGCCTCATTCTCTGGTTTTGATTGGCAGCTGCTCCCAACAAGCCTTCGGTATCCAGGGCAACCAGGCTGAGGGAGGGGTCATAAGCGGCCCACACACCTACTGTACAGGAGCTAGAGGACTTGGAGGTAAAAAACACACTCTCGCCATTGAACAGGATGTGGTTCAGGGTGTGTGACTTGCCGTCCCCTGTGTTCCCAAAGATGGACACAACTTTGACACCTCCCACATCCGCACATTTGAGCCTTTCAACAAAATCCGACTCATTGCGGACCTGGAGGGAAAATAGGGAATGACGCTATTGTAAAGTTAGACTGGGACAGGACTGTACAGCTGTGGTTTCAATGAAAGCGTCGTCAATTTGAACAGTACAATCATATATACACTCCCTTCCAAAAGTATTGGAACATGAGGTCAATGATTTCATTTTGCCTCTAGATTGAAAACCTCAGAAGATGAATATTAAACAGGAAAATGACACTTCAGCTTTCACTTCAAGTTATCCATCTATCTAATAAATAGAGCTTATGTTCTACACTCAAGTTTCAGATTCGAGCAACATAACGACAGCAAAATGGACATTTGGTCTGCCAAAAAATGCAGCAAGATAATTACCCCACACTACCAAACCAACCAGAGGACATTTGTGGCAAGAAGGGGAAGGTTGAAGACCAGCCAAGTCAATCTCCAGACTTAAACCCTCTCTCTCTTTCATCTATTTTAAGTCTATCTGTTACAAGACTCGCTCCCCTAAGATGTGGTGTTTTGTTCCAAATAGTGCAATCTTGTGTATCTGACATAGATGTAAATACCCGTGGGGGGAAACAAGATGAACTGTTAATCTCTTGTACCGTATCGTGATAATGTTTTCAGAAGTCTAGATTGGTCTGGAGCTACCGTACAACATCATAATTTGTCCAAACTTTCAATTGCTGATATAAATCTCAGATCTAAGATTGAAATCCACTGTGGGTTACATTTCTTTGCTTTTGGGCCATCTGCCCCTATTCATAAAGTCGCCAAGAAAAAAAAAAAAGTTTTCCATCAGTACCATTCAGCTTCAGCAAATCAATCTGTCAACCAAAGCATTAAACAAAACCATGTGAATAGAAATTGTGAGATGGATATAGTGACATTCAGATTAGTGTAATCGCTGTCCGAAACAGAATGATCCCCGAACGGTTCGTGTGGGGACTGGATGACTCACTAGTTTCTATTTTTCAGAACAAAGTCGCTGTTAAAGACTTTCCCCGAATCGTCATAGCCACAACACAGTGCGCAGTTCAGCTTGACGGAGTGACTGTCACAAACCATAACAATCTTCAGAGGAATGTATTTGGCCAAAACCGTGCGTTTGACAAAAAACCTTGCGAGTTGTTTTCACTTTGGCTTCTTAGCTTAGCAGCTAATTGTTAGCTAACTTCACCTGCAGGTTTTCCTGTTCGTTCACCAGCAGGAAGCTCCGTACACCGTCGGCAAGCTCCTCTGCTTTCATGGGACACAGTGAGAGTTCCTCCATTGCTGTCATCATTACTTCAGACATCGTTATTGAAGGGGTTAATAATACATGTTGATGGCAAACTGAAGTTGAAGCCCGACTACTGGCGTCAATCAAAACACCAGCGCGTGGACGCTGAGGGCGAGGGGGGGAGCCAATGTGTACGCAGGCGATGACTCACTACGTCGGTTCACTTGCTAGTACATGTATGCCACCTAGGTGGCTGAAAGCAAGAATTCCAACTAAGGATTTGTCCAGATATCTGCCTGTAGGTGCACTATAGGTGTAATATTATACCTATAATCAGAGGTGTCAGAAGTACTCACACTCAGAAATACAGATACTGCAAAAATACACTGGTGTTTACCGTTTCATCTCCTTAACTTAAGTAAAAGGTTTTTTTAAAGTGCAAGTTACCATAAAAAAATGGGAACTAGTAGTGCAGGAGTTTTTGTACGTCCCTTTCACTCTGAAATCTCTCCTTGTACACCTGCATGTGTTTTTTCTTCCAGTTTTCTGTGTAGTGTGCAGACTGCTAGTTGTATACAGCAGACTGCTAGTTGAATTTCCCCTTGCGGGATTAAAATGGGTATATTAACAAAAATATGCTACAGTCACATTTGAACACTGAGTGCAAATTTGAGAGGTACTGTAGTGATAATATTTTTTTTGTGAGCGTATGTAATATGTGTAGCATTTATTTTCATATTATATTTATATCCAGGAAGTATTATCTCACACAATGTGGAGTAGTTGTTACATACAGTAAATGAAAAGTGAATGGTCTAAAAGTTGATCTAACATCTTGTTTGTGGCAGCATCATGGAGAAGAATGAGAATGATTGTCCATGATGGAGAGATGTCTGCTCAGTGATCTCTCGTCCCTCATGGACTCAAACGTCGCTGTCTTCAGTCCCAGCTTTCCCACCAGCTTTCCTAATGAGTTTATTAATCCGTTGGCTGCCCCTGGCACTGATGGTACTCCTCCAGCACACAACTGCAAAGTAAATGACATTTACTTCCACCGCCTTGTCGAAGATCTCCAAAATCTTTCTGCACACATTGAAGGATCTGAGCATCCTTAGGAATATCTGCCCATTCTCATTTTTTACACAGTCTTCATGTTGGCATTACAGTTAATTGTTCAAGTCTCGGTGGTGTGGTGAACAATTGGTTAGCAAATCTGCTTCACTGTTTTGAGGTTGTGGGTTAGAAACTCCAGATTAGAATCTGGAGTTTGTGTGGATTTTGCTTGTTCTCCCTGCCTTTGTGCGGGTTTTCCGCATGTTTCCAAAAACATGCATGGTAGGTAAATTTAAGACTCTAAATTGTTCTTATGATGTGATATTCCCACATTTCAAGATTCAAGATGCTTATTGTCACGTGCACAGTAAAAAAAAATAACAACAACAACAACAGCAACAGCAGCGTTAATAAAACGTAATTACATTAAAAAAAAAAACGTAATTACATTAACAGACAGGATAAATAAAAGAAGGTAAAGTCATAAAAAAGAATAAGGGCACTGTGAACCTGAGTTGGGGCATAAACTGCAGTGAGCGTGAGTTTGTATTACGACAGTCAGTGCCTGTGTGAGGTTTGTGGACACTTCTTCACTGTATTGTTCAAGGCACATTCTTCTGGCTAATAAGACAAATGCTTACCTGTAGATTGTAGGGGAAGTGTTTGGAGCATTTCCAAGGCCAAAATAAATGTATGTTCTCAAGTGGAAAAAAGAAGCATCATGACAACAATGTACTGCTTTTATGAAAGTGGATGCTGGTAGTTAGAGAAGAGAAGGTCCCATGCAGCCTAACTCAATCGTGAAAGTCTAAAAGAATCAATTATAGCTCTCCTCTCATTGTTCCCGTTTCATGAATAATTCAAATGTCTGTGTGTAGGATTTCATAAAAGGTTATGTAGACATAATTTCTCTTCCGTTTTTGCAGGAACATGCACCAGAGTGCCAATATCATTTTTTAAAATGGATTTCTTTCGACCCATAATCTATCAATAAACACTACAACTTTGTATGGCCATGAAATGTAAAGAGCCACAGAAAGGCACTAGCCAAATGTTCAGGAGCGTGACCCAGTCATGTAACCCACCTCGGCATCGGCAACTGTATGTGTTGCAAAATTGGGATGTGGATGGCTGGTTTTGCCCTTTCAGATCCAAGGCGGGACCGCGGCATCCTCGAACTCGCTACCCACGCCGGTACTTGTAGTGCATCGCTCCTGGACATGTTTCACGTCGACGTGCGTAAAAAACTACACTTCCCCTCCGCTGTCGCATGCGCTCCCGTCTCCCATTGGCCGGCCCTTCCAGCCGCAGCCCCAGAGAATGAATGAAATTGAAAAAGCTGCTACATTACATGTACAATACCGGGCTCCGCGGCGTTGCATTCTATCCTACTACACCAAAATGGCCACAGCGGTACAGAACCACCTCAAATCGTAAGTACAACACATTCGCTTTTTTTTTCTTTTTCTTTTTTCTTCCCCTATTGGTGAACGTTGTCAGTGTAATTACATTTCCCGTTGCACCCTCAGCACGATTGCCAGCACCTCTACGCATGCCGCGCACACAGCACAAATAGAGACGAGACAATCAAAAATGCACAAAAGTTGCCTTTCTGTGTGCTGTCGGCGCTCCGGGTTGATTGTGCGGTGTTTTCACGGAGCGGCGTGCATGCATGTCAGCGGGAACACGCAGGAATGCCGGGGGCTGGATTTGGGTGACCCGGTATGTCCCTTGCCAGTGTGGCCAGCCAAGATCACGCTCAGAGGCGGGCAGACAGTTTAGATCGCTTTACGCTACCTGCGATGGGGACAGAGTGGAAGCAGGTAGCATTGGAAGGTTGAGGCTTTACCTTCAGTGCCCGGTATTTTGGCAATACACTGGCCGAGGTTGTTTTATTACAATGAAGTCGACAATCAAAGCCTAATTGCAGCACCGCGTCTTGCATTTATATTGCAATTTACCAACGCCGTGCTCCAGGAGATGAAAGTTCCTCTGAGGCTAAATCTTTTGACGACGCCGTGTCTTTTTGTTTTGCCGTGACTGGCTGCAGCGGAATGCAGACGCCTGCTATACCCGCTTAGGCACCCGGCCAAAAAGGTGGCTGATGTGTGCTACTATCTGTCGGGGCTGCCATCCAGAGAGGTAACAGGGTGGGTGGGTGGGTGGGGGGGACGACACACACAATAGCTTCAGCACCGCCCTTTCACTCATCCGAGTTGTTTTGCTCACCGCATTTGCAAAGGTTTGTACGGGATCCTGTCTGTGTGCAGATGCAGGCATCCCTGAACGACTCTCCTGCCACGCGGCAGGACGTCTGTGGTGTGGTGCCTCCATAGCCTGTTTCGAGTTTCTCTCTCGCCCCCCCCCCCCCCCCCAAAAAAAAGAACCAAACCCGAGGTCAGAGCTGCTTCTCCTTCCTCCTCCTCCTCCTATCTGGTGGTCACTCTGTCACATCTGACCCACCGTCACGTGATGTCACGTGCATTTAAATCTGTCTGATTGACGTGGAAGATACTGTATCATTATGGTGCTGATGTGAGGGCAAGGCTGCATGGACAAAATAAGACAAGGGAGAGTGCAAGAAGAAAGTTAGTCTAGTTGCTTGAAAGAAACAAAAAAAGATCTCTATCTATGCATTTTGATTTTTCCTTCTGTACATATTTTTGTGAAGAACAAAGTGTCCATCAGGTTTACACAATTTATCAAATGACAGTACCTAGTTTCTAGGTGTGTCCTGTAGCAGGTTTAGCTTGCGGCCGAAACGGCCACCGAGCTGCTAATTCATTTCGTTTTCCGTGTCCAATGAGCTGTGTACGTGGAGTCTCCATTTGTGTGTGAAGACAAATCAGCAGAGGAGAGGTGACTCGCTCCAATCGACTGGGGACATTCCAAAAAAAATCACTCTGCTTCCTCTCTCTCTTGGATTAGAGATACAGTAATCTCACCCTCTCTCTCTTTCTCTCTCTCTCTCTCTGTGCTCTTCTGCTTCCCTCTACACTCCTCCCTTTCTCCTCCCATCACCCCTGCTCACCCTCTTCCACATTCAGGCCCTCCACCTTCATCATTTACTCCATCCATCACTCATTCTGTATCCCTCTTTATCCTGATATTTCCAAATTTCCTGATTGTTGCGCTCCTTTTTTTCCACCATGGTCTCACCCACAACCCCCCCACCCCCCATCAAACTTCTTTGCATGTTGAGTCTTGTCATTTTAGCAGGACCTCGTTTACTGTCCATCCCAAATACTGCGGGTAATATTCACTACAATTTTTTAAATAATTTGTAAATAAATTCTCTCATATCTTTAATTCCTGTGTAGCTTCATGGGTGTGTTTATGGTATTATCAGGATTGTTTTTGTTTTTTTTGCCCTGCCTGCCTAGCTAAACTGAGTGAATAAATGAGTTACCTGTGTGTGCAAACAGCCCCCATGTAATGGCTGAATCGCAGCCTGAGCAGCCAGTTCTACATCTTCATTTTCCCTTACAATCTCCCCGTCATTCCTTCACTTGCTCATCTGTAGACACGTGCACATGCACACTCTCTCCTGTTCCTACTCTCTATTCATAAGGGAGCAAGTCTAAGGTCTGATGTTTTTTAAGGGTATTTCTTTTTCAAAATTATTCCTTTCATCATCTCTTTATTTGGATTCTACTTCAGCTTTATTTTGTATTTTTTGAAGACAGGATGGAGAAAGACCATGAGAGAGGGATAGAGAGAAAGAGAGTATTTTTAGCTCTATGACCTATTTCTCCAGTGCTACCTAACTGATAGTCAGTTAACTCCACTGCCTTGCTTTGGGACCTTAAGTGATTTCCATCCAGGAATTTGCAGTTCAAACTAGTTGTCGAAATTGAGAGGTATGCTTGTAGAAGAAGAGAGTCACGAGCTGCTAAAATCTATCCAATTTTTATATGAATCCCAATGTTTGTGTGGGTCCAGTGCACCTTCCGATCAAGAGTTCTCAAGGGTGGAGTCAACACCAACACTGCTTCTCTCTGCAGCTTTTAAACAGGGATGCAGACAGGGGAGGAGTTCCTGGTGATGGTGGTGTGTTTTCTGAGGGTGGGAGGGGGTGAAACTAAGAAATCACCACCAACACACTCACATGCGCACACTGGGCCAGAAACAGGGATAAGGAGTCAATCGCCATTATAACAGGCCAAGTGCAGTGGCAATAAATCTCACCTGAAGGAGCTGCTCAGAGGCAGATTGCCTTACCCCGATGCACTGCCCCTAATACACACTGCAGCTATAGCTATGCGCTGTATACACCCACACAGAAAGACCAGATATGCATGCATGCATGGGGCTACACTCAGCAATGTGACTGTTCATGCACGTGTGCACACACAAAAAGAGGCACACGCAAGTGTGCACATAAAGGGAAAGGAACTTTCTTTTTTTACGGTTTTTATTTATTTATTTTTTACACAGATTCAAGACCAACGCACCCACAAATGGGAGCTACACAACACTGTAATTAAAATGTTCAAACTGTGGTCGTGTTAAAATATGACACAAATACACACTCAAAATACATTGTATGTCCTTTTCGTAGGCCTCCCATATGCTGCACTAAAACTAGAAAGTCATTTCACATACTGCAAGAGTTGTATATATTAATGGGCAAGAGAGAGAGAGAAAGAGCAGTCATTTCAGTGAGCGAGAAAGTGGAGGACAGTGGAAAAGAAATTGAATTGAGGGTGGTGGGGAGGAGGAGTGCTGGTGGATTGGTACGAGTGATATTGCATAGTTTAATCTGTTGAGTTCAGCCATGGAAGGGCTGAGTTGGGGGAGGGGAAGAACAGTACAGAAGGCCGCCTGATATTACTTCTTGACTGCAAACACACTAGCACCGCATACACGCAAAGCTCCTTAGGCCAGGATTTGCCAATACGAGTGGACTTTTTGTGCAAGTGCACAGATGGACAAGAGTGGGTGAAACAGGTGTGTAGACTTGACAGAATTGGCACAAGTGTTTTGCAAGCTTTCAAATAATGCCTTTACACATGCCCATATACAAAGCATCTCACCAGGATGTGATAAACCTGCTAAAGGCTTGCGCTCTGCCCTCTGTTTTCATGAAGACACCTACTATACATCACAAAATCCACTAACACTCCTGTTCTTATTTCACAAACCACAATTGAAGAGCTACGATCTCGGCATTGTTGTTTTTACTGTCTATGCACTAATTTGGGTTGGGTGAGTGATTCCCTAATATTTCTCATGAGCAGCTCCAATGATCGTGTTCTACCGCTAGGAGGAGCTCTGTGTTCCCCTTTCGCAACCTAATAAGTGTTAATTGCTCTAACCGGGAAATACAGTTGGCAGTGTGTCATGCAGAGAAAGGGAGGATGAAACATTGGACTGGGCTGAAGCAGACTGCTTCTGCTGGACAGGAAATCGCAGTTCGCCCATAAAATTAGACAATAGCTTCCTCTGGGTGGGCCTGGTGGAGTGACTAGTTTAAAATATTTAAACAATAAATGATAAATGATAAAATATTAGAAACACCTCTCAGTATGATGCTTTGGAGTTCAACAACACTACAAACTACAACCGCAACAATAAACTTATTGGAAAATGAATACGTCCAGCAACTCTCATTTAAAAATGAGTTATTTTATTGGCTCTCGTTAGGTTCTGCAAATGCACTGAATGAAGTGTGTGTGCATGGTCTACAGTACATGTCAAGGACACACGGTATACAGTATGCATTGAAGAGTAAACGGCTGAGTGTTAATTGTTTCTGTCTGGACATTTTTGTTGTCAGTTAATTACTGCAAGGCTGAATGTATTTGTAATCACACTTTAGAGTTTCTGTATACAATTATCCAAATTAATCCTGAAAATAGAAAATAAATAATTAAAATACAGAAAAAAAGACATTTCAGTTTTTTGGTTCTTTTTTGCATGAATGAATGTGGTTGTGGCATTTCTTCCTAAAATCTGTAGTCTGATGACTAGTTTAGTTTCTGGATGAGGCTCACTGTGGTGTGTGCGCTCAGCATCCTGCATGACCAGCTGGAGAAGAGAAGCGCTGCTGTGAATATAAACTGTTTAGCCTAGCACAGGTGTGGGGAAAAAAGGGCCAGCAAAATAGGTAAAAAAGCTAAATATGTTGCGTGAAAACCACAAACTTCAGTAAATCAATCAAGGGATTAAAGCAACAATACATTTTTAAAATATGACCGTAAAATAACAGCTTCAAAACATATGATGATACAGTATACTTCCTCATAATAAGGATAATTAGCATTTTTGTCATTGTAATGGCTGTCGCTAAGGTTGTCGCCTGTTGTGTCGGCAAACCAGCCAGGACTCCTCTCATTGCTGCAGAGATTGCACAAACTTTACCATACACTAAAATGGCCATACGGTATTTATTTCATGTCATGACAACAACAGTAGCACAGAAAGTTGTATTAGCATTGCTATTAACATGTATTTCATTTTACTACCCACGTTATATTTGCTTCTATTTCCTTCTGATTCTTCTTCTTTTCCTTTCGGCTTGTCCCGTTAGGTGTCGCCACGGTGTGTCATCGTTTCCATGTAAGCCTATCTCCTGCAACCTCCTCTCTAACACCAACTGCACTCACTACATCCATCAACCTTCTCTTTGGTCTTCCTTTAGCACTCTTGCCTGGCAGCTCTATCGTCATCATCCTTCTACCAATATACTCACTCTCGCTCCTCCAGATATGTCCAAAGCATCAAAGTCTGCTCTCTCTAACTTTGTCTCCAAAACATCTAACCTTGGCTTTCCCTCTGATGAGCTCATTTCTAATTTTATCCCAACCTGGTCACTCCGAGAGCGAACCTCAACATTTTCATTTCCGCCACCTCCAGCTCTGCTTCCTGTTGTCTCTTCAGTGCCACTGTCTCTAATCCGTACATCATGGCTGGCCTCACCGCTGTCTTGTAAACTTTGCTCTTCATCCTAGCAGAGACTCTTTTGTCACACAACACACCTGACATCTTCCTCCACCCGTTCCAACCTGCTTGGACCCGTTTCTTCACTTCCTTACCACACTCACCATTGCTCTGGACGGTTGACCCCAAGTATTTAAAGTCCTCCACCCTTGCTATCTCTTCTCCCTATAGCCTCACTCTTCCCCACCACCCCTCTCATTCATGCACATATATTCTGTCTTACTTCGGCTAATCTTCATTCCTCTGCTTTCCAGTGCATGCCTCCATCTTTCTAACTGTTCCTCCACCTGCTCCCTGCTTTCACTGCACATCACAATGTCGTCTGCGAACATCATGGTCCACGGGGATTCCAGTCTAACCTCATCTGTCAGCTTATCCATCACCACTGCAAACAGGAAGGGGCTCAGGGCTGATCCCTGATGCAGTCCCACCTCCACCTTAATCTCCTCTGTCACACCTACAGCACACCTCACCACTGTTCTCCTGTCCTCGTACATATCCTGTACTATTCTAACATACTTCTCTGCCACTCCAGACATCCGCATGCAGGACCACAGTTCATCTCTGGGTACTCTGTCATAGGCTTTCTCTAGATCTACAAAGACACAATGTAGCTCCTTCTGACCTTCTCTGTCCGTCTCCATCAACACCCTCAAATAATACATCTGTGCTACTCTTTCTAGGTATGAAACCAGACTGTTGCTCGCAATTACTCACCTCAGTCCTGAGTCTAACCTCCACTACACCTTCGCATAACTCCGTTGTGCGGCTCATCATCTTTCTTCCTCTCGTTCCCACAGATCTGCACATCATCCTTGTTCTTAAAAATGGACACCAGCACACTTTTCCTCCATTCCTCAGGCATCTCATCTCACCCGCTAGAATTCTGTTGAACAACCTGGTCAAAAACTCCACAGCCTGCCTCTCTAACTTCCCCCTTACTAATCATTGCCATTTCCTGGTCCACCACACTTGCCTCTTCTCCTCTTCCTTCCCTCTCATTTTTCTTATTCATCAACTCCTCAAAGTATTCTTGTGTATCTATGCACACTCCTGGCACCAGTCAACACTTTTCTATCTCTATCCTTAATCACCCTAACCTGCTTTATATCCTTCCCATTTCTATCCCTCTGTCTGGCCAAACTATATAGAACTTTCTCTCCTTCCTTAGTATCCAACCATGGCATACATGCCTCTTGTTTGGCCTCTGCCACCTGTACTTTCACCCTACATCGCATCTCCATGTGTTCTTGTCTCCTCTCCTCGGTCCTCTCAGTGTCCCACTTCTTCTGAGCTAACCTCTTTCCTTGTATGATTTCCTGTACTTTGAGGTTCCACCACCAAGTCTCCTTCTTCCTACCAGAAGGTACTCAAAGTACGCTGCTGCCTGTCTCTCTGATCACCTTGGCTGTTGGGGTCCAGTGTTGTGGGAGCTCCTCCTGTCCACCGAGAGTCTGTCACAGCTCTTCTCTAAAAGCTGCACAACACTCTTCCTTTCTCAGCTGCCTTTGTCTTCTTAATCTTCCTCCCCACCACCAGAGTCATCTTACACACCACCATCCTATGCTGTCTAGCCACACTCTCTCTACCACTACCTTACAATCAGTAAACTCCTTCAGATTACATCGTCTGCACAAGATGTAATCCACCTGCGTGCTTCTACCGCCACTCTTCCATTGTTCTTCCCACTTCTGGAAGAAAGTGTTAACCACAGCCATTTCCATTCTTTTTCCCATCTACACCTTGCTAAAATAATTTTAACCGTGTGCCTAAACTTCTAGCCTAACTCCCGTTCCACCTGCTCTCCTGGACACACAATATATCAACCTTTCTCCTAATCATCATGTCAACCAACTCCAGAGCTTTTCCTGTCATAGTCAAAACATTCAAAGTTCCCAGATTCAGTTCTGGGCTCTGTGCTTTCCTCTTCTCTTTCTGCCTAATAACCTCCTTTCCACCTCTCGTTCGTCTTCGATCCAGAGTAGCTGAATTTCCACCGTCGTCCTGCAGGTTAACAGCGCCGGTGGTGGACGTCGTTAGCCAGGGCCACGACTGGTCTGGTGTGGAATTCTTTGGATCAACGCTCATATTTGTTTGGCAAAGTTAAGACAGATGCCCTTCCTGATGCAACCCTCTGCATTTATCCCGGCTTGAGATATGGCCTACAATTTGCACTGGCTTGTGCCCGCCATAGGGCTGCATTATTTCCTTCTGATTGAGTTTAGTCAAATATTGACTGGTCGTTGGACATGAATTCTCAAAAAGAAACACGGTCATAAAAGGTTGTGCCCGGTGGGGAATGTCAATCCAGATTATTTCAACTAATAAGTCATAAAACGTTTTTGTTTCGTGTTGATTTGTTGCAAATATGTACTAACTTACTCGACCAGCTTGTCAAAAAAGGTGTGCTAGTGTACAATTGGCTTAAAACATTAACCTAACATTATGCATGGTAGCGTTTTGAACTCTCCAGTCTTGTGCCACTTTAGCAGTGTATTTTTCCCAAAAATCTTTATCACATTTTAAATTTAATTTATTTAATTTAATTTTTAATTTAAGTATTCTTGATACACTTTCATGCAGAAAAATAAACAAAATATTTACTGATAATCAGATCACCAGAAAGCAATTTACAACTATTTTTTCCAACCGCTGCTGAATGACTGCTGCTCGATACTGCACTGCTGACCATTTGCACCTGAATGATGGGTTTCATGGTGCCTGTAATGTGTTTCCAAGCCTTTTTTTTAATGATGGGATAAAAGATAAAAAAGTGCTATCTGTGAGTGATGTCCTTGCCGAAAAATGAGCATTTCACAGGGGATCGTGCTCCCATCCTTTCTTTTTGTCCATCATCTGTCACTCTTCTCCATCTCCTTTGCCCTTGCCTGTCTATATTCTACCCATCCATTCCTTCTTTGTTTTAATCAAATCGCCTTCCTTTAAGGCATTTCCCTCTCAGCTCCCGCTTCTTTGGCTCCTTCTGCCTTCAATCTCGCAAACAGTCATGCAGCTTCCCTCTCTCAATATTATAAAACAGGGCGCACCTAAGTTGATGGAAGCTATTTTCCCCAGCTGTCAACTTACAATATTATCAAGGAACTTATTTCAGTAGCTCTATGGACAGCAGGGAGAAAAGTGATGGAGGGTAGAGGATTTGAAGTGAGAGGGTGTTTAGGGAGGTGGTGGATGGGGAGCGCTTTGGTGGCCTGTTTTACATTTTGAATGTGTTCCTTTTTTTCCACTCAGTCACTCTCGCTCCCTGGTATTTTACTTTGGTCACCAGTGAAGCTTTAAATGCCAAGTCTTCTATTCATTGTTGCCCCCCCCCCCTGAAAATATTACAAAAATTGCTGTTTACTTATAGGTATATTTGTATCTATGAGGATAATTATTGGCTTTAATTGCTCATTTGTTTGAACAGGCCTCTATCATGTGCCATTCTTCTCATTTGCTTGAGACTACTGGGATCATCATTGGCACAGCATTAAAATAGTGAAGCAAGCTCTTAAAAGTGTCCTACACTGCAATGAGATCCTCAAATGCTCATACGCACAACCAAGAGCAGCCGTGTAAAAATGCATTCTCTTCAACAGACAGTGAACAGCTCATTTGCAGTGACATATTAACAAACATGGGCACGTTTTGCCCCACATATTGTTGCCCCGATCACATCCTTTAAATGTCACATTCCCAGTGTTGGCCAGAGAGGTTGCAGGATTAGCTCAGTAGTTTTTAAAGATGCAACACACACATATATACACACACACACACACACACACACTGTCAGCATCTGCTCTGCTACGTCTGATAGTTGAATGTGTCCACATTTTGAATAATAATATTTACACAAGGGATGTGTCCCTTCCTCCATATTTTCCTTTCTCAGAGAAATGGATCTTCTCAGACCTTTTAACCACAAACACCATTTTTGTTATCTTCTCCAAGTGAGGATGTCAGGCTATACTAGTTGCCCTACATTTTATAATTCTATGAAATATTATGTTTACTGCTGTGCTTTTCTTGACAGTAAATGGATAGACCTTCACTTGACTTAATGTACGCTCTGTACGACACATTCAGCAATAGAAGAACAATCACAGTCTCCCCTCCATGCATCCATCCGTCCATAGATTTTCAATACACACTAAGGATGCATGTGAGCCCGAGCCCATACCAGCTGACTTTCGGCGAGAAGTGTTTTTTTGGAATGTGGATGGATCCTGAAGTACCTGGAGAAACACATGCAAATTCTACACAGAAAGAGCAACGCTGAGATTCGAACCCCAGAACTGTGTGGCAGATGTGCTCACCACTAGTCCATTGTGCTGCCCAATCACAATCTTTACTTGGAAAATTCCACAAGTATGTTATCATCCTGAACTCAAAAACTGAAAAGCTCCACATAAAGCACAGCTATAATCAGCTCGTTTCCATGCTAGGCATTTCTGAAAGAGAATGAAATAGACAATAACAATAAGGGGAATTGCAAGTTTGAGTGTTTCTTTTGTCTCATAATACAGGCTGCTTGGTGTTCTCCATCTGTAATTTCTAGTTTTTGTAAATATGTGTATTTTACAAAAAAAATTTGTAATATCAAAGAGACACATCTCTTGTCCTCCTGACAGCCTGTTACTGTATCTCCCAGTGCCACAAAAAAAATCTTGTCATTAAAAGACATCACAAGACAGCATAAAAACAACCCTAATTCAATAAAACCATAAGGGTCATTTAGAATCGTGGGCCCAAAACCATATTTGTTTCAGTTAAAACAGAAAATACATTCCTGTAATTGTTAAAAGTAGCAAAAATAGTAGGGTGGTTGATGTCGTAAGACTGAAGAATTAGGGTGAAAACAGAAGGGTGTTCAGGGGGAGGGGAACAGTTCCATCATTACTCAAATAAATACAACCTTTCCTGTAACCACATTTGTATCCACATATGGACCAACATTTGAAGGGTTGTGTTATGAAACAGATTTTAGTGTTTGCATAACAAATAAACCAACCAACCCTTTGCATTACACTTGTGCACTTGCATATTGATTTCATTAGATAGGGTAGGCATACCTAATAAAGTGTATGGTGACTTTTCTATTGATTTTGGAGCATAAGTTCAACAAACCTGTTTAAGTAGTAGTAGTAACAGTTGGTTCACTCAGGCTTTGACTTTGCTTGTGTGTCATGTATCTAGTGTGTGTAGAGTAGAGTGACCTTGGCGTCTGCACTCAGCAGGAAGACACAAGAGAAATGATTAACTGTAAAGACAAAGAGGGAGGTGTGAATGTAAAATAAATGTTGAGAGGGTGTAAAAGTAAATAAAGATTTACTTATAGAGGAGGAAGAAGCCGAAGGCGCAAGGCAGTGGGGGAAGGAGTGAAAAGTCAAACCAACATTGGAATGGAGAGAGAGAAATAGGGTTGAGAGGAAAAATGACTCATACTGCATCTGTTGGGGTTCTTCTTCTTCTTCTTCTCTCCCCCACAGGCAATCTGGAGGTGCAGTCATCAAGAACAGGTAAGAGAGAGAGCAACATGGCACTGAATGATAATCAGACTAAATTATTGAGTGAAAAAAATAAAAATGCATTAGGGTTCTTCACAATTGCGCAAAATGTTACTGTTGTGAGTCCTTGCCAATTCATCTGCCGCACTTTAATGGGAGTGTGCAATTCCACAGCTTGCCTCAACAATTGAGACCATTTAAATGGCCCCAATTTAAACTTATTCATCGCTATTCGTTTTAACGATAACATTATTTTGGAGACTGAAACACTAAAATAGGACTCCAGTGATTGTGTGAAAATGGAGGACATCTTCAGTGCGTAGATCTTTCACCAAAAGAACAACAATGAACCTCCGCACTGATAACGCGTTAAGTGCTTGGAACACTTCCCCAGCAGAGTACATCTACTGCACTGCGTTTGCAGCTTGTGGAATTGAATTACTTAATTCAAATTCTTAACCCAGTGACAAGGGAAATATATGGTTTCTGAAAAAAAGGCAGGTAACCTCTGCTTTTATCCACTGGTCACCGGTGACCATAGTTTTCTCTGTTTAACGGTCAATGCTTTGGCTGTAGTTTTGATCTATCATAGGTGTCAAAGATTATTTTAGCACTTTGTTGCTGACTTTACCTCTCCCCTGGTTTAAGAGTGACACATTTCTTTCCTCCTCTCCTCTTTCTTCTGGTCCAGTCTTGGAGAAGAGTTCTACAAGGAGGCCATTGAACACTGTCGCAGCTACAATGCCCGTCTGTGTGCTGAGCGCTCCATGCGTCTCCCCTTCCTGGACTCCCAGACAGGCGTGGCCCAGAGCAACTGTTACATCTGGATGGAGAAGAACCACCGTGGACCAGGTGGGTGTCTGTATGTGTATGGGACTTTGGTTGTTTCATACCTGGTGACAGCTAGCTGCATGTGCCATTCAAACACCCCTCCATAATGTCGTTCCTTTTTTCCTCAACGGGGGCGCCTTGTTTCTTACCCCCTACATAGTGGCCCATCTCCTTCTCTTCCTTTACTCTCTCTAACATTAGTGTATTTTGGCAGAGAAACAAATACCCCTGTGGCGATGATACGCCACTGGCACAAAGTACCCCTGAGAGACATACTTGTGTGTGTGTGTGTGTGTGTGTGTGTGTGTGTGTGTGTGTGTGTGTGAGAAGACAAGCTGTCTTTACATTATGCCAGTTGTGTTTTTGCCAGTTTGCTCAGTAACACACTATAAGATGTGTCTGCCTACTTTTAAATGTAAATTGTAAAACACCTCCAAATGTATTGTTATGGTAATACGTACATGCATCAAATCTTTCAAAGTGCATCAAATGTGTGTGCACTTATTGTGTTGTATACACTTTGGTTGTCTCAAAAGCGAGCTGTGTTTTTTGTGTTTTGAGTTTCAGGTCATGCACCAGGTCAGCTGTACACATATCCCGCTCGGTGCTGGCGCAAAAAGAGGCGGTTAAACATCCTGGAGGACCCGCGGCTTGTACCGATTGAGTTCAAGATTGGTAAGGAGAACATTAAATGAAATCGATAATAATGTACAGTATTTTAGAAGTTCTATTGTTGGAGCAGGGATCAGGCAATATTGTTAATGTCAAACTATATTTTTATTTGCTCTGGTTAGAAAATGCTAGCATGCATGCGTTCTCATTGCAATGGCTCCTTATCAGACTATGAGGCCTCCCTAAAGAAGGAGGGGGGTATTCCAGATGGTCCTGTGTTGGAGTCGCTGCTTGCCGGGGACACATTGGACAAGAAGGTAGAAACAAAAGAGGAAGAGCCAATGAGCGAGTGTCAGGTAAGGCGTGTCCGTTTGCCATATGTCTTTGGTTTTGTTATTTGTGGTTTTCTTCATCTTTGTTTAAACAGTTGCTGTTGTTTTAATAACTTCTTTCTCAATCATCTTAACATTGCAAAACTGGAAATGGAAGGATTATACAAAAATATAATGCTGATTTTGAGTAAACAATATCGAGGGGATTTGCTGATTATGTATTATGTTCATGTGGCTGACTTTTAAAGTGTGGGGTTAATTCCATTTTAGGGATGGGTTGAGTTTGAAAGGCTGTCTATCTCTATGAGTGGCCTTTGATTGAGTGGCGACCAGTCCATGCCAAGTCAGCTGGGATGGGCCAATTTAATTTCTTTGGGGAAAAAAACCATTAGATTTTGTGAGGGTCTGGATAAAGGTGTACATACAGTGATGTTGTGAGTCACTGGCATCAGTGTTCATTATCCCCTTGAGGCAAAAAGTAGTCTGCTAACAATGCAGTGCTCCACAATTTATTCTCCAATTTTGTTAACAGATGAGCCAAATTGGCAGAGGTAGGCACTCTGCTGAGTGACTTTCTAGTTACAGTATATACTAGCTGGGGGGTTACACAACTTCAGAGTTGTAATTCAGCATTAATGTGATAAATGTAAAATTGAGGTCAACTAGTCACTGATGACATATTGATATTTTTTTTCAGGACAGTACTACTGTATAATACATTTTGAAAAATCACCAGAGGAAATGCTTTGCAATAATCTATATTCGCCGACAACAGACAGATCATACACCAAAATTACGCAGTACATACACATTACAAGAGGGTCTCGCGGACGTTCCACGCTCTCCTTCCACTTTGAGTGTGCGCCAAAAATTTGTTCAAAATCCTTATCAAGCTTGGCGTTTTGCCCTTAACTGGTTCTCCCTCATTTACCAAAGCATTTAAAAATATAAGACAATTGAAATCTGTTGCTGCAAGCCACTCTGCCTCCTCCTCAACCCACAAACCATGTGATTACTGACGAGTCGACGTCACGCTCAACATCATTGTGGAGTAGTAAACTAGTCAAATTGACAAGTCAGCGAGTCATTACAACCCTTAGTATACAGTCTAGTAGTCCATGTCTGATGACAACTGTGTATGGCATTTCTTTTTCCATGAGCAAATCAACATGTTTTATACAACCGCACCACAAACAAATGACAACAGTAAAATTTAGCAGTAGAAAATTCACAACTGCTGGTTGCTGTACATGTGCAGTTTAATGTTTTGATATTTTGTAGCAGACATTGTCACCAGTCAGCACCACACCAAACGTCCGCATAATGATGGAGAATATAACATTTATGACTCGTTTATGTTCCTCTCAGTGTGTAACAATGTGTAGCTAAGTAAAACAACGTGTTTCCACAAACCTGAATGTCTTTAAAGCAATACATATTTCCATATGCTGACCTGGACACTTGAGTTACTATTGGTTTACTGGAAAGATGGAGAAAATAACGGATTAGTATATAATCTAAGGTTGTCAACACTTCAATAAAACAAAACCACAGCATTCGGCAGTCCGAAGTGAGTGGGAGGAAGTGTAGTCTAAGGTGGAAGTACGACTATGTGTTTGAAGGATAGTTCTGGAAACTAATAGACATAATCATTAATAAAAGAAAAAAAAAATGTTGGTTGTTTGACTAGACACTTACAGCAATTATACAGGGTGTACGTGCATTACAGCATTGATAATGCAACACATCTAATGTTTTGTTTTTGGACAATACTGTATTTATTTTCCTGTTCCCACGTTTTCATCGTGCATTATGTGAGTGACCCAGACTCACACAACTATGACAGCCGCCACCAGTGTGTATTCTTGAGTTCCTTTACTGGAGACTCTCTATTTCCCCTACAGAAATTGCTTGTTGGAGATTTCCCTCATGAGCTGGAGGTGGACGAGATGGAAGAAGATGTTCCCAAACGCAAGAACCGTACCAAAGCACGGGTAGGGCATCTCGACACCTCGTCATATAAAATGTGTAGTTTTTTTTCTTTTGTTAGGAAAATGGAAAGAAAAATTAGGTCACTGATGGTGACCGTGGTTCACTTGCCTGATTCCGTGCAGGCAGTGTGGGTTAAATTCCCACTCAGTGCAGTGTGATATTTGAGTAGGATTGGCTGTGTGTCTTTATGTGTGCCATGAGATTGAGTGGCGATCAATCCAGTGTGTACAGCCCCTCTCGCCCAAAGTCAGCTAGGTGAGCTCAGAAAGCAGTTAGAGTGAAAAAAAGCAATTCAAAGGATGCTTGAGAACTATTCCTTCTTAAGTTTTGTTACTAAAAGAAGTGTCTAACTTGCAAAAAAACAAAAGTCATTTTCCCGTTTTTGTCTTACGGCTTTGATGAGACTACTCAGTTGCCGCTTCTTTCTTCTCTTTCGGGGGATCCTGTGGGAATATAATCAAGTATTAACAATGTGTCTTGAAAATGATCACATACACATGCACACTGTTTCACAGAGACACCATGCTTGTTAATTGGAGCTGTTGGTCCCCTGCTAGGTGTCATCAGTCCCCTCCTGCTGGAAGTGAAACTTTGCACTCAGAGCAGATGATTAAAATGCAAACATGTTCGTGTGTTGACATGTGGAGTGATGACTGTGTTGCTCCGCTCTTTTAATGTGTTTGTGCAAGTATGAAAGTTAGAAATGTTCTGTCCATTTCACATGCCCATTGCCTAAATCGTGTGTGTGTGTGTGTGTGTGTGTGTGTGTCAGGCCTATGGGGTTGGTGGCATGAGAAAGCGACAAGAGCCACCTGCTATAGAAGACAGAGACAAGCCTTATGTCTGTGACAGTGAGTATTGCACGAAGAGCAGTTTTATTTTTATTTGTTTTAGTTACAAAAACCGACTCACTATTTACTATGTTTTTCTTTGTGTATCTGTTTTTGTATTCCAGTATGTGGAAAGCGCTATAAGAACCGCCCAGGACTGAGTTACCATTACACTCACACACATCTGGCTGACGAAGAGGGCGAGGAAGACTCAGAGAGGCACACACTCCCCTTCCAGCGCAAAAACAACCACAAGCGTAAGTCTGCTGATGACTGTTAAATTTATCTCTTTAATGACATGAGATTGTTCAATGGGGCAGCACCTAGTGGTTAATACAACTACCTTGAAGTTCTGAGGTTCTGGGTTTGAATCTTGACTCGGGCCTTCCTGTGTGGAGTTTCCTTGTTCTTCCCATGTCTTTGTGGGTTTTCTCCAGCTTTCACTTATATTTCACAAACAGCCATGTTTGGTTAACTTAGCACTCAAAATTCTCCGTGTGTTTTAATGTGAGTGTGGATGGTTGTTTGTCTTTACTGTATGTGCCCTGCAACTGACTGCTGATCTTTCCAAGTTGTACTCTGCCT
Organism: Phycodurus eques; assembly: GCF_024500275.1. Taxonomy (NCBI): domain Eukaryota; kingdom Metazoa; phylum Chordata; class Actinopteri; order Syngnathiformes; family Syngnathidae; genus Phycodurus; species Phycodurus eques. Next base: position 7,155,425 of record NC_084531.1, read on the forward strand.
CTCGTCCAGTCAGTTGGCTCAGGGGTCAGCAACATGGAACCCCCAAGGACCACATAAGTAGCCCGTGGGCCTGTTCTAAAAATAGCTCACCAGTGAGATGTGTCAAAAAAAAATTGCATTGCTATTCTTTTTAAAAAGCAAGAATCGCAACACTTACCAGTGAGCTGCATCTATTTCTTTTTAGTCGCTATTCTCTCTCTTTTTTTTAGATTACACTTGCATTGGTGTGAATTTGGAAATGAAAACAATTGAAAAATATCTCGTATACATGATTTGAAGGTCAGCATTGTAGCGCATGACCAAACCATAGCATTCGTAGGCATAAGCCAACAGGTACCATGACGATGAGATGATTTACCACCAAATAGTTTGTTATTTCAGAAGTGTGTCTATCAAACTGGTTGCTGAGATGAATTCAGTACCCAAGAAGTAGCGTTGAGCTTCAAAAAGGTTGGTGACCTCTGCTCTATAGCTCAACTGTATTCCCGAAGGCCTTTTCATACTGCATTTGGTTTTCGTGGTGTTTACTGCGGGCTAGGATGAAGGATGGCAGCGCCCCGGCGCAAGCTAGCCCAGTTTTTGCACTGCTAACTAAGCAGTCGCGGCGATGTTGCACTGCGCTGTGCTTAGTGCAGTGTGGAACGGGCCATAGAAAATTAATGCCGATTGTTCAACACTTATAGCGACACTATCTCAATATATATAGCGACACTATCTCACAGAAGTGAGTACGCTCCTCAGAATTTTGTAAATAAGCTATAATATATAGGCTTTAGATGATCAGGATTTTTGGGGCCGATCACTGAGCGAGTTTAAAAGAACGATAAGCGATCACCGATCCGATCACAAGATGGAGGAATGTGTCCATTTAAATGACCTGTTAATTTACTGTATATACTTGTGTACTTAATTGCTCCAAAAATTATATTTACAATAAATAATTTATCGTTGGTCCTCTGTTTATGACACTGAGGTATAGTGACAGACGGAACAAATGAATGGTCTTCTTTTAGATGGCAGGAAGTACATACAGTAATTAATGTATCCACTTTTTGTGACATTTTTGTTTGTTGGAGTGCCGTGAGATTTTCCAATTGTAAAATATGTTCCTTGGCTCCATAAAGGTTGGAAATCACTGCACTTGTCAAATCGTGTTTTCTAATCAGTCAGGTCAAACCAACATTACATGACAGAACTAATGGGTGCTAACTTACTGTAATTAAGTTACTTTATTTGTAATTAAATTACTTCACTCACCTAGAGCGTCAGCCTCACAGTTCTGAGTAGCGGGGTTCAATCCCCGGTCCCGCCTGTGTGGAGTTTGCATGTTCTCCCCGTGCCTGTGTGGGTTTTCTCCGGGCACTCCGTTCTCCTCCCATCCATCCATCCATTTTCTGAGCCGCTTCTCCTCACTCGGGTCGCGGGCGTGCTGGAGCCTATTCCAGCTGTCATCGGGCAGGAGGCGGGGTACACCCTGAACTGGTTGTCAGCCAATCGCAGGGCACATACAAACAAACAACCATTCGCACTCACAGTCATGCCTACGGGCAATTTAGAGTCTCCAATTAATACATGTTTTTGGGATGTGGGAGGAAACCGGAGTGCCCGGAGAAAACCCACGCAGGCACGGGAAGAACATGCAAACTCCACACAGGCAGGGTCCCACGGGGATTGGACCAGGGTCCTCAGAACTGTGAGGCTGACGCTATAACCATTCGTCCACCGTGCCGCCTCCGTTCTCCTCCCACATCCCAAAAACATGCACGAATTGGAGACTCTAAATTGCCCATAGGTGTGGATGTGAGTGCGAATGGTTGTTTGTTTGTATGTGCCCTGCGATTGGCTGGCAACCAGTTCAGGGTCTACCCTGCCTCCTGCCTGATGATAGCTGGGATAGGCTCCAGCACGCCCGCGACAATATTGAGGAGAGGCAGCTCAGAAAATGGATGGATGTATGGATACGGTGGACGACTGGTTAGAGCATCTGCCTCACAGTTCTGAGGTCCGGGGTTCAATCCCCGACCCCGCCTGTGTGGAGTTTGCATGTTCTCCCCGTCCCTGCGTAGGTTTTCTCCGGGCACTCCGGTTTCCTCCCACATCCTAAAAACATGCATGGTAGGTTAATTGAAGACTCTGAATTGCCCGTAGGTGTGAATGTGTGTGCGAAGGGTTGTTTGTTTCTATGTGCCCTGCAATTGGCTGGCGACCGGTTCAGGGTGTACTCCGCCTCCCGCCCGAAGATAGCTGGGATAGGCTCCAGCAGCCCGCGACCTGAGTGAGGATGAGCGGTAAAGAAAATGGATGGATGGATGCATAGTAATAATAATACAATCCAGTGCAACATCTAGAGATAAAAGCTACCCAGCCCATACAATTTGGAAAATTAGATTATTGAGGAAAAAATGTGTCTAAAGTCACTCATAACCAGCTCACTTCAAATCATAAGCATCAAAACATTTCTTGCTTTTTCTTTGGTGTTTTTGGGTGCTTTTTTTTTGCTGCCGTATTTGTTTATATGTGTGATTGGCTGGCAACCAGGCTGGCAACCAGTTCCGGGTGTACCCCGCCTCCTGCCCGATGATAGCTGGGATAGGGTCCAGCACTCCCACGACCCTAGTGAGGATAAGCGGCTCAGAAAATGGATGGATGGACTTCACCCACACCAAAACGTTAGAGTATGATTCGACAGAACGCCGGCATGTTTACATCCAACCGTTCGTGCTACCGCTAGCTTGCTAGGCTACATAACATTTTATTGCCTGCTTGTGAGCCGTATTGTATTCAAAGTACGTGAACATACATCAAGCAAGCCTTAAACGAACGTCCTCTCCTGTCCTGAGCACCGGTGACCACCAACACACGTTTTTCCCCATTTTGTTTTTATAATACAGTCGGCGCGCTCCACTCTTGTTGTCAGCGCCACGGTAACGAGTGTATCCGGTCGCATTTGAGTTGACAAGATAAAGCCCAATGATCGTAAAAAACGGGATGCGGTGGTATCGGAATACAAGATTTTATTGCAGTAGACTGACAGTGCAATCATGAAAGAGCAAATTTGTCTTGTAGTCTGCTCCGGGCATTACATGTTGCCTGTCTCCGACGTGTTGTCTGTTCCACACCGCCGACGTTTTAAAAAAAAAAATTGTTTTAAATAACTTCATTGGCTGTCAGATATTTACAGTACTATGTCAAAAGACATTACCAGACAACTAGCAACCCTTTATTGCTCAGTGACTGTTTTTTGTCAATGTCTTTATGTCTCAAAGTGTTCTCTGTCAATTGACTGTCTGTTGTCGTACGAGAGCGGCTCCAACTACCAGAGACAAATTCCTTGTGTGTTTTTTTGGACATACTTGGTAAATAAATATGATTCTGATTCTGACAAGGCTAAAAATAAACTCGCTTTTGGATTCAATTATACTGTGCACACGGCGACGCAGCGTTAATGTCTTTTGCGGAGCCGATCAATGATGTCATTGATCGGATTGGCGAATTATGACATTAAAGCCGAGCAGCATAAAATGCTAAATATCGGCCGATACCGATCAGCCCGACAAATCGGTGTAAGGTCTAATAATATATTTTCATGGGACAACACTGGCTAGATTTAGCGGTTCACTTCAGGTTGTATTCACTTTCCTTGACAGAGGTTGAGAGAGTGTTGCGTTATTTTGCGCGTAAAGTAAATTTACACTCTTATACATGTGTTGATATGCAAGTGGTTGAACCACAAAGCAGAAAGGCATGTCTGCCCTGGAAAGGTGGCCAGTCAGTCTAAGGGTGACACTCTCAAATTCACACCATCACTGAGTGGGAATTGGACACACATTGTTTACACTGAAGTCAGGCAAATGTGCCACTAATCGATCACGGGCATGTACAAAAATGAAAGACTGAAAAACAAAGCGCTACCAATGAGTAAGCAAAAAGTAAAAAAGAATCAACAAAGTTCGACTAAAAAGTAGGGAAAATAGCAATCAACAAAGTTCAGACAGGAAGTACAGCAAGGAGCAATACCAGGAAAACGGCAGAACTTACAGGGAGAACTAAGAGCATGAAAAACATCTAACAAAGTGTACTATTCCGTATGGGAGACAGAAGGAATGCAGCAAAGTAAATGACAAACACAAAGGAAAGATCTGGCAACTCTTGTATTGGATCTCATTAGATTGTGCAAGTGTAGCTAATCAGGTGGCCAGTGAGTACAGCCGTTACCTACGCATGCACAATATGTTGCACTCTAAGAATGTTCCCACTGAAAATGAGTTGCATGCCTCTCAGTTAATTGACAGCAGACAATGTTTGATTGGCCTATCTGACTGAACAGACTAGCCCAGTGTGTATGCATGGGTTTGGGCCTGTGTGTGTGCATGAGCAAATCTGTCTGTTTGGGTGTCGAGGTGTGTACGTCTGTGAATTTAAATCGTTTAATATCCCCCATCCTTCCCTGCCAAAGTCAGTAATCACACACACACACACACACACACACACGCACGAACAGAGGCACATGCACGTGTATACACACATAAAGTCTTTGAAAATGCAATCTTCGCTGCTGAAATAAATAAAGGAAGCTTAGCTGTCTTGATGGCTATACGTGTGTGTGTGTGTGTGTGTGTGTGTGTGTGTGTGTGTGTGTGTGTATGTGTATGTGTGTGTGTGGGTGAGTGGGGTCATACAAACGTGGAGACTATTCGCTTGTGCATGCATTCATGTCAATGTTGCAGCATTATGGCTCCCCGATCGTGTGAGTGTCGTGGAGGACCCACACCACACGACATATTAATAGTACTCCCCCATATGTAATAATATTAATATGGCTTCACTGAATGAGAACAGCACTGCATTCATGTTTTATTCAGGCTGTCTATACTATAGCACTGTCTGCAATATTCTTTAAGTAATAATGTATCACAAAACTGTTTTATTTGGGTTTAAGTCTTTTTATTGCCATTTTTTAATAACAAATTTTTTCATCTAAATTATTTTTTAGCCATTTATTCTTTTTTGTCAAAGTTACCTTTCTCATCCTCCTCTGAGTCCCCTTAACCATATTGCTTGTGTCACTGCATCCGTCACCCAAATGAATCTTTGCCTTCCCCTGGAAAGCCAGCAATATGCTATTTACTCACATTTATCATTAAAAATTCATTGGTGCTAAATGTTTTTTTTTTTTTTTTTTTTTTTTGTGGTTTCTCATACCCCAAATACAATAGGGGTAGACGAGAATGAAATGGTATGGAAGGAGGAAAGGAAAGGATGTGCCTGTGTGTTGGCATTGATGTGATGGCGAGAGGGTTGAGAGGAGAAGACAGATGGGAGAATGTGGATGACGAGAGGTGGATGAATAAGGACGGGGAGGGGGGAGGGGGTTAGGGGGTGTGCTCAGTGTCCAACTGAAAATTGGTTTGGTTGGAATCAAGAGGCAGGCAGGCCTATATGTTGATAAGGACAGAAAATGAAACATTGAACTGGCATAAGACAACTAGAGTGGGACAATATTGATGTAGATAAGGGAATAATGATGCAAAGGGGAGGGGGCTCATTATATACTGTCCTCCACGTCTCAGAATGGAGATTCACAGGCTACTTCATATGGACAGACAGACAGACAGCACACCAGCGTGGAACAGCAGGATCACTCTGAGTGTGTGCTGTCTGGTCATTGGCCTTGAGTTGTGTGCGTGTGTTAAAGGAGCAATCGTGGTGTGTGTGTGTGTGTGTGTGTGTGTGTGTGTGTGTGTGTGTGCGTGTGTCTGGACATGTGCGCAGGTGTGTACATCTATGTGTGTTGAATGTAATCGAGCTCTTTCAAGGTCAGAGTTTCTCTGTTTCGACTCAGCATCGTTGTTGTTGTGATTCTTTTCATGCCTCGAAATGGTCTCCTCCCAGGGTCTACAGACCTTCGGTTTAAAGATTCTGATCAGCCGACATCCATACAAAGATAGCTCAAAGATAAGACGGCCACTCTGTATCCATTACACATCTCCTTCTCTTACTCCTCTTTTATTTACTTTCTTCTGTCTCCATAGCAACATGTAGTTTCATGGTAAAAAGCTTGTACGGTTACATTTTTGTTAATAGGTGACACACGCTTGCTATGCTGGGAATAATTTATTTTTAAAAGTCCCATGTTTTGGCTATTTAGACTTAATTTGATAGTGACTCTATCATGGATCTAGTATAAAAGTGTCAATTTCATTTAAAAAAAACACCTCTGTTTTGTCATACGAGTCTTCAGAAAAGGCCCCACTGATAGACCTAGTTTTGTATCCGCTTTGTCCATACTTGGGAAAGACCGCCCCCTTTCCTCTGATTGGTTGCCTCTGTGTAGAAGATCCACTGCTAAGAGCACACGTGTTATGTTGACAGCACTGGCTCGGGAACGGAGAGGGAGGCGGAGATCTTTGGTAGTGACGTGAATAAGATCGAGAAATTCGAATGACCTGATTTCAGGACTCTCGGCAGAAAATGAATGATTTTAATTCATATTTACTAATATATACACCACACACATAACGATAAATGTACAGCAATCTAGAGCAAGGGTACAGAAATGCAAATTTTGAAGAGCCACAAATAATTGTTTTCATTGAGTTTGGTCAAGCCACACGTGATAATACTGTACTGTAATATTCAAAACAAAATGTCCAAAATTTGAACTAAAATGTCCTTACCATTTTTACATAAATTAAAATAAATAGTTGAATACAGCCGGCACTGTGGACGACTGATTAGGACATCTGCCTCACCGTTCTGAGGACTGGTGTTCAAATCCTGGCCTCACGTGTGTGGAGTTTGCATGTTCACCCCTTGCCTGCGTGAGTTTGCTCCGGGTGCTCCGGTTTCCTCCCACATCCCAAAAAGCATGCATGGTAGGTTAATTGAAGACTCTAAATTGCCCGTAAGGTGTGAATGTGAGTATAAATGGTTGTTTGTTTATATGTGCCCTGTGATTGGCTGGCGACCCCGGTGAGGATAAGCGGTACAGAAAATGGATGGATAGTTGAATAAAAGAGAACATAACCCAGGTCATGAATTCAAAACTTCTACACTACAGCAGGGTGTGTTTAAGAACACTTTTCTTTTTAAAAAATATAAATACAAAGAACTATAAGAAAGATGAAAAATGTATTTCTGTGCTATTATTCAGGGACTTTACACATCAAATATTAAAAATACATACATTCAAGAACAGTAGTAGTAGTAGTAGTAGTAGTAGTTGAAGAACAAGCAAGGCCATCTGTTAACTTATCTGTCAACTACATTGCGGTTACAAACTCTTGTCTTTTTTATTGTCATTCGACTTGGGTAACAAGTTATACGAAACACTAAACACAAGCAGTTGCTCTGCTATTTCAGTGCGGCGAGAATGCAAGCTTTCGGTCACTTCCTAATTGGCTATCGTTCCGTTTCACTTCACAATAAGCAATCATTAAAAAAACATTTAAAAAGCTGTTTTCTGAAAAGTCCAGAGTCCAAACTTTTAATCACTTGTACTTATGTTGTTCAGCTGGCACTTCATCATCAAGCCACCAACTTGCAGTTAAAATTTGCGCACGGCTCCATGCATCTGTCGCATGTAGCAGACACATTGCCAAACACAGACCAGCCAACACCGACTTTGGCAAATGGGAATTCTTTCCCGTCATGGTTGAGGGTATTTCCTGGTCAACTAATATAAGTGACAGAAATGCTGTTCATAGCATATTTGCCATGTTATAATGTCTTCATGGACATGTTGAGAACTTTCATGTACACAGATTTATCCTCGGCTGTTGATTGGTTGATTGTTGCCACTGCTGCTTGGCTCGGGAGAGGAAGGGAAATGGCTGTTGCCTAGCAATGTGGTTGCCATGGATACCGCCAGGGCTCCCACCTAAAGACTAAACTGTTATGTACATTGAAAAAAGAGAGAGAGTCATAGAGAGACGGAGAGAGAGAGAGAGAGAGAGAGAGAAATGGAACAAAATAGGAGAAGTGTAATGAGGATGGAAGAGGGGAGTGAGAAACGATGAGATGGACAAAGCCAAATTATAAGGAGGGGAGTTCATTAAAAATAACATCAAGAAAGCAATGCGAGATAGAGAGAGGACTACGCAGACAAAGAGAAGAAGCAGTTTGAGCTGTAGAGACTGAAAGAAAAGCAAAAAATCCCCCCCCCCCCCCCCCCCCAAAAAAAAACTCTTCATGATTCATCATATAGATTCCCCCAGTGTGTTGGGCTGGTGAAGGAAGGGTAATATTGGAGTCTGCTTCATTTGGTATTCTGTTTCAAGATGCTGTGCTGTGGCTTGCTGGCTGTTTGTTTTGTGGTTCCACACTTGTGTCGGCCATGCTTGGATATGCCACGCTCCCCAACCACACACGCACGCACACACGCACACCAACAGAGAATAATAGCAGCTCCCCAGAGCACCTTCCAAATCCACCCTCACCCACAACCAATCTCTGTCTGTTGGGATCTTGTCTGGGTCTTTACGACGAAATGTCATAAAACTGCAAAAAAAAACAAGAAATCTGTTTAAAAATTGTTGCACGTTTGATTGAAAATTATATTGTTCTTTATTAAAAGCTGTTGTTATTTCTAACTGATAAAAAGTCACAGAAATTCTCACCACACCATTTTTTTCTCTAGTTAGCATAAGCAGCAATAGCCAGAACAATACAAATAGCAGGGTTCCAAAAGCACCACCACCTTTTCAGGACATTGTTGTTCACAACACCCATTTAGACAACTGTGTCTCAAAATTTCCAAAAGATTACTTTTTTTCTTCCACCTAAATGACAATTTGTCATGTGAAAGGCTGAGTTGTGAGTTTTGTGCACACATTCAAAGCTATTTCACCCTGGAACAAAATAGGATCTATAATTTGTATTCTAACTGTGGGGATAGAAGCCTGAGCTGGCAAAGTGGTTGTTTTCAAGGGACAGCAAGAAAGAGTACACAAAACACATGAACACATTTTTTTTTTGTCTGAATTGCAAGGCTGTAGTACATCTTTGCACCCATCTGTGGCTATTTACTAAATGAGCTCATAAATGCAGATTGTAGAATATTATCAATTTGTGTATATCCCTTCAAGTCGGTGTGATTGCAGAGCGGGCATAGATCCAGTTTTATTATGCTCCAAACCGGCTTCTGTCCTCCTTATTTTGCAATGTCATCTCTGCATGCGCTGGTGTTCGAAACGCACACACTCTCTGCATGTACACACACACACACGGCAGTGTACACGCTCATGCAATTACACGCGCGCATGCATGCACGCAAACACACACGCACGCACACACACACGCGCAAGTGCATGCATCCAGAGCCACACATCTTTGGGAGTTACGCAACCTGCTGAGTGCGTGAAAGTATGCGCGCGCGTGTGTGTGTGCGCGCGCACATTGGGGGTTGAGCTATGTTTGATGGCTACAGTGGAGAAGGGACAGAAATGGCCATATTTATTGTACAGGACAGAATTCCAATTTCATTCTTGCAGGTAGGGTACAGCAAAATAAGGGAAAAGTAGAGGGGAAAATGAGCACAAGCAGAGAAGAGAGAACAACAGCAATAATGAGAACATATGAAAGTGCAAAGAGGAAGGGAGAGGATGAGGATGGGGTACATAGGCAGAGGGGAGGAAGAAGGGATGAGGGAGAAAGGCGGTGACTTTTCATCTGTGACTGACGGCTTCCATCCGACTGCATTCTCGTCTGCCAAGAAAAGCTCTAAATGTCTCCTTAAGCATTTTCTCTATTGTGTCTGGAACATTGCACCTGTATGGTATGTGCCTTTCAAAATTAAATAGAAATGACTGTATCTTCATCAGGAATGTGTTCTATGTGTGCGTGTGTGTCTGTGTGTGGCTGGACAGACGAGGAGCACAGGGACCCTCATTCATCACATGATAGAGAGAAAGTGGGGGATGGGGTCGAAACTGGACAGCAAAAGTTATTAAGCATTGGCTCGGTTGTAAATTTCTGTGTGTATGTGGTGTGTGAGTGATGTGTGTGTGTGTGTGTGTGTACTGTACTTTTCGTTACTCCTAAAGGTTCTCCTCATTAAGCAGCGAGGAGACAGGATTGCAGAGTGTGTGCTTTCACACACGGCTGCTCCGATACAACCAGAGCACTTTTTTCCCCCACCTCCCCTCCTTGCACTCCTCTTTGTACCTCCACCTCATCTTGCACTTCTTTTTCTTCCATTCTCCCCATTCTGCTTTGCCCTTTGTGTCATCCGTCACTGAAAATCTCCTTTGTGGTGTTCGTATCGTCTTCTCCACGTTTCATTGTTCCCCTCACCGGTAATTATTTGTCTCTGTTTTGGCAAATACATTTGCGAAGAATAGATACGATCTCATAGATGTGCTTGAATTTCTTGTTTAAACGTATCCTTTCATTCGCTATGTTTGTAGTTCTTGGTGTGGCTAATAAGCCCACTGACCACAACATCATGTACCGTTGCACAATTTTGCACAATTCTATACAACAGTTAATCTACCTTTACAATGAAGAAGATGGTGATGATCAGTTTTGATTGACGGAGAGGTATTCATTTAAAGCGACTATATGAGCACTTGCACAGTGTTATGAAATCCAATACAAGAACTGTTGCTGTATCCTGCCTTAAAATATAGAAATTGCTCAATTTAAAATTAAACCTCTCAGAATGTAGAGCTATTCATTCAAGAAAATCTATATTATTATGGTTTGTTGTGGTATAGAACTGTACTGGGTCATGATGACAGCGGTTGCTATTATTTAATGTTTTGGTTGCCTTAATTTGTTACATGATTGATAGGAATAGCTCTCCTCTCACTGTGATGCAGTACAGTTATACAGCACTGCAAATTACAACTACAACAATGTATTACATATTATTAAATTAATACCTCCCTGACAGCGTTAATCATAACTGAACAGTTTTGTAAAGGAAGAATATTTTATATGACATCATATAGGATATCTTTTCACTGTGCAAAATTGTGTAGCTGGTCGTTGTATATGTTAGGTATTGTGGTCCAGGATGTAGCTCTCCTCTTACCCAAAGTCAGTGGGGAGAGGCACAAGCTCACCCGTGAGCCTGAACAGGATGTTTTCTGCTGTGTTTTACTGGGAAAAAAATTCATTGACCAAAAACACTGTGGACCTTTTTTTTTTTTGGTATCTTAACCATTTTTTCATTCTCAGCAAATAAATGCGCTAAATGACAACCTGAAATTTTGAAGTTAGGTTTGTCAGTTTTTTATACAACAAACAAAACAAAAAAAACTAATTATTTTACTCAACTATATACCTACCTTTTACATACCAAAACCGGAGGAACTGATCATTTTGCAGTGGTCTCTACATTTTTTACAGAGCTGTACTGTATATATGTAAACATCAATAGTGACAGTAAATTAACTGCTTTGAGAAATGATGGGATGGTATCATTTGATTTTGAACAAACCGGTGTGACTTACAGTTGCAAGAACAAAAAGGATGTGAAGCCTCTCTTTGGAATTACCTGAACTTCTGTTTCAATTGGTCATAAAATATAGGTCGCAACCATAAACTAGCACAGTTTGCTTAGACTAATACACCACAAACAATTCCATGTTTTCATGTTTTTATTGGACATGCCATGGCAACATTCAAAGTGCAGAATGTGAACCCCGAGGCTAATGACTTCTCCGAGTGCTAATCGGACTCAGGAGTCCGCCAACCTTGGGTCCAATCAATGCGACAAGATTGGGCGTGTTGGTTAAAGCTGCCCTCGCCCTATTCAAGAAATACACCAGTTTTTTTTAGATTTCTATTGTCGAGAAGCATTGCCTGATGTGAACCATGCCTCGCACAAAAGAACTCTCAGAAATCCCTGAGAAATTGCAATTGTTAACTTACATGAAGCGGGAAAAGGGTCAGAAAAGTATCTCTAAAAGCTTTGATGTTCATCACTCCAGACAGATTGGCTATGAGAGGAAGAAGTTCAGCACTGTTGCTACTCTCCCTAGGAGTGGCTGTCCTGTAAAGATGCCTGCAAGAGCACAGTGCCGAATGCTCAACGAGGTAAAGAAAAAAAATCCTTGAATGTCGGCTAAAAGACTTACAGAAATATCTTTGTTTACAAATCTACAATAAGTAAAACCTTGAAGAAGAAAGGACGTATTTGGAAGACCCCACGGAGGTGGCCACTGCCGCCAAAAGACCGTTGCTACAGGTCTGAAGTTGGCAAAAGAACAACTGGAGTTTTTGTAGCCCTACTGGCAAACACATGAAACCAGAATGTTGTTGTTTGGAAAGAACACCCATTGCTATGTCTGGGGGAGGGAAAGGTCACCACGCCAAGATCAAAACTTTATCCCAATTAGGAAGTCTGGTGGGGGGAAAGTTGATGCAGTAGGTGATGCAACAGGCCAACGACACATAGATAAAGATCAAATCACAGTTCATGACCAATTAATGCGGAAAATCCAGGTCATTCCAAAAGGTTCATATATTTCTTGCAACTGTGTTGTGATGAGTGAGTATGCAGAGCAGACATAAATAAATGTTTCACTTATTAAAAGCATAATTTTGTCTTAAATTGTTGTGATGACGTCTAGTTGCCTTAGTATAGCACTTAGATACTTAGATGGTCTCGATGACTGGCATTGCTTGGAGATAACACCAGAAAATATGGTACATCTTCGGTGATGCTGTTACACATGAGCAGCACAGGTGTGAATGTGACATTGCAGACTCAGACCTTATTCAGACGTGATGCGAGACCACTCAAATGCAGCTTTCCATCTATGTCACGATCCAAATTATACACCCAGAAAAGCTGTGTGCAGCATCGGCTCACTTGTGTCACGTTACTCAAATGCATTACATTTTTTGGGTGAGGTGCTCATGGAGGGTCATCTTGACCTATCACACAATAACACAGAATATAGACAGTGTTTACTCTAAAACGGATAACATTAGGTCCCAGTCAAATTACAGTAAAATGTATCCTCACGACAGAGTCAAATTGGCTGAATCATTTCTCAACTACTCACTTTACATTCATGCGTTACTTTTTGCAGAAATAAAATCAAAACAAGCCTACCCAATTTTACTCAACATAGTTTTCTTTCACTCCCTATAGTGTTTTTCTTTTCTTCAGCGCAAGCAATCTTTTAAGACTGACTTGCACTTAAGTCAATATTGAATTAATCATAGGATAGATTGTTTTTATGCCATCAAATTACATCCACTTAATATAGCATTTCATTCAATATATTTAATATAGAGTGGAATATACACAATGGTGGAACATGATTTTATCTTAGTACCCTAATTCCATCTAAACAAATCATGTAAATTCAAACTGTCTTCCTTATGTTAGTATAAGTCAAACGTTAGTCAACAAATCTGACATTTTAATTGCTCTATGACATTTTTTAAAATATAAAACAGATACTGTACAAACATACCGTGGTACATAATATACACACAGTATCCTATTGTTCATGATATTAAGAGGAGTTTGAAAAAAAGAATGATCAAGTGTATTATCATACATGGCAATTGGGCCATGTAGAGGAAAAAAGAAATAAGCCAATGGGGTCAGAGAGCAACAAAAAGAGAAGAATGGGGTGAGGCATTGTAGGTGTTGGGGGAAAGGAGGAGGGGGAGAATTAAGGAAGGGGTGGGTGGTATTTGTGGATTCATCGCTTGCTGGATAATTCCCAGGAGGATGTCTCTCCAACACTTGAAAGCTGTGAAGTGTGTGGTTCTGCTCATACCCCTCCTGGTAATTGGAAGAAGGGAGGGCGGAATAGGTGGAGACGGAGGAGGGAGAGGAGGGTCAGTTAGAGAAGGGGAGATATGGGGGTACAACAAATGGAAAGGCAGGGAAGATGGAGACAAAAAAAGGCCTAGTGGAGCACTGAATGTGTGGCGCTAAGGAGGAAGTGCTGAAATGGATATTGTTTTATGTTTGTTTTGCCTCATGTTTTTGCTCATTCCCATTTACAATTCTCTTCTCTATCACTCTTCATCCTTCGTATGGCCAGCAGAGGCATGTCAGCGGTTTCAGGCTGGTTCTGAAACAAGGCCACAGGCTTTTAATCATTGACAGAATTTTTTTTCCCCTCCGCTATATGCCAGCAGACAGCCTTGACTTACTCAAATACACCAAGACCTGCTGATTCACGCCCTGCGGTCTTCAGACACGTTTGCAGGCTGGAATACAAAAAGCGAGGAAAGATACACACAGATGCACATATATTACTGTTGCGCGGAGACAGTTGAAATGTAGCCGGAATGTGTTTCAGTTGTATGTCTTCATGTGTCTGTCTAGCGTATCCCATCAGGGATTCTGAGGCCCAATCAGTGGAAACAAACATAAAAACATAGCAGAGTTAAAAGTGATAGATTTAAAAAGAAAACAAACTTGTGTTTGCTTTAGCTCTAGGCATGCACAACAAAGCTTTATAAATGCACAGAAAAAAGTGTTGATTTTCCTCGACATCAAAATACTTGGCGGCACGGTGGACATATTGACAGAAACAAAAACGGAATTGTTGAAATTTTGGAAGATTTATTAAAAAAGAAAACCTGAAATATCACACAGCCATAAGTATTCAGACCCTTTCCTCATTTAGTAGATGCACCCTTTTGTGCTAATACAGCCATGAGTCTTTTTGGGAATAATGCAACAGGTTTTTCCACACCTGGATTTGGGGATCATCTGCCATTCGTCCTAGCAGATCCTCTCCAATTGTTTCAGGTCCTCTCCAATTCTGTCAGGTCCTCTCCAATTCTGTCTTTCCAGAGCTGCTCAATTGGGTTTAAGTCAGGGCTCTGACTGGGCCATTCAAAAACCGTGACAAAGTTGTTCTGAAGCCACTCCTTCGGTATTTTAGCTGTGTGCTTAGGGTCATTGTCTTTTTGAAGGTGAACCTTCGGCCCAGTCTGAGGTTCTGAGCACTCTGGAGAAGGTTTTCGTCCAGGATATCCCTGTACTTGGCCGCATTTATCTTTTCTTCAATTGCAACCAGTCTCCCTGTCCCTGCAGCTGAAAACCACCCACCACCATGCTTCACTGTTGGAACTGTATTGGACAGGTGATGAGCAGTGCCTGGTTTTCTCCACCATGCCACTTAGAATTAAGATCAACAATTTCTATCTTGGTCTCATCAGACCAGAGAATCTTATTTCTCAACATCTTGGTGTCCTTCAGAGTTTGTTTTTTTGAAGCAAACTCCATGCGGGCTTTCATGTGTCTTGCACTGAGGAGAGGCTTCCGTCGGGCCACTCTGCCATAAAGCCCCGACTGGTGGAGGGCTGCAGTGATGGTTGACTTTCTAGGACTTTCTCCCATCTGTAAGTATCTGTAACATTTGCACAACCAACATTGTCCCAGATGATCGCACTACTCGTCACTTTAAACCGCATACACTCCTTGAAGTCTCAGCGCCCTTTGCACAATGGTCATTGCACCGGACTATTGCAATATTAGTCGTTCGAACTGCTCTAAGTGCTAGAGGACTCTGCATCTTTTTGCACAATTGTTTTTTGTCAATGTCTTTATGTCCCCAAAGTGTTCTGTAAATTGACTGTTTGTTGTACTAGAGCGGCTCCAACTACCGGAGACAAATTCCTTGTGTGTTTTGGACATACTTGGCAAATAAAGTTGATTCTGATTCTGATTCTGATTCTGATTCTGATCTCCCGACTGCATCTCTGGAGCTAAGCCACAGTGATCTTTGGGTTCTTCTTTACCTCTCTCACCAAGGTTCTTCTCTCCCAATTGCTCAGTTTGGCCGGACGGCCAGTTCTTTGAAGGGTTCTGGTCGTCCCAAAAGTCTTCCATTTCAGGATTATGGAGGTCTCTGTGCTCTTAGGAACCTTAAGTGCAGCAGACTTTTTTGTTGTGTAACCTTGGCCAGATCTGTGCCTTGCCACAATTCTGTCTCTGAGCTCTTCAGGCAGTTCCTTTTACCTCATGATGCTCATTTGCTCTGACATGCACTGTGAACTGTAAGGTCTTATATTGACAGGTGTGTGGCTTTTCTAATCAAGTCCAATCAATATAATCAAACACAGCTGGACTCCAATGAAGGTGTAGAACCATCTCAAGGATGATCAGAAGAAATGGACAGGACCTGAGTTAAATATATGAGTGTCACAGCAAAGGGTCTGAATACGTATGGCTGTGTGATATTTCAGTTTTTCTTTTTTAATAAATCAGCAAGAAATTTCAACAATTAAGTTTTTTTCTGTCAATATGGGTGCTGTGTGTAGATTAATGAGGAAAAAACTTAAATTATTTTAACAAATGCCTGCAATAAATTATTTTAACAAATGCCTGCAATATAACAAAGAGTGAAAAATTTAAGGGGGTCTGAAAACTTTCCGTGCCCACTGTATATAGGTAAAACCCTGCTGAATCCTGGTGGTTTGCACATCTGCCTCACAGTTCTAAGGACCCGGGTTCAAATCCGGCCTCGCCTGTGTGGAGTTTGTATGTTCTCCCCGTGCCTGCGTGGGTTTTCTCCGGCTACTCCCGTTTGCTCCCACATCTCAAAAACATGCATGGTAGGTTGATTGAAGACTCTAAATTGCCCGTAGGTGTGAATGTGAGTGCGAATGGTTGCTTGTTAATATGTACTCTGCGTAGGGCTGTCAACCAGATCAGGGTGTACCCCGCCTCTCGCCCAAAGTCAGCTGGGATAGGCTCCAGCATGCCCGCAACCCAGGTGAGGATAAGCGGTATGGAAATGAAATACGGTAGGTAAAAGCCATTCAACAGGCTTTAGACACAATTAAACTTATTCAAAAATGTTTAAATGTATGAAAACACTTTTTTAAATGTAAATTCCTTAGTGCCTGTTCTGTGATTGCATGGCGACCGGTCCAGGGTGTAGTCTGCTTTTTGCATGCATTGTAACATTTTCGCTCTTATGTAGCTAAAATAAGGTAACCAAAATAGTAGAAACAGCTCTCTGTATGACAGCACCACTGCATGCAAACTACAAACAATAATAATAATAATATAATAAACATGCTCTACTGTAAAATCTGAACTAAATTGCAACAGGAACTTCTAATTAGGCAGTTTTAACAGCAGCAGCAACGGATTTGACACATTTACTACTGCAAGTATTATAACACAGTGGAAGCTTGTCAAATTAGATATAGCCAAGTGACATAGATTATAGCAAAATGCACCCCTTGCCACGAATTTTAGTATCTCTGGCAATTAAGTGCAGTACTTGTATAGACTATTTTGTATTGTAATATGAAATGTTAGCTTTTGTTTGTACTAAATTACCAAAATTGACACGCCGTGTCTGAGTATTGTTTTGCAAATATGACGCAAGTAAATATTCGTCATTACTGCAATTTCCACTTGTAACTTAATGGGTTGTCAATACTGCTGTACTAAAGGTGATGACAGCGATAATATTACACTAACTCATATATGAAGTGATGATATGAAAAATCACATTTTTAATCAACTAAAACACAAACCAGGTCCTCATGTATCTCCTTCCATCACAGGTTTGATGAAATGCAGGTAATATTTCCCATAATGAAAAGCTGATGCAACCAAGCTCTCATAATGGTATCTCCGGCAAAAAGATTATTAAAATTTTGTCTATCTGTCTTATGAATTTAAGGTAACAGTGAGAAGCCATGGCCACAAGAACTCTACAAATCCGCCTTTAATAATATCCTTATACTAAGGCTGTGGTGATTTAAATTTGTGTACATTGTGGTAACAGGCATCTTCTAACTATAATTGTATTTTATTGTATGTAATACTGTTTTGATCCGACCCTTGTGTTATTTAACAGTGCACAGTATAGCAGTCATTTTTTATAGTTACGACTAGCGCTTGCTTGTTTAGTTTTAGTGTGTGTACAGTGCAACCTTGTTAAATTCTTCAGCAGTATTTCTATAGTCATTTCATGTTCTTTGTCTCTCTCTTGGACTCTCGTTCTGATCAGAGACTAGTTTAAATTATTGTACTCCTCCAAGGATTAAAGCTAGACCCTGTGAGGCACAATACCAAATCTATCCCCCTCTTGCTTCTCCTTCCCTTCTCACCCTCTTTTCAATCACATTATCACCCTCTCCTCACCCCCTATCCCCTTTCGGCCAAACAAAATTCCTCCCTGGAATAGAGGGATTAATGACCCCTTGCCCATACACACACACACACACGCACACACACGCGCGCGCGCACACACGCACACACAATCACATGCTATTGTCTATCTGCGTGTCTCTGGGTTTAGCTTTTGCTTTTCTTCATGACAAATGGTTTCTTTTTTGGTTGTGTGAGTGTGTCTGTGTGCATTCCTAAATATAATCCGCTGATAGATTAAAAAGGGCCATCCATTGAGTCTTTTCACATATGCACAAGAACACGCATGCAAAAACAGTCTGCAGAGGTCATGTGATTGCTTCCATTAATGGTATAAAGCGTACAACAGCAAAACAGTAGTCAAGACTCTATATATGTAATTAGATGTGGACATGGCGGCTGGACTGCTTTGCAGTGGAGCTTGTGAGTTTGTCACACCAAGTGTTCTGTGCCCTCTTGTGGTTGGAGGACATGATTTGGTGTTGGGTGCGTGCCAGACGAATAAGACAGGCAGTGGGTTAGAACGCACAACACTTGGTAAAATGAGGGGAAATAAAATAAAAACTCAAAAGAACCTGCATACATACAATGAGAGGAAGGCATGACCTGCAGTGATGGAATATGATTTTATTAAAGTGGCCAGCGCATTCGCCTTTTTTTTTGCGAGTTTGCATGTTCTCCCTGTACTTGCGTAGGTTTACGGTTTCATCCCACATTCTTAAAAATATTCAGCATGTTAGGTTAATTGAAGAATCTAAATTACCCATAGGTGTGAATGTGTGTGTGAACCATTGTTTGTCTATATGTGCCTTGTGATTGACTGGCGACCAGGGCAGGGTGTACCCCACCTCTCACCCACAGACACTCGGATAGCCTCCAGCTCACTCGCGACCCTGCTCCAGTTAAGAAGTAGAACATAGATGGATGGATGGTATTAACTTCTAAACCGCTGGTGTCAAACTGGTGGCCCGGGGGCCAGATCCGGCCCGCCACATTATTTTATGTGGCACTCGAAAGCAAATCCTTTGCGTCGTTTTTTGCAAATGTATCAAAATTGCAAATTGTCTTCACTTGTAATAACTTTTAGATATTACAAGCATTTTTTGTTGCCAATCCACCCTTTTAAAATAAATGCAATAATCATTGTTTTTAGAGGCTTCTGGTTTCAAAATAGTTATCCATCCATCAATCAGGAGTACATTTCTCACCGTTTTCCTTGTGACAATAGTATGTGCTAATTCCAGGTCTTTTTTAAGCTCTCCACAGGTGGTCCTTGGCTCTTGGACAACTCCTGATTGTTATTTGCACTCCTCTGTCACAAGTCTTGCGAGGAGCACCTGATCGAGGCAAATTTATGGTGGTATGATTGGCTTTCCACTTACGTATTATGGTCCCAACCGTGCTCACTGGAAGGTTCAGAAGCTTAGCTATGCGCCTGTAACCAATGCCATCGTTATGTTTTGTAACAATTACTTTCCGATGGTCTTGAGACAGCTCTTTGCTCTTACCCATCATGAGATGTGTCTTGACTCACACCTTGGCAATGAGGCCTTAGGTGTTGTCTTGGCTTTCCATACCTTTTTGCACCTCCCTTTCTTCATGTGTTCAATACTTTTTCCCTGTGTCATTTCAAATTTTTACACACAACTAAATTTTTGAGCTGTTGTTTTCTACTTTCTTTGTATGTATGGATTACTTGGGTTGTTCCGAACATCTGGTGAAATTTTCAGGTCAATAGCACCTTTGGACGTATATTTAAGGAGAAAAATGGTGCCATGTTAAAATACTTATTTCAGCCCCTGTATCTGTGTATATGTGTATATGAGATGATAATTCATTTATATGGGTTCACAGTCATAATGGCCCTCTGATGGAAGTAATAATTACGATGTGGCCCCTGACAAAAATAAGTTTGATACCCCTGCTAAACTCTAAGGAATGAACTTCTAGTTTGTCTTCTCTTAACATATCTTGTTGGGACTGAGCCCTATTTTGGAATAAGTGTTGTTAAAAAAAAAAAAAAAGCACCAAAAACACCAAAGAAAATGCAATAAATGTTTGTATGCTTATGATTGCTTATGATTTGAAGTGAGCTGGTTCTGAGTGACTTTAGACAAATTTTTTTCCTCAATAATCAAATTTTCCAAATTGTATGGGCTGGGTGGCTTTTATCTCTAGATGTAGGCACTGGATTATATTATTATTATTATCCATCCATCCATCCATCCATTTTCTTTACCGCTCATCCTCACTCGGGTCGCGGGGTGCTGGAGCCTATCCCAGCTATCTTCGGGCGGGAGGCGGAGTACACCCTGAATCGGTCGCCAGCCAATAGCAGAGCACATAGAAACAAACAACCATTCACACTCACATTCACACCTACGGGCAATTTAGAGTTTCCATTTAACCTACCATGCATGTTTTTGGGATGTGGGAGGAAACCAGAGTGCCCGGAGAAAACACACCCAGGCACGGGGAGAACATGCAAACTCCACACAGGCGGGGCCGGGATTTAGACCCCGATCCCCAGAAATGTGAGGCAAATGTGCTAACCACTGTGCCGGCATCTTATTATTATTATTTCAGCCTTAATAGGTAAATACATTCATGGCTGCTCAGTGCTCATATTCATGATTTTTTTTTTTTAATCTGAAGGACATCTATTATTTTGTCAGTTTTTAGTTATAGCGAGGGCTGTGCACAAATCGGTGGTGACTCGAACTGGGATTCGAGTGGGCGTGGAAAAACGATCATCGGATCAGAATTTTTGGACTCGAATCAGAATAAATCTTAGAATAGCATATGACATTTTTCTGACAAGAGCTGCAACTGCTGCCACATTGCATTTACCTAAAACATTCAAAAAATTAATGATTCTTAGCCTATGTTTATGACCGATGGCATTTTGACTTAGTTTCTAAGTCAAAATGCCAGTTTCTGCGCATGTGTGCAATTGTAGTTATTTCTTGCAGTTAAGGTGATCATGGATAACGGATGCAAATAGCCGTAGCCCTCCACCGAGACTTCTGCATAAGGAGGCGTCCGATAGTCAAGCCCGAGGAACTGTACGGATATTCATAGCAGCACCACAGCCGAAGCCGGAAAAGAGGCAACTGCAGTAGAATGAATGAGAGAAAGTTGATCTGCGCAAGCTAAGAAGCTAGCTAGAGAGGAGGCAGCTGGTCCCAGACAGCAAGAATTTATATCTGGTTCAAACTTTGATCATGGTATGGTGAGGGATCTTGGTTAAAGTAAGCCAATTTAAACTAAAAAGAAAAACTTTTCCAGAGGCAGAAGCGGCAGCCCAAACGTGTCAGCGTAGCTACTCTCTTTCTGCTTCAATTAATAGTTTTCAAATAATCAAATTAGATTTTTCATTTGTTTGACTATATGATATGTCTTCATTTCGGAATAGTACAAGGATTCAACTCAGATTTGGAAGTTATTCATGACTGTCAACACAAATTACAACTCTGGATTTAGAGGGCGAGTCTGAGCCACAGTTATAATGCATTTCATCTATTTACACCACTTATCGGGTTCAGGATTGTGTGGAGCTGGAGCCTATCCCAGCTGATTTTGGGCAAAAGGCAGAAAACACCCTGGACTGGTCACCAGTCAATCCTCTTGACTTGTGACTCTTCAGTAAATAACAGTGTGGAACAGTGTCATTTGAGACACTGTTCACTGACACTCCTCCTCGCCCTCTCTCTCTCTCTCTCTCTCTCTCTCTCTCTCTCTCTCTCTCTCTCTCTCTCTCTCTCTCTCTCTCTCTCTCTCTGTCTGCCTGTCTCACATTCACGCACACACACATTGCGCCCCTGTGCCAATGTCCCTCCGAGGACATCTCCTATAGGCTGAACCAAACATTTGGTGAACCAGGTGCGGTCCTTGCAAAAGCAAAAAGATAGAATAGTAAAAAGAAATATCTCCTGCTGAGAAGTTTCTTTCATATCTCACAGGTATATGTTTTAACGTTGACATTTTGTTGTCAGAAGACGACATGTTTTTTCCAGTCATTCTGTTTTGTAATGACTTTTCTCTTCGCAAATCTGTTGTGCTGTCAAGAAGCTGACACCACGAGCTTGCTTGCTCAACATTAAAGCACACTGAGTTTTCCTTTTAGAGTACTCTTCTTCCACTGTGCAGCAACCTGCTTCCTAATCCGCCGTCTCTTCTTTCCCCTTCCAACAGCCAAGAAAGCAGCGGATGGCTCGGTAATCGCCAATGGATACTGCGACTTTTGCCTTGGTGGCTCAAAGAAGACTGGCTGTCCTGAGGACCTTATTTCCTGTGCGGACTGTGGACGCTCAGGTAGGGCAAAGATGAAGGGGATGTTTGGAAGGACCAAGGTGGTCCTCTGTTGATGCACAGTGACTTGCCCCCCTTTGCTCATCGAAACATCATATAGTCTTTATTATAGACTACATGCAAATAAAACAAACACAAGTCTCAATATTTAAAGATGGACCATACCAATGTTTTTAGCCCATCTTCAACCAATCATGTACGGCAAAATGTTGGAGAGATTAAAATGTCACCCTCCACGCTCAAATGGCTCTCATCGTATGTTTTTCACCACAGTATAAAAACAAACATGAAGAGATTTTTTTTAAAGTGCCAGTCTCTTCTCAACAAATTACAGTGGGTACGGAAAGTTTTCAGACCCCCTTAAATTTGTCACTCTTTGTTATATTGCAGCCATTTGTTAAAATAATTTAAGTTAATTATTTCATCATTAATATACACACAGCACTCCATATTGATTACAAAAAAATTTAATTGTTGAATTCTTTACTTGTTTATTAAAAACGAAAAACTGAAATATCACACAGTAGTAGCAGTAAGGGCGGCACGGTGGCCGACTGGTTAGAGCGTCAGCCTCACAGCCTTCTGAGGAGCGGGGTTCAATCCCCGGTCCCGCCTGTGTGGAGTTTGCATGTTCTCCCCGTGCCTGCGTGGGTTTTCTCCGGGCACTCCGGTTTCCTCCCACATCCCAAAAAACATGCATTAATTGGGGACTCTAAATTGCACGTAGGTGTGAATGTGAGTGCGAATGTTGTTTGTTTGTATGTGCCCATGCGATTGGCTGGCAACCAGTTCAGGGTGTACCCCGCCTCCTGCCAGATGATAGCTGGGATAGGCTCCTGCTGCACATAAGGTTCCTAAGAGCACAGTGGCCTCCATAATCCTGAAATGGAAGACGTTTCGGATGATCAGAACCCTTCCTCGAGCTGGCCATCCGGCCAAACTGAGCAATTGGGGGAGAAGAGCCTTGGTGAGAGAGGTAAAGAAGAACCCAAAGATCACTGTGGCTTAGCTGCAGAGATGCAGTCGGGAGATGGGAGAAAGTTCTAGAAAGTCAACCATCACTGCAGCCCTCCACCAGTCGGGGCTTGATGGCAGAGTGGCCCAATGGAAGCCTCTCCTCAGTGTAAGACACATGAAAGCCCTCATGAAACACCTGAAGGACTCCAAGATGGCGAGAAATAAGATTCTCTGGTCTGATGAGACCAAGATATAAATTGTTGGCCTTAATTCTAAGTGGCATGTGTGGAGAAAACCAGACACTGCTCATCACCGGCCTAGTACAGTCCCAACAGTGAAGCATGGTGGTGGCAGCATCATGCTTTTTTTTTCAGCTGCAGGGACAGGGAGACTGTTTGCAATCAAAGAAAAGATGAATGCGGCCAAGTACAGGGAAATCCTGGACGAAAACCTTCTCCAGAGTGCTCAGAACCTGAGACTGGGACGAAGGTTGACCTTAAAAAAATACAGTGACCCTAAGCACACAGCTAAAATACAAAAGGAGTGGCTTCAGAACAACTCCGTGACTGATTTTGAATGGCCCAGACAGAGCCCTGACTTAAACCCAATTGAGCATCTCTGGAAAAACCTGAGAATGGCTGCCCACCAACATTCACCATCCAACCTGACGGAACTCGTGAGTATCTGCAAGTAGGAATGGCAGAGGATCCCCAAATCCAGGTGTGAAGAACTTGTGGCATAATTTCCAAAAAGACTCATGGCTGTTTTCGCACAAAAGGGTGCTTCTACTATATACCTAGCAAAGGGTCTGAATACTTACGGCTGTGTGATATTTCTTCCATCCATTTTCTGAGCCGCTTCTCCTCACTAGGGTCGCGGGCGTGCTGGAGCATATCCCAGCTGTCATTGGGCAGGAGGCGGGGTACACCCTGAAATGGTTGCCAGCCAATCGCAGGGCACATACAAACAAACAACCATTTGCACTCACATTCACACTTACGGGCAATTTAGAGTCTCCAATTTTTTGGGATGTGGGAGGAAACCGGAGTTCCCGGAGAAAATCCACGCAGGCACGGGGAGAACATGCAAACTCCACACAGGCGGGGCCGGGGATTGAACCCGGGTCCTCAGAACTGTGAGGCTGACGCTCTAACCAGTCGTCCACCGTGCCGCCTGTGATATTTCAGTTCTTCTTTTTTAATAAATCTGCAAAAATTTCAACAATTCCGTTTTTTTCTGTCAATAGGGGGTGCTGTGTGTACATTAATGTGGAAAATAATGAACTTAAATGTTTTTAGCAAATGGCTGCAATATAAAAAAAAAAAGAGTGAAAATTTTAAGGGTGTCTGAATACTTTCCGTACCCACTGTATATCCATTGAGAGCATGGCGTTCTTCTAGTTTAGAAACATACATATAAGTAACACTATATTGAATAATTACAGTATAGAGTAAAACTAAGTCGCATTAACTCACCATAAATAACAATTGTGATGATTTGACTATATTTAACTTGCCACATCACTTGCTGATGACATGTTAAGCTGATTTAAAATGTTCCCATTGTATTAGCATTTCCCAGTGACATAACTTAGGGATTTGATGTAAATATAGTTGAGCAATAGGCCCAACTCAAAAGTATACATAAAAAAAAAAACCTGTCTGTTAAGATGTAAGACCTTAACAATATATCAATGCTGTATGCATCTGACAATGAGAGGATAAATCTAAATCACCAAGGTGACCTGGAAGCCGACACGGAGATCTTTAGAGATAGAAGTTGATTCATCTCTATTTCACCAATTTTTTTATCGTCATAAAACATAATCTGATTTTCCTGATGCTAATGTGTTAGTGGACATGAATAAATTGGTGAAATTGAAAAAGTCAACTGTGTCCTGAAGTTATGCATTTTTATTCTGTGTATTGTCCAATATCAAGTCGTTTTCAATCGGACCAGATTCCATTTATTAATGATTCATTGCTTAGTAATATGAACAAAATATGACAAACAGTACCTTTTACCATCTTTATTGTACTGATGAGTAGAAAATGTTTGTTTTGTTGGTTTCTTTGGAACACATGTTCTTATCGATTAAACATAGCATTGAGCTACGATCAAAAGAAATGAAACTAAGAAGATCCTACGCATCTCATTAATATGATGACACATGCTCAGAATGAAAACATAATATTCCTGTCCAAATTCTAAATAGTTCACTGATTACAATGTTTGTTTTTGTTTTTGTTTTTTTTACAATAAAGTTAACCATATTTTTGGGTTCACCTTATTGTCTGGAAACAGAAATAAATGTTTGCAATCATGTTGTAAGCTGCATGCATTTTCCATTAACCATTGTTCTTTTTCTGATTGAATGATTTTCTACCGTGAATTTAGGCTGTGCATTCTAATCAAGTATGATGTTGTCTCTACTACATGTACCATTTCGTCTATTTATTATCTTATCAGTCCATTTGTTTCTTGAGTTGTGTGAATTTTAAAAACATTGTAAATTCTTGAAGTATTTATAAATGCACAGATTGCATCTGACAGATTTGCTGTATTTTTTTTATTTTATGTACAGTATATCTATGTATATATTACCCATTCAATGTTTCTTTTTATCTAAAAATAAAAAATAAAACCAAAAAGATGTACGTGCTTTGTAATGTATAGGTTAAAGCATGCAAAACACTGGTATGGTCCTTTTCTTCAAACCAGAATATTGCAGGAAATATGGATGAACTAGTTTTTGTTGTTGTTGTTTTTTGTTAATTGAAGTCCTTACAGTAGGTCAACTAATATGAAAGTAAATACAGTAAGATGGAAAAGTGTTGAATGAAAAAGATAGCATTTGGACAGCAATGCCTGTCTCTAGTAACTGAAAGAATGGCTTAAGTGTGGTAATGTTTTGGCTTTATTACCAAATACCCTGATCATTGTTCACAAAATACTTTTTCCATAAAATTTCATATTATATAATCAGTTTAAAACAATGCAACAAAGATGCTAATAGAAAATAATTTCCATTATCTAATTAAATAAGATGTTCACGTCAAGTACACTGTTGAGCATCTCTTAAATCGGAATAAATCACTTCCAAGAAGTAATCCAATTAATGGATAGAGGGCTGGCAACATTCAAAGTACACAGTAGTGGTGAAAATTATGTGGGCATGTGCGTGCTGGTGTGTGTGTGCGTGTCTGTCTGTCTGCCTCTGTGTGCGTGTGTGCGTGCGTGTGTATGTGCATGTGGCGAACCCAGGCCACCCGTCCTGTCTGCAGTTCACAGTGAACATGACAGCTGCAGTGAGGACTTATCGCTGGCAGTGCATCGAGTGCAAGTCCTGCAGCCTGTGTGGCACCTCTGAGAATGACGTAAGATTTCACTCAATCAGAAATTAGTGGAAAATGTTTTTAAATGCAAGGGCTTTGCAGTTTTGTAATTTATTCAGAATTAAACATTTGCCTAGCAACTGGAATGCCACTGCACCTGCTCTGTGCACATGTGCAAACAGAAAGGCCTGCTGTTGTGTGGTCCTGCTGGACATATTATTTTATGATTGCAGAAGAAAATCAACAAAGCTTTCTGGTATAGTAATTACTGACTGTATTCTGTACAGCATTGTACTAAACATTGCAGGCCATTTCATTGTATAGTTCATTGTCCTCATGAACACGTTTGACTGCAAGCACACACACACACACACACACACACATAGAGTCATCATTAGGGGGTGCAATGCCACATCCCAGCTCTAGGGCCAGTGGTCTCATACACAGTAATACACAAAATTCAGGTTTATATGGTTTATGGGGACATGTGCTGAAACTTTGGATTTTAGCTTTCTCCACCCCTAGAAACACTTCTGCATTGTCTGCATTGAGGACTCTGGCTGTGTCCTCATAATTCAAAATGTTCTCATTTTGTGGCGTGTATGCATACGACATCTCCACAAAAACAAACATGCACACACACACACACACACACACACACACACACACACACACACACAGGTTTTTCATGTCAGATATTGCTGGCATTAATATTTGTCAGCACAAAAGCTGTGACAATCTGAGCTGATAATGTTAATAATAATAATAACTTCATTTTGGTAAAAGTGTACATTCATGATTAACAGAAATATTATGTTTCCGATTAGTAGAATAAACGTATATTTATTAAACTTTTCAAAAGTCCATGTTTAACTTGAAATTCCAGAATGGATGTATGTTAAAACCATGCACTGCATTCTTATATCCAGGTATTTCCATTCAAGGAAATTCAACTTAATAAATGAGTCTCTAAATTATCTGTTGAATTGAGCATTTATTTTTCTGTTCCAGGATCAGCTGTTGTTTTGTGATGATTGTGACAGAGGCTACCACATGTACTGTCTGAGCCCTCCTATGTCTGAACCTCCAGAAGGTATCTATTACCTTTACTAACCAAACCTACTTCATACCAGCCTACTACGCGTTGGATGTATTCTTTTTTTATTATTCCAATTTCAAGTGACACTAATATAAATCAACAACAAAAATCATTCATGATTTATTAACAAACTTTACAGCTGAAATTAGATGTTGACTATCTAGCAAAGGCAACAACATAGTTCAACTGAATTGCTCAGATTCTTTTGACAGTTAATGTCACATGTTTGTCCACCAAAGGTTTCCAGGCAGAGTTAGCAGGAGTCAATCATAACTGCCCTGTAGGCCAATGAAGAAAAGGCATATGGGCTCAGATGTTTCTAATATCTTTGCCTCCCCAACGTTACATTACAAGCTAATAAAATACCAGAAATACCTGTATTTGTGATACAGTACATTTCTAACACCACAAACTATACCACAATAATGAACATTGTTAACTTAGTATAGCACCACAAAACTGAGTCAACAAAAGCATTATATTTTTAAGGACATATGTTTTTATATAGTCTGTGCTTGTTTACCCATGCAATGTTCAGTAAGCAGATGCATTTTATTTTCATTTTACACATTACTGAAATTTAGCAGGTTCATTTTCTTCAGTTGCCTTGTAGGGCACATTCATAGGCTTATCGTACTGGATGAGGATTTTGAATGCTGTTGTCATGGAAATAAGTAGTACAAATTTACAGTAGTCGGTTTCCATGGCGTTACTTGGCTGATTGCAGAAGCAGTGTCACTATAGTGCAACACTTGCCGTCTGAAATGTTGCGGCTGCACATCTTTTATTTTTGATTACACACAGTATTATAAGGTTAGGATTCAGCAGTTATTAATGAAGTCTCACTTAATAAAACTCCTATTTTACATATGCTGCACAGTTGGTTCTTACTTAATGTCACAAATCCCAAACCCATACTAACCTACTTGTCAAATCCCTTCCACCCGCTAACCACAAGCCCAAATGTGATGCTGTGACATCAAACTTTCATTTACAGCATTACTTAACACTCTGAATGAGGGATTAATCCACAAGGCTTTACAATAGCAATGATTGAACTCATGATTGGTGTGTGTGTGTGTGTGTGTGTGTGTGTGTTTCAGGAAGCTGGAGCTGTCATCTGTGTTTGAGACAACTGAAGGAGAAGGCCTCAGCCTACATCACCCTCAATTAATCTGGAGAGCTAGCTCTGCGTGCCTCATCTTCTTGGCCCTTCACCCTGTCCCAAACATTCCCTCTGTCGCCCTCTGTCTCTCTGTTTGAGCCTCGACTGCCCTGTCGACAGGCACCGGTCAACCTCTACGTTCTGACCTTGGGACCTTTGACTCAGCACAGGATCCAGGAACTTCATCTGAACATCATTCGAGGAGAGCTACGTACACTGTAACTTCCAACGTCCATTTGTCACTCACACTCGTCTGCTGTGAATGAATGTGAATCGACTTCCACCACACACACAAACACAAACACAAACACAGAAAACACACACATTCTGTCCTCCTCTGGTGCAGAAGAATTCATGAGATGGCAATAGGTTTGCTCACAAGACACACACTCCAGCCTGTCAAGGGTACTTAGAGGAATACTACTCCACTGGCTCCCCTCAAGGGCCCTCAGCAGAGCCCTAATGATCTCTGGTTGCAACTCATTCAAGTAGTGAATGAGAATTAACAAGATGGAAAGGTGCAAAGCAGAGGACGTGGCTTGGAAGACCCTGGAT
This sequence comes from Phycodurus eques, assembly GCF_024500275.1. Taxonomy (NCBI): domain Eukaryota; kingdom Metazoa; phylum Chordata; class Actinopteri; order Syngnathiformes; family Syngnathidae; genus Phycodurus; species Phycodurus eques. The sequence continues at coordinate 7,184,944 of NC_084531.1, forward strand.
AACAACGGGGCGACAACTGTGGACAATGAACGCTTACGGCTTACGCTGCAGTGAACTTCTTCAGTAAGATCTTGCTTCCTCGAGCAGTTTCCAATAATTGTACAGAATTCAGAATCATTCTAAACTCTTGCAGACAATTTCTCGTGTGGAGCTCAAACCACTTTACCCCATAAATGATTTCACAGTGGATTATGAAGGCCTATATTGTCCAGTTAATATCAACATGTGAAAGAAGAGAGTGGATCTTCTCAAATCAGCTGTCTCTGATAAAACACTGTATTTGGGGTGTGAAATGACTGTTTAGACTTAGGAACTCTCCAAACATCTTCCACTTCTGTGAGACAATGACTGTGAAGCCAACACATCACCACGTGCTTGTGTATTGTCAGTGTGTTGCGAATGTACGGTTGCTGTGTGGATAACGCAGTTTGTCTGGCTTTTTTAATGATTCTTTTTTTATTGTTATTACGTTTCATCTGCATGTCTTAATTTTGATTGCTTGGGAAATGTTTATAATTGAACTGGAGAAGAAAGCACACTTAAATCGCAATAATGTCTTTGTGATAAGAGCTGTTTTGGCCAAATTAGCCGTGTTTTAAACTGTGTGTGTGCGTGTGTGTGTGCGTGTGTGTGTGTGTGTGCACGCGCGTTCATGCGTGCGCGCACTTGTGTGCGCAGTCATTGTAGCTGGCTCCACACTCAGTGGGAGCTTCTGTATGTGAGTCGTTGAGTATGAGGGAGGTAATTTGAATGTGAGGAAAACCAACATTTTCCTGTTCAAGCATTCCGGCAATGATGCAGGTGACACAAAGTAATTCTTTTAACCAGGAAATGTCACAAGTTAATGCTCAAGTACTACTTATGTGCAAAACCAAATTCAAATGGCTGAGTCTTGGAGTTCTCACTGTGATACACATCGTCTACCAGCCATTCCATAAACAGCTCTTAAGTGAGACGTGTTTATTTTTAATTATATGTGGTCTTATTCCGCTGCCTCTTTATTCTTTTTTACAACACACTCAATAGGAGCTCAAACTGCGGAATGAACATCAGTTTGATAAACAGTTTTTGTCTTCATTATTCAATTTACTCTGCCTAAAATAATGGCATGACATGATCAAATATTTAGTTGGACTGTATTTATTAATAGCAACCACTCCTATAACTTAAGTTTACTTGTTTGCAAGCTCATTATGACCAGCTGTATTTGCATCAAAATATGTCTGCCTGTGTGTCACAGTCATTTGCACCGTTGACACATGTACAGTAGCATAACATAACATACACATCTTTGGGCGCGGTGATCAAAGTTCCAGCGAAGCCTCATGTCATTCGTTTCTCTCTGTCTCTGCACAATAAACCACCAAAACCAGCATGTACATATGTGTCACTCAACCAGAGAAAAAAAAAAAAACAATGTTTCATTGAAGATACAAACTAGTTTATATTTTGAGGGAGTCTACTATTGAGGAAAAATAATATCCTGAGACAACATGTCTGGTTAACATGAAAGATAATGCAGAATATAATTTAGGAGGGTGATTTTAACCAGTGAGGATGCATCATTCCAATAATCTTTTATCTTTGAGATGCAAGATGTCTTTTTAAAAGAGAGAAAAGGGGAAATATAATTTTTAATGTACAGTACTGTGGAAAAGTCTTAATCCATCATTAGATTTGTCGTTTTAGCAATGCTGTAGTCAGCGTGTAGAACTCAGATGTCACTCAGTACAGCACAGACTGCCACCAAAGTCAACAAAAGTAACAAATAACAACAAGGAACGATCAGTGATGAGCGCCTTACTAGTGTTTTGTTTTTGCGTCTGTTCATTAGTTAGGTAATTTCCGGGTTTGTGGGGAATAACGAACCAATCGGCAGTGCCACTATCATTCTAGGGGGCTGCATTGATGCCATACAAACTCAAATGGTGAAAATGCAATCCTGTATCTGCACCTTTATAGAGTTTGGTTTTGTTTTGCATAATCCAGTATCTGTCCTACTTGTACTTTGTCGAATTAACTGCTATGAGAAAGGTTTAAAAAAAAAAAAAGGCAACAAAAATGGTAGAGACTTTTGCACTGTACTGTATGTGATGGCCAAAGTAATTTTGTTTACATGAATGACGCCTGAAATGTTTCAAATTTCACATTTGATAGTCAATGATTATTTATTTGTGAACAAGCAGAGACAAAACTATAACCCTATTATAATTATCTGCATTCTTTGGTCTTTCTTTTCCCACAATCTTGGTCCATTTGATCTCTCACTGCGCTTCATTTGAAATTAGCAGGAACGAGTACAAAAGCGTTACATACTGTACTTTGTTAAAACATTTCCAGCAACCACACCTCCGCAAAAAGAGGCTTCCATTCAACGCAAACATGGCCATCAAGCTGTGCTGAAAATGCTTTCATGTTGCCATGAAAACAATGTTCTGCCATCATGTCCGAGGGATTTGGGCAAATGGATTTGTACATTTTTGGAGGAAACTTTTTTGTTTTTACCTTTATATCATGCTAATTGTACTTTTGTTGGAAATCCTACTAACTTCTCTGATCACAGGCTGTCATAATGTCCTGGTTAAATCCACTAAGCAGTCATCTGGGTTGTGAAATCTTCATTTGAGTGCAAAGAGCTGACTGATTGTTTGATTGATAAGAGATGTAATGTTTGCATTTTTTGGATGGATGAAGATGATGGTAACTGAAAAGCCTTTAAAATGAAAGTTTTCCTGGCACTTAATGATAGAGTCATTTTTGATTGTACGATGTGAGAAGGATAAGGCAGCCATTTTGTAATATGGGCATCATGTTATTGTAAATTGAAACTTAAAGCATCCTGCTACCCAATTTAAAAATGTGGACTGGCAAGGTCAGAGAGTTGATGCTTTTTCGGCCATTCTCGGCTTCTCTTGTAAATTCCCATTCTGTGATTTTGCTTGCACTTTTTAATTTTTCCACCAAAAAGAAGATCATTGTAAGAACTGTACGTATGCGTGTGAGTGAGTGCACTTGTTATTTTTGTATCATTTCCCCCCAATCTGATTGTCTTCTGTAAATAACCCCAGATAAAAAGTTTTAATTTGTCTTTTCTAACTCGAGCGGAAGATGCAATCTTCTTCGACACTTTTTATTCTCATGCTGTCATCACTGCAATCGTTGTCTGTAAATTCAACATTCTCCCCTTTTTCTTCCCTTGACTCAGTTTTTTTCCATTAAAATGATGAGACTGAAAAATAATGTCTGTGTTGTCCATTTGTGTTTTTGTATGCTTGCGTTTATTTTTTTGTGCTCAGACTCGGAGCATGTAAATGTAAGTTATTCAATTTGGGAAAATTATAATTGTAGGCAAACAGATGACCATCTTTTCATCTAACAGGTACTAAAATGCCCAAAAACATTTTCTCGATAACATGCTGCAAATAAGTCACATTTGGTGGCTCCACATTGCTTTCTTCTTCACTGTGCCATGGACAAGTGACCAGTCCAGTATACCCTGCTTCCTGCCTAAAGTCAGTTTGGATAGGCTGCAGCTCATTCACAACATTAATGGCAACAAACAGTATAGAAAATGGATGGATGGACATTAATTTGTCTTTCCAAAATTTTCCAAAGGTATCTGAGTAACCATTAATTATGTCCAAAAACAACGGCTCAAAAATATGTACCATGGAAGTGTTCTTGTCTATTGCTGACTTGAAATCCTATAAAAGGTCAACATCAGGGCCTGCAATTGACTCTTGAAAACCACTGCAGAAGAGAACATGCTTTGCTATTCAGCGCAGGTCCACTTTTTGCTCTTTGTGTACTCCTGCAGACGAGACATTCATCACAGTGTCTGTGTTGGCCAGACCCGACAGCAGCAGGGTGTAGTTGAGCTGATCAACCATTTCCTTTTCCCTTCTCTGCCTCTTTCCACTAGTCAAACACCAAAAGGCTTCCTTGAGGAAATATAGGTATTTAAAATATGAAATAGGCTTTGAAAACATGCTTAAATACTTCCTCCATTCAATATTTGGCCGGACTCCAACTTTTCTAAAACCTTCCAAGCTCAAACAGCCCCCTGCCACCAGCTCCAAAACCTCAGAAAACCCCATGCCTGAGTGAATGCAGCACATTCACGTGCCTACACACACTAACACGCACGCACGCACGCACACACACTAACACGCACGCACGCACACAAGCATGCACGCGCACACACAGCCTAAAGCCACCATATTCAGCTTCATCATGCTGACCTCAGTTTCCCTTTGATAACTATGAAAATATTTGTGCGGCCGTGTGTGCGTGTGTGTGTGTGCGTGCGTGCGTGTGTGTGCTGTGTGTGATTTACCAGCCAATTACCACATCTCCCAGACAGACTGTGACCGCCAATCCTTTGCCAACCAATCAGAAAGGGGCAATGCGGTGCTAGGCTGGGAGGTGGTTTCTATGGAAACCAGGAGGCCTGTTTGCATGGTGGCTGATGGAGGAGTGATGGATTACTGTAATGGGATGGTCTTGGGCAGGGGGTGGTGATAGGGGAAGGTGAGGATGGAGAAAGAAAAAAGAAAGGAAGGAAGAGAGGAATTTAAAAATAACGAGGGGAGAGGCAGTGTGGTGAAAGAGTAAGACTCATACATAAGTATATTGAAAATGAATACATCTGAAATGAAATGACTTAAAAGTGAAATATGAATGAGGCTGGACAATGAGAGAAATGGATAGAGGAGGGGTTTGTATTTCAGTTTGTAGATTGGTGGGTGCGTTTGGGAGCGGGATTTCATCAGTTTGGGATGGAAATCTTACTCTTTCCTCTGTCTGTCTTCAGATTTCTGTCAAGCCATCTGCCTTCAGTGGAGTCGGAGAAGCTATTGCTTAAAAATTGAAAGAGAACACAAAAGAAATTCAATACCATGATTTATTTTTATTTTTTAAAAATAATTCTCTTTGAATTGCATATTTGATAATGGTGAGAAAATCTGGAAATAAACATATGCTTTTAAAACTAGGCTACTGTAGATATTAATAGCCTTGCATTAAAGCAAGTAAATTGTGTTTTATTGCATACTTTCTGGATGAGGAAGCTTTGCTGTATACATTGATTTATTAGTTTCACATAAGATGAATGGAGAATGATTCTTTTTGATCGCGAGCAATACAGTAGCATGTCCACCATTCAAATGTACAATACCTCTGTGGAAAATGGTATCTAGAATCATGCAGCTTTTATGTGAAAAACGGGTTTTGAGTTTTAAATAAATTCTGCATGCATCTTAATGATCAACATAAAATTGAAAATCACTGCCAGATGTATTACAGAGTTTCTCAATTGTTTTGACGGGTTTTTAAAAAAAACTGAAATTACAACTCGTAATAAACATGGACGAATCTCCAAACCACCAGAACTTGACTAATAAGGGAGGAATTCCATGCATCTCAGCTGGCCAGTCAAACAATATGTTTAGTTAGTTGTCCATGTAGATGGATATATATATAACATGTACATGTATATACTGTACATCACCGGCACGCCACATAGGTGGAATAGGCGAATGCCGTGACTTCTACGGGATCGTGTCACAAAATGGGGGGAAAATGCACCTTTAATATACTGTTGTTCGACTAAAACTAGTTATTACAATGCTGACATACATTTAGATGTAAAGCAATGCCCAATTAATATTACAACAAATGACAAAATATGAGCAATTTACAAGAGAGCATGACTTGTTTTTGAAGGAATGTTTACTGCCATATAGCTACAAAATATTTCAAGATTCATCATCACAGTAAATTACTGCATTGGTAGCTGTAAACACATGAAAATGTTGACGTGTATGACACTAAATTATGTGTATGACACACATAATTTAATACTTTAAGTTGTTGTTCATTTAACATTTATGGGTATAAATGCGGCGGCACGGTGGGCGACTGGTTAGAGCGTCAGCCTCACAGTTCTGAGGACCCGGGTTCAATCCCCGGCTCCGCCTGTGTGGAGTTTGCATGTTCTCCCCCGTGCCTGTGTGGGTTTTCTCCGGGCACTCCGGTTTCCTCCCACATCCCGAAAACATGCATTAATTGGAGACTCTAAATTGCTCGTAGGTGTGAATGTGAGTGCGCATGGTTGTTTGTTTGTTTGTATGTGCCCTGCGATTGGCTGGCAACCAGTTCAGGGTGTACCCCGCCTCCTGCCCGATGACAGCTGGGATAGGCTCCAGCACGCCCGCGACCCGAGTGAGGAGAAGCGGCTCAGAAAATGGATGGATGGATGGATGGGTATAAATGCACTTTTTGTGTTATAATTGGTGGACATTTTTTGTTTATTATCACGCGAATATGTTGTGAGCAATTTTGTGACTGACCTGACTTCCGTATTGCTTATATCAAGTAATGACTTGACTTGACATGCTTTAAATGTAGTCAGGATGGCTTTTCTTAATTTTTGCCACAATAACTTGGGACTTGAAGCTTGCAACTCTCATATTGTGACTTACTCCTACCTCTGCAAATAGCTCCCCTGCCTCCAATTATTTAGCACTGTGTACTTGCTTGATAAATTGCTCCTGAGCGATTAGCCTCAGCATGGTATGCTAATCAGTAAATAACCAGTTTTCTATTTCTATATTGCACCATGGAGGTGTCTTAACTATCATTTGTGGAGACTAAACCAACTCAGTCGATGTCTCGATTGGCCTAACCTACTCTACTAACAAGCATATGAGAGAGAGAGAGAGAGAGAGAGAGAGAGAGAGAGAGAGAGAGAGAGAGAGAGAGAGAGAGAGGCAACCAGTTCAGGGTGTACCCCGCCTCCTGCCCGATGACAGCTGGGATAGGCTCCAGCACGCCCGCAACCATAGTGAGGAGAAGCGGCTCAGAAAATGGATGGATGGATATATATATATATATATATATATATATATATATATATATATATAGAGAGAGAGAGAGAGAGAGAGAGAGAGAGAGAGATAAACTACTGACCAACTAAAAGTGTTGAAAATGGCTTGCTCTCCTGATGATGCAATGTTACTGTAATGGCTCAATAAACATGCCAGTTTTCTTTGGGTGGTTTTGGTGATACCGAGAACCTCTCTCTCTCTCTCTCTCTCTCTCTCTCTCTCTCTCTCTCTCTCTCTCTCTTTTACTTATATGTACATACTGTACAAAAACAAAACTGCAAGTGAGCATTGCAATTCTTTTTGGAAGTTTAGTTTCATGTTATGTTTTAGTTTTCTGTGGTAGCTAAATAAGGTAACCAAAGTATAGTACAGATATTAAACCATTTACAGTATGAGGCTTTGCAATTTCATACTACTGCAAACTGCAGCCACAATAATGAAACTTGTTCAATTAATAATTCTTGTTAAATCCAAAATAAAACTAAGCATGATGTAATGTTTATAAAACTCTTGTAATGGAACACATTCATTTGTGCACATTCTCCTCATAAAGTCTTTAGTTGGTAAATTATTGAGTGAAATGTGATCTTTGTCTCAACTGAAGTTAATCAAATCAAATAAATATTCCATGCTAATTAACAGTTTGTTGGAATTTTACATTTGTGGTTTAAGTGTGAGGACCGTGTGAATTGACAGGTTTCTTTAAGCTATTGAGTAACTTTATTTTTTTCCCCTGTTATATATAATGCTTTGTGAAACCAAACCCTCAAATCTGATCAAAATATAAATATATATTTTGATAACACAGCCCAACAGACTGGATCATGAATTTGTGAAGCACATTTTTCGGGTTGAGGAGGACTTGAATAATCTGCAATGTCAATTTAAAAGGGAAAAAGAACAAGCAGGTGAAGTGGAAAAACACAATTCAACACTGCAACCTAGAGGCAGACTTAAGCAACATCAACTTTCTTTCCCTCAGGCAAAAAAAGCATTTCACAGTGCATGCATGCACTGCCTGCATGGATGGGTTCACATTATTAAAGCCAAGTAACCACAATTCACCAGGAACTATTGATTAGGACAAATAAGTTACATTAGAAAATACAATATTTATTTCATTTTTCTTTCTTAGAATTTTGTTCCTCTCTGCTTTCAGTATCAGACAATACAGTTTTATCATTCAAACTAATTGCCATGGATTTACACTTTATTATCTGCCTGCCCTTACTTGTTTATTGTGTTAACACATGGAAAACAATTGCAATCAAAACAATATGGATCATGAAACATTTGATTTATTCCGCGTCCTTAATCGTAAAACAGTCACATCATGTCCTGTTGCTTAATGTCTCACAGTAAGATTTATGCTGAGTAGTAAATTTGAAAAATTAATACAGAGCAGAGTAATGGGAAAATGCAAGGCTGATTACATAAAGCCTGGTTTACTTTGTGTTTGTTTTGTCTCACCTCCAAGGCTCTGTTTGGCTTCATTTCAGATCATCATTATTCAACCTTCAGTTGGTACTTTTAATTCAAACGACCGTCACCAACTGAATAAATTAAACTTGACTTATACTGGAGGGAGAGTAAAAGAGTGCTGACGACCGGGCCAACATCCACAGGTGAAAACTGAATGTGTGTGTTTAGCTAAGTGGGCATGAAGGAATTTGGGTGCTTTGGTTTGGGTGGCGGCCTTGGGTTTCTTGCTCAATGGTACTTCACCAATCAGGATGCAGACTAGCATCTCTCCAACAATGAGTTGCAGTTGATTTTGTCCATAGCAAGGCTCGAATCATACCGATATCTGTAACCGTGATATTATTATCAGCATTTGAGGTGTACTTCAGGCAGCTCAATTGCTGACAAGTTACTCCTACTACTAAAAACAGCAAATGTAGTAGCAATTCTATCGGAATAATCACGTAAAAGGATAAAATATACATTTGCTTGGTTAAAGAGCAATCATGAATACACAAGGGGATAAGAGACATTGCACTTACAAATGAACAACCAACTGGTTTCCTCTTTGAGATAATGAACAGTATTTTTCTTAAATTCACATCGTGCATATAGCAAGAAACTGCATTTCCTTGTCTTCGAACATTCCTAGTGAGGCAATTTCAAACACAAATATGAATAGATTTCAGTTTAAACTTGGCATTTCTTGTGAATATCAAAAACATAAGGCATTAATTTAAAAAGGAGGAGCACAACTTTGTCATCTTGTTATACAGGTGCAATTTTATCCAACTGGGGTATCTCAGTCGGAACACTAGGGGGCACTATGTAAAATTATTACGTCAAAAAGAGGCAAAGAAAAGGACAGGAAGGAGACTGTAGTTTCATGTCGAATAGACGGTAGCTGTGTGCTGATCAATTGGTAAATAAAGTGAATAAAAAACAAATACAGTACAAGACTGACTCTTGCGAACTCGACACTGACTAAACCAGCACCGTGTAACTATTTGCGTGATCGCTCACAAAGCTAGCTGCTAATGCTAACAAAAACAAGCATACGTGACATCAAGCCGCGCAATTCCTACAATGCAACGTGAATGTTTTTTTTTTCTTGCAATAATTAACGTCCTTTTTGTTAGATTAAATGTCATTGTCATTTCTGTGTATGTTCACAGCGGTTCCTGGAATGTATACCTTATTTAGCTGTCCCATTTATTGTTGTTTTATGTTGTACTGTTTTTGTTTTTAATGAAACCATTACTTTTGGTAGTGTGTGAAAGAATGACGTCTTGGTCAATTTCTGACCGTCCTCTGTTACATGACAACAACAACAAAAATTAACAGTAGTTCTGTGAGACGCTTTGACTCAGTAAATAATCATTAAGACCTTCAGCAATACGTACGTTGACACTTACCATGTCGTATTGTAGTAAAACACTAAGTTGCACACAAAGAAAAATGGAAAGCGAAGCCACAAAGTATTGGTTTCTCAGTGCTTTGGTCAAGTCAATGCATTCAAGTCCAAGTGAAGTCGCGAGTCATTGGTGTTCAAGTCCAAGTCGAGTTGCATATTGTCAAGTCTAAAGTCATCAAATTCATATGACTCGGCTCTGACTCAAGTCCAAGTCATGTGACTCTAGTCCTCACCTCTGATTCTGACAAAGTTGACATCTGTACATAAAACTTAAAAAAGGAAGAAAGAAATAAGATAGCATATCTAATGTTATGGTTGTCTATACTAAACACGGTAGAGACGAAACAGCAGCTAAAGCAAGCCGCACAAGCGTGGCTGAACAAGACAACAGGAGAACAAATGCCAGATTGCCTGATGACCCTCACATGCCGACCAACTCGCTGCAACAACAAAAATGTGTTTTATTTGGGAAAAACGTTTTTGTTGTTGTTTTGTTAGCTTGTTTATTTATTTATTTTTATTTTTTGCTACTTTGATCTGATAATAATGTTTAGATTTGGTGAAGCAGCATGTTGCTCGTGACTCAAGGTTGTTTTGTACTCCCCATTTCAAGTCACTGTGAACAATTGTACGATTGGGGTGACAAGGCGACATGTTTAGTGTGTGTGGCAGCAGCTGCTGTGTTACTCAGAAATCATGTTATATTTCCTTCTTTCTATTTTCTCTGTGCAACCTGTCCTTCTCGCAAGAAAAAAAACTAAAAGACAGCTCTTGTTATGAGAAAATATTGCCATCCTAATTAAAAAAGAAAAAAAGAAAGATGACTTTTTCCAATACCAGAATTGACAAACTAACAATCATTAAAAGAAACACGGTGGTCCATTACAGAACGTTAAGCACATGGGAAATATACAGTATATTTTTACAAAACCTTTGATGACAGTAGAAAAGTATAAATAGCCTTTTGCAATGTTTTCGTTTTTTTAAAGTCAGTGTATGTAAATGTAAGGTTCAAGTAAGGGCAAGAGTTTTGAGCGATGTTAGCATGCACCACCTGCGCTGCGATCGTGGGAAAAACAACATGTGACGATAACCTAGAGGTGCCATGTGCAAATTTGTAAGTAAAGCTTCCAAACGCACTTGTTATGAATGTTTTTATTCCACTCTGACACATCTGTTTCAGTACTCCATGACTGAAATATTATGTCATCACCCAACAGTGTAAAACCTCCAATGAATTATCAGTTAGCCTGAAAATGTTTTGCATAAGAGGCTATATTAGGCAAGAAATTATTCATTTTAAACCATCTAAATAATAAGAAAAACTTTAATTTTGTAATGCCATAATAATTTTCACTGTTGTCATAGACAGCTATTAAATACTTATGAGTTGTGACACATATATACTATATCATACCTCAACCATAACTGCAAAAACATTATTAAAATATTTATATAATAATATTTTCTTTATATGAACCTAGTTGAAATTCATGTCCCCCTAATGTTAGTGTCAGCGAACACACACAATGACACACTACAGCCTCACGTGTTGGCTTAAGTTGAGATAAACAAGGTTAGCAAAGGTGAAAGGTGACGTGAAGTCATATATATATATAAATGTAAGACTCTCGGCTCTCCTCGGTGAACACTGTGGCAGCGTGGTGAGTGGAAATACACGCACAAACAGCACAGTAAAAAAAATATTGGCTGAATCTTTCTCATGTTTTATTCTCTTCACTCTCAGAAACTCAAAATGGATACCTTGGCAACTCTGTGCACTCTTCTGTTGCTCCTATTTTTTGTTCATGCAGACCTTGTGGAACAATTTGAGGTTTGTTTCCTGTGTACATTTCTGGAAAATGAAGCATTTAACTACATACTTTAAACAGATTTGTTCTTCCTGTAATTGTCTGCATCCATGTTTTGCCCCAGAATGTGCCCGAATGCTTGAAGTATTTCTACAAAAGCAAAATACCAGGATGGGGGGCTTCAAAACCGGGAACCGCTCGTCTCTGTCAGCGATTTGCCAACCGGTAAAAAGTTTTGGGACAGTACACCATTTCTGTTCTACCTTCACCCAAATGTGTTTGTTGGTGATGAGGTAATGGCCTGGACAACTTCTTCCACACCAAACTCATCCAAAATAAGTTGGTTCGATATTTTGGAGACAACTTCTCTTTAAAACCATAAGCAAGTGTGTCCAAATTCTTGACTGGTACTGTATGTAAAAAATACATTGGTGACAACTAACTTTACACTTCCAGGTACCACTTTGCCACACTGTATGACACAAACCATCGTATAGCAGTTTACTCAGCATACGTGTTCCAGCCGAGCAATGGCGGTGGTCGGGAGAGAAGGTGGTTTGTAGAGCCTCAGGTTGGTACCACGTTGAAAAATTATAATACAGTAATGATACAAAGTGCTGTAAATAAAATATTTATCTTTTAATAATACCAACACATGGTTTTAGTACAGCGAATGCAGAGGTCTCCAACCCTTTTGCAACTGCAACTCGGAAAAGCTACCAGTTGGATATACATACCTCTGAAATAACAAATGTTCCTTAAATTATGTTATTATTAATAATGATATTTATCAACGTGAAGACTGATCACGTGAACGATTTCTCACATGAATGCTCAACAATAATTTTACAAGGGAGGCAAAAGAGAATGTAAATATTAATATGCAACACTTTATTTCTACAAATCTCTATATAAACATTTTCAAACGGTCACTTCTACAACATTCCTAGCAAATCACAAAGTCCCATCACTGGTGTGCCATTTTTTTAACAGGCCTGCAGGCAATTCATGTGGTCCTTGGGGGCACCATGTTGATGACCCTACAGCTAATGAATGTAGAATTGTTTGGCGTGTCATTTGCCTCAAGAGGACTTTCTGATGTTCTTCTAGCTGGTAAATACAGCATGGCAAGCAGAGATGAAGGATGGTTACTGGCTGGGGAGAGACCACCCTGGGATCTACCTGGGGGAGAGACAGGCTCTCAATGAGGACTACACACACTCTGGCTATGACCGAGGTCACCTCAATCCCAATGGACACCATGCAGGTAAGCAAACTCAACTAACGTTGATGTAAAGCAGCATCTATTTTTTTCAGCAGCCCCAGTCGACACCAACAATATATTTAGTACCTTATGACGTAATTGCTGCTGTCATCCATCCATTTTCTGTACCGGTTGTAACATGCAAATACTCAGAACCTCTCGACAGTGAGGCAGACGTGTTAAGCAGTGGCGGTTCGAAGTGCCTGAACAATGTGCCTCGACCTCCCTTTGGTCTACTTTCCTAAGTTACAATGCAGTACTGTCATTAAGATTTGTATTGTACTACATTGTGTCAATGTAATAGGGCATCAAGTGTTGACTTCAACTACGTATTCTTAGTCCCTAGTCAGGCTTTAGAATACAATGAAAGAATGAACTCAATACAATAAAAATACAACTAATACAATTAATAAATACCATGAATAAATAAATACAGTGAAGCACTTTAGAACTTATAATGTGTCTGGGTGCATGTTTAATTGGTGTAGAACTGCCACTGGTGCTAAGCACGTTAATATAATACAGTATATTTGCTGGATTATGTAATTGTCTTCTCAAGCATTAATTGCTACCGCTTTTTTTATTCCTTTCCACTCGTCTGCCAGTTCCTGGCCGCAATGCCACTTTCACCCTCACCAATGTGGTTCCTCAGAACCCCAAACTAAACCAGAACGCATGGAGAATCCACGAGTCTCGGCTTAATGATCTTTTCCGCGAAAGATGCTCTAAGGCCTACGTTTTGGTGGGGGCAGTCCCTTCGGCGGGCAATTGGATTGTCAAGAACAATGTGAGGCGTGTCAACATCCCAGACTACCTGTGGAATGCTTACTGCTGTGTGGACAACAATGACAGGCCCATTCAAGGGGGCGCCGCTGCAGCCAGGAACACAGAGGATAACTGGGTCGAGAAACTCTCATTGAATGAGTTTGAAGAGTTCCTGCAGCAGTTTTCAAATCATCCAGTAGGAGAGCTTTTCCACAATAGCTGCAAAAGTTGATTTGAGGATTTATATTTGATGGATTATACCAAAGATGAATGCAAATTGTAAGGAAATATTTTTGTAAAATGGCAAAACGGAATGGTTTATCATTCCCGTTTACAGTCTTGAGGCTGTGCATCAGCTTAATAACAAATGAATAAAGACGAGCGTTCAAGTTTATTCATGTGTTCTTTCCCACTGTTGATATGTACTGTAACTGTTGATTTTTTCAATAGGGAAATATCATCTGTGGAAGTAGCCCTTTGTTAGACATTGCTCGCAGTGCAAATAAATGCCTGGGCCATCAAGGTTCCGATTCAACCTGTAATCAGATGACTCACACATTAGGTACAAAATCACCTCAGCAGAAAACAATAACAACTACTTGTAAAGATATGAATTAAACATCTCTATTTGTTGAATCACAATTTCATTCTTAACATAAACTAAAGCATTTGCTAATTGTAAAAGCTATGCAAATCTGGAATCAGTCAAGTATGCGATAGAATGCAGTGGTCACTCGGCGTAGGAATTTGCGAATCCTCTTTAACATGCTCTTGTTAGACTCAAAGTCGGCCTTTGCGTCTGAGGAAGGGGTTCGTTGTTGATCAAGGGAGACGTCTTTCTTTGTCGGAGGACTCCAGCTGCCACTGCCGGCCTGGTGGGCCATTGTGATGAACGGATGCTGCAATGCTTGTGAGGCAGAGATTCTCCGACGCCCGTCAAGATGCAACATCTGTTTGAGCAGGTCCAAGAAAGCCTTCCTTTTCTCAAGCTCCCCCTCGGCAATCTCTTCCTCAAGCGGCAACTGAATCAGATCTTCTAGGGGTTTGGGAAGCTCTCTGCAACAATCCTGCTTTTTGAGTTTCTCATTGTTCGCTGCTTCAAACTCCTCAGGTGTCTTGAGCCTATATTGAGAAGCTCCAACCTCCTTATCTTCCGTGAAATAGTTCTCAGTGTATTTCCCAGCATGAAGCAGGTGGTCGTCTGGCTGGCCCAGAACGCAGATGATATGCTTCATCATTTGATATTCACAGTTGACAGCGAATAAATTTCCAGGCAGGAAGAGGAAGGCCATGATGCAGCCAACGCTCCAGACATCTATGTTCTCATTGTAAGGGAGGCCGAGGGTAATTTCTGGAGCTCGATATCCTACTGGTTGAATCTCCAACCCTTGCTTAATTTTGGATGCTGGAAGCGCATTGCCAAAGTCAATCAGTTTTACCTTCAAGGGCTGTTCTTTCCTATTAACAATCATAATGTTGTCAGGTTTGATGTCAGTATGCAGGATACCGACACTCTTCAGGGTGACCAAGGCCACCAGCAGCTGATGGGCAATGACACGGATTTCGTCCAGAGACAATGGCTGACGTTGTCGCTCTTCCAGCAGATTGATGAGATCGCAGTCCAATACCTCAAACACCAAGCAGATGTTTCCCTCGTGCTCAAACTGCTCAAAGAACTTGACCACGTTGGCGCTATCTACGTCCAGGACACTGACCATCTTCAGCATCGACAGCTCTTTCTCAGTGTCCTGTTTGACAGCAGCGTCATTCTTCAAGATCTTAATAGCCACCGTCTCCGACGTGTCCAGATTTTTGCACACCGCTACTTTCCCGTAGCAGCCTTCGCCGATGAATTCCAGGACAGAGTAAGCGTTGGACTTGCTGTACAAAACCTTGCCAATCTTGACTTCGGGTCTAGTCACTTTCACTGCAAAACAAGTACGGACAGGACACCGCTGTCAAGTCAGTAGTCAAGTCTGAGAGAAGTGCGGTTCTGGACCGGCTCAATATGTAAAGTCCCTCTCTGTTGATAATTGACACAATATAATGATTGAAAACTGATTTGAGAGTAGAAAGTTTTTTACAATAATAATCATAAATAATAATAACAACAATTATTATTATTGTTAATAATCAGCCAACCATTTTCTATACCGCTTGACAGTCATGTGCGCAGACCTTTTAGGGGGCAAGTACTCTAGCCAAAAAAAAAAAAAGGGCACACATCGCAAAAATGATTCATACAAAAAAAATCGAGTATTTTTTTTTTTAACATGGATTTTGTTCTGTTAACATTATCAACACGGTCAATAATACAACTTTTAACAATGGAGGTGAAGTAGGCTAGAGTGGATATAAAAAGTTAACACACCCCTGTTCAAATGGCAGCTTTTTGGAAGGCACGAGCATACTGTATGAACAATTGTCCCAAGGACTCAAATAAATGCTTGTCACATTTCAAAACGCTTTGGGTAAAATTGAAGCCTGAGAGTGTAGATTTTCTTTGAAATATTGAATGAATATTTTTTTTTTTTTTTTTTTAATGGGCTGCAGCAAACGCTAGCAGAGATGCATCCATGTGCACTTACTTGAAGAAACAGATGAGGCTGAAGACTCCGAGCTCGTCCACGAAGACATTCTCCAAATGCCCCGTCTGCTTTTTAAGCGTCAGCAACTATTCTGTCCCCTAAAACCTTCAAATATGTCCACTTTCCCAAGTGAGTCGACTGACCGGTGACGTCACAGAGAGCGTGTTGAAGTTGAACTTGTCGCTTTGGAGTGCAGAGCCGTTGAAGGAATGCCAGTGAAGCATCTCCTTCAGCTTTCAAGACGGCTGGACTGCTAACTGCATGCGAGCAAATGTATTTAGCATTGCTGATTTGAGGAGTGTCATTACGAGTCATAGTCATAATATTTGTTCAACTGTGGACCTGTGTGCTATGGACGCAAAGTAGCCCCGCAAGCGTTTGTGACGTTGGCTAGTGTTCGCCGGCTTGTCTGTTGAATTTTGAACACAACTACCACAATGAACTCTCACATGTATGTAATATATGTACACTATGTGACGTGGTGCCTTTGTTTAGGTGTAATGGGACGACAACGAGGATGTGATCCTCGACGGGACGAGTGCAATCAAACCAGAAGGCACGTTCATTTGCAGTGCTTGTTTTATTCCGGATGTTTATTATTGACCATTTCAAAATGAGCTCTGATATCACAGTATTGAGGATGGAACAGGATGCCAGCCAATCATAATTTCAAGGAAGGCAGCTGTTTAAAGGAACTTTTGCACTTTGAATGAACAACTGACCGAATGTAGTAAAAGAAATATATATATATATATTTATGTTTCTAAATGTCATCTTGGTGCATTAGCGGTTAGCACGTATGTCTCACAGTTCTGAGGTTTGGGTTCGATTCTCGGCTCTGAGCTTCCTGAGCGGAGTTGACATGTTATTTTCCTGCTTCCCAAATTGCCTAAATATGCTTTCTTGGGGATGTGGGAGGAAACCGGAGTGCCCGGAGAAAACCCACGCAGGCACGGGAAGAACATGAATACAACCTTAACAAGTTTCTTGTTATCCATGCTCTTGCTTTAAGTACTTGCGCCACACCTACAGTACACATTTGTGATGGGGAACTTGAAATGCTGCTCAACCTGTATACTCATTACATTGCCAAGTTAATGACTGCCTTCTTTGATTGAGTTATTATAACGACACCTGCGACGGCAAATGATTTATTCTTTTGAGCCTAAATGATTAGTCATAACATTTAATTCATTGAAATGTGTTCTGTGAGCACACCAGCATTTACATCTTTCCCAGCGGATGTAACCTAAATAGCCATGCAATATCCATCCATTTTCGATACCACTTATCCTGTTCAGGGTCGGAGGGAGCTGGAGCCCACCCCAGCTGATTTCAGATGAAAAGAAGACAACAATGCCCTTTGTTTTTACAACAACTGACTGTTAAACTGTACTTTAGCTTTAACTATGTCTGCCTCCAGTATTATTGCTGTTCACAATTTTTTATGTGCAGTTCGTATTCCAACCTTTTTTTTTTTTTTTTTTTTTTTAATCCTCGTTGTCATGATCCTACACTTAGATTTATTGGATGCCAGTGCTGTAGATGCTTTCAGTGGATCCTTGGTTTTCTTATTCGGCTCACTGCAGCTCACTGCTAAACTCTCACATAACCGGTCAATTATTAAAAGCCGTAGATGAAGGTCGGACTTCCCTATTATCATTTTGCATTAGGCAAAAAATAGTTTGAATTAAATTCAGACATTATAATCGCTGTAAGTTTTGCCTGCAATAAACTAAAATACAAAATATTTTGGTGATGATATTCAGCAATCTTACACTAATAATCATACAGACACAACCACACAAATTTACACTCATCCATGTTGTACTTCTAAAACGAAGAAGCAAATTTTTATTCAAATATAGCTTTTGTAGATGTTTATTGGTCCTTTTTTTCATGAACAGCAAAAACAGGGAACAAATACACAATACATTCAAATGCATTTAAAACCCGACTAGGTTATTCACAATTGATTTTACGATTCATTACTCTTTTAAGTGTTTTAATAAACCAAAGTTTCATTGTTTTTCTACCCTGATATGAAAAATAAAAGTTCATCTGTGAGAATTTCTTTTTCGTAGACTAAATAATTTTATTGACTTTTGTTGTTTGTAAGTAGTGCAACACCAACACAAATGGCAACACAATGGAAAAAAAACGGGGGGGGAAAAACTAAGTTTGACACATTTAACCTTGCTTTCTGCACTCCAATCATTAGCAGTCAAACGTTCAACCAAACTGTACCATGGGGTGGTCCACCCAGCTAGGTAAGGTTGGATAGTTTCTCCTCAGTAGCTCTCTCTATGGGCCAGCTCCAGGCCTTAAAGAATCCACACAGGTTCATTCCCACAGTTTTGGAGAAGGTCTCTGCGTACAGGTTCATCTTTCCGTTATTGTCCTTTGGATAACTGCTTAGCATGTGGTAAGCGGCAAACACCCTCTTGAAGGCATCCCAGCCAAATCTTTCCTGGAGCTGTGAAAGGGCACGTTTCATTCATCATCATCATCAGTTCTGAATGAGGTGTAACTGGTGTGTTTAAATCTCACAGTCACATGGGCCTTTTTATTCTTTAAGCAATTCACAAAGTGAGGTCCCTGTTTGTTACCTGCAAGTATGTTTCAAGAGCCACCCATATCTCCCACTTGCTGAGTGGCCGGCCCTCTTTTACAAATTGCTCCAATCGACTCTTTCTTTTTTCTGGGGTGACATCTCCATGAGCCTGTATTGAAGAACCAATGATGTGAATGTAAAACACCATAATCCTATCATATTGCCCAGTCAAAGAAGAACAATTTGTTCACCTTTTCCTTTTTGACCCCTAACACCTCCTCATGTACATACACTGACCAAAGGTTGCATGTGCACTCTGTGGTATGTGGCCGGAACTCCCAGCAATCTCTCTGCTGGTTGTGACCGAGCTCGTGGATTGGGCCCCACAGGCCTTTAGTCTTGGCATTCTTAATGTTGACCAGTTCATTTGCTGAGGCCTTGTGCATCATGACGGGGTAACCAGAGTGCATCCAACCTGAAGAGAGAGAAAAAATAATGCCAATGCTGTATTTCGCAACTCTCTCGTCAAGTGAAAGTTAACATCAACATTATAAAAGAGTCCATAAAGTTATTTCACAAAATGTTTTTCTCGCTCTTCCTGGTTTACAGCCATATTATGTTTTGGATAGACTCCATAAAACGGACGGTTATGTAAGTTATGTCCCAGAGTGTTATGGAAGGGCAGTTCCAGTATAGTGTTTGAAACACGTTATACAACATTTACGGCCGTTAACAAACATAAATACCATTAGAAATCTGCACATCTGCTACAAAGCGTTCTTTGCGGGGAAATTTGTGTGGTTTGGCAGCCAGGTCAGCAATGCCTCTCATAATCGTGTCCCAGATTGTTGCCAGCGAATCTGGTTGATCCAGATTCCGAATGACATCTGATGGTACAGTGAGTACGACATTTTCAAACTCCAACTCTGCCCAAGGGGAAGGAGCTGTTCGCAGCATGGCCCAATCGCCTGGTGTTGTCACACCTGAAAAGAGCAGAGGGATACTGTATATATTATGTTTTCCAACTACAGTAGGCTTAACATTTTTAAACTGCCTCATGGTATCATGGTAAAAAAGTACATGAAATATTGATCTTCTTGGATGTGGGTAGGATATTTGTATCGTCTTGTAAAAATGTGAACAAGCTGTTCACAAGGACTGGCAGAAGTGA
The DNA here is from genome assembly GCF_024500275.1 of Phycodurus eques. Lineage (NCBI taxonomy): Eukaryota > Metazoa > Chordata > Actinopteri > Syngnathiformes > Syngnathidae > Phycodurus > Phycodurus eques. The sequence goes on from NC_084531.1 coordinate 7,204,859, forward strand.
CTGTAAACTTTATAATGTGCATGCCAGCCAATTGTTGGTGAGGCATACACAGTTACCGCTATACTTAATGTTTTAGTGATATATTCAGTGATATTCAACCTTTATTGGGCCAAGGCACATATTTTATATTTGAAAAATTTCACAGCGCACCTACAAACTAAAACGCTACAAAAAATGGATACACCTGTCAAATATGTACTTTCTGCAATCTGATTGAAAAGTATTTATTTGTTCTGTCTGTCACTCTACATCGCTGGCATGGACAGATGAGCAATGATCCATTAGTTTTTGCAAAGAATAATTTTCTGACCAATTAAATGAAATTTGATCATTTCCCACGGCACACCTGTAGAGTTCTCAAGGCACAGTAATGTGCCACGGCACACTGGTTGGGAATCATTGGTATAAGGACACACAAGTAGAAAAAAAACCCTGAAGTCAGAGAAGACCAATCACATCATACTCACCAGATTTATAATAAGGTGCCGGCACAGCTACCTGCACTATGACCTCTAACCCTCCCATTTTGGTTTTAGGTGGGGCCACCAAGTAGATGAGACCTCCCCACAAATTCCACACCTGCAACATCTCAGTGTTGATAGGAAATTGCTCATGAACACTGGGCGCTCTCTTCAGCTCGGCAGCCTTAAGATAGTCTGTTTGACAACCGATTTGGACCTGTGGTGGAACAGAAATGATGATTTTTACAAACAATATTCTGAAGCAATGCAAGCTGCAATTCCTTATGTACTGTAAATCCATCTATTCATTTTCTGTAGCGCTTGTCTTTATCAGGGTATCGGGTGAGCTGAATTTATCCCAGCCGACTTTGGGTGAGAGGCGGGGTACACGCTAGACTGGTATCTGGTCAATTGCAGGGCATTACCATCCATCCATCCATTTTCGACACTGCTTATCCTCACTAGGGTCCTTTACAATAAAATCAATGTAATCAATTTACAGTCCTCAATGAACATAACACGCTTGTTTTTGGTACGTGGGAGGAAGCTGCAGTATCTGGGGGGGAACCTACACAAGCATGAGGAAATGTGCAAACTCCACACAGGAGGGCCTGAGTCAAGATTCAAACCCTGAACCTGTTCAGTCTTTTAAAAATATTAACTGACAACTGTTTTCACAGCTTGATGTTATTTTAATCATCAATCAAGTAGGTGTTGGGCTTAGCCCTAATTCAGTTCGGAATTCTCCATCAAATTGGGACAATTGAATGCCTTGAACGTTGTGCACAAAGTTTGGAGAAGGCTGTTTCTGTTCCCCAGTGTACAAAGCAAGGTCAATTTAGGCATTCTTGGATGTTCATAGTATTAAGCTGCTGCATTACAGTGATTTGAGCATAGGGCCACTGGAAGAGATGCAGCATAAATGAACAGAAATACAATACATCATAATAATAATCATTTGCATATATTTGTGTGCCATACCTTCCATCCTTTGTTGACAATCTGTGGAGGCATTGCTATGTAGGTCTTCATACCGTGAGAGAGGTAGAGACCAGTACTGATCCACTCTTCACTTTCTGATACATAAAGTGAAACACACAATCTTGTCAATATAATATAGCACTGTATATAGGTTGAACCTTCACATGGGCAAACAATAAGGCCTAACCTGCTGTGTTGACATTCAATGGAATCCTGTGATTATAGACAACAGGCAACAAGGGGATCTGCTCGATGAGGTAAGGCAGCAGGCTGTCAGGATTGGGGCAAGCCTTATAAACCTCTGAGCCCACATTGAGCAGAAGATGGTCTTTGGGACTTTTCACTGGGCAGGTGTCACACACCTTAAAAAATGAACATTGGAATGCTGGGTAAATGTAGTACACGAAAGCACTATCCATTTGCAGTATAGAATTACATCTATATGTCAACCAACATCAGCAACCAAGGACCTGATTGACCCACTGAGCTTTATGTTGTCTACCTACCTGTGGCATGCCAGATTTCTTCACGACATGCGTAAGGGTGGACAGGACCTGAGCGTATGAACAGCGATCGTGGGCATTCATTTTTAGGAAGGCGGCGCAGTCCTTGCCAAGCTTTTTAAGGCATTGCTCCTCATGCTTGGTAAGATCCTCTCCCTCAGTTACATGAGCAGCAAAGCGTTGTAGAAGGTGGCGGAAGTGGTAGGTGTCTTTGGAAGTCTGGCTGGGTACAGGGGCTTTGAAGCGACCTCCCCGAATGGTTCCACTCAACAAGCTCAAGCCCATTTTGTTCAGGATCTTGTTCCCTGCCATGACAACCAGTGTCATTTAGGATGTTCTGCATGTATCATATACAGTACTACAACAGGAGCTGAGAAAAACATCATCACTCTTACGGTGAGTGTAATACCTGAGAACTCTGTGAGTGGGTTTTGGCCACTGTGTTGCTGTGACCAGTACCAAGCATGGCCACCAATCAGCAGGCCTCCTCCCTCCGCCACAAAGTTCTGGATCTCCTGTGCATGTTTTTCACTGTAGGCTGAACATACAAACACACTCAGGTCTTTCCTGAAGTCGCTCTTCTCACACTTAAACCCGGATTTCTTGAGAACGTCAAGGGCGTTATGTTGCAGGACGCCAACAGTGCCACGTCGGCCATCATCCAACCAGTGAATAGCATTGGTCCAAAATGGAGCCAGCTCCTGTGATAAACCGAACAAAAAGTGTATTCATCACATAACAACATTTGGCAGATCAGCACACAACTCTATTTATTTGAAATGACGCATGGTAATACACAGCACTGACATGATCCATGTTTTTATTAACGTTACCTCTCGTCCCAGAAACCCTTCATGGCTCACAAGAATAATGCGTCCAAGCCCATAATAGGAGGCTGCCAGAAATGGCCGGCCATCTTCTGTCTTTCCGATAGGGAAGGCGAGCCGTCCGTGAATCAGAATCTCAGAAGCAATCGCACCGCCCGTAATGTCAAACTCAGATATTCCCTGAAGTAAGAACTCCAGGTCGCCCTCAAACTCCTTACCCAGTCTGCATTTTAAGAACAACGAAAGGTTTAAGTAGCCGATTGAAACAAAGACAACCAGGCATGTGCACAGATAGCCACTAGGTGGTGCTCAAGCACCTGTCTTTTTGCCCTGAGCCAGAAAGGTGCCCTTTTTGGTGCATCCCATTTTTTTCTTCATCAATATTTCAAAGAAAAAACTATCCTCTCTGTCATCAATTTCACCTAAAGTGTTTATAAATCTAACCAACATTTATTTGAGTCCCTGGGAGAATTGTACATATGCTTCTGCCTTGTCATCAGCCACCGTCCTCCTCCTATCAAAACCTGTCATTTGAACAAATTATTACGCATAACAGAGTTTCAAGACATTTGACAGGTTTTAGGACCCCTGAAGGTGTGAAAATGACCTCTGAAAAGTGTGCGGACTTTCTGACTGACCACTTTCTTCCTTGGTACCAAAAGAAAAAAACGTGCTTTCATAAAACAAAATCATCTTCAAGCATGACAAAGATCCATCTCAAAAGAAATTCAAGCAGCAACTCTCCAAAAAGTCACAAGTTTAATGGATGTAAGACTTGTGAAGCTGCTATAAAATAAGGGGTCCTATGTCAAAAATGTAACTTGACATGTTTTTAATTGAAATAGCTTTAGATTGTATTTAAATATGACCTCCTAATGCTGCAAATTCCAAAAATGACTATTCACAGTTCTTTAAAACCTAAAAATTCTGTTGTGCGTAATGATTTTGAACAGCACATTTTAAGTTTTGTATTTTAAAAAAAATACTGTTATAATTGGCAGGTTTGTTCAAAAACATTTTAAAAACATTTCTGACAGATGATGAGTTGAAAATTATGCTGACTGTCATTTGTATCTACTACTTAGGAAAATCTGAGAAAAAATATAATTTGTATAATAATTTAGAATGCAGTTTCCTCCTGTTTTTTCTGAATTGTATGAATCATTTTTGCAATGGGTGTCCTTTTTTGGCAAGAGCACCTTGCCCCAAAATGTCGACGGACGTGACTGAAGCACACCAGAACTAACATAGTTGCACAGTATAATTGTATATATAGTACAACAAATATACTGTACGTGCCTATTCCATAGTAATCTGAGCTATGAACATACACTGCACTACTTCACTTACAAATGTAAACAGTAAAGCTCAATCAAGGATAATTATGGAAAGAATCATAATTGTAAAAGTATAATAAAATATTCAGACTGGAAAGTTGTAAAATGTAATAGTATATTATTAATAATAGTGTGAATCCAGAAGTAAGAGATCAATGTCATATATATCTTACAGTTAAATAACATTAAAATTTACATACACCACTCGCATCCATGAGGCTGGAATCTGAGGATAGACAGGCAACAATTCAGCTTCACCCGGATGTTCAGAGAAGTAGATCCCAGCCACACCAGACACTTTATTCCCTCCAAACCGAAGCAATGTGTTCTCCTTCGGGTGGTCTGCGGCCCAACTCCACGCTTCCCCTCCAATCAACACTCCTCCGCCATTTTTCAGAAATGCCACCAGGTCCTTCCCATCTATATTCAAGTTATAGGTGTCTGTTACATAAACACCAACATCCATATTCTTTTGGAATGCCCCCACAACTTCAATTTGGAAGCTGGATCTGCTGAGATTATCAGCCACTGCTTTAATGCTTTTGTTGACCCCCACTGACAGGTTGCGTGAGCTATCTCCTCTCAGCCAAATCACTGCATTTTCTACCAGAGTGGAAAATGTTGTCAAGTACGCCACATGTCCCAGGACCACAATTCTTCCAGAGCCATACTGGGAGGCAGCCATCAGGACCTCGCCTTGGCTGTTCATCACCAAAGGAAATGCATGTTCTCCAGTCAGTACTAGGGCACTGGGAACAAAAGAGCCACGGAGGTCCACCTCTCTCAAGCCTCTCATCAGGGACAAATAGTCTCCCTCACGGAGATGTTGTTGAGTCGACATGGTGTAAAGTGAATAACTGCAATTAAGTGCAAAGAGAAAAGAGTGTGAATTCAAAACAAAATTACCATAAATGAGTGAAAGATATTGTTAAACCTTACATCCCATCAAGTAGAAACATTTCAGAGGACTAAATTAGTTGTTCTCTACCGAGTGACTCCGAAGTCTACATGTTATCACAATGTCATATATTTACCTGAGAGCTCGCACCTGAAGTCTAGGAACTGACACTAGGCAAATGTGTACTGTATACGAAAGCAACAGAACAGAGGCGGGACAGCAGTGAGAATAACCAAGACTTTTGACAAAGACCAAGAACAAACACTATTGGACAAAACAGATGATAACGTGTCTATCAGGATTCTTCCGAGTTTGATCTTTTACTCTTCATGGGATACGCCCCGGTAAACTTGCTCATCCACTCCCATATTGATGTCATGTAATCCAAAACAGTCCAACACTATTAGTCCAAATACAACATTTGCAAAAAGCCCTTCAGTGCGAGCTCTGCATCAACAATAGAGTCTTGTTAAATTAATGCCTCTATCACAGTGACAAAACGGTTAATCATGACCTTACAATTTTTGTATATTAAGGTATATTGTGCAGTGTTGTGTGAATGCCGTCACCAAAAGTTATGAAATAGGCTATAACCTGCTCGTATAGCTCAAGGTTAAACGCTCTAATCCTAAAAAAAGGGAAACATGAAACTACTCAACTCAACTTACTTAGCTATCTTGATCCACTTGTCTTCCCTGTTAAAGAGAAAGGAAGTCAGTCGATCATTATGGGAGTCAGATACATGAATCTCGAACAGAAGCGCGAATCTCTGCGCAGTTTATAAAAAAACAAAGGTCGTTTTACAAAAATATAGCGTATAGTTTAAATATTTATAACGATGGCTGACACGTGAGAAAGATAGAAAATTAATGTAAACCAAATAGTTTAGCCAGATTCTTTTCGACTTGGAATCCCGGAAAACTTTGGCGTGACCGGAACCTTCAAATTTACCACGTTTCAAGACGGTCCTATTACGCTGAGGGACTGAGGGTAAAAAAAAAAAAAAAAAAGCCCAACAGAGAGACCAATAAGTTCTGCCGAAATTAAGATACCGTTCCAAGTGAAAATAAAACATTGTCTTCCAGATATTCACGACTTTAGTTGTTACTTTAAGGTTGTGTTGCTGCAATGTCCTGCGTTCTGGTTAGTTCATCAGGGGCTCGGGTCCTTCTGGAGGATGGGCGAGCCTTGCTGTTGGGTCGGGGTCCCGACACCAGAGTCGTCGACAAGAAGTGTTCGAGACACCAGGGTGAATTCAACACTCACGCGTTTAAATGCTTCCACCACACTGCTGTTCAAATAGATATTTTGTTGTGTATCACAGTATTAGACGTGGTTGTTTTAAAGTCTGCCTGATCGACACTCGCAACAATATTGAATGTGGACTGTAATTATGTGCCGCTTCCGCAAACTTGCATTTGTTTCTCTTAACACACAAATATTATACGATTTGAAAATATCATCAACCTTTGTTGTGTGATTTTGTGTGGTTGTGACAATCTTCTGTGTTTGTTCCAGTGAAGGTGGTGGCTTGCTTTGAAGACCAGGATGTGGTTGTCACTCAGGTAGGAAAACAAACGCTTTAGCGTTATGTACCTGCCCTATTAAGTAGTCAGCTGTAGCTTTGTTATTCTTTAAAAAAAAAAAAAAAATAAAGATCCTCCTCTCTTGTAAGACAGCAAAGTTAATATTTATCTTCGCCTCAGGTGTCGTCATGTCGAAACAAGTGATGGTATATTTGATTGTATTGTCTTGATCTACCCTACATGTTGTACATTTGATAACCGTATACAATCTACAACACGAGTATTCTTATTCTTTAACAGCTTGGTCCCAATCCAAGTTTCCTGGAGGGTGAGAAGCTTGGCCGTGGGCAGTCTGGTAAACTCAGTCATGGGGGCACCCTCTACCTGGTCAACCAGCAATACCCATTTCAACTGTGCTTCACCTCGAGCTCGGCTCGAGCTGCTTCCAGTACGGTACAAGGAGGGCTCAAAGATACAAACAAATCAAAAGGTGGGAAGAACGGGAATGAAAAAAGGTCACCTTGGAGTCTACCTAAGCGCAGTATGAAGGATTTCTTTCATACCTCTCCCATGAAGGTAAATTAATTTGCTTACTTATTTAACTGCATTTTAGAGGCAGATTTGTGACTGCCATCTCTGTCTAGTCTTCAAAAAGGCCACTTAGCCCAGAGAGAGGGCATCCTGATGCAAAGCGCCAGAGAGGGGATGAGGAGGCCTCTAGTGGAAGGAATAAGGAGGAGGCGAGTGAAAATGAGGATGAGAAACGAGTAGAAGAAAAGCTCAAGCAGCTCCAGGAGTTGGCAGAGATGGCCATGAGTCAGAAATATAACAAGAGCGCCCAGCCTGCATCATCATCATCATCATCTTCTTCTACCTCCTCAGCCTGTGTAAACAGCGTTTGGCAGCAAATTGGCAATCTCATGCTTTATACTGCAGGAGGCGTCAGAGGAAGTGACAAGGTGGGCCACCAACCTTAAAAGTTTGTTTATTCATTTATGAGTATAACAACAGTGGAATTATTCAACAAATGAAATGTAACATATTTTTTAATTAATTATTTAATACAATTGTCTCGCTATTAAATGTTTAGAGTCGGTTGCCAAATCATAATGGACTTTAGTTTTTTTTTCCCCAACTATCAAGACGCATGGTGGTATTTAATGCTATTGTGGAGGTATTATTAATTATAGTAACGATTGCAATGTCTTCTCCAGATTGCTGGGTTTGACATAGATGGCTGCATTATCACTACTAAGTCTGGCAAAGTTTTTCCCACTGCACCGGATGACTGGAAGTACGTCTGTTTCTCTGATGCCCCAAAATCCAAGTGTATCTTGTCCCATCCTGTGTTTTGTCTTATTTGTGTGTACCGTTAACAGAATTCTCTACCCTGAAATTCAGCCACGTCTGGCCAGCTTAATTAAGAAAGGATACAAGGTGGGAGGAGCAAAACTTGACATACTGTTATGATATTAGATATACTGTAAACAAGACATAGACATTAAAGCCTATTTAAACAATCAGTTGTTGTATTGGTTTGTTTTCTTATTCCCCTTTTCTCTTCCTCTAGGTGGTCTTTTTCACAAACCAGATGGGAATCGCTAGAGGAAAACTGAGGCCAGAAGTCTTCAAGTCGAAAGTGGAGGACATCCTGACCACACTACAGCTACCTGTACAGGTATGGGTTGAGTTCATGACTTTTGAATGGCAAAGGAAACAATATACTGTAAATAAAGAGCATTTATCAAAAGATTATGCATTTACAAAGATAATTGTTCGATTATTATTAGATTCCATAAATGTGCATAATATTGTGGCCAGTTGGTATACATCCTTTACGGACCACTTTATTTGGGCATACTTGTCTTGTACCATATTGAACCCCCTTTTACCCTCTCAATTTCCTTCCTTTTTGAACATCAAATTGTGGTTGATATTGTTTGGGTGTAGTTAATCTTGGAATAGTATTGTTGCTTGTACATTTCGGCTGTTTGTGTAAATAAAGTATAATCAGCTTTCTGAATATATCCTGAATCCAAATTAGATGAATTTTCATATTGTGCAAATGTGTAGTCAAAATTTGCTCTCTCGTTTTAGTATACACAAAGCTGATGTGTGGATTGTGGTCTGTTTCAAAGGTGTTTGTAGCAGCTGGTCCGGGAATCTACAGGAAACCAGCAGTGGGAATGTGGAATCACTTGTGTGAAAAGGTACATTTTGGTACAGCTCATTCAGACGAAAAGCACATAAATTATTTATTCTGAGGTAGAAGTTAAAGCATGTCTTGCAACAACTCAGATCAATATTGTGTGGCAGCCTTAAACCATTTGACTTAAAGTGAGTGGAATGTAAACACAACCACATGTTATTTGTTGTATTTTGTGTTGTTCCTACACAGGCCAATGATGGTGTTCATGTGGACAACACACAAAGTTTTTATGTTGGAGGTGAGTCTGTATAGGAAGTTTTTAAACCTTTTTCTGCGTGACAATAATAACAATGCATTACAATAATAAAAAATACTTTTCTGGACACTAGTATAACAAAACCAAGGTGTTTTTTTAATTAAATCGAGACTTTATACTGTCCATGTTAGAGAGTCACTCTATGGAGGTTTAAATAGCCCAAATATGGCACCTTTAACTACATTCTTCCATTTGTATTACTATTGCATCATACAACAAAAATACTGGATATCACTATCCATTCATCCATTTCCTGTAGTGCTTTATCCTCGTATGCTGGAGCCTATCCCAGCTGACTCCGGGCGAGAGGCGGGGTACACCGTGAACTGGTCGCAAGTCAATCGCAGGGCACATATAAACAAACAACCATTCGCGCACACATTCACACCGAAGGGCAATTTAGAGTTTTCAATCAACCTACCATGCATGTTTTTGGGATGTGGGAGGAAACCGGAGCGCCCGGAGAAAACCCACGCAGGCACGGGGAAAACGGGTAAACCCCACACAGGCGGGGGACAGGATTTGAACCCCGGTCCTCTGAACTATGAGGCAGATGTGCTAACCAGTCGTCCACCGTGCTGCATGGATATCACTAATTAACCTTTAAGAAATCAGAGGCTTAAAAATAATTTTATTGAAAAAGTCATTCTAAGGAGAAAGGGATCCCTCTTATAGCCATGGGGACTCTGGATCATCAATTTTATGGACACCATGTTTGTCATGTTAGTGCTAGCATCAATGATAATGTTACTGAGTGTACATTTTTTGTTGACAAATGCACATTTAAAGAGTTGTATTTACCATATTGGCTCTGGTAAATTGGACTTCACAACTGTAGGGAAAGCACTGGAACAAAAAAGTCCACATTTCATTCAATACATTTCATTTTCATGTAATAAAAAGCAAAATTATGTTAAACTGTTTCAAAATGTTCCAGGTTAAAACATCTCAGACTATGAGACGGTTATAGTATTATAAGATGCATTGCATATTGGAGTGTGTGTAGCAAAAGTACTGTATCATCTGCTTTTCCCCCGAAGATGCTGCAGGTAGACCTGAGAACTGGGCTCCAGGGAAGAAGAAGAAGGACTTCTCCTGCAGTGACCGACTGGTTAGACCTCTTTGTACTATACTTAAGTGTGTGTTTTTTTTCCCCCATTAAAAAAAAAAACACCTGACAAATTCATGCATAGGTGACTAAAATATAGCAATATGTTGTATCACTCAATGTATTTTTCACGTCTGCAGTTTGCTCTGAATCTCAGCTTGCAATTCCACACACCAGAGGAGTACTTCCTGGGCTGGAAGAGCGCCTCATATAGTCTACCACAATTTGACCCTGTGAGTGAAAATTACGTACTGCAATCTGAAGACTTAATGCGTGAATCAAAATGTTTTTGAGTTACTCGACTTCACTGTCTGACTGCGTGGCACACAATACCATATATACTGCAATATCCAAATTGTCTAGATTTCTGTTTGAAATTGAAATGTGAATTCATAGAGAAAACTTGACTCCACCGCCAGGCTGTATGACCCGCCGTCTGCGTCTCTCACCTTGAGCAAGATAGAAGTCATTGTGGCCGTGGGTTTCCCCGCATGTATGTAAATGGTCCGAGTGATCCTCAGTGTGTCTTGCGTGTATCACTCAACAACATCCTCCTAATTGCTTGTTTTTACTTTTCAGCGGGCAAGTCCACATTCTTCCAAACCCATATTGTCCCAAAGGGTTATGCCTACGTCAACAGGGTGAGTAGTCACAAACCCTCAATGTGGTTATATAGAGTTGCAATAAAAATGATCCTCAATCCTTGTGGTAAATTATATTTACAGGGGTCCTCGGTTTACTTCATACAATAATTTGAGGTTCCGAACTGCGTGACTTCGCAGCTAATGTAGCTACCTGAGATGTCGGTAACGCGTTACTCCAAAATGCTAACATTTTGAGTAACGAGCAAAGTAACGAGCAAAGTAATATATTATTATTATTATTATTATATATTATAATATAGTATTATTTTTCCAAGGAAAGTAATTAGACTTCAGTTTACTTCTTAAAAACAACAATAGTTACTTGTGAGTCATCAATGTCTCTCGCCAAGTATGAATTTGTGGCTGGTGACGCGAACAAAATGCGATACAGCTATTCAATTGGACTTAACCATTCACGCAGACCATTAATTAAAAAAAAACAGAAGAAAACAATTGGGAGGTGATTGTTGATTCTACAATGCACATGTACAGTAGCATAAAAGTGCAAAGAAATGCACAATTTCACTATCGCCACACTATTTTTGTTATTTCCCTTAGTAAAAAGTGTATTTGATTGTTGTTACTTTTTTACTTACACCTTAAGAATACAGTTTTACTGTCGTGTTAAGCGTGCAAATTATTGTGGGTTAATTATTCATACTGAAGTGTGCGGTCATAAATCTGTCATGGAGCGCAAGGACTGGCTCACTGAATGACTTACAATACATATCTTAAATAATAATATTTACAATGAAAAGTGAGAACTTTCAACTTCGTCTGTAGTCCGGACTGTGAGCATGTTTAACCCGCTGCACGGCTGACGTCACGTAGTAAGTGCTTCTCATGTATTACTTACTACTGTGTTAGTTAGCATAAGTTAGTGATAGACTACAGCGTGTTCTGATTTACGTACACATTCAAGTTAACGTCGCCGCCATAGGAAGTAACCGAGGACCATCTTCATACACACGCAAATAGTTTGCAATGACATAACAAAAAACGTAATTTAAATATCTCAACACAACTAACATTACAAGCCGTATCTCCAAATTCAACACAGAATGTCACTTTCAGTTAATAGTATGCCATTTCACAATTATTCAACCCTATCTTTACAAGTATCTTTATTACTTTGTAGAACAGCCTGTCCTGAAGTCTGAAAAACATACACAAGGTGCTACTGACCCACAAGACAAGACACCCACAGCATTCATTCATTCATTAATTTTCCTCCGCTTATCCGAGGTCGGGTCGCAGGGGCAGCAGCCTCAACTGTAAAGGGAAAAATGGATTCAATCAAGTTTCAGTAAATTCCATGAGGAAACGTGTGTCTTCTATGAAGAAGCTGAAGCTTAGTTAGGTGTCAGGTCAACAGTCTCAAGCAGAAGATGTCCTGGAAGGTTTTCAACTGGTCTTGTGGGTTTGGAAGAAGGCGGTCACAGCAGGCAGACTCCAGTATTAGTTAGCGTGGCATAATTGTCTTGGAGGGGCACTTGCTCGTGGACATGATAACAGCAGTCAGGATGCAGACTAACATCCAACTAGTTGCAATTAATTTTGTCTGCAGCAGGACTTGAACTGTGGACCTTTGCTTCCAAAAACCAAGTCCTGACAGATGAGCTACTGTTGAGCAAAAAATGAATGACTTACCAGCTTTGTTAATTTAGGAAGGTCCTCAGTGATTTGCAGATGTGATTTGAGAGTTCAGCAAATGGCGTCAGAGGCCCCCTGCTGCCGGGTCACGTTCAGCCTCAAATCCGGCGGGAGGATGTCCGCGGAGACGATTCACAGTCAAACTTAATGCCGGAAATTGGTGATAAGATAACCTTAGACCAGAGGAACCTTCTCTGAGAGGAGTCTTTTACGCCCTCTGAAATATCTGTAAAAAACTAGGACTTGGAGCGCCAGATGTTGTGATCACAATTACAGTTCATTAGTAAAAAGCAAAAAGGTTACAAAAGTGTGGAGATTACACGTCTCCCGGGGGACAGACATTCCCTCACTTTCCCCAACACGTCTCAATATTCTCCGCAAGCAGTTACAAGTAGCAACAGTGAGGGAACTGTTCTTACACGTTTCCAACTGTAAGGAGGAAAGGAGAGGGATAAAAGTCTCCCAAATACCTGTATGTCTTCTAAACTATAAATCTGAGTCGCCCACCTAAGTCTAAGGATAGAGGGAGAATATCCATCCATCCATCCATCCATTTTCTTCACCGCTTCTCCTCACTAGGGTCGCGGGCGTGCTGGAGCCTATCCCAGCTATCATCGGGCAGGAGGCGGGGTACACCTCGAACTGGTTGCCAGCCAATCGCAGGGCACATAGAAACAAACAACCATTCGCACTCACATTCACACCTATGGGCAATTTAGTGTGTACAATTCATGCATGTTTTTGGGATGTGGGAGGAAACTGGAGTGCCCGGAGAAAACCCACGCAGGCACGGGAAGAACATGCAAACTCCACACAGGCGGGGCCGGGGATCGAACCCCGGTCCTCAGAACTGTGAGGCTGACGCTCTAACCAGTCGTCCACCATGCCGCCAGAGGGAGAATAGTTACAAACAAATCGTGAGATCCCTTTTGGGGTGAAATCGTGAGCAACTTTTGTCGAGCCTTAGTTTCTCCCTGCTCACTCTGTAACCACCTCTTTATCGTCCCTTCTCGCTCTTCCAGGCAATGCAAAATACTTGAACAGTGGGACATCTTATATTTAGGGCCACTATGAGGCAAGCCATGAATTTTGAAACGGAGATTTCAGCGCAGCCAGGTCTAAAGCATGAATAGGACAGTCATAAATGTCTATGAAGGGACATTATAAAAGAACATCATATACCCAAGGATAAAGTACAAGGTTTAGAATTAATATGATTTTAACACAAGTTGAAAATATTTCAAATTACAAAACCCTACTGCTGCCCATTGCCATCCAATTGAAAGGAGCTCTGGAAATTGGAATCACGTGTCTTGATAGGAAGATGGCAGGGTGTGGGGCCGGAGCCAAATTCCACATTTTCACTGCAATAACAGCTCTTGATGTGATAGAAGTCTGGGACATTTAAAGTCTCTGGCATGTGATGAGCTTTTTTTAAATTTTTTGTCTCTTCTTCAGGATGTGCTTGGTTCATGGCAGAGCTGTGTGGCGGCATGTGAGCGTGCTCTGAAGGAGGGCCGCAGCGTCGCCATAGACAACACCAATCCTGACCTCGAGTCCCGCAAACGGTAGACCACGTGTTTTTCTTAAAATACTGGGATATATTTATCCATACTTCAATTGAAGGCTTCAGTTATTTTTAAAAAAAAATGCAAGATGAGAGACGAATGTACTGTATCTTCTGCAGGTGGGGAGTTCTCTGTATTACTTTAAGATATGATGTAAACCAGTGGTTTAAAAAGTTCATCTTAAAATGTAAAATGTTAAAAATATTTCATCTTTTCCTGCACATGGTATCCACAGACATAATACTTTTGTTTTATATTGGCTGCACCAGAATTCTGTTATTCCTGGATGCCCCGGTTCAATGAATATTGAATGAATCATTTTTGTGTTTGTCTAAGCTCTGATTCTGTTTTTCTCTTCCAGTTATGTGGATGTGGCCAAGGCAGCAGGCATGTCCTGTCGCTGTTTTCACTTCTCAGCCACTCTGGAACAAGCCAAACACAACAATAGAGTATGATTCATCTTTATGCACTGTCACAGGTATTCTGTTGATGAAATGGTTACATTTTCTTTCAGAATGCATTGTTGTTATTTTTCTTATCAGTTCCGTGAGATGGTGCCCTCAGACAGCAAACATATGAAAGTTAACGACATGATTTTCCAAAGCTACAAGTGAGTAACATCACCCAAGAACAATTACCTTTAGTTCTCTTTTAGTCCAGTCTTTGCATTTTGGTTTTGCATATGTTGCACTATACTATTGCTCTGTCTTTCTCGTGATGAGCAGGAAACACTTTGTGGCACCGGCTCTCTCCGAGGGATTCTCCGAGATTCTCAATATCCACTTTGTCCCTAACTTTAAAGACAGCCAATCAGAAATCTTGTTCCGACAGTTCACTGAAGGCTGATGGTCCCAATCACGTTGATGAACTATGTAAGAATAATTATTCTAAATGGTTAAGCTTTGAGAGGTGAAATTGTGCCAGCAAGCAAGACACAACTGAGACAAATTGGTAAGGTTTCTTATTCACCTTTACATTAAGTTTAGCAGTGAAGTGCGCAAAATGAACATTTTCATAATGTTGTGAATAATTTCTTAAAACTGTGTATTACAACATGGCTGTGAGAGTTTTGATATCACACTTCGACTTGCAATAAAGAGAACAGTACAACACACTTGTAGTCTATGGGCAAAGGTGCTTTTTCATTTTTGCTTTGAAGAGACATCTTTTCCACAATTGAAACAGTTCCCGGGTCTCTCAGTTACACAACTGTGACATATTTTCATCAGAATACCGCAAAAATTAAGAATCATAGATACACTTTAACATCCTATTTGTTGGCCAGCTGAAATTGCCATGTTGAAGTTGGCCCCATTACATGCAAGTAAGCGACTGGACACTCAGTCCATATAATGCCGAGCCAATAGCTAGCTCGGATTTTGTTACCACGATGCCCACCAAACATAATTTAGCTTTTACGCGGCTGCTGCCTTCCCCAAAATTATTGGAATGTATTTTTTTTAATTTATGTAATGTTGATTGGCTAGCTCAACAAGAATTTAAAAAAAATAATAATGTGCAATTTGAGTTTGATTCAAAGTGGGTCAAAAAGGTGGGGAAATATCAATTGGTGGTTTGGCTTTTCCACTAACACGTCATCACTTCAGATTTCATTTTAATCTAACCAATTGTGCTCGTTGTTTTTTGGGGGGAGTTTTCCGTGTAATCTACTTTTATTTAATTTCTTACTTATATTCCTGATTTAATAAAATCTCAAACAGCAGGTGTTAAATTGCATGTTAACTCACTCAGATTGCGCGCGCTGTTTGCAACAGCAAGTAGTGGTGAAGAGCGTTTGTGGTGCCTCAGTGTGAACACTAGGGGCGCTGTGTAAAAAAGAAAAGAGGACGTATAAATCTAGATGAAGAAGAAATAATATCCGAAGAAGAAAAAGGAGTCTAGTTTATGTACAAGTTAGCGACATAGATGCTTTCTTACCGCTTTCGGGTTTGCGCCTCAGGTCGCTCTAATAGTTTCCAGCATGGAAAATCTATTAGAGAACCGCAAGCGCAAAATGAAGTTTGGAGTGAGGGAGTTGGCGGTGTTGGTGGAAGAGGCAAACAAACATATTGGTGAGTTACAGGAAAGAAATCTGAATATATCCCGTAGAAATGCTATATGGGAGACAATCTGTAAGAAAGTCAATGCCGTGGGTAAAACAAGGAGAACGCCAGATGAGGTTAAGAAAAGGTGGCAAGATATCCGAAGAAGAACAAAGGAAAAAATGGCTCAGAATAAGACGCCTGCAAAGAAAACAGCTGGGGGACCGGCGGAAGACATACCGCTGTCTGCCATTGAGGAGCAGTTGCAGTTAACCTTCTGCGATGAGAACATCATTGGAATCGAGGAGTTTGACATCCTTCAATCAAAAACTGAACGCAAAGGTGGGTCCGTGGTAACAAACAATTTATTACCTTAAATGATGTGTTATCTTTTCAATAAATGTGCACCTCATTTCATTTACAAAATTAGTCTGTGGTTTTTATTTCACAGCATTACAGACCGCTGAGTTTTCCGTTTGCCCAAGTTGTGTAGGCATACATAGAAAAATGATAGTCTGCAGCATGTATTTTTATTGTTGAAAAACAAAACGACTCAACTCAATAACATGGTGCACACAAACGTTAGTTTTGTGCAGTCATGAGTCACAACAAAATAAGTCAACATTTTCAATGCCGTTTTCCTTACGATCTGTAAAAAGACGATTGTTTTGTTTTTTTTCAGAGTCTGCATTAGAAATTCCAGAATCCTCACCGCACTCAAGTCAGCCAAAGTCACCAATTGACACTGCTGCAGAGCCCCAAAATCATGCACCTTATGAGGACATTGACAAGGAGTTGCTGCAGCAACAGAAAAATCAGTCTGCAGCACTTCAAAATGGTTTGCAGTCCATTGTACACGAGGTGAGAGCTGTGTCCTCTGTGATGCGTGCGTCCAGACGGGACACTCAGGCCATCGTTGCGCAGACCAGGCAACTGGTCAGTGCCGTGTCTGACCTGACGACAGCCATCCATGTCCTGACAAGAGTGATAGAAGACGGGGTACGGACAGTCGGGACCCAGAGGTCCTTCTGTTCCAGTGGCCCCTCAACTGAGCTGCCAGGAAATGAAGAGGAAGTGGAGGGCGCAGGAGGAGCTGAATGTGAATTACGCTCACGTGAACCACAGCGTAACCTGCGAAAACGTAAAACTCCATTGGACGAAACAATTTTGACAAAAAATACGTAGCCGGGCAATTTCACTATGAGCATTGTTTTAAGATTTTGGCCGGGTTTTCCGTGCTCTGACAGCTAAAAGGGGAAGTTTGCAATTTAAGAAAAACACAAACACTGTCATATTTATTAAAACTGACAGTGTGACCTAACCGTAGTACATGATTAAAATGATCTATGAAATCATCAGCCCTCCATGGCCCATGTTGTACCTCTACAGTATTGACAATTTGATTTGCAAGAATCCACCGTCCGTCCATCCATCCATTTGTTTTCCCGCTTGTCCGCGGTCGGGTTGCGGGGGCAGCAACGTAAGCGGAGAAGCCCTGACTTCCATCTCCCCAGCCGCTTCTCCAGCTCTCCCAGGGGTGTCCCAAGACGTTGCCAGGAGACCATTTCTCCAGCATGTCCTGTCTTCCCCGGGGCCTCCTCTCAGTGGGTTGTGCCCGGAACACTTCAGAAGGGAGAGGCATCCTACCTTGATGCCTGAGCAACCTCACCTGGCTCCTGTCAATGCGGAAGAAGCAGTGGGTTTTCTCGAAGCCCCTCCAGGACGACCGAGCTTGTCAGTCACCCCACCACGCCTGAGGAAATACAACCAATCAGAGACAAAACATGTGACTGATGAGGTGTCACACACTTGCCAGTACATCCCTGCGGCTTCGTGCTGACTTGTTTCCTTTTTACTCCAGAAAAGCACCTTAATTGTCTGAATGTTATGGGTTTTAATTTATTTTTTTATTTTTTTGCTAAGCTGCAAAACCTTTAAGGTTTCAGCCTAGTTGGGAATACGAGCCAGAACACATTTATGTTGCTGGTCTTTTTTCGTTGTTGGCCTACTGCATGAAAAATGTTAACGATTGTATACCTCAAATGGCTCTTGAAGAATGGCTTTGAATCAAATGATTACACGTCTGCTCTCCTGCACTTTGAGGTTGTTCCACATGTATGACATCATGTTCCGACCGGTGATTTGCGATGTTGTTTTTTTGCCGTGTGTGATTAAAAACTCTCCATGGAAACATTTGTTTCTCCGCAAAAGCAGTTCCAAAAAGACAAAGATCTCCTTGTTTGGTAGTAGCCGATTTTCTGCGCACACACGTGTACTCCAGTTCATGACACAAGCACATCACCTAACCTTCCAGGAGAGGGGGATGCATTTATTCAGGTGTCCTACAGTTACATTTTATTCATAGAATTCTGCTGCATTTCTGTGTTAAAAGGCTCTGATGTTGAAATTCGGGTGCACAAGTGTGAAGGCAGGGTGAGAGGTTTAACCAAGATATTTTTGAAGTATTGGGACAGCTTATCATGACCATTACATCTACTTGTAGAAGAAAATATGGAGTTGGTCGCTTCTGTGCAGATGGGACTGTGTCCACTATTCTGGAACACACGATTTTGGAGTGCTTATGTGAACTATTTAATTAATATTGGTGTGTCCCAACATTTTCCTCCAGTAAAGCACGTATGAGAGGAACTCCGTTGCTTTAAATTTGACATGAACGTACGGTACACAGTTTATAAGTATTTTATAATGCTTTTTTATTTTTGTGGTCAAAAGTTGTTTTTGTCTCTTTCGTGACATTTTAACGCGAGCTCTCTTCAGAATGATGATTGGAGTACTTTTACTGCGCTGACTCAAACCCTCTTTGTAGCTGTCCCTCAGCTCAGTGGACACACATGTTTATAGATGTACTTTATATGCATATTGGTCCCATCAAACACTGTGAAAACTACATGTACAAATGAACACGTCAAGGTGAGCACAGAAGAATTACCTTGTTCCACTTCCACACTAAGATTGAAGACTATGAAGAAACGCAGCTCTTTGTTTCCAATTACTAATTTGGTCTGTAATGGACATTGTTTTGAGATTGAGGACAGAATCATTGGTCTGACGTGGATATCGTCTTGAGATTCAGATCTTCTCTTTCCCTGCTTTGTGTCCTTAAGCCGCCCCTCTTTGGAAGGTCTCAGAAGAAAACTAGTTTCTTCTCCCTGGGACCCCTAAAGACCGATTCTATGTGACAACGCCTTGGAAGAGGTTTGCTTATAAACTGACTGACATTGAGATGATTGCCCAAGAGTACATGTCATGTACATTGATTTGGTTTATAAGAAATGCTTCTATCCACATCTCCTCAATGGGGAATTTAAGCTTGCAATTCTCCCCCCAATGAATAAAACAGGTTAGTGTAGAAAATCAGTAATAGCCGAGGATTAGTGGACTTGAACGAGGAGCCCCACCTTTCTGGGCCCCCTCCTTCAGGGCTTAGTCCTCAGCTGACTCGGCTTTGTTCAACACGAGGAAAGAGTTTTTTTCAAGTATTTTGTGAGCGTTGACAACATCACAAACCAGGAGAAGTGCAGATATTTTGGAGGCCAACAGATTATTACTATTATTATTTTTTAATACATTCCTATTTGGATATTTACAACATAGTACTGTTCTATTGCACATTATAGGTCTCACATCAGTGGAGCTCTCCACTTGGACTAATTAACATTTTCTAATGGATGCATGGAGTTCTTCTGGGTTGGCTAACAGTGGAGCAGTGGGTCAAAGATGTCTGATCTCAGCCAAGTAGTCATTGACTCTGATGCCTCAGACATTTACAAGGTGAGAAAGGTCAATCATGATGGTGGTTGTACTTGCTTTAAGACAAAGTAACATAAGAACGTTTATCATCATTATGTAGTTAACCTTTTATTGTTATAAAATGTCAATTGTTATCTGCTTAGTTGGTTGGGATATATTCCTCTACCTTTGTCATTTATTGATGATTTGGCATTGGTCAACATTTTCAGTAGAATATGCCCTTCCTTGGTGAGAATTCATGTCTGATAGCAAATATGCATTAGTAAAGTCGTATGGCGGAAAACACTGAAGAGTAGACTGTTATACCAGTTGTAGTTCAGTGTTTGCAATCCAAATCACTAAATTGACTTTATGTTGTGTACTGTCCGTGACACTACCTTATTTTTGGAAGTTGGCATGCAGTGTAGGATCATACACAGCAAGTACAACAACAACAAAAAAGACAGTTTTCCTTTTTCTAACAAGTACTGGATATAAATGGTCCAGGGGCTTCCTCATGTATGTACGACTGTGTTTACAATAATGAGCACAGTGGAAACTCTCTGCACCTCTGAACGAGCTGCCAATAAGCTGCATCAAAAATCCTTCCTTCATAAGCATAATAATGCCCCGTTACTGACGATCAAACTAAGAGAGATATTGACTTAACGGTTCATTTTTCTTATTTTGAATGTACTTTGCAGTGGTGCCAACATAGATTTCCTGTTTTAGCTACTTTAGATAAGCAAGTTATTAGAAAGTTCTTGCAGTTCTTCTCTGATGGTGACAACATGACACAAGCCCTTTATCAGATCCAATAATAACATTGCAGATGTAACCATTGTCTCAAGTGTGTGCGCGCAAGTGTGTATGTATATATATATATATATATATATATATATTATTTTTTTTTTTTTCTTCTTCCGTTCTTTGTCCAGAATGTGTTCTGCAATCCTGCCTTTGAGCTGGAGCTGGAGCGAGAGGAGCGCGTGGAGGGATTTCCAATGACCTCATCCACCCCTGAGCCAATCAAACCACCAACAACTGGTAGGTTTGCAAGTGCAATCAATGAATACAATGTGTCATGGGCATCAAATAGCAGCTGCAGAGTATTTCAGCATACAAACAGATGACAGCAGTTTGAGAGTCGCAAGTGACTGTACTAACGTGAATCTCCTGAGCAATGTTGTTCAAATAGTATCTGTGAATTGTACAAGATGATTTTTAGTACGAGTGCATGCTTCCAAATGTCTTTCCACGTGCCCCTATTAATGTTTACGTGTAAACATTCAGGCCGAGGGTGGGGTCTCTTTGTGGTGTGTGTTGTTCTATTTCGGGGTGCAGGTTGCGGCTGGGGGAAGCTGGCGGTCTCTGCTGCTGCCGCGCTCCTGGTTGCAGCTCTCGGCCTGACATTGGCCCTCATCCTCACACGTGAGTCTCTGCCTCTTCTGAAAATACAAGAGTACAATAAAATAGAACCTGATCACAAACATATCATATACAGTATACAGACCTGAACAAATTCATCAGACCGCCGCTGCTTATTTGTCACAGAGAACATCCAGCAGCATCAAGTGCTTTAATCGGACTCTTTGATTTTCAGTGACTTCTCAGTGTTTTCCCTTTTTCAACAAGAATGAGGAATTTCAAACTGAATTCACCTTACTCTATCCAAAATCGACCCAGCTCACAATCAAGCATACTATTCGACAACCAAAACTCATTTTCTGTTGGAATTTAAGTATATAACTATAATCTGACACACACACACGGTATATGGGAGAATTACAACCCCAATTCCAATGAAGTTGGGATGTTGTGTTAAACATAAATAAAAACAGAATACAATGATTTGCAAATCATGTTCAGCCTATATTTAATTGAATACACTACAAAGACAAGCTATTTAATGTTCACACTGATAAACTTGATTGTTTTTAGCAGATAATCATTAACTTGGAATTTTATGGCTGCAGCATGTTCCAAAAAAGCTGGGACACGGTCATGTTTACCACTGTGTTACATCACCTTTTCTTTTAACAACATTCAATAAACGTTTGGGAACTGAGGACACTAATTGTCTTTCCCATTCTTGCTTGATGTACAGCTTCACCTGTTCAACAGTCCGGGGTCTCCATTGTCGTATTTTACGCTTCATAATGCGCCACAACTTTTCAATGGGAGACAGGTCTGGACTGCAGGCAGGCCAGTATAGTACCCACACTCTTTTACTACGAAGCCACGCTGTTGTAACACGTGCAGAATGTGGTTTGGCATTGTCTTGCAGAAATAAGCAGGGGCGTCCATGAAAAAGACATTGCTTGGATGGCAGCATCTGTTTGTCCGAAACGTGTATGTACCTTTCAGCATTAATGGTGCCTTCACAGATGTGTAAGTTACCCATGTCATTGGCACTAACACAGCCCCATACCATCACAAATGCTGGCTTTTGAACTTTGCGTCCATAACAGTCCGGATGGTTCTTTTCCTCTTTGGCCCGGAGGACACGACGTTCACATTTTCCCAAAACTATTTGAAATGTGGACTCGTCGGACCACAGAACACTTTTCCACTTTGCATCAGTCCATCTTCGATGAGGTCGGCCCCAGAGAAGCTGGCGGTGTTTCTGGGTGTTGTTCATAAATGGCTTTTGCTTTGCATAGTAGAGTTTCAAGATGCACTTACAGATGTAGCGCCGAACTGTATTGACTGACATTGGTTTTCTGAAGTGTTCCTGAGCTCACGTGGTGATATCCTTTACACATTGATGTTGGTTTTTGATGCAGTACCGCCTGAGGAATCGAAGGTCACGGGCATTCAATGTTGGTTTTCGGCCTTGCCGCTTACATGCAGTGATTTCTCCAGATTCTCTGAACCTTTTGATGATATTAGGGACCATCGATGATGAACATTAAATATCTTGTATTTGTAGTGTATTCAATTAAAAATAGGTTGAACATGACTTGCAAATCATTGTATTCTATTTTTATTTATGTTTAACACAACGTCCCAACTTCATTGGAATTGGGGTTGTATACAAAAAAAATCAAAAATTCTTGGACAGCAATGTTGATTATATTTTAGCATCATTTCAGTATAGAGCTTCAATTAAATCATAGATACAAAAGAATATTTTGGTTTTGGGTTTTGTTTACCAACACTGTTAATTTATGGCATAAACCTTTCATTGGGTGGTGGCCTACTGACACATTACTGTATTTAGTGATAGTGGCAATTCTGCAAGGGGTCTGTGCTTCTACATTGTTGTAATAAGGAGTTATAATAATTTTTTATACATATTTGGCTGACAGCACGGTGGACGACTGGTTAGCACATCTGCCTCACAGTTCTGAGGACCGGTGTTCAAATCCCGGCCCCGCCTGTGTTGAATTTGCATGTTCTCCCCGTGCCTGGGTGGGTTTTCTCCGGGCACTCCGGTTTCCTCCCACATCCCAAAAACATGTGTGGTAGGTTAATTGAAGACTCCAAATTGCCCATAGGTGTGAATGTGAGTACGAATGGTTTGTTTCTACAGTATGTGCCCTGTGATTGGCTAGCAACCAGTTCAGGGTGTACCCCGCCTCTCGCCCGAAGATAGCTGGGAAAGGCTCCAGCACGCCTGCAACCCTTGTGAGGATAAGCAGTTCAGAAGACGAATGAATACATACAGTATTTGGCTGGGAAGCAGTAGCCCGAGAAGAGTCAAAATTCTAAATACTTTACTGCAAATACTTTTCTTGCTAATTTAAATCATTGTCATATAAAAGTATTTAAAACTTTTAATAGTTTTTCAGTATATAACTAAATACTTTGTATCTGTTACAGAACTGTTATCAATTTCAAAATGAATGAAAACGACTTTGTCCAGAAATACTTATCGTCACATTTTTGTGACTGTTTGTTAGCCAGGCCCTAGTTTTTCATTCAAACACTATAGGAGTGACGTTATATGTTATACGTTCTTTTTTCTCCCAGTGATGAAGCTGTAATGAGTGAGCCCTATGAATACATGAATGTTTCTGGAGTGAAGTGACCGGTAAATCATCCAAAGGAGTTGTTGAGACTGTGAAGTTTTATAATGCATCACAAATAGTGTGATTACATTGACACAGGAAGATAAATTAGAATTTTTAAAATAGTACATCAGTCAGTAAGAGAGAGTATAGTATAATTTCCTGGTCTGTTGCCTACCCAAATGATTGCTTTGCCTACATTTTGTATCATTAAAACATTAATGAACAGCAGTAGCAAGAGTATTTTGCAGGTAAGGGTGTTATTGAAATTGATTATATCATGACATTATGTAGAAGACTTCAAATCTCATATTAGATTCTGTTCTGGATGTAGAGATTAAAGGTCAAGAGTTTGAGGAGCAGTTGTTGTCTACCAGCCCTTCAGACCTGTTCAGTGCAGGGGGTGGAGAATTACCCACAATTCCTGCAAACAGAAGCCAGCAGGACAGTACGGCAGTACCCCGCCCCGTTACCACCCCCACGACTGAAACACGTACGACACAAACTATATGCCTGCTGACATCTTTTAATTATCTGAGGCTGTTAACATTTCCAGTTATGGAGCAGACAAATGATTATTTTTTCTCTCAGCCTGCGGCGGAGTTTTGACTGATTCCGAAGGCTTTTTCAGCTCACCGAATCATCCTGGCTCCTATCCCCCCAACATTTTGTGTGTGTGGGTGATCCAAACCACACCCCCTCACTTAATTCAGATCCATGTGTCCTCTTTGAATGTGGAGGGTCCATATCCCTGTTTGTTTGACTGGCTGGAGGTGCAAGACCACTTAGAGCACAGCTCCATGGTCACAAGGTTAGTGGACCTTCCCAATTGACAGATACACAATACAGTACTACAATAATATAACTCAAGCACTGATTCTGAATGCCCTTGGCCGATTAGCTCGACATGGCAGCACTTAAAGTCTGAAATCTGATTGGACCAACAAGTGAACATCCACGTCCATGTACTGGAAGTGCTGTGCAGCCAAGAGAAATGTTACAAAATGAAGAAAATAGACCTTTGGGAATAATTTAATACAATTTCATGAAACAAATATTAGAATTTAGATTATCAATGTTGGTCAGTTGGGCGGCACGGTGGACGACTGGTTAGAGCGTCAGCCTCATAGTTCTGAGGACCAGGGTTCAATCCCCGGCCCCGCCTGTGTGGAATTTGCATGTTCTCCCCGTGCCTGCTTGGGTTTTCTCCGGGCACTCCGGTTTCCTCCCACATCCCAAAAACATGCATTAATTGGAGACTCTAAATTGCCCGTAGGTGTGAATGTGAGTGCGAATGGTTGGTTGTTTGTTTGCTTAAATGTGCCCTGCGATTGGCTGGCAACCAGTTCAGGGTGTACCCCGCCTCCTTCCCGATGATGGCTGGGATAGGCTACAGCACGCCCGCGACCCGAGTGAGGAGAAGCGGCTCAGAAAATGGATGGATGGATGTTGGTCAGTGTTTGTTATAGTGTAGTCCGGCAAAGAAGGCCTTACTGGCCCTCTATCCTCCCATCACTGCTATACAGTAGTAGTAGTGTTGAACAAATGTACCAACCAATGTACGTTATGCCATAGCCACCCTAACTTAGCAGCATTGGTGATTGGCAAAATGTTTTTCTTGTTTGTTTGTATGTTTGTTTCTGTAATGGTTAATACACCAGTATGTAGAAGCTAATGCTAAATGTATGTTTTTATCCATTCATCTTCTAATTTACTGGGAGGGGGGTGGATGGCGGGGGCGTGTAAACAATTGTAAGGCACATTATTATTTCATGATTAATAGGTCAAATGATAATTATTTACTGATGTTCCTGAAGAGAATTGTTTCTTTTTCTTTTTATGGTTTAATGTTAGGCTTTGACTTGGCTGAAATTTAGGTGTAAAAAGGTGAATTGATTTTGAAATTCTCAATTTGTCTCTTATGCAGGTTCTGTGGCGCCGTCGCTCCACCAACAGTCAACACAAACAGCAGCACCGTATGGGTGACCTTCCACTCTGATGGCAGCATTGCAGGCAATGGCTTCACAGCTCAGTACAGGGCCTTCACACCTGGGCACAGTCAGTGGTTTGTGTGCATGGATGACAAACTAAAGGAAAAGCCTTCCTTTAGTTTGTTACCTGTCTGTATACATTATGTGCGTGTGCCAGTGTCCATCTGGTAATGTCCATCTGTGTGCTTTGTGTGTTTGTTTCTCAGAAAGTTGCTCCAGAGAAGAGTTCATGTGCGACAGTGGACGCTGCCTGCTGCCCGTGTCTGTGTGTGACGGTCAACCAAACTGCCATGACCAGAAAGATGAGGCCAACTGCAGCCATAAACACAGTGGTGAGAGATTATGAAATAAACACTTTTTTAAAATGTATTTATATTTCAATTTAATACACACGCTGAGAAGATAACGTTTGTGTCGCAGAGTACCAGAATTCTAATCTGAGTAAGCACCATTTTGTCCACGTTCCCACCTTCTGTATAGCAGAGAGAGACAGAAAAATATATTCTATTGACCATCAGAGTCTAAAAAAAGTTTTTCATAAATGAGGTAATGAAGGCTTCAAAACTGCACCAAAAAGAGCACTGAATACCTTGCTTCCATTTGTAGCATACTATCTTTGTGCAAAGACAACACTAAAACAAAATTGCTGTCCTACGACTTTTGCACAGTAACAATACTACAAATTCAGTAACAGTAACAATACCTACAAATTCCTGAACTGTCCCATTAAAGTCACACTCAGACAAGAACAAACATTTCCCATGCGCCGCCACCCCTGTAAAAAAAAAAAAATACAGTTGGTAGCAAAGTAGTTTTTGCATAATCTTGGTGATAAACAAAACAATCTGGATCATCTCCATAAATTTTATGGCGACTCTGCACAAGACAGACGGGTGGGATAATTGGATGTTCCAGGACGCCGCAAAATCTGATTAAAATTGTTCCATTTTCACAAACAGTATTGTACAAAGGTCCTTGGGTGGCATCAGATTCCTCTCTCTCTTACTGTCTGAGCTTTTCTTGTCAGTAGTGTGTATATATTGGAAGAGCTCTTGGATAATCAGTACGTTGTTTCACTTTTTTTCTGAGATGACAAAAAAACCCTTTGAGAATGTAACTAGAAAGTGAAAAATTGTTGGAGGCTAAAATATACTGCAGATATCAGAAAAAAAAACTCCCCACTTAAATTGAAAGGCTTTAATTGATGTCATTGTTAACACCCACACACTGTACTGAATCTTTCCTACTATATAATATACACTGTAAGGGAAAAAAATCCATTAAACAGCAAAGCTAGTGTTGCCCAAGACTTTTGCACAGTATTTTACTGGACTTGTCATAACACACAAACCCACACACATGCAACCAAAAGCATGAACTCCTTGTCAGAAGTAATCAAGGGCGCCCTTCACACTACTGCAAAACCAAATTTAAAATACAATTTTCTCTGCCCCCTGTCAGTCATGGGGCCCTGAGAATGGTGGCAATGAGTGTATAACTGTTCTGTTCACCCACAGAATGCGGCGGGCAGAAAATTGGGTCATACGGCTTCCTGGCAAGTCCAAACCACCCCAGGCCATACCCTCACCAGCAGGTACATTCACAACCATTGTCTGCTGTTACCATACTCTAAACAAACCATGAAAGGACAATTTTATTTCCATCTTGTGTCCCCTCGTTTGCCATTAGTTTTGTGTATGGCACATATCTGTTGAGGAGGGTCACGTCATCATGCTGCGCTTCAATAACTTCAGCCTGGAGACACAAGATGTGTGTGAGTTCGACTATGTGGAGGTGCATGACAGCGACAACATTGGAGCTGGAAGAGTTCTGGGAAGGTAAGACATACTTTGGTTTTAATATTGGAATATATTATGTGGACAGAAGTGTTGGGATTCCTGGCCATTACAATTTGTAATGATGTTTGGTTGTTAATACGTGGTTCGGTTCTTATTTGGTGCATGAAGGAAAAAATGAAAAACAAACTGCTGATCTTTTGTGTAAACAGGAACAGATTTAATGAATTTCAAAATTAAGCATCAACATCTTATTTTTTTTATTTGGGAAAGTGCAACATTACATCAATAGTTTGTCGTTTTAGGAAATGAAGGATGCAGACAAGTGCAACAGTAACAATTTGTACAGTGTGAAACACAAGTCCAAGAAAGCTTTTGCGGGCTACTTAAAATGACGTGGAGGGCCAGATTTAACCCGCACGTCTTGACTTTGACACTGTTATATTGAATAGTGGTTCTCAAACTTTTTAAACCATGTACCCCCCTCAAAAAATGCTTGGCTCTCCCAGTGCCACTATAATGACCAACATTAAAATACAGTAGCATAGTAGGCCCAAGTGTTCATCATAAATGAGACAGATGTTTTATTCCTTATTTTTAGCCACTGTATCATTATGCTCAGTTTGAACATTAACACTGCGCTGAAGTATAGGTAAATGAAAAAAAAAAAAAAAAAAAAGCTTAAATACCGATCTAATACAAATGTATGGCACATAAAAGTTTTAAAAAAATTTAACCTAAATAAATGTTTGAAAGCAAACACTTCTAAAAGATTAAATGCAAATGTATTAAATACTGTACACGTTAACTGTACTTAACAAATGTACTGTATTGGATTTTAAAAAATAAATAAAAAAAGTTTCAACCACTGTAATATTATGCACAGTTTGGACATTTAATTCAGTGATTCTTTCAAGTACTACTCGAGCGAGCCTGCATGCCAGACATTTCCAGAACATAATTCTGAGGTCAAATCTATGTTGGACCTGAGACAGGTTCTGCTGGCTCCAAATTTTTGTTCTCGTTCATCTCAAAGGTGTTTGGAAAACGTGCTGGAACAGAAAAGGATCTTCCCTAAACGCTTCCCACAAAGTTGGAAGAATACAATAGTCCAAAATTTCTTAAGGGTAAGCTGAACCTTATTCTATGGGGTCTTGCCCAACCCAGTTGATAAAAGAAGTTTGACTCAAAACTTTTGTCCCCATAATGCACATTAGGTGCATGTTTCACTTATCTGATTTTTGTGAACTGTAACTTTCGCTGCAATCGTTCTGGTAGCCTGCGGCAAATTCTATGGTTTCTGTCTCAGGTTTTGTGGCACCACCCGCCCACCAGACCTGACCTCGTCCGGCCAGCACATGACTGTGCTGTTTGCGGCTGACGAGGGAGTGACTGACAGCGGCTTTAACGCGACGTATCAGTCCATGTCTCTGCGGGATAGTGAGTTATTCCTCTCAAGATAATATTTTGTATACATTAAGATGGGTTTTCACACTGGTTAACTTTTATATTCAATGCTGTTCTGTGCTGCTGCTCACTACTCATAAAATTAAGGCTATTGGACTTTATTTTTTTGAACTGAAAATGTACTATATAATTTACAGGTCCTCTAAAGGTTAAGAGTTCATTTTAGGTTCTTCCTTAAATTTCACTCTAAAGTCAAATATCCCTCACTTTTTGTGAGTGGTGCATGCTTCCAAATCAAAGGCAATGTGCTCATCACTCATATTTTACAGATGCAATTCTACTGATCTGCATAAGGTGCCATTGTGACTCAATTTGTTGAACACTTATCTCTTCCTTCTATACCCTCCTCCTGTGCCCTTTTGTGGTGTCCTTTGCTGCTTAAAAGGGACATGTGGACCGAGGACAGTTTGCCTGCAGCAACGGCGAGTGTCTTCATTCACAGTGGTTGTGTGACGGCTGGAACGACTGCCCCGATGGAGCAGATGAACAAGACTGTGGCAACTCCACTTACCCTCCCTTCAGTGAGTAAATGCAATGTCTGACCCCCAATCAGAGGGTGTGACCGTCACTCAAAGCTTTTTTGTTATTTCTGCAGCCATGGACAAGAGAATAAATGGAGCCGTTTTGTCACCTTTCACACAAAAGATATATGCTTCTTTCTAGGGAGTGGATAGCAAAAACATGGGCCCTGACCTTTTTTTTTTTTTTTTTTTTTAGCAGAGGTCAATACTCGACTGGAATATGCCATTTTCTTGATGCCACCAGGTTCCACGTGCGAATCCATAGAGGTGGAGATGTGTCTGGGTCTCAGCTACAACCTCACCTCATTCCCCAACATATGGCTCTCCATCGCTGATCAGAGAGAAGCTACCACACTACTGCGACAGTACAGGGTATAGTGTCAATACCGTTACCCTCTCATTACATTCTTTTTGGGAAAATGGGCTCCAGTCATGACTTAAAGTTCAATGAATAACTCATTCCTCTGTGGTCAAAGGTCCTGATGGAACTGGCCTGCTTCGAGCCCTTGCGGAGACTCATTTGTGGGATGTTCTTGCCACAGTGCAGCCCTCGCGGAGGCGTCCTGCAGCCGTGCCGCGCTGTCTGCTCCTCGGCTGAGCAGCAGTGCAGCCAAGCCTTGGACCTTTTCTCCTTCAGCTGGCCCTTCAACTGCCACCTCCTGCCCGACACACTGGACCCCATGGAGTGCTCACTACCCTGATTGCCACAAAAAAAGTGTCTTGGAAATTTAAAAAAAAAAAAAAAAAAAGACTGACAGATTTCAATTGACTAGAAAAGCCCTCGAGCATTCCAGCACTTCTAATATTGTAATTTGCTGGCCAGGAGGCCAGTGAACATCTCAATAACAGCAACCTTCCAAAAAGCAACTGTCATGGTGAAAGGTGCAAGAAAACATCAAAATCACTGAGTTGTGTTTTAATAGTGGGTTGACTATGTTTGATTTTATTTCTGCCAAACCAAACAAAAATTCTAAATAGAATTTACTCAATTTTACCTATACAGCTCTTTAAAATTCAACTTCAGCTGAAACAAAGTGCTGTACAGAGCTGAATTATGTATTGAAAGACTAATATTGGGTTATCATCTATGTTCACCAATATCAGTTCTAATACTTTACATGGAATAACCCATCAATATAGTGCAAAATGAGATTGGTCACTAATGAGGTAAAGCACTATGTAAAAAAAAAAAAAAGCACTAAGTAATTTTGGCAGAGGGTAAAAAGATAGATCATCCAAATTAAATAAATTAAATTTAAATTGAATATCAACTGATATGCTGATGATTATATCAGCTGGATCTAACTGCAATAAAAGTCCAGTATGTCTATGAGCACCCTTTACGATACTGCCTTGGTAATAGTGAACGAGGAGTAAAAACTACAGGAAGAAAATGTTCAGATGATCTTTAATACATTTGTCCTTCAACAGACCACATTGTGATATATGTTGTGTTAAAAAGTACCGGTTTGATGTTGAGTGAGGTAAAAACATAATATGGGTAAATTAAATATTAAAAATTCTCTGGTTAGCTCATAGTCTGTAAACCCCATGAGAACTAATTTAATCAATTCATTCAATTCCGTCAGTCAGAAGGTGACCTAAAACAAGATGTGTAACAACTCATAAAACTGTAGTAGTATTGATACAAAAGCTCTCCACTTGAATTAAAGAAAAGAAAGAAAATGTTCTTCTTGATTGCACATTAGCAAATATGAACTCTGAGCCACACAATCAATGGGCTTCACTGCAAATGTGATGGGATAAGAAGTTTTAGTGTGTGATCTAAGGCAACGGCGGTCAGGCCCCACACACGATGCTTCCCATTACAAAACACTGGGAGTGTGTATCCATACTTGTCCCCTGTGCGAAAGTGCGTGTACCGACGGTTTTGAGGGTCACACAAATGGGACAAAGACAAACTAAAAATCTCCTCCACCTGAGAACCAGAGAAAAAGAGAATCTCTTAAAATTTGAAATTACCACAAGAGTCGTGTGGATGTTGCTTCACAGGTTAGATGGGAGTATAAGACACTTGTGCAGCAGTGTGGATGACATTTAACGAGT
This sequence comes from Phycodurus eques, assembly GCF_024500275.1. Taxonomy (NCBI): domain Eukaryota; kingdom Metazoa; phylum Chordata; class Actinopteri; order Syngnathiformes; family Syngnathidae; genus Phycodurus; species Phycodurus eques. Next base: position 7,236,477 of record NC_084531.1, read on the forward strand.
AAAAATAAGTATTATATTGTACAGAAGAGCCAGATGGGGCTATTCATTCGGCAGCAACACACAATGACTTTACCTCTCCTGGGTTTGGTTTGAAGGACAGCTCCTCAAGACGACCTACGTTAGCCAGCACCGGAGCCACCAACATCCCTGACTAAGGAAAAATAAAATAAAGGTACATCTCAGTAAATTAGAATACGGTAGAAAAGTCAATTTACTTCAGTACTCATACATTATAAAAAAACACTGACATAAATTATGGAATCACCGCTCCTGGAGGATGCTCATTTAAATTTTTTATTTTGGAGGGGGAAAAAAAGGCGTATCACAGATGTTCCATAAAAAAATGTTTTGTTCAAAAATACTTAATAGAAAATACTTCTAGTTTTAAGAAACACACAAAAATTTTTTTTTAAAAGAGCAAGTGGAGGAAAAAAATATTGAATCGGTTAATTCTGAAGGAAAAATTCTGGAATCGGGGAGACAAAGACTTTCTTCTTCTACTGCTGCTGCGACTCCATACTACGTATGAAGCTTTAAAGCCGCACAAAACAAGCTTGAGGAAAACAATTACGGTTGTATTTTCCATCCATCCATTTTCTAAGCCGCTTTTCCTCACTAGGGTCGCGGGCGTGCTGGAGCCTATCCCAGCTGTCATCGGGCAGGAGGCGGGGTACACCCTGAACTGGTTGCCAGCCAATCGCAGGGCACATAGAAACAAACAACCATTCGCACTCACAGTCATGCCTACAGGCAATTTAGAGTCTCGGTTGTATTTTATTTCCTGATTTGAGTTAAATAAACACATCATACAAAATCATATAAAAGGCCGGTTTCCCATTTTTCAATGTCCAATTTTCAAACAAGAAACTGGAGACAACTCGTTTCCCACTTTTTGTTTACATATATCAAAACAAAACAAAAACAGGGTTGTTTCCTGTTGTCTTCCAACATCAGAAGGAAAAAGGAATGAATGCAAAGTACAGGGCCCTATGACACTGATATTATATCTTTCTTGAAGGAAGGTTTTAACAGGTTTTGCTCTATGGCAATATCAACTTGAAAAATTAGGTCATCGCAAACATCCTTTCAATCGATGGAATCAGAAAAATTTCCCAAATCACTATGTAAACTTTCTCGGAGATGTCATGACTGCCATCTCCCCTTGTGCCTTTACCTGACATGCAGCCCAATATCATCAATGACTGTGGAAATTTGCATGTTTTCTTCAGGCAGTCATCTTCATAAATCTCATTGGACCACCAAACAAAAGTTCCAGCATCATCACCTTGACCAATGCAGATTTCATCACTGAATATCACTTTCATCCAGTCATCCACAGTCCATTATTGCATTTCTTTACCCGACTATCACCTTATTTTTCTTCTGTTTAGGTCTCTCATATGGCTTTTCTGTTTGTAAATCCCATTTCCTATAGGCGGTTTATGAACAGTTCGGTCACAGGCGTTTGACTCTAGTTTCCGCCCATTTGGTTAAGGTTAATATCATCACTTGCCACCGTGGGGGACCTAGGTTTAAGACCCCGACTGGACCACCCGCCAACATCCCCCGGACTCACGGCTGTGGTGTCCTTGAGCAAGACACTGATACCCCGAAATGCTCCCCGGGCGCTTCAGCTGCCCCCTGCTCCAGTGTGTTCCACTAACGTGTATGTGTTCACTGTGATGGGTTAAATGCAGAGAACAAATTTCGTGTGCATGCATGCATGTTCATGACAATAAAAGGTGATTCTTCTTCTTCTTCTAATATGTTTTGTTGTGCATTTTGTAGACACTGCTTTAAGTTTTCTAACCCAACAGTTTGAGGTCTTCCTTGGTCTAGAAGGATGCCTCCCTTTTACAACCTTCCCATTTTGGTATTTGGTCCAGATTTTAGACTCTGCTGACTGGCAACAACCAACATCTTTTATAACATTCCGTGATGTTTTACCTTTTTGAAGTTTTATAATTCTCTCTCGTTTCAACTGACACCTCTCGTGTGTTTGTTTGAGCCATGATTCGTGTCAATCCACTTGGTGCAACAGCTCTCCAAGGTGTGAGCACTCTTATTTAGCTGCTGACTAATTAGATTCAATCTAACGTAGAGGTTTGTTTTGGAATTGAAAATTACAAGCTGATTCCATCATTTTTTCCTCAGAATTGAGCAATTCCATATTTTTTCCCCTCTACTTGCTAAAAAAAAAAAAAGGTGACTGAGGACAATTTTATTTGTTATCACAGGCTTTCTTAAAGCCAGAAGCGTGGTATGTTGAATAAAAATAGTTTTGTGGAACATCCATGATTTGCCTTTTTTCTCCAAAATTAAACATGTAAATAATCGTCCTGCAGACAAAATGCTTTGCTTTTCTCCCATATAGCGCTTTGGTCTTCATGTTTGCTTAACAGCAAATGCAGTCTTCACAGGTGAAACCTAAAGCCAAAAATAAGCACTCTGATGTTTAAACAATCAATCTAAAAGGCAACACATGAGCAACTAGACACCCTTCAGTCACATGTTCCAATAGTTTTGCTCACTTGAAAAGTGGGTGGCTTCAAATAAAAGAAGCTCTGTCCTGAGTTGTTTAACACTTCTGGATGTAGATACCATTAAATAAAAGCTGGAATTCTGAACTTGTGTCTCATATTCATCTTTTGATCTGAAACCCAAATGCCTTCAGTATACAACAAGCACAAAAGAATTGACCTTGCCATTCCATACTTATGGAGGGGACTGTATTTTTTGTTTTTTTTAACCAGGGATTGTATAAAGTACTGTATAAAATACCTTAGGTAAAAGTTAGTCATATTGAAGAATATTACTTGAGTAAAAGTAATAAGTAAGTAAATAATTGACATTTGCTGTTCTCAAGGAACAAATTTAATTTACTGATATTAAATGTACAGTACTTAGATTGGATGTATAAGTATTCAAAAATATATATAATAAAAATAAAGTACAGATGTGTGAAAATTCTACTGAAGAACAGTAACAAAGTACAGTATTTGTACTCCATTACATTACAAGACTGATTCTGAGCTCCCATTGTGGGGCATAGATAGATTAGATAAACCTTTTTTTTTTTTCAGTTTCAACAGCCTGTGGGTACAAGCTGTTTTCTGTTTTTGGCCCTGAGTGTCCCACAGCGATCTAAATCTGGTCAATTTAATCTCACTCATCCTAAACTCACCGTGTCCCGAAGGGGTTTGAGGACACCCCATACACTTTCGTTTGACACATTAACACCAAGCTCCTCTCGGGCCTCCCTCAGCGCAGTGGCCACCACATCACAGTCTGATGGATCACTCTTTCCTCCTGCAAAGCTACACAAATGCGGAAATGAGAACACACACTCACAAAGAAGTGTGCTGAATATTTCACACATGGCGCTACTAACCTGACATCTCCTTTGTGTCTACCTTTCAACATGCTGGAGCGCAGTGTGAAGAGAAATGCTGGTTGTCCCCCTACACTGCAGAGAGACACCAGAATGGATGCCCATCTTCCCTGATTCTTTCCTTGGCTCTGAGTTTTTCTCCCTTTCTCCGCATCATACATCCTCAAATTGGGGACCAGGTTCCGGCGACACCTATTTTCATTTTCCAGTGTTAGACACTCACTCCAAGCTCCATCAACTGCTCTGGTTTGGTGAGAAGTGAGGCTGTAGGCTTGTGCTCTACTGTGGACATTTTCTAACCAACTAACAAAGGTTTTTCTGTAACAGATATTATGGGAGTAAATTGTATTGTTTAAACTGTGTGAAGGATGACAAATATCCAAGAATTTTCTCTGAGGTGGACGGCAAGTTGTGTTTGATAAACAGTCCTGAGTGTTCACAGTTTTGGGGTGCTTCCAAGGGGACTTCCTGGGATCTTTGGATTTCAGGTATTGTAATGAGGCCTTTTGCTTTTCACAGTTTAAGTTAAAAAGAAAATTCTTTGTTGGACAGGATGCAGTCTCTGTGGAGAATGACCTCCTTCCATTAACGGTTTCATGCCTCGATCCGTTTCGATGCCATCGAGCGCGTGCATAGTTGCACTCATTCAGTCGCAGCATTGGCCTTAATGGACAAGACCTGATCACCAGCCGTGAACCCCGAAACATTCTAAAAAAATAAAATAAAATTACAAAAAAAGACAGAAGTTAAAGCAAGCACTGGTTAGTAAAGCAAGTTATGATAAAGAGGTGTGAGTTCACATCAAAGCCATTTAATGTAACAATCATAGCTATTTATTTAAATAGGGTAATAGGGTATCTATTATTTAAATAGATGTTCCCTTCCTCCGCCCCAGACTTTTTATGCCTACATTTTAAAATCATCTGGAATTTCATGACCTGGATTGGCTCTTTTTCTCCGATCATTTCCCCCATTTCTGTTCAATTTTGAGCAAATGGTCGTGAGGGAGCATGCTTGTAAAAACTTTGAACTTTCTCAAGCTTGACCAGGATGGTGTGATCGTGGTTTGCACATCTGTCTCACAGTTGAGACTAGAGTACAGCTGTGCAATCTGACAATATATTGTAGTGTGATCTAAAAGTCTACCATTTGATTTAGCCCTCTATAATTTATATTGTTATTTCATATTTTAGATTTCCCTTGTTGCTACGAAGGGAATCCTGTAGTTTCTTTTCCTCTGCTTAATGCTAGTAATATGGTTACACTCCCCACATTCCAAGACTTTTACTATTAGAGCTACATTATTTATTTTTTTAGCATTGTTGTCTGAATAATTATAATTATAAGTGATTAAACCTTCACACCACCTCCACTGACAAATCTACTCTTGATTGACAGTGGTGGGAAGAAACGAAATGCAGTACAAATACTTTGTTACTATACTTCAGCAGATTTTTCAGGTAGCTGTACTGCACTTGAGAGTTTATTTTCCTTTTAAAAACAGATACGTGTACAGTACTTTCTAGTCTACGTTGCTAAAATAGGCTCGTTACTTTTCTTTTTTTGTCAAGCGAACTAGGGAGTGCCTAGCCATCATTTAAAAAGATGAAACAACCTCTTCAGCTGCTAAGGACCCGGGCTGATTGCATGTCAAGCCGAAATGGTGAGTTAAAACACTCGGGAGTAGCAGGAGCTCTGGGGTTTGCGTTACACAGCCAGAAAATGCACCCAATTCGTGTATTTAATGTGGACGTGTACACACAACTGTGTCGGTTTGTATATTCCTAATCAATTACAGTGTTACTATTACTGACTCGAATCAAAGTAATGTTAGTTGTCAGCTAGTTGGACAACGCGTTAGCGCAATACAAATGTGTTGGAAGTCGTTCCATACGTAAGGTTACGTGTAGAAGGTTGTTATACGCTACATAAGGCGGAACAGTGGACAACAATTAAACAGTCCCTCGAGAAGAATGTACTTTTAAAGAAACTCACCTTGAAAGTTGAATCGCTAGCGTTAGCCTGCCGCCCGGCGAGCTGGCTGCCAGCCTGCCAGGAGTCAAGATGGCGTTCGTGGTCGTCACGGTTGCCATCACTGCGCAGTCATGACGCAAAAACTTGCTTTACACCATTTTCAAATTCAAGTCAAGTCAACTATATTTACATAGCTCATTTCATACGGCATAAGTAATGATAATACTATGGGGAAAGAACGGTAAATTGGATGACATGGTGTTGGTACGGGCACTGGTCACAACGGCAGCCCTTGTGGATGGGTGCAGTCTTTGCATTGCAACCACAAATACAACTAAAAAGTGCAAATGATGGCTCTTCGGGTGGTCATCGGAGGGGATTAGATCTTATTTCCGGAAGCGTTATGATGATAAATGTGCTATGACAATAGGCTTTACAAATAACAAAAAAGAATATCCACTACAGGCATAACAAGAATAAACCCCCATTTTCACTGGACTTTCTGATCAAGACATTACAGTTTAAAAGAAGTAGCAGAGTTCCAGAGAGTGGGACCAACAATTACTCAAGGTGCCATAAACTGATTTAAAATGGATCTTTATCAGGTTATGTAAAGTGGGGGTGTCGGATTAATTTTCATCACAGGCCACATTGTAGTTAAGAGTTAGGGTTTCCCTCAGATAGGGCTGTTAGGATTGTGCAAAGTTACAAATGTATAATCGCTTCATTCATCACATATAGACAATATTTGTTGGTTTTGAAATCATCACGCGGGTCGTGGGTGTGCTGGAGCCTATCCCAGCTATCTTCGGGCGAGAGGCGGGGTACACACAGAAGTTAAAATAACAGTGCTGTGCTCATGATAAAATGCTCAAGTGGTGTTACCAAAGAAAGAGTCAGACTATGTTTTTGTGACAAAATGTGTTAAAGACTCTGCATTGGTTGCCATTTGTATCATTGGTGATACTAAAATAAGTTTTTTTTTTAAAGGCCTAGGATTAGCATTTAATTTATTCCTGCAAACAAATTGAATGTCAGAAAGAAACGGGACCATTTCAAGAGAGAAACTCCCATGAACAGGTTTTACCAGTTTCATTCTGAGTCGAACCTGCTACAGTTTCTAAGCAGCATGTGAATCACACGCCTTGGTATTTTAAATCTCACTGTAATACGGTGTGTTTTGTCACGCTTAGGGAACAGTTGGGTTCAGTTCTGACCTTGGCAAGTAAACTTCCTGCTCCCATCAAACCCATCATGGCCTCAGCCTGGTCTGAAGAGGACGCTTTTGTCTGCTCCGTATGCCTGGAGACCCTGAAAGACCCAGCAACTCTACCCTGTGGACATTCTTACTGTTTGACTTGTATCCAGAGTCACTGGGACAAAGGGAACAGCAAGGGCCAGTACAGCTGCCCACAGTGCAGGCAGATCTTCAAGCCGCGACCCTCCCTGGCAAAGAGCACAGTCCTAGTGGAAGCCATGGAGAAGCTTAGGAGCAATCGTCTCAATCCAAATCCCTCTACAGCTGTCTCCTCTGCTCCATCATCCGAACCAATCTACCTGGAGCTTCTTCCACAAATCGGACCGCGGCAAGGCAGTGTATACCCTCAGCTTCCCACCGTATCTGCCAGACCCTGTCCTCAACATAACCAGCCTTTGGATCTGTTTTGCCATGACGACAGGGAGTGTGTGTGTGAGGTGTGTTGTCAGCAGGAACACAAAGGGCACTGTGTTCTCAAGCCTGAAGATGAGAGGAAGGAGAGACAAGTATGTGTAAATTAACAGCATACTTTTTAATGTGCATTTCTTCAACTGCCGTACTAGACAAAAGATGGTGTGCATCTTCTTTTATAGAAGGAACTCACTCAGATGCAAGCAGAGGTGGAGAGGCGAGGCCAGGAGACAGAGAAGACACTAAAGGAACTCCCAAATGTTGCCCGTCAACATAAGGTATGAGTCATTCTAATGTGTATATATTTTGAGACAAATTTATCATCCTTGGGTTGCTCTGTCTGTTATCAAGGGTGTGATCCACCTTTCGCCTAAAGTCTGCTGGGGGAGGCTTTTGTGCTTTCCATGACATAAAACATGCATACAGTATGAGTGGTATACAAAATGGATGGATGGATGTTGTAAACTTTATCTTCCCTCTATTTTTAGGCTTTGGTCCAGTCTCTGCAGGAAGAGAGACTGGATTTGTTTTCCGAACTTGTGAAGGTCATTACTCTCACCGGCACTCAAGTTGGTGAGCTTCTCGGCACACATGAGCGGTCTTTTGGCAGCCACATTCAGGGCCGTATCCACAGACTGGAGCAGGAGATGGTCCAGCTTCACTGGAAGGGAGAGGAGCTGAGCAGGCTGGGAGACATGCAGGACCACATCTGCTTCTTAAAGGTAGTAGAGTGTGAAGTGCAATATCGCTGATACATATTTCAATAACATTTTGGAGAGAGCTGATTATTGTTATGGGCACATGTAATTATTCTTATATTGTGTGATCAATTTATTTGTTCAGAATTTCCTCACAGTGGAGCTGGCAGGTCCAACTGGTGCCAGACAGGAGACAATAATGAGCAATGAGGAAGTGGTGATAGTGAACGTCTGCTCAGCCTTAAAGGAGCTGCAAGAGTCAATAAAGGAGCTCTGCAAATCAAGTCTTGCCAAACTTGTCACTTTAGGTCAGTTTGGTTTAGTTTTCCACCCTCTTTCCTGGCCTGCTTTGATACTAAGTATGCTTTTATCTCTGCAGTGAATGAGGGCCCTACAGTCTTGAGAAGTGAAGGTGCCACAGCACAAAACATTATCCCAGTTAATGGCCTTTCTACTGTGCAAAACACAGGTAAAGTAACTTAACACAATTGTCTATTAATATTACATTACATAGTAAACTGTTTTGTTTACAATTTTGTTCCTGTAGTTTATGAGACGCAACATCCTATACCTTTACCCTTGCCACGGCCCTCAGGTAAGTGATAATCAAGCTGTGTACTTGATTATCATGTACACTCTTGACAAGTAAGACCAACTGTTTTTTTTAAAATTTTTTTTTATTTTTATTAGACACGAACCATGTTACTGTCTGCTAATAATTTATATTTTTTCATTCCAAATATTATGGAATGCAGTGTCACCCAAGTCTTCACATCTACCTCCACTAGGTGAGAAATGACAAACATTGGTTGAGTTTATAGTAGTACTTAAGAGGTTAACATGCTGACTATTGGCATTGTTTCATTCATTCCATTTTTTTGCGGTGAAAATGACTTGGCAATAACTTAATTCAATTATTTAAATATTAGTCACAGAAGTTGGCATACAACATTACTACTAGTAGCCATGAATAGTTTTTGTTTGTTGCTCATGATCACTGTAAGGCTAAGCAGCAGAAAGGGGGCGGGGGGGGAACTCTTGTTTTACATTTATTATTATTTATTTATTTATTTTAATCATTTTCCTTTTTAATTCCATTTTCTTCTAGCCGAGGCAATTTTTATGTAGAGCTACATTTTTTTAAAGAAGGGATAGGAACATGACATTACAAACAGGAGGATGTTTATACACATTTGTGATGGTTTTCTTCATTGCTACTGAACGTCAATGATGTCTTCAATTTATTCAGTCTCTGCCAATGAAGCTTCAGCGCCACCATTCCCTCAGCGTCAACCACAAGGTGACTAACAATGTGTAACAACTAGACTTTACGCCAATCTGATCGGTGTGATTGGTATCGGCCGCTAATTAGCATTTTATGCTGATCGGCTTTCATGTCATAATTCGTCGATCCGATCAATGAGGTCATCGATCGACTGCGCACAAGACATTTAACTCCGCGTCGCCGTCGTTTATTAATCCAAAAGCTATTTTATTTTTAGCCTTGCCACGCATCTTGCGGCACAGTACTGTATCTATCTGACGGCCAATAAACTTTCTTTCAATTTTGTCGGTTAAAAAAAAACACGTCATCGGTGTGGGACTATTTTGCGGTGTCTCAGACAAACAACACGCAAGTTATTTGCAGTCTGTGCACAACTGAAGTACGTTGTGGGGAACGTCATCTAAACGATTCAACACAAATTTGATCGGGCACCTGAAGAATGTACACAAGGAGGCGCATGCCGCGTTCAAGCAACACAGTGTGGGGGGAAAAAAAACAAAAGGAAAAGCCAAACGGACGCAAACTCTGGACAAGACCCGTCCATATAGCCGGGAGAGTAAGAAAATTAGAGTAAGCATGTCATGAACAGTATTTATTGAAGTAATTTAATTACAGTAAGTTAGCGGCCATTATTTCTGTCATGTTGTAATGTCGATCTGACCTAAACTTATGTCAGTGGACAAACCTTGAATGCCCCCTAGAGGTCTTTTTTTTAGCTGGGATGGGCTCCAGCACGCCCGCGAACCTAGTGAGGATAAGCGGTACAGAAAATGGATTGATGGATGGATGGACGGATACAGTACTCAGGGTAAAGTACAAAAGTATATACAATCAATGAACATGTCATAAAGTACACAAGTATATACAATAAATGAACAAGTCATGTAAATGGACACATTGTTCCATCTTGTGATCGGATCGGTGATCGGTTATCGTTTTTTTAAGCTTGCTGATCGGTGATTGGCCCCAAAAACCCTGATCGTGTAAAGGCTAGTAACAACGTGCCTTTACAACGAGGAAAATTTACATATCCAGTGCATTTACCCTATTCTTCCTGTTCTTGTCTTTAGCACCCAAGCCTGTAACAACAGTGGGACTTGTGAGCCCAGAACCAAAGATGAGGGAAGAATTGCTGAAATGTGAGTCAATTTTATTTCAGGAATATATACTGTAAATTGTGAAAGCCTTTAAGTGGTTCTAGTGTCTTTGCTAAAATGTATTTTCTCCTTTGAGTTCGCTTTGAGCCCACCATTGACCCCAACACAGTGTATCGGCATATACGGCTGTCAGATGGCGGCCATAAGGCCACGTTGCGTGCAGAGAACCTGAACCCGGTGGACTACCCGGAACGCTTCCACTATTGGCGACAGCTTCTCTGCAGAGAGCCACTGGGAGGCAGCCCTTACTACTGGGAGGTGGAGTGGACTGGCCAGAAGGTGATCCTACTTGCACTACACATCAGCAAGCACAAACTCTTCCCACACTGTTAGGAATTTCATTGTGGGGGAGAGAAGAGAAATGCAGTATTTAGACTTCCAAGGTTCAACTATTAAAAATTAGACTTTACACCGATTTTATCGGGCTGATCGGTATTGGCCGATATTTCGCATTTTATGCTGATCGGCTTTAATGTTATAATTCCCCGATCCGATCAATGACGTCATTGATCGACTCCGCAAAAGACATTACTCTGCATGCACAGTATATTTGAATCCAAAAGCTAGTTTATTTTTAGCCTTGTCGAGTGCTTTTTGATGTAGTACTATAAATATCTCACGCCCAATGAAGTTATTTATAAAAATAAAAAAAAAAAAAAAAAAAACGGCGGTGTGGTACAGACAACACGTCGGTGACAGACAACACGTAATGCCCGGATCAGACTACGACACATTTGCTCTTTCACGATTGCACTATGTCAGACAACTGCAATAAAATCTTGTATTCTGATACCACCGCATCCCATTTTTTACGATCATTGGGCTTTATCTTGTCAACTCAAATGCGACCGGATACACTCGTTACCGTGGTGACGACAACAAAAGTGGAGCGAGCCAACTGTATTGTAAGGACAAAATGGGGGAAAACGTGTATCGGTGGTCACCGGTGCTCAGGACAGGAGAGGACGTTCGTTTAAGCCTTGCTTGATGTATGTTTCAATACGATACGGCTCACAAGCAGGCAATAAAATGTACGAACCGTTGGATGTAAACATGCCGCCGTTCTGTTGAATCCTGCTCTAAAGTTTTGGTGTGGGTGAATTAATTTAATTAAAAATAATTTAATTACGGCGGCACGGTGGCCGACTGGTTAGAGCGTCAGCCTCACAGTTCTGAGGACCCGGGTTCAATCCCCGGCCCCGCCTGTGTGGAGTTTGCATGTTCTCCCCGTGCCTGCGTGGATTTTCTCCGGTTTCGGTTTCCGGTTTCCTCCCACATCCCAAAAACATGTATGAATTGGAGACTCTAAATTGCCCGTAGGCATGACTGTGAGTGCGAATGGTTGTTTGTTCCTATGTGCCCGTGCGATTGGCTGGCAACCAGTTCAGGGTGTACCCTGCCTCCTGCCCGATGACAGCTGGGATAGGCTCCAGCACCCCCGCGACCCTAGTGAGGAGAAGCGGCTCAGAAAATGGAAGGATGGATAATTTAATTACAATAAGTTAGCACCCATTAGTTCTGTCATGTAATGTTGGTTTGACCTGGCTGATTAAAATACACGATCTGACGAGAGCAGTGGTTTCCACCCTTTATGGAGCCAAGGAACATATTTTACAATTGAAAAATCTCACGGCACACCAACAAACAAAAATGTCACAAAAAGTGGATACATTAATTACTGTATTTACTTCCTGCCATCTAATAGAAGACCATTCATTTGTTCTGTCTGTCACTATGCCTCACTTGCATTAATAGAAAAACAAAGACATTATTTCAATATAATTTTTTGAGCAATTAAGTACACAAGTATATAAAGTAAATGAACAGGTAATTTAAATGGACACATTCCTCCATCTTATGATCGGATCAGTGATCGGTTATCGTTTTTTTTTTTTAAACTCTGCCCCAAAAATCCTGATTGTCTAAAGCCTATTAAAAATATTATCTAAAAAACAAGAGTGAATAGTTAGCAGGCTGCTGCTTAAAATTTATAGAGGATGACTTTTGGAATAGGGATGGGATGTTACAATTTGTATTCTGGGGCGAGGGAACGTTTCCATTGTGACATGTCATCTTGCAAAATGATGGCATTAATTCCTCTTAATGTTTTTATTTAGATGCTCATTAAAATGTTGCATTTGCAGTTTTTTTCTGTGCAAGTGATGTTCTTCAAACCTTTTGTTCATGTTGGCGGTAATAAATATAAACAATTACATTTGCAAGAAAAAAAATGTCACTAGAATTTCCCCTTTCTCATTATCCAGATTACAATTGGAGTGGCATACAAGGACATGGATCGCCAGTCTTCTGATGATAAAAGCCGTTTGGGCCACAATCCCCTTTCCTGGAGCTTGTACTGGTCTGGGTCCAGTTTTTCCTTTTGGCACAATGGCCAGGAAAAACTCCTGGGCTCGCCCAAAGCCAAACGGATTGGCACTTATCTAGACCAGCATGCAGGCATTTTGGCATTTTATCGCATCACCAACGACCAGGCACACCTCATCCACAGACACGAGACCCAGTTCAGCGGTCCACTGTACCCAGGATTCCGGTTCTGGAGTGGAGTTGGTGCTACTGTAACAGTCTGCCAGTTGGATTGAAATACAAATGAAGTATCTGTACTTTGGTTAGCTTTCAATTGTTTGCAATGAGATTTTTTTCCACACTTCTAATTCATGTAATAAAAATAAAAAGTTATAATAAACATTCAAAAGCAAATACACCTCGTCAGTACTGCTTGATATTCATGGTAATGCTACAAACATGACTCTTTTTGCATGGTAGTGCTAAAAGATCACATTAGAGTGTATAAAATAGGACAACATGTTTCGAATGCCATATGAGATCATGTCTGACCTCCTAGAATTGTAATTATTTTTCCAATATAGAGTAGACCAGGTCATTATATGGCCTGCTCCCTCGTGAGGTAGTAATAAAGTGGAAATAAAATCTAAAAATAAGTCCAGTGGTTTTATTTCAAAGTTGGTGCTTACACATCAAACTCTGGGCCTGCGGGCCTGATCTGGCCTGCCGCTGCATTTTATGACTCACAAAAGCAAATCAAGAGTCAACTTCCATGAATCTTGCAAAAATCTGTACTAAAGATTACAATTGTCATATGTGATGATTTTGAGATATTTTTGTTAGCATACCCCCTTTCATAGGCTTTCTCTAGCTCTCCAGAGACACAATGCAGCTCTCTCTTGGCGTTCTCTGTACTTCTCCATCAACACCCACAAAGCAAATAATGCGTCTGTGGACCTCTTTCTACTAGTCATGGAACCATACCGTTTCTCACAGATACTCAGTTTTGTCCTGAATCTAGCCTCCACTACTCTTTCTCATAATGTCATTGTCAAAGTTGTAATGAACTTTATTCTTCCATAGTTCACACAACTCTGCCCATACCTGCGGCGTCTTCTCATCCTCTAAAATTCACTTGAACAACCTGGTCAAAAACTCCACGGCCACTGCTTCTAGATGCTTCCATACCTCCGCAGGAATGTCATCACGACCAACTGCCTTTCCATTTTCCATCCTCTGTAATGCCTTTCTAGCTCCCCCCTTACTAATCATTGCCTCTTCCTGGTCCACCACACTTGGCTCCTCTACTCTTCCTCCTCTCTCATTTTCCTCATTTATCAACTCCTCAAAGCATTCTTTCCATCTATCCAGCACACTATTGGCACCAGTCAACACATTTCCATCTCTATCCTTAATCACCCTAACCTGCTGCACATCCTTCCCACCTCTATCCTTCTGTCTAGCCAAACTGTATAGATCGTTCTCTCCTTCTTTAGTGTCCAACCTGGCACTCATGTAATCATATGCCTCTTGTTTGGGCTTTGCCACCTCTACCTTCGCCCTACATCGCATCTCAATGTATTTTTGTCCCCTCCCCTCTGCCCTCTCAGTGTCCCAGTTCTTACCTTGTATGATGTCCTGTACTGTGACGTTCCACCACCAAGTTTCCTTCTCTCCTTTCTTACCAGAAGATACACCAAGTACTCTCCTGTCTGTCTTTTTCATCACCTTTGCTGTCGTGGTCCAGTCTTCTGGAAGCTCCTCCTGTCCACAGAGAGCCTGTCTCACCTCTTCTCGAAAAGCCGCACAACACTCTTCCTTTCTCGGCTTCCACTACATGGTTCTCTGTTCTCCATTGTCTTTCTTAATCTTCCTCTCCTGAGTGCCAAACGTACCCATCACTGCTTTCACATCCTTCATCATTCATAATGTCTCCTTTAAATTAATATTGAACACAATTGAGCTTGGAATTTTGATGTGGCTCTCGACAACTGTTGAGTTTCTCACTTGGCATCTTGGCCCACCCTTGATATGAAAGCATGCAAGATGCTTCTGCAATAAAATGTATTTACTTGAAACCCAACCATGTTGCAAACCAGTTTGAGAAATGCTGAATTAGCATGTGTCACTGTTGCTTAAAAAGACAAGTTGCTGTGTCGAGGGTGGTGCGCAGACTCCACAGAGGCCAAAAGAGGTTGTACAATCTGACATGCTGTATAACTTCAAAACAAAGACTCTATGTAAGTGTGTTATGAATAACAGGACCGTACAAAACAGCAGGCATCATGCAAGGTGAGACCAGATGGAATTATATAGTATGAGCATCTCTTAAAATGGATCTGACTTGATTTCTTTTAAAGGAGATAAGTATTCACAGTTTGTTCCATCAAAAGAGCAGAAACAGGGTTTGCTTGAAATTGGTGACTAAAAAATTGAGGCAATGATGTGATAACTTACTTGGAGAGTAATATTACACACTTGCTGTCTTCCAGCTACTATATTCCTATGTATTCTGGGGCGAGTTAGTTCTGACAGTCGTTTTGCCTGGTTCGGTCCAGGAACATCCGAAGAGGACAGTGCCAGCCAAGAGGAAGGTAAGATTCTATGAAAATGGTGAAACTCTTCTTACAGTCAAGATTAACCTGTCTTCAACCTGCTTTGCATGTGTGTGTGTGAGTGCGTGACAGACAAGGTGATGTGTGGCTGCTGCATGAGGCAGCAACAGATACACAGGATGCAGGAGTTCTTTAACACCAGCGCCAACGAGCTGGAGGTGTAGTTAGTAAGAACCAAAAAACACCCTCAACAGTATCAGAGGTCAGAAAGATGGACTGATCAAAAGGAAATAAAACACTTTTCCCCAATGACTAGGAGTACTCATTTATCCAAAATGTCTCCTTGCTGCGAGCCGCAGTGCCTTCTCTGTGGCTCTAACTAACAGTGATTCTTTGAGCTGCTTCAGACCCTTCCGTGACGACGAGCTCAACGCCTACCAACAAGTTTTGGTCAACTTGGGAATGGGCTACAATGCGGCCACTGGAGTCTTCACTGCTCCTCGCGATGCTGTCTACAGCGATGCCGGTTCCCCTGGTAACAGCCTGGCAGCCTGTGCCAGTCTTGCAAGTCAACGGTCAAGTGGTGGCAGGTCCAAAAGAGAAAAATAAACAAGACCAAGAAGATAGTGCCTCAATTGCTGTGGCCATCCACCTGTCGGCTGGGGACAAGGTGGCTGTCAATCTACCAAGTGGGTGCTTCCTTTGTGATGACACTAGTCACTTTTACTGGGTTTATGAGAGTGAGAGCAAATTTTAGGGTACTGATTCATGGGAAGGGCTACCAGTTTGAAACATATTTCTGAAGTAGCATAGTTGTTCAAATAACCTTCATGTTTTCTTTAAATATTAATATTCATCTATGTGAAGACACTGACCAAGTTATTGATTTCTCATACAATTATCAGCAATGATTTAACAAGGTAGGAAACATACATATCAATATGCAACACTTTATCTCTAAATGTGTTTACATTTTCAAATGATCACTTCTCCAACATTCTTAGGAAATTACAGTGTCACATCACTGGTGATCTTATTTTTTGGAACAGACCTGCAGCCTACTCATGTGGTGCTCGAGGGCTACGCGGTGCCTGCATGTACAATGTTGGTCACCCCTGGTTGACGGACTACAACCATTCTTGTCCCGATACGTTCTGTGTGGGACCCGTATTAATCATCTACCACATGACATAATTGCCCCTGCATTTGGTTATTATCATTTTTATGGCTACTTTTGAAAAATTGTGGCAAACCTTCACAGAACACATAAAATGACAGTGGGCCGGATCTGAATTTGAAGCTTTATTTACATAGGATGTTGTGATACAAATACATGTCACAGTGCATCCTGTACATAAATAAATTATACATTTTTTTTTTTTTTTTTTTTAATGGGATAATTTTTCAACTTTCTTTATATTTTAAATGATGTAACAGATAGCTCACAATTTAACTGTTAATGATGGAACATGTTTTGAGTGTTTTTCAAATCAAATCAAAAATTACTCTCCGTCTAGTTCGGTCACTTGACCAACATAACGAACAAGGTTAGATATTATACATGAGTCACATGGTTGATTGCAGCAAAAGATGGTCAATGATGGTGCTTGTGTCTTTCACATTTCATGATAACCACACAATGAAACAACTTAACTGGTTAACACATCAGCCTCACAGGATGCTGTATGATTGTATTCATTTCAGCATGAGAATTAGCTGATACTATGTATTCGAGGGACATCTGAGCCTCTATTGATAAGACTTATTACTCAGCTCCTTTTTGCAAATTTGCCCTCTTGTTTGGACACCATTGTTCCTGTAGGTCAAAAAACAATGTTCAATATATCATTTGTCTGGTAGGGTGGTAACCACACCCCCTCCGAATAATGGTAGGGGGCCGAGTGACTAAATAGCACCCTTTCAGACATTTGTAAAGTAAAACCATGCACTGAACTCTGCTGATGAGGGAAGTGTATTGAAGAAGTGGAGCATCAGTTTTATGTGACCACATGTGACATTGAAGAGGTGGCGCTTGTTTCGTTGCCCTTCTCAAAAGGAGAGAATCACCTAAATGACAAAACGTAACCTTGACCAGGAGTCAGTTTCAAACACTTGCAGAACATAACCTTTCAGAACAAAGAAGATCACCAACAGTAAGTTTATTGTATTTATTCACGCTAGAATATGTATTGCATTTGTATTGCTTCTTTGGCAAAAAGACAGGTGGGGACAGGTTCAAGTTATAATACACATTGCAATTACACCAATCAGTGGCCACACCTCAGTGTGCAGCAAAGTCATAAGTACAGTGGTCTATTTGCATTAGAAAATATTGTGTGTTACAGTACCGAGGGTCATTTCTTTTGAATAAAATATGTTAGTTATACAAATGAAGAAAATATACACACAAATGACAAACCGGGGGGGGGGGGGGGGGGGGGGGGGAAATTAGAATACGTTGCATGCATCCATTTTGTACTGCTTAGGTGCTTTTTTGTGTGTGTTATACTTTTTGCTGCCATTATTCTTAAAAAAAAAAAAACAACAACAACAACAGTATACACATAACCCATTAGTTCAGCAGTTCTCAAACTTTTCACATCAAGTACCATTTAAAAAATACTTAGCTCTCCATGTATCGCCTTCAATAAAAAAATGTTGAAAAAAAGTCTGAAAACAAACAGTCCTAAAAAATTAAATGCAACTGTATTGTACTACAATTGAACTGTACTTGACTTTTTTTTAAGTCACTGTAACATTATGCACGAATTCAACATTTAATCCAATGATTATTTCATGTAACACTAGAGGGAGCCCCCGTACCACTGGTGGTATCACTACCTTATTTCTTCCATCTACTTTCTATACTGCTTATCCTCATTAGGGTCGCGGGTGTGCTGGAGCCTATCCCAGCTGACTTGAGATGAGAGCCGGGGTACACCCTGGACTGGATATCAGCCAATTGCAGGGCATAGGCGGAGCCACCCCGACGTACCCCCCACGCCCATCCGTCTTTTTTCCTCCACTTATCCAAGGTGGGTCACGGGGACATCAGCTTAAGCAGGGAAGCCCAGACTACATGTAGACTGGTTGACCGAACTCCCATCCACCCTCGAGGATCTGAGGGTGTAGAGCTGGTTCACTGTTCCACGGCCAGGACGAAAACCACTCTGCTCCTCCTGAATCTGAGATTCGACTTCCCGATGGACCCTCCCCTCCAGAACCCCTGAATAAACCTTACCAGGGAGGCCAAGGAATGTGATCCCCTATAGTTGGAACACACCGTCTGGTCCCTCTTGTTAAAAAGGGGGATCACACTCCCGGGCTGCGAATCCAGAGCCACTGTCCCTGATGTCCATGCGATGTTGCAGAGACAACCAGGACAGCCTCACAACATATAGAGCCTTTAGGTACTCAGGGCGGATCTCATCCACCCCTGTGGCCCTGCCACCGAGGAGCTTTTTAACCACCTCGGTGACCTCAACCGCAGAGATAGAAGAACCCACCTCAGAGTCCCCAGACTCTGCTTCTTCATGGGAAGACGTGTTGGTGGAATTAAGGAGGTCTTCGAAGTATTCATAGGGATTAAAATGGCACGGTGGCCGACTGGTTAGAGCGTCACCCTCACACTTCTGAGGACCCGGGTTCAATCCCCGGCCCCGCCTGTGTGGAGTTTGCATGTTCTCCCCGTGCCTGCGTGGGTTTTCGCCGGGCACGCCGGTTTCCTCCCACATCCCAAAAACATGCATTAATTGGAGACTCTAAATTGCCCGTAGGCATGACTGTGAGTGCGAATGGTTGTTTGTTCCTATGTGCCCTGCTATTGGCTGTGCACCAGTTCAGGGTGTACCCCGCCTCCTGCCCGATGACAGCTGGGATAGGCTCCAGCGACCCGAGTGAGGAGAAGCGGCTCAGAAAATGGATGGATGGATAGCGAGGACTATTGCACTTACGTGTGGAACCGCAATTATCTTGGGGTAACTGCTCATCTAATCGATGACAAATGTTTATGGATGTGTTTAGTACATTACCTATTGCTGTTCATCGGCACTTTGTTTGCAATATCATTGCAGAATTGTTCAAAATGGCCACTTTGTTCTCACTAGGCCAAGTGTGTCAAACAAATTTTTGTCAGGGGCCACGTTGTAGTTGGGACTTCCCTCGGAGGGACCTTATGACTGTGAACCCATATCAATGAATTATCCATCCATCCGTCCATTTTCTGTACCGACTGGTTAACACATCTCTCTCACAGTTCTGAGGACCCGGGTTCAAATCCGGCCGCGTCTGTGTGGAGTTTGCATGTTCTCCCGGTGCCTGCATAGGTTTTCTCCAGGTACTCTGGTTTCCTCCCATATCATAAAACCATGCATGGTAGGTTAATTGGCGACTCTAAATTGCCTGTAGGTGTGAATGTAAGTGCCAATGGTTGTTTGTTTCTATGTGCCCTGCAATTGGCTGGCGACCGGTTCAGGGCGTACCCCGCCTCTCGCCCGAATGTTGCTGGGATGGGCTCCAGCACGCCCGCGACCCTTGTGAGGAGAAGCGGTACAGAAGATGAATGAATGAATCAACATTCAAGTAAAACATTGAAAACATGTTCGTAGATGACATTTTTAAAAGAAATCTATTTTGTGTCAAAATACCGGGGTCTATTTTAAAGTTATTTTAAATTCTGCACGCAAGTAATTCCTTGATTAATCATGATTTATCACAATTTCAAAGTGTGAGTAATCTTATTCAAAATAATTTATTGACAGCCCTAATTAGTATTACAATGAGTATTATTAATGAATAATTAATTGGGGGGATATCGAAGTTTTGTTCTTCAGCCCCCCCTAAAATAGGACTATAGCAACGGCCCTGGTGTGAATATGAGAAGGAAGACCACAAATTATGATGAAATGTTTACAAACAAAACATTTACTTTAAATCAAATATTAATAGTCTTTTTATGGGGATGGTAGAGGCAACAATATCCAGGAATGACCCATACACTGTAGGTATTACTGCATCCAAAACGATGACATGAATTTGCTTCCTTTTAATTATTAGTAAGTAGATGTATTTGTTTGACCATCTGTTTATTGTTGTGGTTGTACTTTGTAGTGGTGCAGAACTGTACACCTGAGAACAAAACTTGACAAATTCAGTACGATGCATCCGTCCATCCATCCAGCCATCCATTTTCTTCACCGCTTGTCCTCACTAGGGTCGCGGGCGTGCTGGAGCCTATCCCAGGCGGGGTACACCCTGAACTGGTCGCCAGCCAATGCAGTACAGGTCTAAACTGTAAACGTGTTTTTAAATATTACAAATACACAATGAACATTATTATTCCTATGGAACCTTTTAGTTTTTACAGCTTGTGTATGAGTTCATATGAGATTGCAAGGTTGTCCCAAAGGTTTGGGCCTGGGACTGGAACATTTTCTCAGAGGAATTTACCAAACGAGTGCTTTCAAATAAGCATCTGACCTTCTGTCCTCCTCTCCGTCCTGTCTAAGTAAATCTGCAAGAACCCTTGACTTGTGACAAGTTGGAATGCGACTGCGCTTTTAATCGTCAGCGCGGCTGCTGTTGCGCAGCCAACGACATGTTCCAAATAGAGGATGACACTTTTAAGAGGATGACATCTTTGTGGGGTGACATCAGAATGTTGAAGAACAAAGTGGGCGATTTAACCATTAAATTGATTGGATCAAATGTACCAAAACTGCGGTTTTATTGATCTGATTATGGGACAGAAGGTTACGAATTCCTCTCTGTTTCCCCTCAGCTGCCATAAAGGTTGCCTTCAAAGCGAATATGGACCCAACACTATTCATTAGTTCTGTTATTAGCTGCTTTGGGCCTTACACTATGGTCACTCTAAATGATGGCAATGGATACAACCCTTCCTTAGGTAGGAAAAACATCTTTCTTATCATTTCTTTCTTTCTTCATTTTTTGGTATTTCCAGTTTTGTTGCTCCCCTTTCTCTAACTCTTGAGCTTCTCCTGCAGGTTTCTTCACTGCACCACATGATGGAGTTTATGTCTTCTCCTACACGGTCTACTCGTTTGTGGAACTGAACTAACGACAAAGTAAACATAAATATCTTATTACTGAATGAATTTTATTGGTTGACTTTTTTGGTTGGTGTTTTCTCATAGGTCCAGATGATGACGAATGGGGAGGTGACGACAAGCATTTGGGAGGACAATCGAGAGGACGGACAAGACAGTGGTACCCAGGTAATTAGTGATATTGATCTAGCATGATGAAAGAAACGTGTTAATTATGCAACCTTTGCGTGTTATGTGCTTTCTTAGACTCTCACGGTAGAGATGCAGAGAGGCGATCAGGTCTACATGGAGCTGGAATCTGGGAGGAAACTATGTAAACATCTCGAGTTAAATACCTTTACTGGTTACATTCCGTATGCCTCTGTATGAGATTATTTTTGTGCTCAATCTGAATAAAAATCGGAGTTGCCTCTTTGAGGGTGATAGATACATTTGTGTACTTATATATGTAGGCACTTACGTTCTTTGCTTGGAATGCCCGCAAAACACAAATTTGTGTAATAAATGAACACAACGGGCGGCACGGTGGACGACTGGTTTCTGAGGACCCGGGTTCAATCCCCGGCCCCGCCTGTGTGGAGTTTGCATGTTCTCCCCGTGACTGCGTGGGTTTTCTCCGGGCACTCCGGTTTCCTCCCACATCCCAAAAACATGCATTAATTGGAGACTCTAAATTGCCCGTAGGTGTGAATGTGAGTGCGCATGGTTGTTTGTTTGTTTGTATGTGCCCTGCGAATTGGCTGGCAACCAGTTCAGGGTGTACCCCGCCTCCTGCCCGATGACAGCTGGGATAGGCTCCGGCACGCCCGCGACCCGAGTGAGGAGAAGCGGCTCAGAAAATGGATGGATGGATGAACACAACGTTAGTATAATAGTTTAATAGGTGTGGTACTTTGCCGCCATCTTGTGGCATCTATAGGCAATTAATTGTGCCATAGGGATCGATAAAGTCTTCTGAGTTTAAATGTGAAGTACAATCCTTTTAAGAGGGTACATACACACCACAGTATTTTGAAGCAGAAAACCAACCATCCCAAAGCAAGTTTTCAGCATTACTGTATTGCAGCATTACTGTCAGCCAATCAGCTCCTTACCTAGGTAAGGAGCTGATTGGCTGACACAGGGCAAATGGGGTTACAAACTAGGAATATTCATTTGTAATCCAGGGCAAGGGGGCTCAGTTCCCCACCAGATTCAGTCAGCAGTTTTTGTTTCTGACACTTTTATTTTTAATAGAATGTAACAATGACTAATTTACTAAACTGTGTGTGTACTGTACACTGACCGCATAGTTATTTGAAAGCTGTCGGTCTCAATGTACCCTGTGGCTGTAGGGTATCAAATCAGACTGGATCGGCTTCAGATCGCCTGAACTAGGCCAAAATAGCCTTTAAAAGCTATTAAAAAAATAATAAAAATAAAAATAAATGAAGCAGGTCACCTTGACCCATGAAATGTTTTTGATGTAGATAATAATCAAAGGACGGTTAAAGTTTTTGTCTGTGCAGTTTGCAACACTGATTTACATTAGGCAGTAAAACAGAGTTACAATTACAGTACCACATACGTAGTCTATGCGCATGTCCCTTTAGCCCATGATCCACCATTTTTTTCCCCATATAAAACACTTGTCCTTAGCCTGACCTGTGTTCTGTCATCTGTGGTAGGTTTGCGTGATAGACCTGAACGAATAAGAACTGTATAAGCAGCAGCAGTGTGGATGGATGGTATTTTGTTTACCTGTTATCATTTAGATATGTTTGGATCTAAACATTTGACTATTATTGCTGTTCATCATAGTTACGGTTGTCCTGGTGGGTAAAGGTTATAACGGTGCAGCCCAGTGGTGGACGACAGGACCAGGAAGGCCTTCTCTGTCGACTGAAACACTATCATAAGCGCCGACCTTCATTTATAATATACTCTAAAATGGCATCCCAACAGTTCATTCTCATTTCTCTTGGCTGTACTGCTTTCAGTATATGTCGTATGTAGATTTGGGATTATATGTCCAATCAGATTTCAGCCTCAATGTGCAGCCATGCCAATGTAATCTGCCCAGGGCATTCAGAATCAGTAGTGTTGCCCCATGTAACTTCAACTTCATTAACAATGGCGCAGTTTCATTAAACAATCAGATTTCAAATTGGCCTTTTCCCATCCTCTAAATGGTTGGTCAGTGCAAAACTGTTTATAAATGAGGTAAATCCCCACTGATAGAACGGGTACCAAGTGCAATGTATATTAGCTAAGGGTGTAACCATATGCCGAAAATCCCATTTTGGTACGTACACTACCTTGGTTTTAAGATCATGGTTCAGTTCACATTCAGAACAGCTCAACATTTGCGGAAGCACGAACCGATTACATGGCATTTAAAATGAAACATCGACAGTTTAAATCTTCTCTTTAGGAGAGTGCAACATTAATATTGTGTTTTCTTTTTTGGAAGGCAGGCAAGTGCAACAATAACATTTTTAACAGTGTGATTATTATGCTATAAAAACCCTAATAATGGAACTAGTTACTGCTTTGCTCCACCTGAAGATTCTAGGAGGCTGTTTTTCATATGTGACATCTGCTTGCTAGGAGCTGAGCTGCACTGTGCTTGTTTACGGAATAGGCATGCTGGCTCAAGCGCAAGGCACTTACAGCTCTTGTCGTTTACCTGATATGTTCTGTGTGGGAGCACAAAGAATCCCCCCCTCATATTACACAACTGTCTCTGCATTTGTATGGATGGTTTTATAATAAAAAAGCAGCAGGGGTCTTTTGGTTTTTCCATTATATTTGTTACAGTGGATCTGGAAAGTTGTCACAGTGCTTCACTTTTTCCACATCTTATTATGTTACAACCTCATTCCAAAATGGAAACGTTTGCAAATTTATGAAAAATAAAGAGATAAATGCACGTGATTATTCAAAATGTGAAAAAAGTGAAGCGCTGTGAATGCATTTCAAACACAGAGAACCAATCACACATCGCACAAAAAGATTATTCGGGCTTGGATGAACTGCAATTCCATACAAGCATTTGTAGGTGAAGGCTCTGATTAGAAAAAACAAGACACTTTTAACATTGCTTAGGTTAAAATGAGTACTTCAGGTTTACCCCCACATTCCCAAAGCATGCGTGTTAGATTCACCGAAGACACTGAATTTCCTGTTGATGTAAATGTGAATGGTTTTCTGTCTCTATGGCCCTGTGAAGCTGGTCAGTCCAGAGTGTACTCCAACTGCAACCTTATTGGCTCAACCCCCTCATTACTCATTTTTTTCCCTTTTTTTTGGCAGGTGGTGGGGGCGGGGGGGGGTGTCAGAGAGCGGTGCAAAGACATCTCTGCAATGGAATGTAAGTGGAAAAGACATTTTGGCCTTTGAACAGACGCCCACAAACACACACACTTTCAACTCTTGGAAATATTTCCCTTCCAGCACTTTCTGTATTAAAAAAAAAAAAGTCCGTTTTGTTCTCCATTTAGATTAACAAGACATAGTGTGCACATATTATTACTTCGTTGTTTTTCCAGCTCCCTCATGCGACCATTCCAAATGATGAGGGATGTGGTGAAAGTATTTGGAGAATTCCCGTAGAGCAACCTGGCACTGCGGGGCTGCTGCCTGTGCTTTGCATAGAGGAGCTCTTCCCAAATAAGGCTGGGCTTTTTAACTGCGCTGATGCAGTGGGAAGCAGTGGCAGGGAGCTGCTAAAGGCCATGCCCTTTTTAGGATGAACTTTCCTTTTTTTCCCCCTTCCCATCGGGGCCTCCTATTTCCCCTCGATACGCCGTCCGTCCACCACACCCACACTCTCAGATGTTACTGTCATTAAATCGTCTGCCCCTTTTTAGCCAGCATTTTTAAGGAGGGAAGTCCCCACAAAGAAAATCTCCACAGTCCGCTTCAGCTTCAACCAGCAGAGAACAGATCTATTCCCTCACAGTGAGTATACATTGAATTTTATTCCTCTGTTGTCAAATTTTAGAGCTCACACATTTCATTGAGATGCAATTAATGACCTTTTGACCTCTTTATCAAATACACAGAGATACAGCTGTGCAATGTGACTATTTTCTTAACTGATCTGACTGTTGTATTTTGCCCAGTGTGTTTGCTGTTGAATGCAATTATCCTCTGTTACAAGCAGCGTATGTACCTTCTTGGTGTTTACATGACCTTAATGACCTTAATGAAGACGCAGACTAGTAGTTTACATGCGGGGCAAGCAGACATGCACTTATTCAAAAATGCAATTTGGTAATTTCCTCTTCTTCTTTAACTTTAAACTGCCGGTGACTACAAACTAGTTTTCATATAAAATAGTCCTGGAATTAGACTGTCAACTACAGTACAGTACGCAGTTTAGACAGACAGCACTGTATTTTAAAACAACTAGAATACTCTTAACAATGAAATCAAGAAAATGCTCTCCACCAACACAAGTTTTGTCTGCAGTTGGAACAAAGCAGTGAAGGACAAAAAAGCCAACGCTCACGAGCTCAACTGTCAACATTTTAGTGGATTATTACATCCTCTGTTAAACACACTGGGCTGCATGACGCAATGCCCCCAGACTCCCCACAGAGTGCCACTGTTGCCACAGCTGGAAATAATGGTTTCCTGTCCTGGCTGTTGGCAGACTCGACCATGGCAGCAGCTAACCACAGCAGGAAAACACAGCTGTATGCGCGGGAGGGAAGAGGAAAGAATAGAAAGTGGCAAACGTCCTAGTTGTGGGATGCACCACATTGGGAATTATAAGCAGGCCATTTAACATACTCACTAAAGTTGTACCACACGCCCCTGTAAAACTGATGTGCTTTCTGGGATATGTCTAGTATTTGGGGATGCAGCCAGACCGCACCAAAGATTGTTTGCGCAGGTCATCTTGACTTAAGGCCTCGAGCACAAGCATAACAATATCCCTCCCAGCACGCGCAAACACACACACAAAACCACAAAAAGAGACGCTAATTGACTTATTCTACTCCCAAATAAATTTGAATTTTCAACCTTCCCAGGAGCAGGAAGGTGAAGTGACCTGACGTCAAGATGGCAGCAAAGGTTGGATGGTGCAGACACTGACGGCACCTTGATATGGGTTTTGCGCAAAAAGCAATACAGTAGCAATGAAAAACACTGGCAAGCAAGCATACTCTGCGTGTGTGTGTATGTTGGCAGAGAGCAACGAGTGATGATGGGTCTCTATGACAAAAAAGAAACTTGCAAAGATGGCTGATTTAGAGCTCCCTTTGTACACCACGCTGCCTTAGTCGTCAAGTAAGACAAAATGGTGTGCAGTATGGACTCTATGCTGTTAATGTCACTCTACTGAGAAACAGGAGATCCACTTGAGCAGCTGAGCATCTTTGCTTCATTACACGCTTGTGACATGCATGTCAAAGATGTTTGTATGGACGTATATGGTAGTTATATTTGTTGGTATTGTTGTATGAGTACCGTCACCTTTGCATGTTTGAGCTTTCAAATTACAGGTTGAAAAAGAAGATGTTAGCATTTGCTTGTAATGCCTGAAACCCAAATTGAATGCACAATAAATCAGAACTTCACAAAGTACTTTGAGGTCTGGGCAATAATCTAATAAAAGTGAATTCTGCTTGTGAATGTTGAGCACACTGCTCCAGGCAAGGTTCCACTCGAAAATACAGAACATTGCAGTAATACATCACGCGTATGTCATTTCCACATTTTGTCCCATTTCTAATTCCCGATTTACCTATTCCATGTCACCAGGGAGTTGGCATGGCAAACAAAGGTCCATCCTACGGCATGAGCCGGCAGGTTCAGGATAAGATCGAGAGCAAGTATGACCAGGAGCTGGAACAGATTCTGGTGGAGTGGATCAGCCGTCAGTGTGGATCTGGCGTCGGGAGGCCAGAGTCAGGCAAAGCTGGATTCCAGGCCTGGCTGAAAGACGGCTGTGTGAGTGCCCTTCATATATTACTGGATTTTTAGGTGTACCTGCATGTTCCATAAGTAACCCACTTGTGAGGAATATTGACCATAATGATCTTTCTGTCTTTTTACCTCCATATTTTCACTCTGTTACTTGTCATAACCTCCCTTCGGTTCAGGTCCTAGGTGAATTGATCAACAGTCTTTTTCCTGGAGACAAACCTGTGAAGAAGATCCAGAGCTCAACCATGGCCTTCAAACAGATGGAGCAGATCTCTCAGTTCCTCAATGCAGCTGAGAAGTATGGTGTCACCAAGACTGACATGTTCCAGACTGTGGACCTCTGGGAAGGTTAGATGTGTTTGCTTTCACTTCTCTGTTACTGTAAACATTGCTATAGGGCTCACAACCTTTTAACATTTTATTTGTTAAAGTATGAAAATGGAATGGAAAGGCTACACTCCAACGCAATATGTGATCCTATATTTTTCCCATAGGAAATTATGGTCATTGAGTGAATCCACTCCAAGGTCAAACTACCACCATCAATTGCTTTTAAACAATTCTTAGCTGTCGTGATACAATATAGTAACATTTATTTAGCACAGTACAGTACAATATCGTATAGTATATTATGGTATAGTATAAGTAACCACTGTTAGTATAAGTAAGCACTTAGGCTTTGTGTGCAGTGGCTTTTGTTTTCTTGAGGATTTTCGTCAAATTTTGAATTGTAAGACTCGACTGTACACTTAGAGCCATATGTAACAGAGGAAATCGTGGTGGTGTTTGTGGGCAGGTAAGGACCTGGCAGCAGTGCAGAGGACCCTGTCAGCTCTTGGCAGCTTGGCCGTTACCAAGGATGAGGGCACATACCAGGGTGACCCAAACTGGTTCTTCAAGTGAGTCTCTTTGTAATATTATTCATCCTTTTTACATACTCAAGGAGTAGTAACGTTAATTTTTATGTTTTTAGTAGTAACGTTCATTTTTATATTTATATGTGCCTTGCAGGAAAGCACAGGAGAACAAGCGAGAATTTTCAGATGATCAGATGAAGGCGGGCAAAAATGTGATTGGTCTCCAGATGGGGTCGAACAAGGGAGCCAGTCAGGAAGGCATGAGCTACGGAAGGCAAAGACAAATTCTCTAAAATCCCCGAGCAATAGAAATTACATCAACCTGATGCCCATTGCACCATCAGAGAGCCAGTGTTTACTGGCCTTTGGTAAAAAGGTTCTTCAAAAAATCTTTAGAATTCAATAACCCCTAGCTGCTTCATAGCATATCTACTTTCTAATTAACTACCCCAAGTCTCGACTCTTGACACAAACCACACTGCTGACTTTCGCAGAGCCTCACCTTGCGCTGTTCTGTAACTCAGTTTATAAAGTTAAGTTATATTCAGTTTATAAAAAGCAGTCAATGTACAAATGACATACTGCTAGGGGGGGAATCAGATTATGTGACAAACTGAGCTGTTGAGTTCTGCAACATTATTGCAAATTTCATTGTATAGAATTATCTTGGATTTGGTCTCAAGAAGAAAAACGTTACCAACGATACTGTGTATGGCAACACTATCGTCGTGGGGAAATTTCGATATTCACTTTGAAAAAAAGGATCCATACCTCCCACTATCTATGCCTGCTGTATCAGCATTAATATGTTTTGTACATTTTCATATTAATAATGACTTGGAAGTACATGTGTGCAAAAGCTGTGTGATTTGTGCAACACCAAGGGTAGATTGGTAGCATCTGCCACAAAGGGCTAATTATTTAGGTTGTTGGTTATTTTAATGAACATTTATGCACAAAACAAGAAAATTTGACAAGCACAAAAAAAAAAAAGTATGGGATAAGGGGCAATAACAAAAAAGTAAATAAATAAATAAATAAATAAAAAACAAGCCAACCTTGGGGAGGCACAAAACAGGTCAAAGAATATATTGTACAAAACAAAGGACGAGGTGGTGGATCATGTTGTGCTAGGGGAGTAGGAACATTGGAGGGTACTGAAGTCTTTGTGGAAAGAAGATGAAGAAAAAAAGTAAAAGAAAAAAAAAAAAATGAATAATGGATCAATTTGGATGCATGCTATTATATTTGTTGGTCTTTTATGGAAGCTGTGAGTTTTTCTAAATTTGAATCTTGTGTAATCAGGTTATACCAATGTTTTAGAAATGATTTGTGCAATCTTTCCAATTAATAATTTTTGGAAGCCCATTAGGTGCATTTATTTGCAGCGAAGTGCATTGTGTATTATCTAGAGGTGGGTAGAGCAGCCAAATATTGTACTCAATTAAGAGTACTGTTAGTTTAGAATATGACAAGTAAAACGTCATCCAAATATTTACCTAAGAGTAAGATAGTATACTCAATGGGAAAGAAACTCAAGTAATGAGTAAATTGTAACTTCAGATATATATATTTTTTTAAATCAAGAGCATGAACATCAAATTAAATTAAAAAAAACTATATATGGGAGTCGACACACAGCTGCCACCATTTAAATTTTTAACTCCCCAAAAACCAACATGTACATTAGGCCCCACTGAAACATTATTTGCTGTATTGGCTTAAATTACTTCATGAAGAAGCTGTTTGCTGGAGAGACT
Source organism: Phycodurus eques (assembly GCF_024500275.1). Classification (NCBI taxonomy): domain Eukaryota; kingdom Metazoa; phylum Chordata; class Actinopteri; order Syngnathiformes; family Syngnathidae; genus Phycodurus; species Phycodurus eques. Next base: position 7,266,114 of record NC_084531.1, read on the forward strand.
TATTGTGTGTGTGTATGTCCGACACCATTGGGATAGGGCAAATTTTTTATTCCCCCCCAACCCTCAAAATGATTCGTTTTGATTGGCTATATTGGCTAGGTTATGTGCGCGGTCATGTTACTGCCTTGTATCATCAGATTGGTGAATTGGAGTCAAATGACATTAGTGATGCCGTTTGATTGGCGCAATGGGCGCCCAATGCGGAAGTCGAAGATGGAGTCTAAAAAGAGACACGCACACGCAAGAACGAAGAAATAAAATTAGCGAACGGCATGTTGATCATTGTAACGGAGTAAAAGTATCGATCCTTCACATAAGTAAAAGTAAAAAGTACGGTGCATTTAAAATACACTGACAAGTACAGTTTATGGAAAATGTTGAGTACATGTAACGAAGTAAATGTAGCGCGTTACTAGTATCTTGTTTTCAGTTAACTGTATTTTAGACGTGGAAGAAAAACGTGGATACAAATTGTTTGCTCGTTATGCGTTTGAAGGTCTGAAGTCCATTTGTCTATTGGTAATGAAGTGGTGCTATCATGTTCTTTGCAGTGGTGGTGAAGTGCAAAGCAAAATTCAGTATTTATAAAAAAAAAAAAAAAAAAAAAAAAAAAAAAACTTTTTCCCATCCCATTATCATCATAATAGTTTGTGGTTTAAAAATGATTATATATCACAGAATCCACAACGAGAAAAAAAAAAAAATTTAATCACCCTTTATCAACATTATCTGACTTGCATAGCAAAACACAACTTGCAACTCCACTCTTTCACTGTACTGCAGTAGAGAAAAACATTTGGTATAAAAACAATTGTTTTACAGGCAGCGCAAATTGTGTCCCGTGTATAAGGCATATTTTATATGTAACACTTCAATAAAAATAGTTGTGAATATTCCACAATACATAACCCTTCAATACAAATATACAGTAGTTGTGTATATTTCACAACTTAAATGTCAAGTTTTTTCAGTAGTTGGTTGTAACACACAGGTAGGACTCTGGGGCTTTAATGTCAAATGCAAATCATCCTGTGTCAAAAATACAATGTTATTCCTTAAATATGCCTTTACCATAGTGGAATTTTAAATTGAGGCCACTTCAGAGGAAGACCGAGTTGACAATTGCTTCACGCATGCGCGCGCACACACACACACGCACGTGCGTGCGCGCAGACACACACACACACACTCATGCGCGCGCTCTCACACACGTGCGCACGCTCTCACACACACATGCGCACGCTCTCACTCACATCAGATTGTGACCTTTATAAAGTGCATACATTACATTCCTTACCAACAGTAGCTCATTCTTCTGTAGCACAAATCGTTTTACTGAGCCTTGAAATCCTTTAGGTTTTCTCTCAAATATTTGGGAGGGTTAGCTGCACAGACACACCCGCTCGAAAAAGACGTTAATTGAAGGCCTGACGTTTGAAGCACATGTGGTGCACGATGCTCCACGGTGAACTTCATTCACAGTTCAATCCACAATTTACCACTTGACCTTTCAACACAACACGGTAAGACAAACTCCAGTGACCTGGGTGGGTGAGGATGTTGGGATGGAAGCCTGAGACAGCCAAAGAGCACTTTTGTCCTACCAAGCTCTGTTATGTTGACAGCATGTCTCCATTAATAAGTGGCACTTTGGCCTCAGAGTCCAGCACTGCATGTAGTTCTACTCCAGACTCCGGCTCCTCTTCCTCTCCATTCTCTTCATCCAATGCCTCCTCCACTCCTCTCCCTCGACGACCTTTCCTGAATCTGTGACCCGTTTCCTTCCAGGACAGGCATTTGAGGCTTCTGAGGTCCAGGTGGGCTATGGCGGCCTCCAGTATGTAGTAGAGAGACGAGAACAGAGCAAAGCAGCCGAGCAAGAGCAGGAACTGGGGAAGATGTAAGTCAAGAGACAGAAATATGAAGAGCACATCCGGCAGGCAGACCTGTGATTGCATTTTAAAGCTACTCCATGAAGCAACACTAAACTTGACTAACTGTCATCATGCAATGACATTGTGTAGGCTTTGAGAAGTGAAAAGTAAAAACAATCAAATGGCCTACCTATACATTACAACCCCTAATATTACTACAAAATAAAAAATATATATATAGTCAACAAAGCTTGGTTGGTAGCGCAAGAAGACGGAGAAGCGGAATTGAGACGAAAAATACGAAAGTAAAAGACAGCAAATGATGAATGTGTAGGAGCATTTCATATTGAAATGCAAGGCGAGCACCCATGAGGAACACAGACATTGCGCTCTGCCAAAGACCCCCATATGAAGCCGCGTCATAAAACCCGAGACACGGTAAAATTAACGTAGTGCAAATTAATAAGATTAACGTTTATCTACCTTATTAACATAACGTGAGCCCTGTGTGACATTTGGGCAGTGTGTACTACCATCTGATATGTGAGTGGCAACGCTTTGAGTCATGTAGGTGAAAAACATTGCAAAGGTGGTCAGAGTGGAATAAGAGTAAAATGGGTCATGTACCCAAACAGAGGAGGGTTTGGGGGAATTCAAATGAAGGAAATATCGATTTCCTCTTGAAGTGTTTTAATTTTAGTTTGAACAAATTGAACACTTCCAAAACTTTGAGTAGTATAAAGAATATTTGTCTTATACCTAGTCAGCTGGTCTAAGCTCATAAACTCACAGCCATGAACCTACTATGCTAGTTGCTTAAGTGAAGTTTCACAAAGGCTGTTCATGCCTTTTTTGAAATTAATACTTCACCTTTTATTCACAAATGTGAATTTAAGAAATAAAACATGATGTAAAAAAAGGAAACCGATTGCTCGTTCGTTATTAAGTGACGGGTATAATTTTCTCATGTATTCATAATTGTTCTTTAACCAAGTACAAATATAGTTAACCAAATAATCGATTGTTCGATAGAATTTTCAATAGGATACTCAAGTACTAAAACATTCTGTAGCTGCAGCCCTTCATTCTACTAATAAAACCCTTGCTTCGGGTCCCTGTGTGATTAACCTGCAAAACATTGCTCCACAAAATTTGGAATTTGCTCCTCAAATCAATAAGTTATTACTAAAACTCCTCAACGAATAAAACATATTTCAAGCCTTGAAAATCTATCACTATAAAATGTTCTCCAATAGTTAAGAAAACTCAGTTGAGACAAGTCAACGTTCATGTCATTGAGAACGTTGATATTCTCTGAGTACGTTCCAAAGAGACACTGAAATTTAAGAACTAAAGACCCCGTCACCTCTTGATGGAGCTTAGGTGGAAATGTCACAGAGGTTGGGTCCAAGAAAGGACAGTGTAAACATCAGATTTTGAGGAAACTTACCCTAAGGCTGCAAGAGCTGAATGGACTGATAATCTCTGATGGAATATCAAGGCCTGGGGAGCAAGGCAAAGAGAAGCTGCTGTCCAGATATTTGCCACTCATGGCATCCTCCACCAACCTGTCATTTATAGGACAAGTGGTCAGTAAAACATAATCCATGCAAGTCAGAGAAGAGAAACACTCATAATAAATACAAACCCCAATTCCAGTGAAGTTGGGACATTGTGTAAAAAGTAAATAAAAATAGAATACAATGATTTCCAAATTGTTTTCAATCTATATTCAACAAAATGTACTACAAAGACAAGATATTTCATGTTCAAACTGATAAACTATTGTGGTTTTGTACAAAAATGCACTCATTTTGAATGTGATGCCTGCATCACGTTCCAAAAAAGGCTTAGCGGTCCATTTTCGTACACCTTCCAATAAAAATGATTTACTCACCTTAATGAGCACATACGTGATCACTTACATTTGTAAACATGTACATATGTATTTAAACACATACAGTACATGTCCCCCCCCTCCCCCCCCCCCCCCCCACACACACACCTTACAAGGCTCGAAATATATATTTTTCTTTGCAGAGTAGTTTTGTTAATAATTTCTTCATTTGAGGAGCCCGCCTCCCCTAGACCTGATACAAATCATTTTCCCAGTAATGAATATTTAAATTATGTACTGTATTACCACAGAACACATTCACTCCCATTGAAGCAGTGTCTCTGAACCCACCTCGTGCACTCACCAGCTGCGAAGTAAACATTGAATGGCGGCAGCAGCCGCACTAGAGCTGTTGCCAAATACGGCGTTTATGATAAACGAAGGAGAGTATGACAGCTGAACCCCGGCTGAACACACTATATACAAGCCTATGTTGGAGGATAAATGGTAAATGATAAATGGACAAACAGTGCCATTTTAATTCGAGGCTGATCTGTGCCGTTGGTTGTCCTATTAATGTGACTTAAACAGCAGGAAGGTGAATATAAAATAAAACTGTGGCCATAGCCAGGTATTCCTCAATTGTTTATAATCCTGGACTGTATATACGTGCATCTCAACAAAATTGAATATCATAGAACATTTCATTGATTTCAGGAGTTTATTTCAAACATTTAAGTTACATTTTTCAAATGATCCGTTTGCTTTATTGTTCCCTACACACTGACAGGCCACTCCCTTAAGTGCAAAGATAATGTTCAGCTTGATTAACATACGGTAATAAATTTTTTTAAACCCCTAGATTCCACCTGGGGTGAGGGGGGTACGATTATTATTCAATCCACAACTTTATCTGGATTCGCAACAATAAAATTCAATGGGTAGACAATGCTGTGCTCTGCGCTCTCCACAACGTTTTGTGGCAATGAATTATGTAGTTTATGAACTGAGCAACCCTCAATTAATGATCAAAACATCATTGCTTTACGTGACTGACTTCAGGAGGCGGTATTTACATTTAAATAATCCAAACCGTTGTTTTTTTAAGTGCTCAATAAAGTTAAGTCAACAAAACTTCACTGCAACAGTTGCACTAAAATATATATGTATTGTATAATGCTCAACATGAATGTGTAAACCCCAACAGACTTGTTAGAAAACCTTGAGTTTCCTTTCACAGTCAATATTTTGTACATCATATTTAGTTTTGCAATATTGCAAAGGTACATGCTAATGAATGTCTAGATTTGAGATGAATACATTTTAATTTGCAAGAAATTCAGAAAGTTTTAGTGCTGACTAAGAAATTTATAATATGTAGCTACCGCTATTTGAGGGTCACCTTCAAATGCTGTTTTTGATTTTTTTTTAAATCTATTATTTTTAGTTGGTGTGATGGTGAATATTGCTGCTGTGACAATCTCTTTGCCCCTCACAGGATGAAAAAAAGCATCCATGCATCCAAGCTGAATTTTCCAAGGGGAAGTACTTATTATGTCAACCACTGTATATTGGAATTCTTCTTGGTCTCTTAGTTCTTTGCAGAGTAGAAACAAGCTTTGTACACTTTTTATTATGGGGATTAAGTTAAAAGATGTACAATTTAATTCCAATTATTTTAGCTGATAAGAAATGCCTTTGTCTTACATTTGTCTGTCCTTGACTTCCTTGAAGGTCATAGAAGATCCATACAGAGTCAACTTCCACTGCTTTAACTCCCCCATGTTGGCACATTGTTGAGACAATGGTTCCTCTAGACGAGCACAGAGATTGGTCATTGTGAAAGGAAGTAGCTCATTACACGGAGCAACAAAATTGTGTGCAATCCAGAGCGTGTGAGACTTGCGCAGCCACAGCTTACTATGGTCAGATATCTTGAGGTGGTACTGGCCGTGAGCACTCTCTCCCCAGCAACGCACAGTGGAAAAGGTCCAGTCCCGGTACCCTCCAGAGTCTCTGTGTGTGAAAGAAGCACAGGCAGACCACAACATTAATTTGGTATGGTTTAGATGCTCTACTCATGTACAGTATTCAAAATATGTGAGTGTTGTTGCAAAGGGGGGTGGGAGGGTCACCTGTCAATAGCCCGTCGAGCCCCAATGACTGATGGAATCCCGCTGGGACAGAACAACACAATTTCCAGGTTGCCACGACAAGGGTGGTTTATTGTCACGGTAACGGCCACATGCTCCAGTGTCTGCATCCCGGACAGTGCCAAGTCAGCAGCAGTGACTGAGGGGGGAATTGGACAGAAAGTGGGTGTCATTCCTTCTCAACATACTGTACAGCTATATGTGCTATTGTACGTACCAAAATCAAGGCCCTGATTTGTTTACATTCTAAGTCAATGTTACTAATTTCAGTGCCCATTAACAATGTGTCCCACAATACATTACGAGTTTGTGATTCGCACACAACAATATCCAACCACTGGAGCACATACAGTATGTAAAACATTTTTTATGTATTATTATACATTTGGTATGCTTTGTAACCGTCGCTCTGAGGGAATTTGACACGCTTACTAGGGGAAATCAGTCAGGTAATACCATTAGGAAAACTACAATTGTAAAAATAGTATTTCCGAGATTCAAAGGCATTTTGCAACCGATGGAAAAGGTTGCTATATTTATACTGTATGTTTGTTCTTCAATGACAAATGTGCCACATCTGGCTCACAGTTGAGAGGTTAAGGGTCAAATTTCATGTATGCCTACTCATAACTGTACACCCATCAAAATGAATACAGATCTAAGCGTGTAATGAAGGTTCATTCTCAAAAGATTAATTACAACAATTCCCATTAAGTGAGCATTTCATCTTTTGCAATTCACGCTGGATAACATGAAATGCTATGGGCATAAAGAAAAATACAAGTTGTTTTATATCTTTTGTATCATTAGTATACATCACTCTACAAACACAAAAAGAGCAGTCAACAACTTCACAGGCAACCAAACTCAAGAAACCCAGAAACCCACAGTGCCACTTTACTGTATATGCCACAATCAGTTGGTATTAAAATGAAAAGAATTGCAAACAATGTAATTCTTTTTAAATTTACATTTTACACACTGCATTTGGATCGGCTGTTAATTAATTATTTGTGACAATCCGGATTGTGCCTCAAACGCTACACAGCCGTCGCCCAAGAATGAGAGGAAGACTGTCTCTTAAAAGTTACTACTTCCTTCACGATGACAACTAACAAGCTAATCTGGTCTTTGACCATGTAAGGTTGCAAACACCCTGGGGCTTGCGAAGGACATGATTTGATGGAGAGTATAAACATAGGTATAGACTTCGAGTCAATGGGTAGAAATTTTCAAGAAGGTAAGCGGCTCGGGATATGTAAACAAATGCAGGGGTGTGATTAATATGGCATAGATAGGAGACAAATTAACATTGTAGACATACACAGTTATATTTTCCACTGATTCAATTTGAGAAGGTTTAGAGAACAAATAATAATTCAAGTGTCGAGGTAAATGTGTAATATATGAGACCTAATGCTGAACACGCAGCGCCCTCTGGCAGTGGGCCTGACCACTAAAAGCCCATAAATGTGTGACAGTACAGACAGTTGAGGGGGGGAGGAAAAGATATGAGATAGGAAATGGTTCTGGTACAATTAGATCACACCAAGATCAATATGGGAAAAATTAAGCAATAACATGAGGGGATCTGAGTATACAATCCACAAGCATACAAAGAACAAATAAATAAACAGACTTTCTGACCTACAAATGCACAAAAGTAAGAGATAAGAGAACAAAGACACAAAGGCAATATGGGCATGTGGCTCAGTAAGTAAATGTGGACGCCTCAACACACAAACAGCAGAACATTGCCTTATATGGAGGCCAAGTCAGACTGATGAGAATAAAGGAGGGACAGGAGGGAGGTGGCTACATGGTGCAGTGTAGTAGTTAAACACCAAATGCAGAGCTGAGAAAGAACAGTGCAGCCACACATTACTGTACCTGTCCAGGTGTGAACCAGCTCCCTGGGATATAATGGAATGGACACTTTCTTCTCTATTACTGAGCTTTGATAGGACACAAGAAATGGCACTGGCTCCCACACCTGTAAACCACAGCAGAACAATAATATGCATTTCCTTGGTTGAACAATTATTAAAAAAATACACAGTGGTTGCTGTACCTTGGCTGCATTAACGAGTTTCCATGCATTGAGGAGTCCGAAACCATGCTGATGGCTGTGATGGAAACCTGCTCCGTTCTCCCTCCAGTCTGAACTGTTGTCACACTGTTATAACAGTCAAGGTTACCATTTTATTCTCATGCAGAAATATACAATTACAAAGAGGCATGTGCAGACATAGCTACAAGGTGGTGCTTTAGAACCTGCCCTTTTGCAGAGGACAAAGAAGTAGAGTTTTGGCTGCAGCCTTTCCCCCCTCCCTTCATTCATCACTATTAAAAACACTATGTCATCAACCCGCCCCACCCCCGCCCCAATTGAGCCGTACAGGTTAACTAATAGTGGAAAAATGTTTGTCTATCACAAAAAAACTGACATTTGTTAATGGTTAGCTCCTTATTTAATAGATGTATTATTTACTGTGTTGATTGTGAAAAAGTTAAATATATACTACTGTTTTATTTCTTAAATACATGAATCTTTTTGGCGATTGGGTGCCGTTTTTTTTTACTTGAAGACCTGTCTGTGCACATGCCTGTTTATAAATACTCTCCACTGATATACAGTATTGCTTAGAGTGGCACAAGGCATCAGAGGGTTTACCTTGGTGGCAGTGAAGGTGATTATGTGCTGGACGTCCCTCCAGCTGAGGCAGGGTCGGACCTGCAGCATGAGGGCCACCATCCCGGCTGCCAGGGGGGCGGCAGCAGATGTGCCAGTGTGGCCCTCTGTACAGCCTCTTCCCTGCTGCATGGACCAGTCCGATGTTACCTACAGAGACAGATGGGTTGATGCTATATATACCATGAAGATCCTTGTATGGTATAAATGGTGAAGCAGTGGTAACAGCTCTGCGACCAAACAGAAACTCAGAGAAGCAGCCTTTCTATCTATATCCATCACAGACCACCCAAATCACCCACTGTCCGTTCTCAGCAGTGACTTAACAACTCAACAGCTTTTGTCACAGATCTGTGCATCTTTAATGGGATTGCATTACAGTATAAAGACTCAGTAGTTATTGCTTGAACAAAAAGCCTTATCTCCAGAGAGTTTAAAGATGTACTGTTAACTGAAGTACTCAACAAGGACTCCTAAAAGTTTGAAGATCGATTGACAACTGTGGTAAGCGGAGCACATTTTACTTTTGACATTATCGACTAAGATTCAGAAGTTATTGGGTTCTTTCCTGGACAAACAACCATCCCTAAAGGTCTGTAGATGATCATACTGATTGAACAACATTCAGGAGGTCTAGCTTTTAAGAAGAAAGCATGCCAAGAACAGAAATGTGTCCAAGTAAAAATAAAGAGCCATAAAGTACACTTACTGTATCAGGGGGTCAGTGAGAGAAACTAACTTTATGATCAGGAGTGTATCCATCAAAATATACACGAAAGTAATGGGACGCAACTCCTAATAAATAAGGGATCAGAGTGCAACTCTTGCCAACTTTTACGCCAACTCCATTAAACACCTCCAGGATGAATGAACTACAACAGCAATTGTGCGGTCCTGTCACTGAACATCAGTGACCCCAAAAATGAAAAATGGAAACTGTAATGGCAGAAAACGGGAGGTCAAATCAACTTTTTCTTCCACTCTCAGTTCTCAGATTGCAATGCTTTTGTCTATGTAGTGTATAGTATGAGAGCTAAACTAACTTCTGATATATTACCCCGACAGTCAATTTATTGTAAAAAGCTGAAACCATTTTCATCTTGGTGGTGTGCAGTTAACAACAGGCTATTTGATAGAGGGAGGAATTCTGAGCACTCTTGGTGTTTACATGAAGAGTAAACACTCTTCCCTAACAGCTGTTCAAGCTGTTGAAGGTTTCAGGCTGCTAATTCCAGTGCTATGTTTGTTGTTGTTCAACAAGGCAACCTAAGTAGTTACACAAAAACACAACTCTATCATTGCATTCTATGCAAACAAAGAAGGTGTTAGTTAATTTAACTTAATCAGGACGGAACCTGTCAATTATCAAAAAATGATACGCTCAAAAAGACCTAAATCCAAAATGGACAACAAGGTTTAAAAGTGCACAGACATCACTTTTACCAGATACTCCTTTGTAAGCCTCCTTCCTGTAATGTGGCCAGTTATTATAGAATCCTAACATATATAATTCTTTGTATATGTGAATACAGCCTTTTTTATTTCAATCACAGTTATAGATTTGGGAAGACATCCATTCCTGTGTCAATTCCGATTGGGTCCAACAGTTAAATTAGAAAATGCCAGTGTGAGGTAAAAACTTAGACTATGAGTGCACTTGTGGCTCAGTCTCCTCTAGGGAAAGGCAATTTTGACAAATATCTTTTTCCTCAGGCAAAGACATTCCTCATCCAAACTGTTTCCATAGTGACAAAGGACAAACAGCACCAAATAAAATAGCTACTTTCTACACACCTAATCAGCATCTGAAGTATTTACAATAAATGCTAAACTGACTGTATTGGTAATGTGGTGACTGCTAAAAATACAGCGAACAAGCTTAACACACCAAACTTTTTCTCAATCAATTGTTTCAGATTTTAAGTCGATTGAAATAGCTATTAGTTGTCAGCTGTGTTTTCACACCACAATGTTTATCAATCGTATCATGGGCTCATGAAATTATCAAACTCAACTGTTACTTGGTGCATGCTTTTTTGTTATCGAGTAAGACTTACAATGCTCCTCAGCTTGTTCCCCCCGCTGCTAAAAGTAACAGCCAACATGGATGCACACTCTTCAGCGTAAAAGGGCATCCTACCATTCTCGTCAACAGCTCCTGCATCAGAGACAGTTTAATATAACCATTAGTAACAGACACACCTGGGACAATGTAAATGTACACTTCAAAGATGTACACTGAAAAATCTACTTTACCAATGGTGATGGTATAGATGGAGTTGGCATAACCGTCATAGTTGCAATTATCATTGAATTGACCTCCATTCCCACTGGCAACCACAAAGATGCTTCCAAAACCACGTCTTCCTGCAATGACCCCGTGCTGAAGTGCAGCCTGTGAAGAAAACTGGATTTAATTCAACTATACTGACTGTTCCTTTATACAGCCAAGATAAAACGGAAGCTGTGAAAACACACAAAAGCTGGCAGAGTAAATGTTGAGATGTATTGCCCTCTGCGGGAGAAAAATAACAGTGCACTGTATCAAAATGACCAGCCATCCCCTCACATTTATCTACTCATCTTCCATTACAGTTAAACCTCAAAATCCTGATCACAACCAGTTTTGGGAAGCTGGTCCACATCTCACTTTGAATTTGATTTGATTTTGAATAGCAAAGTGACAAGATTTCCAAAAATCATGTGGGTCAAAAAAAAAAAAAAGCCTTTTTAGGCAACATTTTTGTGTTTAGAAAATCTGGTTTAAAAACTCCTTCAAATTAGAGTAAACCAGTACAACTAGATTAACGTATTTTCCCGACCATAAATAACCCGCTCCACTTAACTGACTGGGAGCATTTCTTGACGACCCGCTGCTTATACAGAGGAAAAGCGGACGTGGCTGAGGACTGCTTGCGGACGCAAAGGGGGAAGGGTGCGCGTGACTGAGGACGCTAAAGGCACGCCCCCAGTAGGTATATAGCGCCGGTATGTGCATTGTGCAAAACAACATCGGTTTGGCTAACGACCCCCGAAAATGGCACCTACGAAGAGACACGCTTACGAAGCACAGTTTAAACTGCAAGCTATCAGTTACACGGAGGAACATGGGAATCGAGCAGCCGCGAGAGAATTCTAGGTAAACGAATCCATGGTTCGCAAGTGGAGGAAGCAGGAAAACGAGCTTCGCCAAGTCAAGAAGACGAAGCGGAGTTTCCGCGGAAACAAGGAGAGGTGGCCCGAGTTGGGAGACCAACTTGAGCAATGGATTAATGATCAAAGACCAGCCGGGAGAAGCGTCTCTACAGTCACCATTCGACTGAGGGCAATGATGCTTGCAGAAGAAATGAAAATCAAACATTTTCAAGGAGGTCCATCTTGGTGCTTTCGTTTTATGAAACGGCGCCATCCATCCATCCGGGCAAGGACTACCGTGGCGCAGCAACTCCCGGCGGATTACAAGGAAAACCTGGCCATCTTCCGCTCCTACTGCAGTAAAAAGATTGCAGACAAACACATCCAGCCCAACCACATCACCAACATGGACGAGGTGCCGCTCACTTTCGACATCCCGGTGAACCACACTGTAGAGAAGAAGGGGGCCACCACGGTAGCGATACGCACAACGGGGCACGAGAAGTCTCCTTTTACTGTTGTGCTTGGTTGCCATGGTAATGGACAGAAACTGCTACCTATGGTGATTTTTAAGAGGAAGACGCTGCCTAAGAAAAGTCGTACAGGGACCGAACAACCCGTATCAGGGGGTTCGGAACCCCATACTCCCGAAGCATCCCCCACAGGACTCCCCAAGAGACACGGTCGAACGCCTTCTCAAAGTCCACAAAACACATGTAGACTGGTTGGATGAACTCCCATGCACCCTCGAGGACCCTGCCGAGGGTGTAGAGCTGGTCCACTGTACCACAGCCAGGACGAAAACCACACGCGTCTGCAGTGATGCGGACTTTGTATCGGTCCATTGTGGTAAAGAAGGAGCTAAGGCAAAAGGCGAAGCTCTCAATTTACCGGTCGATCTACGTTCCTACCGTCACCTACGGTCACGAGCTGTGGGTCGTGACCGAAAGAACAAGATCCCGGATACAAGCGGCCGAAATGAGTTTCCTCCGCAGGGTGTCTGGGCTCTCCCTTAGAGATAGGGTGAGAAGCTCGGTCATCGGGGATGATCTCAGAGTAAAGCCACTGCGGGAGGAGCCAGATGAGGTGGCTGTGGCATCCGATCCGGATGCCTCCCGAACGCCTCCCTGGTGAGGTGTTCCGGGCACGTCCTATCGGGAGGAGACCCCGGGGACGACCCAGGACACGCTGGAGAGACTACGTCTCTCGGCTGGCCTGTGAACGCCTTGGGATCCCCCCGGAAGAGCTGGATGAAGAGGCTGGGGAGAGGGAAGTCTGGGCGTCCCCGCTAAAGCTACTGCCCCCACGACTCGACCTCGGATAAGCGGTAGAAAATGGATGGATAAATTAACAAAAAGAACAAAACAAGGTATAAAATTATGAAAGAAAGGTGTAATGCCTGGTGCCAGGGCAACTATGTACATCAGTGAAAGATAAATAGTTAATCACAAAACATAAATAAAAGCTTGGGTGACATATATAAGATGCAGTACATATACAGTAGCAGGAACAGAACAACTAATAATCCTAATATTTGAACATTCTTACCTTGCCCAAGGGATGAGGCCCATCCACTGTGTGTCCATCATCATCAGGACCCCAACTAGGAAGACACAATTTACACCACGTCCACAGTGTGTGATGGATTCATTAGTTTTAAAATTACATTTAAGACAAGAGAGACAAATTTGACAAAAGGGTCACAGTGACACACGTGTGCTACCTGCAGCTGTAGATGTCGTTGACTTGATAGTGTTTGTTGAAGGCTATGGCCTCCAGGCTATCAGTCAGTGGGCCGTCCAGGACCCTTATACCTGGGGTTGCAAAAGATCGATGTTTCAACCTACATACCTCACTCAACACATTCAAATGGAGCATTTACCACAAATTATATTTCTACTGTTTACCTGCCACCTTACTGCCATACGCCACCCCCACAGCACAAAAGCTGTTGTTTGGAACAGCAGCGATCTCGCCGGCACATCGAGTCCCATGGTGGTTGTCACTGTGCACGTCTGGGTGGGGCATAGGGTCGGGGTCATTGGAGTTCAGATCATAGCTGCCCTCTGGACTCTATAACATTAAATCAATTTGGGTAAATTGATGCGATTCATTTGAATATTCTTATGAAACAACTGAGAAAAGTACTTCTGGACACTGTGCAATAAATGTTACACATATATGTACACTGTAGAATCAATTTCATGCATGTTAACATGCGTACTATACATTGTTTATATTACAATCTACTTGCTTGTGGCGAACGGGAGTGACAGCATGTACGCTGTGATCGCAAAATCTATGATCAACTGGGGGAGGAAGGCTCCGGACCTCTTCTTTAACCGCTTCATACAACAAAGCATGTATGTATGCATGTATGTTGAATGTCTTTTAAGTTTATGATTATTTGTTTTGTTTCTCTTTTTCTTGTGACAGTGGTCTCTTCAAAAGAAAATTCAGCCCTCTGTGTGTTGATAATAAATTGATACCATACCATATTTACACCTCTCAATTTGTATTCATTGTTCAAATCTGACTTTCAATATGCAATATTATGCTTACATATGTACAAACTGGATGCACTGTATTATAATTCATCATTGTATAATTATGTAATCACTTAATATTATGCTTCCCATTTTGCCAAAATATAACTGTAGCATAACCTACATGCTGCGTGTTCATGTGTGACTATTGCTTCTATGATAGGTAGCTCATATGCAGTATTTATATCATTCTATCTATATTCTAATTGGCCAGCATCTTAATGACACAATCACAACTAGAATGGCACTCTGTCCAAGGAAAATAAACTCTGACCTATTATTGCAAACATGCCTCAAGAAAAAATAAAGCATTATGCTGAGGAAAAATGCAGCAACAAAATCATCTCAAAAGCTGCAAAATGCAATTTTTTTTAATTTGATGCATAGAATAAGTCATTCAAAGATGGGAGTTTGATGTCCACCTTGATAGTAAAAAGTAACTTTCATTTAGCAATCGGACTGAAATGAAATTGCAGTGACTGTTGTTAAAGGAATGAATTAACAGTTACTCACATAATTGGGTTTTAGGTCTTGATGGGTGTGTTGTACCCCGTCATCTACCACCACCACAGTAACTCCCACGCCAGTAATGTTGCGCTCCCATATCCCGGTCACATTGATGTCCATGCCCTTGTTTACATCATTGTGCTTCAATACAAGCATATCATGTAAAAGGTGAGAGAGATTCATTTAATCAAGGAATAGGTTTTGTTTGAAGACAAGCTGAGCTAATAATGTACATATACTAAGGGTTTTTATCTGTGCCTTTTCAAACAAGTTGTACTTTGCACTACAAGCATTTAAAATTTCCCTTTGTATAGCAAGCACATTGCTAATTTATTTATACAGAACACAGTATCACACAGTAAGATGCACAGAACACAGTATCACACAGTAAGATGCATATATACTATATTATACAGCCTCACCAGGTGCCACTGTTTAGGGTATCGTGGGTCATTGAAAGCCATAGATCTTTTCGAACGACTGAGCACTCGCTCCTGGGAGTACCAAAGGACATTAGGGTGGCTTGCTAGCACATTCCCAGGGTGGAGACTATTCCTCCAAACATTATCACCAGCTTGAGAAGAGCACAGTAAGTAGTGGCCTTCTAACTGTCCAATCTGGCCCTGGTTGCGCAGCCCAGCCTGTCTTGCTACCTAGAATGGTGAAAGTACAGATCAGAAGTACAAATGCAACTCACCCCAAATTAAAACCACTGCAGCTGCTAATTGGTGATGTGAGACAATATCACACGTCAAACTATAAAGTAAAAAAATTAAGTCCGAAAAGTTAGAGAACTGTGATTTCCAGTTAATAATGACTTTGGTGTAACACTCCAAGTACAGCGTCCTGTTAAATCTACTCCTGACCAATAATTTACAGGAATGAGCAGGCAGATGATGTCGACGTTTCTTTGCCTTGCACCATGAACCATTTTCTTGCTGTGGTAGTGGATGTGGTCGTCTTATTTTGAATGTGTATTGATTTTGGCCTAAAACATGCTGCAGGAAAATAATGGTGTAGTGCTGGCAAAATAAAAGCCGGAAAGATGTAGGTGCTGCATGCTATAGAATGCTTCCAATACTTTTCTAAATTACTATTTATTATTTAATAAAGAACAAAAGGAATCTGTGTAGTTTCCATCTCTTGGCAAGCATGTGTTCCAACGCACATACCTGTAACCTCAAACACTCATATTGTGCGTTTCCCCTCTACACGTATGTAAAACGGTGTCCTAATAATGTGCCACAATGTTCGAATATGACATACTGATTATCTCATATCACCCACTGAAAAATGCTCAATAAATATGCCTTTGTAGCTGTTCAAAACATCACACATACAGTGGTGAGAAAGTGTTTGCCCCCTTCCCGATTCTTTTTTGCATGTTTGTCACACTTGAATGTTTCCCATCATCAAACAAATTTAAATATATTAGTCAAAAACAACACAAGTAAACACAAAATGCATTTTTCTTTTTTAAATTAAGTTTTTTATTATAAAGAGAGAAACAAATCCTAATCGACATGGGCCTGTATGAAAAAGTGACTGCTGTAGAAATAAAGAAATTCATCGAAGGTGACCGTCTTCGTTCACTTCCGGTTTAGTCCGATTGACGTGTAGAGTCAGAATCAAAGTAATTTTGTCTCGAAAAGGGCACCACATCTCTGTTTATAGGTGTAACATGTAGGAAAAGCGACGAGAAACCAGTTATCAGTCTCATAATACAAAGGTTGCTACATTTTATGAAATACGAGTCAGAGAGTACACAGGCTTCATTATTAAACTCAAAACACAGCTAAGAGTCGTATTTTATAGAATATTTAATGAAATATAGGAGGGACCTATATGTAAACACAGACAGTTCTAACTACAGAAAGAAAATAATGGTGAAATAAAGAAAAACACGCATACGAAAAGGGAAATAGAGCATCGTATGTTGCGGGGCTAAAGTAAATGTGAGCGTTTAGTGCGTTGAGTCAAAGCGAGAGCAAAGTTGGGATTTTGTGTGAAGCTACCAATTTCCCCAAAATTAATAGGCAATAATATTGTACAGCCTAGCAACGCATGTTGTGGTAGTCATGACCGTAGGTTCGTTGGTCTGTGGGGATGATCTTTTCTTCCTTGCATCTCAGGAGGAAAATGAAGCAGGTTTAGTGGAAGAAAAAGGATGCATAAAAATAAAACAAAAACAAAAGTGGCAGAGGAAGAAAATTTGTAGTCCCCTCGGGCTGCGCTCATAACTTTCCTGCCGATTGAACTGGTGGCGGGCCCAGCTCCTGCTCTCAGCTGCGTGCGTGACCAGTATGGGATGCCAGTAGTTGCTTGCTGAGGCTCCCCCGACCGAGTGCGCTAGGAAAAACAATTGAAGCCGCATGGCCAGCTTCTTTGATCGAAAACGCCATCGGCTTAGTTGAGGTGGGCGCACGTGGTGGCCGGAGGACAAAAGAAAAGAAAGGGTGAGGGGGTTGGCCGAAGCCCCCCCTCCTCCCGGTGGCTGGAGAAATTAGCCACCAGGACCAGCAGAGAAACAGGATACAAGGGGGTAAGACACAAGAGAGAGCGAAGAAGCGGGAGTCAAATGTTAAATATTCAGGAGGCGTGTCCAAGAAGACTGAGGAAACTGGAGAAAGACCACACCCATCAGCTTGAATCTAGTCTACAATTTTGACCCATAATACGGGTTTAAAAATCATTAAAACACTCCCAACTCTGTACGCTTACTAATAGATCAAGCATATAGAATGATTTTTTAATTTTAGTCTTGGGAAATCAACTGCTTATGGTTCAATGAAACACTTCATGCCGTTGGGCTTCAAATCAAGACAAACAGTTCTCAAAATCTCACAGCTGCACCTGTAAAGTTGACACACTGACACAGACATCAAGGCATACATTTGGAATATTTCTGGAGCATCCGTGAAATATCAAAACAGACATTTTATCTTCAGTTATAGAAAGCCCTCAATGGAAGCCCACATCGCAGTCAGTAGTTCTCAAACACCAGTGTGGGGGGGGGGGGGGGGGGGAACGCCCATGTTACAACAATTGTTACTATTGGGCATTCGGTGGTGCCTTGCGTGCATGTTTGAATATTAAGCAAATAGTTCATTGCTGTATTTGCGTTCCATTGTCGATCTGTCCCAGCTTGTTCTTATTGGAGAGAGGATCCCCCAACCTTTTGGTCGCCATCTTCAAAAGAAGGAAAGGACTCTTTTGAAGACGGGAATCAAGATTTGACAGGAAGCTGCTAATTAGGTTAAGGTCTTTTAATGGCTGTCTTGGACAGCAGGACGGCTTGGAAGAATGCAGCTTATCAAGTTGCGGGGGAGTCACTGTGGCTCCACAGGAGCATGTCTGCCACATGCCCCTGTTAAAACATAACTGTAGTTTATCATACTAGAGTTCAATTTATCTCACCACACCCAGGCCTGATACTGCCAGACCTGTTCTTAAGAAATCACTTAAATAGGAGCTGCCCGACAAAGTAGACCAAAAGATCCCCAAAACCTAGACATCATGCCATGCCAGAGTAGCATCTGCTCCATTTGCACACTGATTGAGGAGTATCTGTAACATTTGCACAACCGACATTGTCCCAGATGATCGCACTACTCGTCACTTTAAACCGCATACACTCGAAGTCTCAGCGCCCTTTGCACAATGGTCATTGCACCGGACTATTGCAATATTAGTCGTTCGAACTGCTCTAAGTGCTAGAGGACTCTGCATCTTTTTGCACAATTGTTTTTTGTCAATGTCTTTATGTCCCCAAAGTGTTCTGTAAATTGACTGTTTGTTGTACTAGGGCGGCTCCAACTACCGGAGACAAATTCCTTGTGTGTTTTGGACATACTTGGCAAATAAAGATGATTCTGATTCTGATGATGTAAAGACATTCTGAAAAAAAGTAATTGAGATATATCAGTGTGGAAAAGGTTGTAAAGCAATTTCTAAAGATTTGGGATTCCAGCAAACCACAGTGAGAGCCATCATCCTCAAATGGACAAAACATAGAACAGTGGTGAAACTTCCCAGAAGTAGCCAGCATACAAAAATTACCCAAAGAGTGCAACAACAACCCATCCAAGAGGTCACAAAAGATTCCACAACAATATCCAAAGAACTGCAGGGCTCACTTGCCTCAGTTAAGGTCAGCGTTCATGACTCCACCATGGGAAAGAGATCGGGCAAAAACGGCCTGCACTGCAGATTTCAAAGACAAGATTTGCCAGAAGACATCTTGATGCGGCGGCACGGTAGCCGACTGGTTAGAGCGTCAGCCTTAAAGTTCTGAGGCCCAGGGTTCAATCCCCGGCCCCGCCTGTGTGGAGTTTGCATGTTCTCCCCGTGCCTGCGTGGGTTTTCTCCGGGCACTCCGGTTTCCTCCCACATCCCAAAAACATGCATGAATTGGAGACTCTAAAATTGCCCGTAGGTGTGAATGTGAGTGCGAATGGTTGTGTTTGTATGTGCCCTGCGATTGGCTGGCAACCAGTTCAGGGTGTACCCCGCCTCCTGCCCGATGATAGCTGGGATAGGCTCCAGCACGCCCGTGACCTTAGTGCGGAGAAGCAGTTCAGAAAATGGAGGGATGGATGGACATCTTGATTCTCCCCAAGACTTTTGGGAAAATACTCTGATCTGACGAGACAAAAGTTGAACTTTTTGGAAAGTGTGTCCCCCATTACATCGCGCGTAAAAGTAACACCGCATTTCTGAAAAAGAACATCATAACAGTAAAATATGGTTGTGGCAGTTTGATGGGCTGTAGCTGTTTCAGGACCTGGAAGACTGTGATAAAGGGAACCAGAAATTCTGCTGGCTACCAAAAAAAATCCTAAAAAGGAGATTGTCTAGCCATCTGTCCGTGACCTCAAGCTGAAACGAACTGCAGCAGGAAAATTATCCATAAAACACCAGCAAGTCCACCTCTGAATGGCTGAAGAAAAATAAAATGAAGACTTTGTAGCGGCCTAGTCAAAGTCCTGAATCCTATTGAGATGCTGTGGCACGACCTTAAAAAGGCAGTTCATGCTCCAAAGGCAGTGTGGCAGAATTAGAACAATTCTGTGAAGTTGAGTGGGGCACAATTCCTCCAAAGGGCTGTAAGAGACTCATTGCAAGTTATTGCAAATGCTTGTCGATGCTGCTTAGGGTGGCCATAACCTTTTAACACAAGGCCATGTAGGTTTGGATTTTTTCTCCCTTAATAAAAAACATTTAAAAACTGCATTTTGTGTTTACTTATGTTGTCTTTAATATTTGTACTTATAATTTGTTTGATGATGGGAAACATTTAAGTGTGACAAACGTGCAAAAAATAAGAAATCATTAATGGGCAAACACTTTTTCACACCACTGTTTAAGTATTCCCTAATTAGCAGCAGACAACAGTTAGTTGGCATTGCACTGTCATTATATTGAAACAGTACCTGGTTTGCAATTATATCAAGTTCCTCAGAATGTTGATCCTCATGATGTGTGTCAGCATGGAGCCGGACAGCCCATGACTGACCTGGATCGCAGGACGGTGATGAAGGTGACTGGGGATAAGGAAATGACGGGGCGACAGATGGCAGATGAGTCACAAGTAAAAGACCAAAAGAGAAGAGAAAGAGGAGGAAAAGTAATGTGGTAAAATGGAGAGACGCCATCACAACAGGGGATGACCACAAGGGCCAAACGGACAAGCCCTCCTCATCTGAATCACAAGCTAGATGTGAGGAAAAAAGAGAAAAGACAAAAGTCCCGGTCAGTGGCAATCTCTAAATAAGGGCTGGATCAGCATACAAACTATCATAATGCATTCAGAGGTTGACTAAACAAATTCAACCCCACTTAAGAGGGGTTATACTAATGTGACATTAACATGAAAAACATGTTAATGTCACATTTTAGCCTCTTTGCATCATGCTGTATAGTCCGTCCAGTGTCTGTACGAGAGACCCTTTCCAATAAATTAGAATATCATGGAAAAGTTGATTTCAATAATTCCATTCAAAAAGTGAAACTTTCATAGATTATAGATTCAGGGCCCACAATTTAAACAATTTTAAGTATTTGTTTATTTTTACATAATTTGGGTTTCCAGCTCATAAAACCCACAAAATACGGAATTAAAAAAAAAAAATAGAAATGAGAAATAATTTCAGTTTTTGGAGAAAAATATAAGCAAGAAATTAGGGTTACATTAAATCAAAATACGGTGCATTCAAAAGGATATGTTAATCTTCACTACTTGGTTGGGAATCCGTTTACTTTAATCACTGCCTCGATGTGCCCTGGCATTGGGGCAATCAGCCTGTGGCATTGCCTGGCAGTTATGGAAGCCCAAATTTCCTTGATGCATGCTGTGAGTTTGTTTTTGGGTCTGGTGCCTCATTTTCCTCTTGTTAACACCCCATAGAGTCTCAATGGGGTTTAGATCCGGCAAGTTGGCTGGGCAGTCAAGCACTGTGATGGCATGGGCATCAAAGCAGGTTTTGGTGCTTCTGGCAGTATGGGCAGGGGCCAGGTCCTGCATCGCCATACAGATCCTCAGCAGAAGGAATAATGAAGTACTCTAAAACACTCTGATAGACTGTTGTGGTGACCTTGGATTTAAGAAAGCAGTTTACCAACAACTGCACTGGACATTGCACCCCAAACCAAGACTGTGGATATTTCACACTAGACCTCAAGCAGCTGGGGTTCTGTTCTTCACCAGTCTTCCTCCCAACCCTTGGACCTTGATTCCCGAATGAAAGACACACTGTACTTTCAATCGGAAAAGAGGACCTTGGACCACTGGCCAACAGTCCAGTCCTTCTCCTTGGTCCAGTTGAGACGCTTCCTACGTCGGCTCAGGCTCAGAAGTGGCTTGACCCGAGGAAACCCGACAGTTGTAGCCCATCTCCCGGATGAGTTGGAATGTGGTGGTTTTTGAAGCTGTGATTCCCGCCTCATTCCACTCTTTGTGGATCTCTGCTAGATTCTTGAATCTTCTCTGTTTGATAATCCGCTGAAGCCCATGGTCATCTATTTTGCTGGTGCATCTTCTCCTGCCACATTTTGTCCTTCCACTCGACTTTCTTTTGATATGCTTGGACACAGCACTCTGTGAACAGCCAGCCTCCTTAGCAATGAATTTTTGTGGCTTTCCCATCCTATGGAGGCTATCAGTGATGGTCTTCTGGCCAATTGTCAAGTCTGCAGTCTTCCCTATATTGAACCCAACTGAGACAATTGAACCAAACTGAAGCAATTTAATGACACCTGCAGAAACCTGTGCAGGTGCTTTGAGTTTAGTAAATGATTAGTGTGTGACAGTTTAAAACATTTATGGCCAGCCAAATTTGGGTTGATTTCTTCACAGTATTCTATTTTTTTTAATTCCTGATTTTGTGGGTTTTATGAGCTGGAAGCCCAAATTATTTTAAAAACAAATAAATACTTGAAATTGTTTGAATTGTGGGCCCGGAATCTACAATCTATGAAAGTTTAACGTTTTGAATGGAAATAAATACAATTTTCAATGATATTCACATTTTTTTGAAAGAGTATCTCATAAGTCAAATGACATTCACCAGAATTCGAGTCGTTCAACAGTAACAGTATATGGACTCAATATATATTGGTTAATCTAACAAGCACACGCTCCAAAAACACGTGGTACTTTAAAATATAATTTCTCATATACAACTAGAGACACAGGATATGTTCAAAAACGTGTTTTGACACCGTTATCTTTTGGAGTTTTGAAGCTACAAGCGAGCATATCTAGCTCCCAATTTAGCCGTTGCTATATTTGGTTTATGCTCGGAAGACAAGTAAGACAACAAGCAAGTTAGACAGCTAACTGCGATAAGGAAGCTGGTGTTCGGTAAATACCGATACAAGTGCGGAAGTTTATCAGCATGCTGTAGAAAAACAGTGAAATCGTCGAGCGTATGAGTGTAAAAGCGGCGTCCATTTCCTTGTCTTTCAACCCATAAACGAGTAGTCACTGTAAATTACAATTTAAAAGCTATATCGTCAAATACCTTAAAATCCAACTCCTTCCTCTCATGTGTTTCTGGTGAAATGTATGAGTACTGTACCCTGATGATGTACTCAAATGATCAATTGTGTTAGTCAATTCCGCAATCTGTGAACACACTGAACAGGTCGCTACTTGTACGTCTGACGACACGACATACGGATGTGCGTCGCAAGTAAACGTCATACGCGTCCCCTGATTGGCCAAAACATATATACGTCACGGCTAACGTGACGTACCAACGGCTACGTTGGGGAGGTTGACGTTACCGTCAAAGACAATGCATAGACATTGAAAATATGCCGTAACTTGCTCAATTCTCAACGAAGCTTTCTTTCGTTTTCAGGACACTCCAAATTGTTTTATTGGCTATGCCCAATGTTTGTGCAATAGCTTGAATCGATTTCCCTCTTCTCTCAGCTTCAAAATGATTTGCTTTCTCCCACAGACAGCTTTCTGGTCCAAATGTTTGCTTAACAGAAAATGCAGTTTTCACAGTTGAAACACAAAGCCAAAAACAAGCACTATCTAATGTTTAAGCAATCAATCTAAATGTCAACAGCTGAGCAACTAGCAACAACCATCAGTCACAAGCTCCATTACTTTTTGCTCACTTGAAAAGTGGGTGGCTTCAAACAAAATGTGTTCTGTCCTGAGTTGTTTAACACATCTAGATGTGAATACCAGGAAATAAAAGCTGGAATTCTTTACTTTTGTCTCATATTCATCTTTTGATCTGAAACCCAAATGTCTTCAGCATACAACAAAAACAAAGCACATGACCTTGCCGCTCCAACACTTTTGGAGAGGGCTGTATCTTTCACTCTCTGGTGGACACTAATTACAATTGAGTTGCACTCAAATTGCTTTTTCAGGACAAAGATGGACAGATGTAATGGTCAAACGTTTTTGTAAAAGGTAATTTTCCATGCTTTGCTCTCTGCATTGCACTCATTTGTGGAACCTTAAGCCACACAATACTCCGGCATCTTCGTACTTCAGGTGCTGCTTGACTGTAAACAAAGCAATTTCTTGTAAAAGCCGCAATTATTAAATTACCCACCTCTTGTATCATAACTACATCTCTGATATTTTTTACAAACCGATATGTGTCAAAATCGTTAAGAATTCAATGAGTTAGGGTTAATTTATTGGAGCCAAACAGACTCAAAGTGAATGAAAGAAACGGCTGGGGAGTCCTGGTTCAAGATGGCGTTGCCGTAGGTATGCAAGTCTAAAGGGGTGTGTCATCTTCCTATTCTAACATGTGGGTTGAAAATAATTAAAAAAAAAAAAAAAATCCAAAATTAGTTAATTTTTATTAACTAATAATGTTATAATTCAGTAAAATTGTTGTATTCTGGGAATTTAGGAAACCTACAAAATGCAACAGTTCATAATTATTTCGTTAATATAATTTGAATCTACGTGTAGTCCATTGTCCAGAAGTTGTAAATGTTTCTGTGCCTTCACAGGTCTGAGTTTACATCGAAATACGCGTTTTTATATTTTGATGGACTAGTTGCACTGTGCACGACAAAAATGTTATTACAAGTACATACACAATGAGAGGTGACACACATATTCAGGGATAAAATGTATTTGGGTAAGGATGCCACAAGACTTTAATTTAAAATATCATCACTTCCAACACTTTGTATATATATTTGAAACATTTGCATATTTCTGGAGCTTACCATATGCTGTGCCTGCACATACTTTTCTTGTAGTGCAAAAACAAAAATAAATAAATAAATAACTATGACAGAATCTGTACTTTATTAGAACATGGGGGTACAGTATGCCGGTAGCTGAACTCGAGTCATTCATAACATTTTGAGCTGGTTTTCCAGCCTCTTAAAAAACGTTCTGAATTGAGTTGGGCTGGGTCTGTGTAATGAAAAAAGCCCTATAGGTTTTAGATTATGACATTTCAGAAACAGTATCGATGATGTGCAATACTTCAGATTTTCTTTGCAACAATAACAAAGTATTTCAGCACAAACTGAAGATCTGAAAACAAAGTTTATGTACAATAGACACTTGAGCTTACAATATAACAAGTGACATCAGATACTGACCTGGTGTTCAGTAGTTTCAAGCAAAACAGATTACAAGGTGATATAATTAGACTTTTTAAGTTTTCAGTTTGTCATAAGAATTCTTTGGTGGAGTGTGTGAAATAGTGTTATTAATAATAATAAAATTATTAATATACACTATTATATAATTTTCAGTCGTGTAATTTTCATTATATCTATCTGAATACTTTTCACGAGTACAGCTACACGCGAGAACGCACACACACGCAAACATGCTCACATCTCATTGCTTTTCACCATAATCAACTAACAGTAGATCTAAAAACACACCAAAACCACACATAGTCATGCCATTGTGCACAATGTCAATTATGGCTTGCTCGACTCTGTAAACATCCCAGTCAAATCATTGTATAAAGCATTATTATTTTTCGCTTGGGTTTCAAATCTAATAAATATCTGTTTCTAATTAAGTATTTATTATAAATTGATATATAATAGCTACTGAATGCTATTTGTTTCCCTTTTTGGCTTCTGTTCATATCATAGGTCGGATCTGCATAATAGCCTGCATGAGACGGGAACTATTCTATTTGTTCGAGATAATCCCTTCAGTATGCGTAAAAAGTGCCACATGAGAGTAAGATAATTTTTGCCATCACAGGTCTGTGTCTTATCGTAGGTCATATCTTTCAAATTCCTTATTTTTCTCACAATTGCGTCTTCAATTATTTTTGCTTTGGCTTACAGACAGCCTTCAGTTATAAGTAACAGCAGTTTATCTTCGCAGCTGCATCACCATGACAACCACCCATAACATTTCAAAGTACAATAAAAATGGAGCAGTCCAGGTACCAGAAGCAGGAGTCAAAATATGTGTTATCGTACTGTGTATTTACTTCATATCTGCATCTATTTTCCAGATTATATTGCTGGAAAATATTTTACATTGTAACATTGTACACATTCCATTCCTTTTCTATGTTTCAAGTTGAGGGCTCCATGATTCCAGGAGTCCTCCAGTTCACTTAAGAAGTGATATGTCATCAGAGAAGTCCCCATGTGGGTGAAGGCAGCGAGCAAAGCGCCACTGGCACACCATGAGACACAATGGCAGCATAAATAGAGCACAGATACCCGCCATGATGTAGGCAATAGTCATAAGAGTGGACTCGTCTGTCTGGGGGATGTTGTAGCCACAGTCCTCCAAGTCGATACCATAGAACGGGCCTTCCACAGAGGTTGTGCGAAACTCATCATGAACTGGAAATGGTAGAAATGGGTGGCATGTTATTAGGAGAAAAAAATAAAAAAGCTTATTTGACATACAGTGCCGGGGAAAAGCTTTTGCCCCTTTCCTGATTTCTGATTGCATATGTATAAGATTTAGAAAACCCAATTCCAATGAAGTTGGGACACTGGGTAAAACGTGAATAAAAACAGACTACAACGATTTGTAAATGATTTTCAACTTATAATCAATTGAATACACTACAGAGAGAAGATATTTAATGCTCAAACTGATGAACGTTATTGTTTTTTTTTTGCAAATATTCTCTTATTTTGAATTTGATGCCTGCACTATGTTCCTAAAAAAGCTGGGACAGTGGCGACAAAAGACTGGGAAAGTTGAGCAATGCTCAAAAACACCTGCTTGCAACAATCCACAGGTCAACAGGTTAATTGGAAACAGGTGAGTGTCATGATTGGGTATACAATGAGCATCCCTGACAGGCTAAGGTTGAGCATCCATCCATCCATTTTCCCAACCGCTTATCCTTTAAAAAATAAAAATCCATTCTCTTTCAAGCCCTCACCTCCACATGAATCCATCCTGTCTTACTCACCGTGACAGGTGCTGACAGCAAAACCGATTAGACTCTTCTCTCGATCAAACACCACATAGAAGCCTTCCATAATAACTGCCCCCATCACTGTGCCAGTGCTAGATGGAGACATGGCAAACTTATAGCAGTCTTCCTGAGCCGAAGCTACATCCTCAACTGGCCGGAGGTATTGCTGTATGGAACACAAAGACAAAAATGTCTCTAATGATATTTCTATAAAGTAGAACACTGAACAGTTAACAGCGATGTGGCTTGAATGTCCACAGCAAAGTTTGGAGAGTGGAAGAGGTATAGCTGTGTCAGTTACATTAGCGTGACGTCATACCAATCCATCCATCCATCCATCCATCCATTTTCTGAGCCGCTTCTCCTCACTAGGGTCGCGGGCATGCTGGAGCCTATCCCAGCTGTCATCGGGCAGGAGGCGGGGTACACCCTGAACTGGTTGTCAGCCAATCGCAGGGCACATACAAACAAACAACCATTCGCACTCACAGTCATGCCTACGGGCAATTTAGAGTCTCCAATTAATGCATGTTTTTGGGATGTGGGAGGAAACCGGAGTGCCCGGAGAAAAACCCACGCAGGCACGGGGAGAACATGCAAACTCCACACAGGCGGGGCCGGGGATTGAACCTGGGTCCTCAGAACTGTGAGGCTGACGCTCTAACCAGTCGGCCTACCGTGCCGCCTCATACCAATCCACAAAGAGTAAACATACATAGAATTCAACAAAGAAGAAAAACACAACAAGTGAACAAAGAATAACAATAGAGGACATGCAGCATTTTTTGTTTGCATGTTCCCATTTATTACAAGCGGACAAGATTTGTTTGAGAAACGGCATGTCATGCGTATTTCTCATTCCACTCCTGTTGTCACAAAAATTGCAATTTTCTGTTGACCAATCAGGAGACACCAGTGGGTCTGGCCACTGGGTCTGTGGTACCATACTTTTGTCGTGATCCCAAATACAGTGTTAAAACAGAAGTATTATTTTATTACCCTTCCTATGAGGTAGGCATCAGTTGTTTTAACTTTCAGAGATACAAGAGCAGAGGCCACATGTGGTGAAGACAACTGTTCGGTATCTTTACCTGCGGCAGAATGGAGATTCTAAAGGACTGGTTACGGTTTTCACTCATCAGATAGAGAGAGATGACTGGGAAGATGTGCCAGGGTGTAGTGCCGGCCTGCCAACACACCAGCTGTTCACCAAGCCAGAAACCAGATGGAAACTGTTCTGTCTGAAATACAGGTCAGGAAACATGGACAATCAATTTGATCTTCTTAAGTACATAGTAGAGGCAGGAGCAGAAAAGGAAGACACCTGTAATAATACTATTTGAAAGCATCTACTGTAAATTCAACCTTCTACAGTACCCATAAAACGTTTGTACACACTATTATGCTACATGTACAAACATTTGACTGGTAAAATGTACATTTAAGAACTATTACATAAAATCTGACTGAATTCAACTAAATAATTCATAAAACATTAAAAATATACTTTAGAAATTGAAAACCTTTCCAAACATTTTCTAAAATGGGAGAAAATATATCAAAATTGAACAAAATAATGCTATCATCTGCTTTAATCCGAGTGCCTGATAACAAAGGAATGATATTAAGGTGTTATGATGCATATAGACAGGGGATTAATTAACATTATATAAAGTGCATTAGTGTCCAGCAACTAAGTCATCAAAACAAGGAACTCTACCAGTGTCATATGCAAGAAACCAGCTGAATTCAGTCTGTAGGTCAGCTCATTTATCAGTTTTTCCCTTCAATTTCCTAATCTGAATCAGAATCAGAATTTCACACCAATCTGTAGACAAATTCAATAACACGGGACTGACTGAGGAAGCTGCTTCAATAGCCTTGACAGCAGCCTGGAAGACTTTTCTGGGCAGTCGAAGGTTGGTGGTGCCACTGTCCACAATGCTCTTATCGTAGTTATACTGCCAAGGAGAGGAAAATCACAAATCATAGCTTTTACAATCAGCAGCACACTACTACATACTTGTATCTTGACT
Organism: Phycodurus eques; assembly: GCF_024500275.1. Taxonomy (NCBI): domain Eukaryota; kingdom Metazoa; phylum Chordata; class Actinopteri; order Syngnathiformes; family Syngnathidae; genus Phycodurus; species Phycodurus eques. Next base: position 7,294,806 of record NC_084531.1, read on the forward strand.
TAATGCAGGCATCATACCTCCTTACAGTCCATGTTGAGGTCCTGTCCATTCACCTCAATACGCACAATAATGACCTCATAGTACCACTCCCTACGGATGGGAGTATACCAAAGCTCGCCCACATACAGGGATGTATCTATGCCTCCAATGATCTAAAGAGTAAATGTTATACTGTGTTGGCCATGCATCTGGTACTAGATGATGTAGTGTTTGTATCACTGCGTATCTCTCACCATGCTGCCTCCAACAGTAGTGCTGCCAAGAGAGTAGTTTTGGGTAAAGCCAGCACCACAAAGCTGGAGAGAGAAGAGGTTGGGGACAGGCGTCTGGCGAACCAGGGAGTCAAAGAAAGGCTCTAATCGCTCGTCAGGCTGAAGAAAGACATATGTAGAAATTTACTTGCAAAATGTTTTACATTTTAGTCTTTGTTTTAATATATAGTATTCATTGCAAAAGATATCAAGGCAGCAGTAAACTGCTGCTTGTTCCTGCCTTAATAAAGCACTTTGCGGCCATAGTCTATAAAAAGGGAGAATGGATAATTGACCCAATTTCCTGGATCAACATTAAGGAAAATTAATGATAAGAGCCCATACCCGTGCGATATCTGCATAGGCCAGTCCAAGGATTCCTTCCCAGTTGGATCCATTGATGAAAAAGTGATCAGATTGGGTGATTGCAGCTATGTTGGCACAGAGCGTGGCATTAGGACCGTGTGGAACAGAAACTAGATCGGTACCCAACTCGCCTTCCCATCGACCTTGGGTATAGGGAACATACACGCTCCTTCCAAGGTCACGGTAAGAGGTCGAGCTGTGAATGCACAGAGATACAGTATACTGTATATTTACCGATGTTCATCAAGTGCATGGACTGGAGCAGTGTGTACTGTAAGCCATGCAAACAAAATTAAGACAGTTGAAGTAGGGCTGGTCGATTAATCAATCTGAGATTAATTTGGGTTTGTATTTTTTTCTTTCCAGAATTTTTTTTTTGTGGCCTTCATAGTTCAAAGCACATTCCCACTAATGTGGACTGCTTTCAATAGCAACATGGGTGCAAACCAAGCAGGAAAGCCCAATCAAAGGTCAGTGTTGCACAATCACCGCCTTTGTCACTATATTTATTTGTGCTATGAACGAATCAGTAGGAATTTGGATTGACGAGCAAATTCCAATGAAAAAATAAATCCCAAATAATAATTTTCGCAGTTAAATGAAAACAGATCTAAGTACGTATTTTATTCTGAGAAGAGCTGCAATACTTTTGTTTACTTCTGTCGCCATTTTGACTAATTGTGCATGCGCATATGGACAGTTGTAGCCAGAGTTCATGGAGTTCAGTAGTCTCACGAATAGCAGTGCTCTCCCCCGAGGCAAAAAGCGTCGCGAAACGAGGCGTCCTATTGCCGTGGGTAGCTGCGCGGATCATGACAGACTGCGACCGCAGCAGATGCATTGGATAATGTAATGCAAGATTCATTTATCATGGCAGATCAGAATCAGAATCAGAATCATCTTTATTTGCCAAGTATGTCCAAAAAACACACAAGGAATTTGTCTCCGGTAGTTGGAGCCGCTCTAGTACAACAACAGACAGTCAATTGACAGAGAACACTTTTGAGACATAAAGAAATTGACAAAAAAACAGTCACTGAGCAATAAAGGGTTGCCAGCTATCTGGTAATGCCGGTACATTTTTTCATATAAATATGTAGTTACCTCATAATTACATTCACACAACTAATGGATGACTACCTAGTTTTGAAATCAGAAGTCAAGGATAATAGTTTATTTAACTATTGTTCAATTTACCATAAACAGAAAATGCTTGCAATGTCTCAACGCTACTATTTATTATTATTTTATGAGAATTTGAGCAATAATCAGGGACGTTTACACAGACGTTGACACCATACTCCTTCCACGCCCGGGTTTTTGCTTCACCGGCCAGCAAACCTGCATACCGCTTGGCCAGCCGGTACCCATCAGCTGTCTCAGGAGTCCCACAGGCCAAAAAGGCCAGATAGGACTCCTTCTTCAGCTTGACGGCATCCCTCATCGTTGGTGTCCACCAACGGGTTCGGGGATTGCCGCCACGACAGGCACCGACCACCTTACGGCCACAGCTCCGGTCGGCCGCCTCAGCAATGGAGGCGTGGGCTCGATCTCCACCGCCTCCCCCGGAACATGAGTTCTGTCGGAGGTGGGAGTTGACAGGGGATTCTGCCAGACATTTCCAGCAGACCCTCACAATAACTTTGGGCCTGTCACGTCGGACCGGCATCTTCCCCCACCATCGGACCCAACTCACCACCAGGTGGTGATCGGTTGACAGCTCCGCCCCTCTCTTCACCCGAGTGTCCAAGACATGCGGCGGCAAGTCCGATGACACGACCACAAAGTCGATCATCGAACTGCGACCAAGGGTGTCCTGGTGCCAATTGAACATGTGGACACCCTTATGCTTGAACATGGTGTTCGTTATGGACAATCCGTGATGAGCACAGAAGTCCAATAAGAGAACACCACTCGGGCTCTGATCAGGGGGGTGGGGGTTCCTCCCAATCACACCCTTCCAGGTCTCACTGCCATTGCCCACGTGAGCATTGAAGTCCCCCAGCAGAACGATGGAGTCCCTAGCGGGAGCGCTCTCCAGCACCCCCTCCAAGGACAGGGTGGGTACTCTGAACTGCTGTTTGGTGCATAGGCACAAACAACACTTAGGACCCGTCCACCCACCCGAAGGCGGAGGGAGGCTACCCTCTCGTCCACCGGGGTGAACCCCAACGTACAGGCGCCGAGCCAGGGGGCAATAAGTATACCCACACCTGCTCGACGCCTCTCACCGTGGGCAACTCCAGATTGGAAGAGAGTCCAACCCCTCTGGATAGGACTGGTACCAGAGCCCAAGCTGTGTGTGGAGGCGAGTCCGACCATATCTAGTCGGAACGTCTCGTCCTCACACACCAGCTCAGGCTCCTTCCCTGCCAGAGAGGTGACATTCCACGTCCCTAGAGCCAGCTTCTGTAGCCGGGGATCGGATCGCCAAGGTCCCTGCCTTCGGCCACCGCCCAGCTCGCACGGCACCCGGCCCCTATGGCCCCTCCCACAGGTGGTGAGCCCATGGGAAAGGGGACCCATGTTACCCTTTCGGGCTATGCCCGGCCGGGCCCCATGGGTGCAGGCCCGGCCACCAGGCGCTCGGCTTCGAGCCCCACCTCCAGGCCTGGCTCCAGAGGGGGGCCCCAGTTACCCGCGTCCGGGCAAGGGAAACCTCGATCCATTTTTTTCTTTCTTCATTGGGGTTTTTGGAACCATGCTTTGTCTGGTCCCTCACCTAGTACCTGTTTGCCATGGGTGACCCTACCAGGGGCGTGAAGCCCCAGACAACTTAGCTCCTAGGATCATTGGGACACACAAACCCCTCCACCACGATAAGGTGACGGCTTCCAGGAGGGGTATTGAAAAGCAGACATTTGCAAACAGTACTTCATAAGATGTCCTGTCGTAAACTAGCATTTAATTAGATTCAGCACATGTAGTTATGGCAATAAAAGCGACCTGATACTGCCAGCGTTTTTTTTTTTAAACTGAAAATAAACACCCACTACTGCAAAAACTCAAAATCTAAAAAAAACAAGACTTATCACCTTGCTTCTAGACAATTTACACTTGTTTCAAGCTCCTTTTTACTTGAAATAAGAAGACAAACAGTTTGCCAAGGGAGTAAGTTTTTTATATACTCCACTGGCAATTTGTTTTAATTTTTTTTTTTTTACGTGATGCACTTAATTCTAATTAGTTTTGACTTGAAATAAACTACTGTATTCTTGGTTAAGATTTTGAGTTTTTGCAGGGTATGTCAAAACACCACGTATGAATCCGTGCGGTCAACTGTCATTTCATACATCGATTGTGTCAGGGCTGTAAATCAAGCGTTACCTGGTCATTAGCGTTAACACAGCTGGAAATGTGTATAGCTGTTCAGACCATAGATTTGAAGACTATTCGCAGCGCGCTGTAGCAGCCCAGCTAACCGACGTGGCTACGTCACAGCCATGTTGGATAGGTTGATGTTCCCTTCAAAGGCCAATGCATGGACATTGAAATTAAGTCATAACTTGCTCATTTCTCAACCTATTTTTACGATGATTACTTTTTTGTCAACGCCAAAGCATGTGTTATCACAACAGATTTTTTTTCTTCATGTATGTTTTTTCAAATAAAATTTTAGAACGAATTCATAGGGTCAACTTTGGGTGAGCTGGGCTCGCCACTGTGTCTAAACAAAGCTACCTTTAGTTGCACCTGGCGTTAAAAACGAACAAGAAACTGAAGAAACAAGGGGTCTAATATTTTTTCCATTACTATATTAACTATTTCTCTTTCTATAGTTATACATACTTTACTCCTATTTAATACTGTGTATTTCAAGCTTTCAAGCTTTTTATTCAAGCTTTTAGTGTGCAGTATTCTTGCATTTGACTGCATTTGATTTTGCACAGGCGGCACGGTGGACAACTGGTTAGGGCGTCAGCCTCACAGTTCTGAGGTGCGGGGTTCAATTCCCGTCCCCCGCCTGTGTGGAGTTTGCATGTTCTCCCCGTGCCTGCGTGGGTTTTCTCCAGGCACTCCGGTTTCCTCCCACATCCCAAAAACATGCATTAATTGGAGACTCTAAATTGCCCGTAGGCATGACTGTGAGTGCGAACGGTTGTTTGTTTCTATGTGCCCTGTGATTGGCTGGCAACCAGTTCAGGGTGTACCCCGCCTCCTGCCCGATGACAGCTGGGATAGACTCCAGCACGCCCGCGACCCTAGTGAGGAGAAGCGGCTCAGAAAATGGATGGATGGCTGATTTTGCACAATGTAAACAATACATTGTGCACCCACTCGGTGCAGTACTATTTTTCACTGCGCACGGGGCCACGACATTCAAAAAGTGGACCTTTTGGCTCCACTTGGATAATAAGTGCTTTTCCTTTTGTGGATTTTTATTCTTCTTGAACTCCCCGATTTCCAGTCATTGATGACGACAAATGCAACCTGTGTCCGGGTTGGAGTGCTCCAAGCTGGGCTTCCGTGCGAAGCACACCCGTGCTAAGACGTCCCATGCTATCGATCCTATCGATCTCCTGCCGGTAACACTGACTCTCATGTGCATTGAATGCAGAGTTTCCCTAACAGCGCAGGATAATTCACTGTTAAGTTACACTGACTTTGCTCACATAGCCTTGTGAGCTGGGGACTCTGAGGTTACATCCCGGTGGCTAAGGAGAACGCATGGTAACTTGTCCGCAGGAAAGTAGTCGGCAGTTAGAAGCCATTTCATTCTCCCGGGTCCCACACATTCGCACGCCCACAATTTATCGGAAGACAGGCAGTCATTGGCAGACTGTCGGCTTTTTGTGTAATGGCCTTTAAGACACCGTATGAATTGAGCGCTGTCGCATAAGTATTTTTTATTTATTTATTTAACTACCGGTACTAAAAACTAAACATAAACTAAAAAATAAATAAATAAATAACTGCTATCGTGCTATTTTTTAACCTTAAAATACCTCGGTATGGTACTGGTATCGGTACCTGGTGCAACACTAGTACAGGGAGATTTGATTGCGATTTGCGAGTCATTCGCTACTGTCAATGCGAATAGTGATTGGGGATTTTAACGGCGAGTCCAAGTTCTAAGTTCAAGCTCTAGCTTTATGGACTTTTCTAACCCCTGCAGCAAGTATTTTTCTGATAGTGACTAGCAACTTCAAATCCTGCTAAAAACAGACAACATGAGCAGAATCATGTTAACATTGTGTTCCGGGTCACAAGAAAGGAGCCTGGTGGAAGGCAATCACAGAGTCAATCATACTGAACATAGCAAAACCCAAAGACATTTACTGTATGCATTGCAAAAGCAGTGATTTATGTTGGAAACTTTAGACGCGAGGCATTTGCTTCCATGCCTCAAATATTATGCGTGAGTTGGCTGCCTCACCTGGACAACTATACATGAGAAAAGACCATGAGAGAGCTTGAGGGTGTATCCATGCAATTTGACAGCTCATTTTATAATATTAAATTGTTATATATTTAAAATATTAATTTATTAAGGATCATGGTTTGACAAAGGGGATTTTTTTTCACATGATTTTTCACCAAAAAATATTAATGTCCATTATTGTGGAAGTTGATGCACAGAAAAAAAATTGTTTTAGCTTGTTTGGTAGCAGGAGCAATTGCTAATATAAATGCCGGGGGGGGGATACAAAGAATAAAACTTGTTTTCAATGTCATTGTCATTAGATTTTTCTTTGAGCAAAGGGGCAAAAAAAATCTATTGAAAAATATATTAATTCATCGGAGATTACATTTTAAGGCCCTATCACCAAGCAATGCAGTAGAGTACAACGAATAAAAAATAATGCAAGAAATTGTGTATTCCTACCGCAGATTTTTTCTGTACTCACAGTGAGCGACGGTAGTATCTGCGCAGGAATGGATGAGCAGCTGCCCCAACAGCAAAGTTGCTGCTTCCTGTATCCACCAGGATGTTCAGCTAGTGAGTCAAGAGAAAAAAACTAGAATAAGAATTGAAATCTTTATTGTTATTAATGTTCAAATATGCTCATATACCACAAAAGTAGGTACATTATATTATATATATTTTCTTTTTCTTCTTTTCAAATGTAACATATTGTAATTCTTTACCCTATTGACGGCATAGAACATTACGAGACAGCAATGTACCTTTGTTAGTCATGTCTTAGTAATGGTACAGTAGTATATTACTACTTTTTCTGTATTTATTCTTTCCAATCTGCCTGCAACTTGTACTTGTCTATTTGGCACAATAAAAGTATACAGTATATCAGTCCCAACTTCTCTTTTTCTGCACTTGTGTGTACTCATCACCTCCAACACCACTGTCTAGTTTGTTCTCTTCTATAATGTCCTGAGCTGTTGAGCTCAGCTTACTGAGCTGAGCTTCCTGTTGCCTTAAATGTCCTTCCCTTCTTTCTCCAGTTGAACCCTCTAGCCCTCTCAGGTTTTCCATTCAACTACCAGTCTCTTGATTCGGCTCCTCCTCAGTCACCATCTCGATGTGAGTATCATATTTTGCAGTCAGATAAAACAGTTACTGAATGAAAGTTACATGAAACATCAGCATCATTGGTATATTAGATGTAGTGTATGCTATATTATTATTATTATATTAATTTATTATGTTGTAGCCTTATTCCAAAATGATTAAATAATTTTTTCCCCATAAAATTCTACATACAACACCCCATAATAACAACTTCAAAAACGTTTTGGAGCTTTGTTATCCAGAGATGTACCTTTTAATGTAATGAGTGTTATTAATTAACGAATTACAAATAATTACAACTTTGTTAATATTTGGGAAATAGGTAAAACAGGAAAATGATACGCAGCGGGTTACAGTTATGAGTTAGTTGTGATGTATTTCTGCTTTCTTCCAACACGGCAGGACAGTGTTCAACTGCGTCTTTATTCAACTTCATTCGCATGCGCGCTTCAGATCCTCTTTTTTTCGTGTGCGAAACAAATGCGCCGTACCAGTCCACTTCAAATCGGAACCAATATATAAATTTTGTGAATAAAAAAATAATAATTTAAAAAAGGCTAATAAAGCATACGTTAAATTGTCATTAAACGAGCTGTCTGATAATGCTGTATATCATGTAAATCAATTCAGCTGAATTTTTAAAGCCATACTCATTTTCGTTCACGAGACGAAAACGAGTTTGGTATCGCTGCAAAGTCGTGTGGTGTAGTGCTAGCGCGTTACCTTTTGGGGAGGAGAGCCCACCGCCATCTCCACGTAGTAGCCCTGCCCGGACTTTCCGCGCAGGTTGTCGATCATGTCCACGAAGCTGATGCCGCTGGCTGTGACTCCCCTCCGCCGGCGACCACTCAGCCTCCTCGCGTGACCGCGCTCGAGAGGCGGCGACGGTTCGGTGCGAGCTGCTTGGCTGAGAGGCAAGCGAATAGCTAGAGGCAGGCCCGAGGCGTCCGGCGCCGACTGGCCGCCGCCTAGCTGACACAGTATGGCCCACGCCACAAACGCTGGCAACAGGCGAGGTTGTACTCTCGACGCGTACATGTTGGAACACACTGCGACTTCGAGATGATGTTGATGATGATGATGATGACGGGTGGTTTCCGTTCAATTTGAAGTGCGGTTTACGGCGACACGGGAGAGTGGAGATGGCGACCGGCTAAACCCATGACACAATTCACCGTGCTCTGCCTTGGTGTACTGACGTAAAATAGAGACAGGGAGCTATCTTCTTCACACTACTCAAATTCGTATTCAACGGTGGACTTCATCCTCAGCCGAGCCTCGGTGTTACGGCCCAGCTCCGGGGAAGCAACAATCGAAGGCCTGTGGCTTTTCTACCATCGCTGCATATAACAAGGAGGCTGACACATTCGCATCCGCGCTCCTTACCGAGTCGCTCATCTTGTTGGTCTTTTTTCTTCCAACCCACCTACCGGTCTTCCTCCATCCGCCCTACTGCATCTTCAGCCCCGAAAGTCCCAGCATCACCTACCACTGGGGGGTGGGTGGGAAGGAGCACTTACTTCCTGCGACAATTTTCAAAATAAAAATACATTTTCCAAATAAACGTTATCTCGCTCAAAGTCAGGCAATAGGCTCCAGGTCACCCGTGATCCTAAAATGGTTAAAAACATGCGTGTTAGGTTAATAGAAAACTCCTTAACGTGGGAATGTTTGTTTTTTTTGTCTATGTGCCCTGCTCGTGTACTTTTATTATCCATCCATTCATCCATTTTCCATATCGCATATCCTTATTAGGGTCTCCAGTCTGCTAGAGCCCATCCCAATGATATAAAATATCCATTTGGATAACTTGGAAAAGGTCTGCACACAAATTCGTTTCCCTCTTTTATTGACTTAACAGCAAAGGCCTAGTGCTCATTCGGAGAAGAAAAATACATTACATCACATGTTTAAGAGAGATCCTCCCATAGCTTTGCTAACATTGTGACCTGATGAACAAAAATGCTTAATTGGCCAAGAAGAAGGACAACAACAAACACTTTACTTATATGTGGACTTTTTCTCCAATTGGACAGCGAATATCTGAACGCCTATAAACTTGTGTTATTTTTAGGCTGGCACAAGAAACAACACATTTGTGAAAAAAACATTCTTGTAGCTAAGAGCATTAAACAATTCTCTTAACTAGAGCTATGGATGTGGAATATCTTGCTTCTCCGGGTCTGGTGCCATCGTCGTTAATTCTCCCTTGTTCACATTCCTCCATGTGTTACTGTGCCTCTTTTTTCCCCACCTTATAAGGCCCCAAGATCTCAATCAATCAAGACTGACCATGACAAAAAAAGTAATGAGCCTATTTTGACAAGGAGAATGAAAGTACAGATATCTCTTCTCAAATGTAGGGATTCAAAGTAAAAAGTAAACAGTCAAGTGAAGTACAGATACCTGAAAATTTTGCTCAACTACAGTAACATAATAGTAGTAAGTATTTGTAGTTTGTTACTTCCCACCACTGGTCACGGCAATACCATGATACCATACAGCTGAATTTTAATGCTACAACAGGATGTTGGCAAAGGTCCAACTAACTATGTGACAGTCATTGATCTCTTTCTCTACAACAGGCTGTTGCTCTGAGATGATCCGGCACGTTCCCAGTATGAAGGTAAGGGGTTGAGGAAGGAAGCTGGTGTTCCAAAAGCAATGTGTCCATTGTTGCTTCCGACCGCTGTGTCTGTGAAGTTGCAAAACTGTCCACTCTGCTCCATCAAATGCGAGACCTCCTGTGCTGAAAATGCAGGAACAATTGTTGTTGTCTATTAAGTTTGAAAACAAGGAATTAATTAACGATGAAATTAAATTATGAAAACATCAGGATGAAGGATTATATGTATCATATTATTCTCAAATATTATGTTAGTAAAGCCATGTACAGTATATAGAAATACATTATTACACTCAGAGGTGGCTAGAGTAGCCAAATATTGTACTCAAGTAAGAGTACTGTTACTTTAGAATAATATGACTCAAGTAAAAGTAAAAAGTATCGATTCTTCTTAACATAAATACGCGAGTAAAAGTAAAAAGTATGGTGCATTCAAACTACTCTGACAAGGATAATTTATCCAAAATGTTACTTGAGTAAATGTAACTGAGTAAATGTTACGCGTTACGACCCACCTCTGATTACACTCACCGGTCGACTCTGTTAAGCCCCTTTCCCTTACTGGTTTGGTGACATTGTGCTCAGTCCTGTCCTCTGGTGGATACCACACTCCAAGAGACTTGGAAATGTTCCCCCTGTGTTTACATAAAGCATTCATCTGACATCTTCTTGATGAGGCAAATTATACTCTGTTTTAATTATGCACTGTCACGAACCAATCCTGTGTGTCTGTTGTTCTGAAGCCTTTAGCAAATGGATTGCTCGCTATCTTCAGCTGAGTGATCTGTCAGAAAGATAGATTGGATTCGTCAGTAACAGAAGGCAAAAAAAAGCATAATCCTGGGAAATGTTATATTCCAAACCTGTCCTGGTTTTCCTACCCTGTGGTTTTGATAGGCAGTGACTGCCATGAAGCGCGTCTCAGGGAAGGAGAAGGAGCAAAAGTTTCTGTGTGCATTTAAATGGCTGTTGGGTGCTGTATCTACATACACTACATGGAAGCGTGGCTGGTAGCGATGCATAGAATTCAATATCATCTGCCAGTGAAAAGGAGAAAATCATCTTGAACATAGACTTTTATGGTTTTACTCAACCTTTTTAACCTTGTAAACACAATGACACGAACTGACGTATCCATTGTCATCAAGCAGGTTGTTGGTCATCTTGAGCGTGTCAAAGGACACGGTCTGCTTCATCCACTGGGCTCCACGAGCTGGTGAGTCTGGGTGAAAGTGCATCCGGCTTGGAGCTGCAATATCTGCTCGACCTGCCACCAACCAGGATGAGCTGTGGAACGCATATCTGACAAACGCGCGCGCACACACACACACACACACACACACACACACACACACACACACACACACAATATACATAATAAAACTCATAATAATACAAGTGAATTTGTAGAAGAGCAGGCTAGAATCATTACTATTCTCAGTCACCGTCGATATTTCTTGTTTGAGGTTTACCTGTATCTTTTATCATCAACAGGAATAAAATCCATGAGCAGAACATATTGAGCACCAGGATCCATTCCTGAGAGTCGTACCTGGAATGTTGGAAACATCCTCCTGCCGTTTTGGAACAGAAAAGGGATCACAGGGGATTTTAGACAGAAGCAACAAGTATAACTGTTACCTTCCAGCTTTGGTGATAATCATTTCGGTGCCTAGCTGGTCAAACTGCTGCCAAAGTGCATGCATCTCCAGCTGAACTCTGATTCTATTGACTGGTGGGACCTTAATGCTCAATAGTGATGGACCATTTGTGCAACGCACTGAAGATAATTTACAGCTCAGAGGCAGCGATGAACCTGAAAAGAGAAAATGCTTGTTAATTATCATCACATGAATATATGGTTTGTTTGTTTGTTTGTTTATACTTACCATTCCTTGTCTCAGAAGACATTCTTTTGAAGCTTAGTCAGTATTGTATACTGTATAATTTTTTTGAATTTTTTTGTGCTCCTCTTGTAGCTCCTCTCCTTACATCAAGACCAACAGAGAGCAAAAGCAGATTTCCAAAGCAGTGTAGCATTGGGTTAAAAATGGTAATCGCCCTCCAAGTCCAGGGCCACAAATGCACATCCCAACATTTGTGAGAGAGTGGCGGCAGCATCAGGAGTGCAAGCAGGTTTTATACATCCTGGGACTCTCACTGGGGACTACAACGTCTTCCTAATCCCATTATAATACACTTAATGCCACTGACATGGACACACATGAATGTAGCCCCAAGACCTGTCATTATTAGAGTGTGCAAATTAAACACATTTTAGCAAAAAAATAAAATAAAATCACAAATATGCACTTAGCAAGTCGTGCTCACGTTAACTCCTATTTGATTCAGCCCAAAGAATAAATGTTGCCTTATAACACATTATTAACTTTCAAATTAGCTTATAGTTACTTAGTGTGAACAGATAAAGACAGAAACACATTGCTTCCATTCTTCATTTGGAATTTTGGAGTTTCATCCCCACAATAATTGTACAGTCACTAATTATTTAAAACTGAATACAATAACTAGAGGTTAGTTTATTGTTATTTTGTCTTCACGATTTGCATGCGTGTGTGTGTGTGTGTGCACGCGCGTGTGTTTGCCTAATATTTGGTGGCGTTGAAGGTTTTCAGCCTGGGGGTGCTTACTCTAATAAAGAACAAGTTTGTCAATAGACCAGGTCATGTTGTGGATTTATGAGCTCATTAATCACAGCTTTGTGATCAACGATGACCTCTATATAGGCTGTCTGCATAACCTCAGAGAGCAAAGAGGACATAGAGTTACTTTTGTGAAAATATTACTTTGGTAGAAAGTACGGATGTCACCACCCTGACTACCTGTAAGTGATGTTTTGCCTGGTTGTGGATATGACAACAGTATTTTGGTAACTCATCTTTTGGAAGTTCTTTCATCCTCAGATATTTTCCCATTTCTTTCTTTCTCCTTCTCCTATCACTGGGAAAAATATTTTCCTTGTTGGACTGGAAATGGCAACCAAACAAGATAATGCAGGAAGTGGCTTGCTCCTCTGGTTAGCTCACCTCTCGCACAATACATCATTGTTTCACAGTGCTTTCCACAAAAACTTACTTAAACTATATATATTTTTAAATCGGTTACAGTCCACGCATAAAGACAACAAAAATTATGTATTTAAAAGTTTTGGTCATATTGTGTGTGGTGTGGTCCAATAATCTCAACACATTGCATCATATGTTCTGCCACCGATCTCGGAATCTTGCATGATCACGTGGTCTAAAAAAAAACGGAGATGAGAAGACAAAGACTTGCATTGGAAAATACTTCTTGCTGTCTGGTGAACCCACTTTTATACAAAAAAAAAAAAAAAAACCTCATCGGGAAGGAATTTGCTTGTTTTTATTTATGGTCGTTACTTTGTACCTGAGTCGGGGCGCTTCTTGATTGGCGACATTCTGTTCCACGTCACAGTTCACGGCGTCATGACTCGGCTTTCCCTACACGCATAAAGATTTTTGGTCGTAAATATTGAACACCTTCAATAAGTAAGGCTATCAGGCCCGACCCATTTTGGACTCTCTAATCGGGAGAAACCCACTCTTAACACACATCAGACTTAAGGATAATCATCTTTTAGGATCATTTCACAAGACATGTCATGAGCCATCCTGCAGTTCTTCTGTTGGAGCCTGGGTGTCGTTTCACGCCCTCTCACTCTCCAGTAAGTACTCCTTCCGAGCCCGCAGCCTCCGAGCCACCCCGCCTCCAGTACAAAGAATCTCATGTCCCTCCGCCCAAGCCCTACTCTGGGGACCTCGCTGCATGTAGCCAGTTCCTTTTTAAATGCTCACTAGTTTTCAATCTTCAATTGTACAGTTATCCCACCAAACAATCCAAGGTTGCACCTCGTTATGGCACAACTCTTCCCTGGTACTCCAGTCATTCGATTCGTTTTCCGCTGAACTTAAAAAAGTATTCGATCACCCCGTTCAGGGCAGAGAAGCCACCCGCCGCCTCCTTACGCTCACTCAGGATGCTAGTTCCGTCGCTGCGTATTCCATTGAATTCAGGATACTTGCAGGTGAATGCGGGTGGGATGACGCTGCGGTTAGGGGAAATTTTCTGTACGGACTTTCTGAGGAACTCAAAGATGAGCTCGCTGCCGGGGACGAGCCCTCCTCTCTCGAGGCTCTTATAGCACTCGCCATCCGCATAGATAACAGACTGCAAGAGAGAGCACGAGAGAGGGGGGTCCGAGCGCATAAACTCACTCCCACTGTGAGCACTGCGTTTTCAGCATCTCATACGCCTTCTGCACCTCCGACTGCCCCTTCGTCACCCCCCACTACACCTGATAAGCCCACGCAAATTGGTAACACCCAACTTGACCCCAGGAACGTCAGCGTTGTGTCATCCAGCGGCTGTGCATTTATTGCAGAAAATCAGGTCATTTCATCATCACATGTCCCTTGTGGCCAAAAAGACCACAATTTCCTCTAGCTGTCCCTCCCGTATGATCGTCCCTGCTTGCATCCTAAATTCCACTCACAACACACCCATAGTAGCCCGAATAGATTACGGTGTAGACAATAAGTTTATTCACAAAGGTATAGCACATCAGCTCCAACTACCTCCCCAACCACTCTCATCTCCCAAAAAGGTCACAGCCCTGCATAGCCGAGTCACATCCCCTGTCACCCACCAAACATTGCCACTCACCTTGCTTATTTCTGGCAATCACCGCGAAAATATTTCTGTTTTCGTTATCCCTTCCCCTGGGACCCCGTTACTCCTCGGAATTCCCTGGCTTAAACAACATAACCCCGCCATAGACTGGACACACTTGTCAATAACTGGATGGAGCCCTCACTGCTATTCACATTGCCTGCTGTCTGCTATCCCACCCTCTGGAAACCCACCACCATCTGCCATCCCCGTTGACCTCTCCCGAGTCCCTGAAGAGTATCATGATCTCGCTCCGGTGTCGTCGTCCCCGCGCCCCCCCATTACCCCACCACCCTTACGACTGTGCAATAAATCTCCTGCCGGGAGCCCCTCTTCCCTACAGCCATCTCTTCAATCTCCCCCGCCCGGAGAAAAAGATGATGGAGAACTACATCCGTGATTCCCTGGCTTTTAGACTCATTCGCCCTTCCTCGTGTCCGGTTGGGGCCGGCTTTTTCTTTTTTGAGAAAAAAGACACCACTCTCCGCCCCTGCCTAGATTACCGTGGACTCAATGGCATCACCATTAAAAACAAATCAACACTACCCCTCATTGACCCGCCATTTGAACCCCTGTGCAATGCTCAAATATTCACCAAATTGGACATACGTAATGCCTGCCAATGCATCCGTATCCGAGAGGGGGATGAATGGAAGACCGCTTTCAATACCCCTCTCGGACACTTTGAATATTTAGTCATGCCATTCGGATTAACCAATGCCCCTGCAGTCTTCCAAGCCTTCATCAATGACATTCTCCGTGACATGTTAAACCAGTTCGTTTTTGTTCACCTGGACGACATCCTCATTTTCTCCCGCTCCCCAGAAGAACTATTCTTCTTCTATCAATCACCAAAAAACAATATTGTTACACTGGAAAGATAAACGGCGGCACGGTGGACGACTGGTTAGAGCGTCAGCCTCACAGTTCTGAGGACCCTGGTTCAATCCCCGGCCCCGCCTGTGAGGAGTTTGCATGTTCTCCCCATGCCTGTGTGGGTTTTCTCCGGGCACTCACTGCGGTTTCCTTCCACATACCAAAAACATGCATTAATTGGAGACTCTAAATTGCCCTGTAGGCATGACTGTGAGTGCGAATGGTTGTTTGTTTCTATGTGCCCTGCGATTGGCTGGCAACCAGTTCAGGGTGTACCCCGCCTCCTGCCCAATGACAGCTGGGGTAGGCTCCAGCACGCCCGCGACCCTAGTGAGGAGAAGCGGCTCAGAAAATGGATGGATGGAAAGATAAACAAGCTATCAACATTAAGCGATGGCAAAATCTTACCATAGTGTATATAAAACTAATAAATATCTCTGCTAAACGTAATACCCAAATGGATAACTTAAAGAAAAACTGGTCACCTCTCATTAAAATGGTGACCCTTGAAGCTTGATTCTTGTTTGCCTGGGAAATAATGTTATAGAGAAATGTAATGTAATGTAAATGTAATGTACCTGTAGTGAGACCAAATCATATCTTCTCGTTTGAGACTGTGCATGCCATAGGGTCACTTGCGTGTACTTGAAGCCCTATCCTTCTGGATCTGTGGTGTGGGCCTCTGGGGATGCTGGGGCTGTGTCCCCCTCCTTCTCTTGGCTCTGGTTCTGTCCGTGGTGCCCTCCTGGGGTGTGCCGGTCCTGGGGCAGCTCTCAGTCCCTGGGTGGTCCGCTGGCCCCACTCTGGGGGCCTTGTCCTGGTCTCCAGGTTTCTCTGTGGTCTTCCAGCTGGTCGGACCGGGCCCGCAGAAGTCTAGCCTCTTATTTCACACACTCTGCACATTTTCATTAGTCAGATATTTTGCACATTCACATCTCATTCAGGGTCCCCTGGGAGACTGGCACGAGGCATGATGAGGCGGATGACACATCTGTGCTGGTATCCGGTCTGGTCACCCCACTTCTCTGCCCTGCTGGTCCTCCATTTTTTATGCACCATACACCCATTAGTGGGGGGAGGGCAGTGTGGGGCTGGGGAGGACACTCGGCCAGGTATTCCGGTATCCCAGCCTGCTCTCAGGCTTGCCATGCTTTCCCCCCGTCCCATGCCCCACATACATTCTCACATCCTTTGGGAAGCTGGTTGGCCTGGGTGGGGGTGATGGTTGAGGGTCATCATTGCCCCATGACTGTCTCGCCTCACCCCCACCACTCTGCTCAATATTAATGCACGACACCTCACCACACACGATCACGGTAAAGGGATAATGGTTGCCAGTCGGGGACCTGGTAACCATAGTAATAGGGTGGGCGGTTGGTATTCACATTTCTCCTGGCTTGACTCCTGGGGCCTTAAAATGCTAAATGCTTAAAATGACCTTATAAAGGCTATTGACACCCAGAAGTGTGGTTTAAAAGAGGCTAAGTCTGTCTACAGAATAGATTTACAGTCTTACCTTCCACTAGTTGACAGGGATGGATGCATGGATTTTTGCCGACAGGGCCAAGTGTGGTGGTGGTTTTTCTCTTTCTAGGATTGAGAGCACATTTTCTTCTCCTATGATTGGTGTTGTGATCACATATGATGCAACTACATGTCCCGTGTCTCAGTCGAAGTGACTGTGCCCATCTCTAAAGTAACTAAGGCGCATTTATCTTTCTCAACTCATGCACCAACCGCTAATCCTCGTTCCGAGGTTTCTTAACTGGGTGGATGGGTGTGTTATATTCTGAGGAACATTTTGTCAGAACCCCAGCATCAAGCAGTCCGGAAATAGTCTTGGCTATCCCAACTGTTTTTTATTCTGTCAAAGGATATTCCGAGGCCTAAATGGGGCCCACTCCTGGTTTTAAGTCAAGTTTTACAGGTTTAATGTCTCTACACAGCCCCACATCTGTTCCACCCTGAGACCACAAGGTGGTCGGCAAGGTTGCCAGGAGGGACGGGGCGAGTGGTGAATCTGTGTTCTCACAGCCATGCGTCTGAGAAAGGAGCTCTGGGACTTGAGTCATCCATCCAGGACTGCGTTTGAGTTTGTAAATCAGATTTACTGTACACAAGATCATGTCTGCCTAGCACCACCGTCCATGTCAGGCCTTGGCCATTTTTGATCATGGGGCCTAGATTTTTCACCTCGGCCCCTGTTGGCCATGGCTGACTGCGACCGAGGGTGTCCTGGTGCCAAGTGCACATGTGGACACCCTTATTCTTGAACATGGTGTTCGTTATGGACAATCTGTGATGAGCACACAAGTCCAATAACAGAACACGGCTCGGGTTGTGATCGGGGGGGGGGCATTCCTCCCAATCACGCCCTTCCAGGTCTCATTGTCATTGAGCATTGTGAGCATTGAAGTCCCCCAGCAGAACGATGGAGTCCCCAGCGGGAGCGCTCTCCAACACCTCTTCCAAGGACTCCAAAAAGGGTGGGTACTCTGAACTGCTGTTTGGTGCATAGGCACAAACAACAGTCAGGACCCGTCCCCACACCTGAAGCCGGAGGGAGGCCACCCTCTCGTCCACCGGGGTGAACCCCAACGTACAGGCACTGAGCCGGGGGGCAATAAGTATACCCACACCTGCTCGCCTCCTCTCACCGTGGGCAACTCCAGAGTGGAAGAGAGTCCAACCCCTCTCGAGAGGACTGGTACCAGAGCCCAAGCTTTATGTGGAGGCGAGCCCGACTATATCTAGTCGGAACTTCTCGACCTTAACACCAGCTCGGCCTCCTTTCCTGCCAGAGAGGTGACATTCCACGTCCCTAGAGTCAGCTTCTGTAGCCGGGGATCAGATCGCCAAGGTCCCTGCCTTCGGCCACCGCCCAGCTCGCACTGCACCCGACAACTATGGCCCCTCCCACAGGTGGTCAGCCCATGGGAAGGGGGACCCACGTTACCCTTTCCATCAATCCATCCATCCATTTCTACACCTCTTATCCTCACTAGGGTCGCGGGTATGCTGGAGACTATCCCAGCTGACTGGTTGCCAGCCAATCGCAGGGCACATATAGACAAAACAATCATTCACACTCACCTTCACATCAATGGGCAACTTCGAATCTTCAATCAACCTACCGCGCATGTTTTTAGAATGTGGGAGGAAACTAGAGTACCTGGAGACAACCCACGCTGGCACGGGGAGAAAATGCAAACTTCACACAAGTAGGCTGGATTTGAACCCAGAACCTGAGATCTTTGAGGTGATGTGCTAACCAGTCACCCACCGTACCGTCTGCATTTTACCAAGTAGATGTTAATGTAAATTTCATGTAGCCAAAAGCATATTTGCTAATGACTAGCATGAAAAAAACAGAGAAAAGTTCTAAACCCAATGCTTCTTCTTCTGATTATTATTATTATTATCATCATCATCATCATCATTTATAAAATGCTTACTGCAAATTTCTACATTGTGAGGCTAATAAAGGTTAACTTATATCATCTTTTTCATTTCAACATTAGGCCTGCATAAAAAAAAGGCCATTTTAGGTTGACTGTATCGCTTGTAACACCTCCCTGTTTCCATTTCCATTGATAATGACAGACATTATCAATGGGTGACTCCTGGTTTTAATAACTTTACTTTTAACTTTATTTAGTTTTGTTATAGACAGATACATCTCAGTAAATTAGAATAGTGTCAAATGCTTAAATTAGTTTAGTTAGTTAGTTACTGTATGTTACTGTAGTTCAATTCAAAAAGTCAATATATATATATCCATCCATTTTCTGAGTCGCCTCTCCTCACTAGTGCCGCGGGCGTGCTGGAGCCTATCCCAGCTATCATCGGGTAGGAGGCGGGGTATACCCTGAACTGGTTGCCAGCCAGTCGCAGGGCACATATAAACAAACAACCATTTGCACTCACATTCACACCCACGGGCGATTTAGAGTTGTCAATTAACCTACCATGCATGTTTTTGGGATGTGGGAGGAATCCGGAGTGCCCGGAGAAAACCCACGTAGGGAGAACATGCAAACTCCACACAGGCGGGGCCGGGGATTGAACCCCGGACCTCAGAACTGTGAGGCAGACGCTCTAAGCAGTCAACCACCGTGCCGCGCTTGAATATATATTCATCCATCCATTTCCTGAGCCGCTTCTCCCCACTAGGGTCGCGGGCGTGCTGGAGCCTATCCCAGCTATCATCGGGCAGGAGGCGGGGTACACCCTGTACTGGTTGCCAGCCAATCGCAGGGCACATACAAACGAACAACCATTCACACTCACAGTCACACCTACGGGCAATTTAGAGTTGTCAATTAACCTACCATGCATGTTTTGGGGTTGTGGGAGGAAACCGGAGTGTCCGGAGAAAACCCACGCAGGCACGGGGAGAACATGTAAACTCCACACAGGCGGGGCCGGGGATTGAACCCTCCTCCTCAGAACTGTGAGGTAGACGCTCTAACCAGTCAGTCACCGTGCTGCTTTAATATATAATTTGATAAAAATGTTTTGAAATGAAAACAACATCATCAAATGGATAGCGTTTTCCAGTTCCTTTGCATTGCATTGCAATAGCAGATATTTAATCAAAGACAAGGTGAAATGGTTTAATAAACAGTAAGATGTTTATTCAGCTGTCTTTTGCCAAAGCAATTTTCATGAGACAAGCATCATCACAGAGGTGCTTGTGATAATCCAGTTAAAATGAATACACAAAAAAGGTCAGTAACTGGCCTAGGTCTGTGACAACGAAAGCATGCATGTGCTAGGTGTGTATGTATTCCTGAATGTCATGCTTGACCATGAGCATATGAAGAAATGTGTTCACATGAGAGAAAGAAAGAACGAGTCCAGCCATTTTGTTGCTAGGAAGTGCATCAATTCGGCACAGGCTTCATTTCGGAGGGTTGATACTGTATGTACTTGCATGTGAAGAAAATAGGTATGAATAGTGGATATTGGTCGATAACTGACAGATAGCTAGTCAGAACCTAGCTCTTTCAAGGCTGCATGGATGGTATTCACGATAATTTGGAATTTATCCCTGATATCTTCCATTTGAGGGGAAATCTTCTCTTTCAGGGCAACGAGGTCTTCTTGTTTGATGGCTTTTACTTGGTCGTATGCCTGCCTCATCTGGTCTTTATAGTCTTCCACATAGGGTTTTACCGTATCTTTCAGATCCTCCAGACGTGCTTTAACCTTGTCACGCACAGCCTCGACAATGGGGATGAGAGCCTCCTTGGTCTCCTCAGCATTGATAGACACCTTGGTTTGTAGTGTTTCCTTAAGGGGCTCTAGCTTGTTTATCAGAGCCTCTATTTGAGCGCTCTGCATCGCCTTATAATCTTTGATCACAGGATCGAAAAGCATTTGGTACTCTGCAAAGTGTTTTTCAAGGACCTCCCGAAGATTTTGGATCCCATTATTCGTTTTCAAGGCATTGAAATCCGCCTGGATATCATCGCGCAATTGCTGTGTAAGTTCAATGAGTGTAGTAACCACACCGTTGGTGATGGTAGAAAAGGAACTCAGCTGAGTTTTGACCTGAGTCTCCACTTCATCCAGGCGTGTACTGACTAGAACTCTGGGTAAGAACAGAGAAGAGAAGAACACCACCTTTTAACAAAATTAAATATCTTCAGAGTTCAATTCAGAATTTTGAAAAAATGTTTTAAAGGTGAATCATTATGAGATCCTTAGCATAGATCAGATCAAACAGATGCAAGTATTGGTTAGAAAAATGTCAATAAATTGCCTTACTTAAATTCTTTGTACTCGGTATCATCAAGCTGGTCAAGGGTCCTCTGGACACTCTCTTTTATTTGTGTCAAATAGACGTCCATAACAGCCTGGAAATGGGCCAGGGGAGTGGGTGCCTCAGCCTGCAGGGAAGCAGCCTGAGAGCCTGTGCAGGAAAACATTTGTGCAGGGATGCGTATTAATAACAAACATCGTTGGAGAAATCAGAGGAAAAAGTCCAGAGTTCTCAGTAATTGGTTATCCACCAATCATAGTTGTATTAACTGCAGTACTCACCAATGGCCAGCAACAAGGTGACAGCAAGAGCAACAAACTTCATGATGGAGGTCTAAAGTGAAAAAGCAAGGGTTTGACTATATAGTGTATATATATTAGTGTCACAGAGTTTTTGTCAAAGCGTTAATGTTGTTATTTGAACACGAGCAAAGAAACTAAAACGCCTGAATCCAGTGCCAGTAGGCCCACCTATAATAATAAATAATCACGTTTAGTATGGCCTGGCTAAACAAAGCATCAGAGCATAACCAACTTTGACCCAATCATAAAATTAGCGTGAAAATCTCTGCAGATGCAGACATTTATTATTATTTTTATTTAAACATTGCTCAAAAATAAGTAAGAGTAAAAAACCTCTACAATCTGTTAAATAGACCAAGATGTGTCGTTTGTGCCAGGTCCTTGTTCTAAAGCCCCAAATCCGAGTTGCAGCTACAGCTTGCCTTACCTGGTAGAGTTCTTGATGAGACTGACAACTGGAGCATGAGCAGAACTTATATAGTGCTCAGACATGGGATGAGTCCTTGCATGGAGGAGGGGGAAAGTGTGGGACTTGTGTGTCGCTGTGGAAGTGGACCTCACCCCCAGCCATCTCCCTCAGCAGGGGGACTAAGTTGAGAGTTCAATGGTCACCTGCTGGGACATCACTCAGCATGCACACACACTTCCAGAAGGGAAAGACTTTCATCTCTTAATTCTTATGCAACTATAGGTCATGTCACTAGAATGTCACTAAATGAATTTAACAAACTAATGAGAGGTGAACATTATACAGCTTAATTACGGCTTCATGATATATGCTGTACATATACATTTTTATAACACCAGACAAAGTTGAACTGAAGTGTCATGAGAAGATCCATAAGAATACAGGACAAGCAAATATTGTATGTATGGAAAAGAAGGTGAAAGTTTACGTGACTCTGTTTGTACTAGTTGGATTAGCTATTTTGTTTGCAGCAGACAAGCATTCACCTTGATACAAACACAGGCAGGATGTATACGCAAGAGTCTGTGATCAAACTCACAATGGTGAATAAATCACAAGAATAAAAGGCTTAGTAATTACACCGCAAACGTTGATTTATTTTCTCATTTTGAAATTGGAATATGCACTTTATTCATACATTTTAGGGCTGTAAAATAATTGCAATTGAAGCTACCAAAACTGAAATCTTAAAAAGACGCATTCATGTGCTCAGAGTACCAGGCTGAAGCAAGATAAAATTATCAACACACTGTAGACTTATCTCAGTTTTTAGCCTGGTGTGTGAGAGAGCTAAATCTTGCGTTTGTGTTTGTGTGTGTGTGTGCAAGTCTGATTATTAGGTCAAAGAGTGGTGTGTGCCATGCTGTTGTTTGTTGTCCTATCTCAAGCGGACTTTGTCACAGTGGCTTCATCTAATTCAATTCAAGGACTAGGGATGATCACAGCAATGTCTCCAATTGTGTGCATATTCAAATGAGTTTTGCCACAAATAATTACATTTAAAAAGAAAGTCTAATCAAGGACCATTTTCATAAATCGAAGAGAACTGATTTACGACCCCAATTCCAATGAAGATGGGACGTTGTGTTAAACATAAATAAAAACAGAATACAATGATTTGCAAATCATGTTCAGCCTATATTTAATTGAATACACTACAAATACAAGATATTTAATGTTCAACGTGATAATAATAATCATTAATTTAGAATTTTATGGCTGCAACACTTTCCAAAAAAGCTGCGACAGGGTCATGTTTAACACTGTGTTACATCACCTTTTCTTTTAACAACATTCAATAAACGTTTGGGAACTGAGGACACTAATTGTTGAAGCTTTGTAGGTGGAATTATTTCCCATTCTTGCTTGAACAGTCCGGGGTCTCTGTTGTCATATTTTACGCTTCATAATGCGCCACACATTTTCAATGGGAGACAGGTCTGGACTGCAGGCAGGCCAGTCAAGTACCTGCACTCTTTTACTACGAAGCCACGCTGTTGTAACACGTGCAGAATGTGGTTTGGCATTGTCTTGCTGAAATAAGCAAGGGCGTCCATGAAAAAGACGTTGCTTGGATGGCAGTATATATTTCTCCAAAACCTGTATGTACCTTTCAGCATTAATGGTGCCTTCACAGATTTGTAAGTTACCCATGCCATTGGCACTAACACAGCCCCATACCATCACAGATGCTGGCTTTTGAACTTTGCGTCCATAACAGTCCGGATGGTTCTTTTCCTCTTTGGCCCGGAGGACACGACGTCCACCCATCCAGCCTATCCCAGCTATCATCGGGCAGGAGGCGGGGTACACCCTGAACTGGTTGCCAGCCAATCGCAGGGCACACATAAAGAAACAACCATTCGCACACACATTCACACCTACGGGCAATTTAGAGTCTTCAATTAACCTACCACGCATGTTTTGGGGATGTGGGAGGAAACCGGAGTGCCACAGGCACGGGAAGAACATGCAAACTCCACATAGGCAGGGCCGGGGATGGAACCCCGGTCCTCAGAACTGTGAGGCATACATACGCGCTAACCAGTCGGCCACCGTGCCGCCTACACGACGTCCACAATTTCCAAAAACAATTTGTAATGTGAACTCGTCGGACCACAGAACACTTTTCCACTTTGCATCAGTCCATCTTATATCAGCTCAGGCCCAGAGAACCCGGCGGCGTTTCTGGGTGTTGTTCATAAATGGCTTTTGCTTTGCATAGTAGAGTTTCAAGTTGCACTTATGGATGTAGCGCCGAATTGTATTTACTGACATTGGTTTTCTGATGTGTTCCTGAGCCCATGTGGTGATATCCTTTACACATTGATGTGGTTTTTGATGCATTGCCGCCTGAGGGATCGAAGGTCACAGGCATTCAATGTTGGTTTTCGGCCTTGCCGGTTCCATGCAGGGATTTCTCCAGATTCTCTGAACCGTTTGATGATATTATGGACCGTAGATGATGAAATCCCTAAATTCCTTGCAATTGTACGTTGAGGAACATTGTCGTTAAACTGTTCGACTATTTTCCCACGCACGTGTTCACAAAGAGGTGGACCTTGCCCCATCTTTGCTTGTGAATGACTGAGCAATTCAGGGAACCTCCTTTTATACCCAATCATGCCACCCACCTATTCCCAATTAGCCTGTTCACATGTGGGATGTTCCAAACAGGTGTTTGATGAGCATTCCTCAACTTTCTCAGTCTTTTTTGCCACCTGTCCCAGCTTTTTTGGAACGTTTTGCAGCCATAACATTATAAGTTAATGATTATTTGCTAAGGACAATAAAGTTGATCATTTTGAACATTATATATCTTGTCTTTGTAGTGTATTCAAATAAATATAGGTTGAATGATTTGCAAATCATTGTATTGTTTTATATTTATGTTTAACACACTGTCCCAACTTCATTGGAATTGGGGTTGTACATAAATGTGTGTGATGGAAAGAGATCAAATTGATTAGATAACATTTGACAGTCTTCGAACCAAATATGAAATCATGTTTTAATGATCAGAGCCAGCCTGATAGAGGTTATGTATATGAAAGTTGATTTGTTGATACTGCAAAAATGCATATAAGAATTGTTTAGGTTTTAATATGTCTTCATTCATTAATTTGTCACTATATCAGATGAAAGCTTGAGTAAGGTTTTTGAATGTTAGGCAATTTCATTGTCATCAAGCAATTAGTGGCTTTTTTGATGAACCTGGTAAAAACCTGGGAAACAACCTGCCTCCAGGGATCAGGTAATGTGTTCATTTTGAAATAGACTTCATGTCTTCAGCACCTCTTCTCTGGTTTACCATCTGTCTTTGTAAAATTAACATCAACGCTCATTATTAAGCCTCACGTTATATTTTTACAAGCAATTCCACGGCACCGTTGAAACACAGATTTCTTCAATTCTCTTGAAACTGAGGGTTGACAACATCAAACAAGCAATGCTGTTGGAAGCATCAGGCATTTGTTTAATACCAGTTAACAAACTAGAAACTGGGTGTTTTAACATCTCAATAATCGGAGGCATACAAGATTTATATTATCCCTCACAGAATCAAGGTCATACGGCCATATGATTTCTTCCAGCTGACCGGCAAAGAAAAACACAATCATGAGTTAGAATTAAAATTATAGCATAATAAGGAAAATGTTAATGCCATTGAATGGAAATGAAAACGTGATATATTGTACTACGGTGATTGTCTTTGTTATTTTTTTGGGTATTTAAATGAGTGTGCAATAAAGAATGAAGGACATGGACAATAATTACATTGTATAGACTTACCCAAAAACAACAAAATCAGTGGAAATCCTTCAACTCCGATAATTTAATTCATGTTTTCAACCCGTTATTTATTTATTTATTTTCAAGTGACAGTCCTTGCTGCTTTTCTTTATTATAAAATTACTCTTGACAAGAACATTATCTCCTTCAATGTATCACTCTGGTCATTTGCTCATCCGTCATACTACTTCCCAACCAAATATATATATATATATAATATATAGGAGCGATAGAATATTGACCCGTGGAAACCTCCTCATTGCGCTGTCACTGTACAACATTGTACAACATTGTACAGACAAGACTGATAAGCATGATCTACATATCAGTTGCTGACGTCAGAGCTGCTGACCAAGACCAAAGTGGGCCTGTCAGAGGAATGACTTTTATCTGAAATAGCAACCTTTGAGACGGCATGCAGTGCATTTAATTGATTTGGTATCCACACTTATCCATCTATCTCGATAACTTCCATAATTCTTATCAAGAGGACCTCAGTGATCCAACCTGCTCGTTTCACAACACTGTACTGCAATATCACTACAGGCAACAAGAAAATTGAAAATGGGAAAATAACTGAGTGATAAAGATGATCATCTGCGCATATGTCTTGTGTATGTATGTCTGTGCCGACCAAAGCAATACAGTACTGGGGTTCACTCCTAATAATCTTTTTTAGTGATAATGTTCAACAACTTGTTTTTGTGTGACCACCAAATGTCTAGACAGGTGTGAACCGATTTCATGGAGCTGATAAATATTTAATCAGCAAATCCACCATTGTTCCAGCTGATTTCATGATGGAGCACTGCTCTAAAACCAGCAGGGGAGGTTATCTCAGCTGTAAGAAACACAGAGTTCTTCAATTCTCTCCCCCACACACACCATTTTAGATAAATCTGCTCAATTCTTGTGATTATGTTTTTGTAATATCACATCTGTTGAGGTCGCTTCTGCTTTAATAATACGGCCAAAACTGTTGTTGAAGTGTCACTGTAGGTTGCTTTACTCTATTTACTGGGCAAAGCAAGGTAATTCACAATGAAGTTGGATAACCAGAATTATTCTAAAATAATAAAGGTGACATACAGTCAGATTATTATTTGTCTGTGAAGACAGTTTTACATATACAGTAAGTAAATCCTTATGTACATCTACCATCCACAACATTATGACCACTTGCACAAGCTAAGGATATCCAATACAACAGATAGTCTGCCTATATTAAGATAATAATGTTCACTTTTGACTTATTGTGGTTGTAGTTTGTGGTGTTGAATTGCGCTGCATCATTCTGAGAGCTGTTCCCAATATCTTTTACTCTCTCATGGAACTAGTTGAGTTCACCAAAATATTAGACACCACTGCAAACAACAACCACAATAATAAACAAATTGTAATATTAACATCTCCGTGCTATGTTAATCAAAACTAAACATTATTACATGAAGCCAGAATATTTGACAACTATTGTATTGTACATCATTGTTATTATACAATGTTTAAATTATTATGGTCATAATGTTGTAGCTCAAGGTTGCTCTTATTATGGTCATAATGTTGTAGCTCAAGGTTAGAGCGTTAGGTTAGAGCGTCTGCCTCACAGTTCTGAGGACCGAGGTTCAATCCCCGGCCCCGCCTGTGTGGAGTTTGCATGTTCTCCCTGTGCCTGCGTGGGTTTTCTCCGAGCACTCCGGTTTCCTCCCACATCCCAAAAACATGCATGGTAGGTTAATTGAAGACTCTAAATTGGTTGTAGGTGTGAATGTGAGTGCGAATGGTTGTTTGTTTATATGTGCCCTGCGATTGGCTGGCAACCAGTTCAGAGTGTACCCCGCTTCCAACCCGATGATAGCTGGGATTGGCTCCAGCACTCCCGCGACCCTAGTGAGGAGAAGCGGCTCAGAAAATGGATGGATGGATGGATGGATGTTGTAGCTCATCAGTGTAATTAGGCCTGTCTTTTCCAAATAACCTGCTATGAGCTGATAGGTGAATATTATGTTGTTTATGAGCTTGGCCATTTACTTCCAAAGATAAGGATTTAAAGATTTTTTTCCAAAGCAAAATTAGGGTGAGTAAGGGCAAACAGGCTCTTTTTTTTCCATTTCAGGGAAGGTTAACGGACAAAAATTGTTAAGTTCTTTTGCATTGTGCATGTTTGATGCATCGTTTTCTAATTAAGATGATATGATGATTCATGACAGAGTAAATTTCATGAAATTTGTCCAGTAATTTGTTAAGGAAATTTTTTTTTTTTTTTTTTTTTTTTTTGTTGGGGATGGGGAAAAAAAAGGGTAAAGCTGCCCCACAATCATGCGTATCACGACAGTATAATTGCACTGTAATGTAACAGTCCACGGATATCTGTATATAGCACATTAAAATGCTTTGCATGCTTTGCATACACGTCAATCTCGCATTAAGTCTGAGTTTTTAAGTTTTTGTATTGTAGTTTTATTTGCATGTGATGTAGTGAATCATTTCAGACTCAAGGCCGGTGGGTGTCTAATACTCCAATTGCCCAAGAAGTAGAGGTTATTCACCCGATTACCCAAGAAGTCAAAACCACCCACACAAAAAACAAACAGGATACGGATAAATGTCAGTGAGCTCAATCAAACAAGAAATCAAGTATTTTGGAAAAAACAAAACAAAAACTAAAAAAAAAAAATAAAAAAAAAAAGAAAGAAAAATGTTTCATGTCTCATTAATCTGAAATCACCATCTGGCCTCACACCACTGGAAAACAATGCGTCATTAACATTGGTGTGTTGTTGCAAGCCCCAGGTGTGAAAGATGGGTGATCCTTAAAGGTGCCATATTTTACCAAACCAGCTTTTTCCAGTATTTGGGATGTACAGTCCAATTGGCTCAACGGTGCCTACTTAAACATGTGAAATGTGAATTAAAAACGTCCACACATTCCTGAGTTACAGGGTTTTTTCTGCCATGAGGCCTGAAATCAGGTCATTTGAATTACTCGAGCTCCTGAGCCAGCGCTTTCAACACAACAAACACCCTTTTTGAAATTAAATTGACACTTTTATACTAAGTCCATGTTACAGAGTCACTCTATGGTGGTCTGAATAGCTAAAATATGGGACCTTTAAATCACACTTTCCAAAAACGCATGCAAATCACTCAACTCTCTTTAGGCCAAAATGAGAATAATTTAAAACTTAAATGAAGCAGTTCCATATGGTAATTTACACAAAAGCACAAGAAAAATAGCACAACCTTTTTCAAACCCATATGCTCCCCATGTGTGTTTTGATTGGTCTTATAGTATATGGCAGGTGTGTCAAACTCATTTTTGTTGCGGGCCACATTATAGTCACAGTTTCCCTCGGAGGGCCTAAACCATATAAATGTTTAGTCACCTCATAATATTATTACATACACACAACAAATTGATGGATACCTAGTTTTGAAATCAGAAGTCAAGGATAATAGTTTGTTCAACTATTGTTCATGTTACTGTAAACAGAAAATGCTTGCAATGTCTCAACGATACTATTTATTGTTATTATTTTATGAGAATTTGAGCAAGAATCATGGAAGTTGATTTGCTTTCGCGGGCCACATGAAATGACTTGGTGGGACAGATTTGGCCCCCGGGCCTTGAGTTTGACACCTGTGGTAAATCGTGTGACCAACACAGCAGACCACAATTAAGGATCTGACAACCGACAAACAGGGTTGGTCATAAGTTCCCTTTTTTGAAACACTTCTCAGTCCTGAATACTATACCTGTAAACTTCCATAATATCGATTCCAATGATTAACATTTGCTCTGTGAAGCAAGGATTGAAGTTGTGTGACGGAATTAACGAAGCAGTGTTGTGTACTTTGCTGAAGTATTTTAGATCCTCGCCAGCGAGCTATAAAAAATGTTGACGTTGGGCAGCTGCTTTATGCTGTGTATTATACATAATGTTTTAGATTAACAGTTTTATGTATCAGATATTGAATTTTATAACCCTGATTTTACATGAAACACCTGTCGTAACGATGTGGCAGCAGTTGCGCAAACACACGTCATCTTTGATGTTGCCACGAAATGTTAGTAGTAATAGTACCCGAACTGACCAGCGAGAGGCAGCAATGTGCGACAAGCCATACAGACTTGACGGAGACAAAAACAAACAAGCTAGGTTAGCTGCTAGCTGATTTACAGCATGAACTCCATCTCATTTTGAGCTTTGCTTGATCTGTCAGGATAATCTCTCAACGCTACGAGATAACCAGGGCTTTGCTGGTCTCAGGGGGGAATCAGGTTCACTTCACAACACATTTGTGGAGTAGTTCACACCGCTACACTATATTTATGACAACCGTGCCACAGAGAGGGCACAGACCATTATCAGAGACAGCACATTCACAACACACACTTTTCAAGCTTCTTCCATCTTGCAGATGCTACAGGCGCGTCGCAGACAGAACGAGACTATAACACAGCTTCTACCCACACGCCATCAGACTCTTGAGCAAATGACGTCACAATTTTTTAACCCACCGTGCAATTATTTTTTCATTTGTAAATTCTGTTTACTTTGTTACAATTGTCCAATACCCCTGCTACCTGGAATCCTTGAAAGTCAAATGCACATTATCTACATATTTTCTTTGTCTTTCATCATTTAAAGTTATTGTTTTTTTATCTTTTTTATTCTTTGTGTAAGTGGAGGGAGACTTGCAAAGTAAGAATTGCATTGCTAAGTGACAATAAACAGCTTGAATCTTGTAGATTAAAGGCCCGCAGGGTACTTCCTCCTGTCGCCTGTGTGTCAAGGTCATTCTGGGCTGTGAGAGCCAATTACATTTTGAGCTGGACCTAGGAATTACCAACAATGTCCAACCACTGAGCTGCATTACTTCCAAAAATTGTCAATTGCCCAATCGCTTAGCTGCCTTTCTACCAAGATTTGCACCTAATGCCTGAAGGTAAGTGTGACTGTTTTGTGTTTTTCTTTACCTTTGTGACTTCAGATAATGGCAACTAATTGACTTTGATTGATTTGTTTGTTTGTGCTCTCAAGTATGCAAAGTATGCAAGAAAAAGGGCTAATAATGTGCAAGAACTAATGCACTAGAAAATTATAGGTTATTTAACATTTGAGTTTTGTATCTTGTAAAAAAAATTCAGAACGGACAAATTTAAAATGACACAGTTATGTGATTAATATCCAAATAAGAGTAAAATGTTATTTCATTGTGATGAAAAATAATATTCATATTATCATTCATATTATTAATCACATTGATTTGCATATTGATTTTATTGTTTACTCATTATCCATATTATGTCTTATTAACTTTTTGTATTCAATTCACTTGGTCTTTGGTGTACTTGTGTTGGGTTTCATATAAGTAATGTATTTTTATTTAAACTACTGTGTGTAGCACTTCTCACAGAGAGGACTCACAAAGTGCTAAATGTGTAGTCATTGTCATAGTCATAATGTCAGGTGTGTGCATGCAAATAGTAGAAGGATCCCAAAGCAGGCAACAAACCGAAGTAAGAGCAAATAGTCTTCAATAAACAAAAAGCAGCTTGGATCCATAATTACAAAAGTACAACCAAAAACTACAACAATTAAAGAATACTCATGAGGCAAATAACAGAAGCAATAAATAAACTAAGGACATGCTGGTGGACGGAGCTACGGCGGAAAGGAGTCGGCTAATAAACAACTAAAAACAATGCAAAAAAAAAATAATGTAAAACTACAACAGAAAACAGTACTCATGTGAGAATAAAAACAGGAACACTGCAGTACCACAAAAACACGGACGGGGACTCGAAAGTCAGAATACTTGAAACTATGAAATAGAGATAACAATGGCAGTAAGCAAATGCAATAATCTGACAACTCCTTTGCACCACCGCTGGGTTTAAAAACCCACAGACTGGAATAGTTTGCAGGTACGTCCCAGTCGCCTCCGTCCACCAACAATCACAAAGGGAACTGAAAGACAAAGAAGTCTAATAAACAGCAACACCAACTAGGAAGATAACGCAGAAACCTTATACAGTTGGAAGAAAATCAATCAAAGCAAATCATTCCTAGTGGAATGCCTGCCAAAACAAACGTGTTTACAACTCCATTTTAAAAAGGTCTCCAGAAGAGACAGCTCTTAGCTCAAATGTAAATTCATTCCACTATTTGGGGGCGAGGGACCACAAGGTTCTATCACCTTTAGGTTTAATCTTGTGTGCCTGCAATGAACTATCAGTGCCAATAAAATGACACCACACCAAGTACGGAGGAGCTTGACCATTGCGAGCTCTGTAAGCGACTATTACAATTTTGTACTGAATCTTAAATTAAGCAGGGATCCAGTGCAAGGATGACAGAACTGGAGTGATGTGGCTGAACCTATGGGACCTAGACAAAACCCTAGCATTTTGGACTGATAGGAGATAGTATACCTTATTTTCACAACCATAAGGCGCACTTAAAAGTCTTACATTTTCTCCAAAATGGATGGGGTGCCTTATAATGCGGCGCACCTTATGTGTGCACCGAGTTCCAAAATCTATAAATGTTATTGTGTGATGAGCGCTCTGGTTGACTGACTGGGAGCATTTCCTGCCGACACGTTGCTTATACAGAGGAAAAGCGGACATGGCTGAGGACAGCATGCGGACGCAAAGGGGGAAGGGTGCACGTGACAGAGGACGCTAAAGGCACGCCCCCAGTCGGTATATGCATTGTCCAAAACAACATCGGTTTGGCTAAGGTCCCCCAAAAATGGCACCTACCAAGAGACACGCTTACGAAGCACAGTTTAAACTGCAAGCTATCAGTAACGCGGCGGAACTTGGGAATCGAGCAGCCGCGAGAGAATTCAAGGTAAACTAATCCATGGTTCGCAAGTGGAGAAAGCAGGTAAACGAGCTTCGCCAAGTCAAGAAGACGAAGCTGACTTTCCGCGGAAACAAGACGAGGTGGCTTGAGTTGGAAGACCAACTCGAGCAATGGATTAATGAGCAAAGAACAGCCGGGAGAAGCGTCTCTACAGTCACCATTCGACTGAGTTGCACTGTTGTTCGAGCTTTCGTAAAAGCCGGCATCATTTCTGAGGAGCCGCACGGCAACGAGACCGACTCCGACAATGACAAGAGGGAACCTGGTGTGTTTGATGGAGAACTTGCCCAGCTTTTCATTTCGGATACAGAATATGAGGACTTTGATGGATTGGTGGATGAGGATTGATCAAAAAATAACGTGAGTAAATTGTTAAATACTTCAATAAAGTACAACCGAACTCAGTTTTGCTCCCACTGCCTTTTTAGAAACATTGTTTTAGCGTGCATGCATGCTACCGTATGTTTTAAGCTAGTGTATGTTTTACCATGCCTGCGCCCAATAATACGGTGCGCCTTATGTATGTGGTAAATACAGAAATAGACCCCGTAACTGAGACTGCGCCTTTTAATACGGTGCGCCTTATAGCCGTGAAAATATGGTAATTGGGTTTTGGTGAGAGAGGTAAAGACAGAATTGCAATTGTCAAGATTTGAGGAGACAAATGCATGAATGATCATTTCTAGTTCAGAATGAGATAGACCTAAGTTCAGCAATATTTTGGAAGTGGAAAAAGCACGAATGGGTTGCAGTTTTTATATTTTTAATTTAAAAAATAATATTTTAATTGATTTATTATTTTATTTATTATAGTGTTTTGTGTGTGATCTTTATCTGTACATACAGCACTTTGTTTTCTACGAATAAAGTTTTGTTAAGTACTATTGTGCCCATTAAAAAGCATGGCCTGATCAAATATTACCCCAAGTTCATAGTCCATGTTTTGCTTATCTTTGTTTTTTTTTGGTTTAACATGACATAAGTACAGATTATCCTTATATTTCCTATCTTGTGATTTCGTTTTTTTTTTGCTTGTGAATGGATGTCATTTCTATTAATTACAACTTTCTTTGCTTCTTTACGTGATGCATCGCCCAGTGACCCGGAAGTGGTTCTCTCGCTGCCATATGAGGAGCATCTCAACTGTCTTAAATGCAGATCAAGGAGCATGCATCAAGGAGGTTGCTTGGAGGAACTACAGTATAATTCAGGAACCACTGATGTTGCTTTTGCGGACGTCTTATAGCTCCTCAACAGTGCCATATCAAAATGGGCCTAAACTTGCTGGATTGTAAACAGAGCAGGACTTTAAAAAGCAAA
Organism: Phycodurus eques; assembly: GCF_024500275.1. Classification (NCBI taxonomy): domain Eukaryota; kingdom Metazoa; phylum Chordata; class Actinopteri; order Syngnathiformes; family Syngnathidae; genus Phycodurus; species Phycodurus eques. Next base: position 7,328,632 of record NC_084531.1, read on the forward strand.
ATAAATATCTTTTGCTTTTGTCATTCCTTGATTATGTTAGATCAAATATACATCTTTTTCTGAGTCTGTTTTTTTGGGGGGAAGTATTTATAACTGAAATGACTTAATTACGCTGCCTCATGCTTACTACACAAGAAAATAATAATTGTAATGTAGTTAAATGCTTGTAGCGACAAGAAAATAAAAGTTTTGATGACTATACATTATCTTTGCATTCCATGTAATACATAAGCAACATATGCCACATTGTAGGCTTATATAATATGAAATATTTACAAGTCACTACTAATTTGTGCTGTGAGCAAGGGGTGTAGGGGGTGGGCGGGGAGGGGCTGGGGAAGCCCTCTTGATTGCTTCTCCATCTGCAGTTTCCAATATCCATCCATTTTCTGAGCCGCTTCTCCTCACTAGGGTCGCGGGTGTGCTGGAGCCTATCCCAGCTATCATCGGGCAGGAGGCGGGGTACACCCTGAACTGGTTGCCAGCCAATCGCAGAGCACATACAAACAAACAACCATTCGCACTCACATTCACACCTACGGGCAATTTAGAGTCCCCAATTAATGCATGTTGTTGGGACGTGGGAGGAAACCGGAGTGCCCGGAGAAAACCCACACAGGCACGGGGAGAACATGTAAACTCCAGAGGCGGGACTGGGGACTGAACCCCGCTCCTCAGAACTGTGAGGCTGATGCTCTAACCAGTCGGCTACCGTGCCGCCCAGTTTATATATATATATATATATATATATATAATATATATATAAATATTATATATATTATATATATCAAGTCATATAAAGCGTTGCATTCTTCTTTGTATAAAAAGCGCTTACAAATAGTTTGATTGATTGATTGATTTAATAGAAGGTGCACGATTGGGTTGAACAACTGCTTGTTTGAAATTGGATGGACCACAAACAGAAGGCGATGAAGAATTGTTAATTGAGAGCAAAATGGACAAACAGTACTGAAGATGATTTTCAACAGTCATAGGCAGGATATCTAATAGAGGTGAAGTGATCCTCATAGTACACACAAGATCAGCTAATTTTGGAGGGGAAACGGGAGAGAAATGATCGATACTTGGCTGCTGTTCATGAGGATCAGGAAGGGAGAAATTTTAGAAGGCATTATACTGACCTTGACACGGGTGACTGACATTGTTCACAAACATTAAAACATTACAGCAATCTTTAGGGATCGAGCAAGCAGTTAGGGGCAATTTAGAGTCGTCAATCAACCTACCATGCATGTTTTTGGGATGTGGGAGGAAACCGGAGTGCCCGGAGAAAACCCATGCAGGCACCGGGATAACATGCAAACTCCACACAGGGGGAGTGGGGTGGGGGGTGGGGGGGGGGGGGGGGGGGCTGGGATTTGAACACCGGTCCTCAGAACTGTGAGGCAAATGTGCTAACCAGTAGTTCATCGTGCCGCCGGCAATAGTGCTTCCAGTAAAATTATTAGCAACATTATAATTTACTTCACTTATATATTTACTGTAAACTGTAAAAACCCGATGAAATGTCTAACAGTGCACTGTAAGTAAAGCCCTGCGGTATGCACTGTGCTCCGCTCCCACGTACATCGATTTATACCTTGTAACCTTTCTGCCTGGAAAAGGTCACTCCTTCACGGGTATTAATATAGTAGCCTACAAGTATAGTCACTTAGAACGCAATGCACACCAATGTTTAGGAATAGTAAAACGCTACTCTTGCTCATTATCATATCTAATTGGTCTATGTATGTCTTTCTTGTCGTTATTTCTAGCACTACAGTATATTGTAGTTTCAATGTAATTGTTTTCTGAAAGGAATTCTGGATTAGATTTCGATCTCAATGAAATTATCTAATCTAAAAATGGGATGTGGGAATTCTGAGAAGCGATTTCAAATGGACGCTTACTTGTTGTGTCTCCGATGGAGGGAAGAAGCGGCTTTGAAGTGCCAAAATTGCAGTGACCCGTACGTCATGAGTGTCATGAATGATTGAAAACTGCCTATCAAGGGTAGTGTTGCTCTTCCAGCAATAAAAATGGATGCCAACTGCAGTTAACACGAAGAAAATGTAAAATATAACAATTTACAAAACGCCCCAATGTGTGTGCGCATCTGCTGCAGCCTACACTTTAAAGTTAAGGGTATTGTTGTTGTTGTTGTTTTGGGCCACTAGTGAGTTGAACAAATCCAACCATCAATTTTCTGCCATTTATCCTGTTCATGGTTGGGAGAAGATTGAGCCTATACCAACCATGGGTGAAAAGCAGACGGCATCCTGGATTGGTCGCCATTCCAACCAATCACAGCGAACAAATTGATAACGTCATCCCAGGACCAATCAGGAAAGTAAACGGTGATATAGTACCCTCTCGTGCCCACAGAACGATCAATACATGGACTGATGTTGATGTTCTCCCCGCCGTTGCTTCTGTGCGGAGATCCTCGGCTAACGACACGATACCGTTCCAACGGTGGCGAAGTAACCCAAATCCGTTCGTATGTCGCAACGATGCGCTATCTCATATGGTAATGCAGTATTGTATAATAATGAATAATAATGTAATATAATCTTTTAAAAAAGATCGCCATTGAGGTGACGTCATGCTTGAACGCGAGCTGACGTCCTTGTCATGTAAAAAAACGGATCTTCTTCAAATAAAATGTAACTAACAGCAACGTTTTGTAGGCTACGTGCCTTTTTTACGAGTGTGCTGTTATTATGTCAGCATTTCCCTCAAAAAGTTCGAATGAAACACGTAGTATACATTTGGAATTAAGCCATTAGCTTGACGACGTGCGTGACGAATATGCTTTTGACATCATAGTTTTTCTTTCCCAAAACTGCCGCGTGAGCGCCTGATGTTTCTAAATTGTGATGTTCATGTCTGTCTGCTTATAGGTAAAATAACCACTTTTTGTTCCATTTTGTTTGCCTTATTTTGCATAGGTTTGAAGTAACAGACAAGTACTTGTACTCCGTTACTGTACTTTTTCAGGTAGCTATCTGGCGACTTTTTACTTTTACTCCTTACATTTTACAAATTGCCTCTTTATGCGCATCATGTTGGTATGCTACTTAAATTGTCAAACCACCTGTATATCAAAATAGATGATACCATTGGATAGAGGCTTGTAATGCAAATAAAATGGATCCTAGTTTGTAAGAATCGGATAAGCATTATGGATTTTATGGCACTTTTCTGTTGCAAATCAGCCCAAATGTACTTTTCAAGAATTCAATGTAAATCAATAGGAAATGTGTGACCGAAACCTTGACTCTTTGGTAGAAAATTCCCGTTTGGTTTTATTAGTTGAGACGAAATTGTGATGTTTAAAGAGGCCATTTTCAGATTTTTCTATGGCAGCGTCCCCTCGAGCCATCTCATTCCAGGCCACACTGAGAGCAAGCGCTTCGTCAAAATTACTTCAAGTCTCACCGAAAACAAGAAGAATAATAGTGAATCACGTGTGATTTTGGGCACCGAAATCGAGGAACATTTTCATGTTTGTCAGAACCACAGCAAATCTCATCTGAATTGGAAATGTAAAAAATAAGGTAGTAAAGGGATTTCCCAGCAACGTCATTGGAAAAGAACAAGGATTACCTTGCACAAAACAATCAGAAAACGCGATTTTGGTGGACCTCCGCGAAATCCAAGTGCCAGAAATCCCCACAGCGAAATGGAAGGAAAATGGATTTTTCCGTTTTCTGGATTTAGTAACCTACCTACATTAGAAGATTATTGTCACCAGTATATTGTTAAAGCGCCAGCAATGTTTTGTGTCCACCATGTTAGTTTGTAAGAAAGCAAGCTTGTTGACGTGCGGCTAGCTGGGCAGTAAATTATGTCACCTTCGAGCATTAACATGATTTCAAACACATTTCCCCACTGCTAAAACAAACCGTAAAAAAACCAAAAACAAAAAACAACTAAAAATACCCAGAATTTGCTCATTTTCGACCAATTCAATGGGTTGGAAAATGTAAATTTACTTGTTATTACAAGAATCAGTACTTCAATATACTGTAAGTACTGAACACCAGTACTTTTGATCTCTGCTTTTTTTTTATTAGCTATGAGTGGCTTGGAGAATCATGATGAAGAATCAGATTGCTCTGAAGAAGGTATTGTGTAAACATCCACATTCCCAATACTGTATTCAAATGATATATCTACGCACAAAACTGACATATTAAGACCTGTGTCCATTTTTAGTTAGTTGTTTCTATGCCATACTGATGTCATGTTTTGTTTGAAGCACTTGTGAATGCAATAGTTTCCCATAGTTCAATATTAATGATTGTTATTCTCCCTCAGAGATCAGGGTGTATGCACGGGACATAGGCATTGAGCCAGAGAGTGAGCAAGAGCTTTTGTGGCTTGCCAGGGAAGCTATATTCGCTCGACTGCCCCCAGGATGGGTTAAGAGGTAAGACAGTGGAGGTGATACAGGCCTCCATTTTAAATTCTCTTATCATTTGACACATTTTCAATTGTGCACACGGCACTGTACCTCAAGTGACATCTTCCTCACAGTTCTGAGGAACCCAGATTCAAATCCGGGCTCCCTGTGTGGAGTTTGCATGTTCTCCCCATGCCTATGTTGGCTTTGTCTGAGTACTCCGGTTTCCTCCCACATCCCAAAAATATGCATGGGAGGTTGATTGAAGACTTTAAATTGTCAGTAGGTCTGAATGTGCGTGTGAATGGTTGTTTGTTTATATGTGCCCTGCGATTGGCTGCCAACCAAGTTCAGGGTGTCCCCCACACAGGCACGGGGAGAACATGCAAACTCCACACAGGCGGGGCCGTGATTTGAACCCCGGTCCTCAGAACTGTGAGGCAGATGTGCTAACCAGTCGCCCACCATGCCGCCAAACTGCTGATATACCACCACCCCAAGAAAAAAAAAATTATAAAAATAAATACATAATAATAAAAATAAAAATGTATGTAGTGCTTCATTGTCTTGTGGCCACAATTACGGATTTTTGCCTATTTGCGACAGGACTCTGTACCCTATTTTCCACGAAAAGCAGGGGTTTGTTGTAACTATATGACACTGGATTAAATAGGATTAGACCATGTTTGGTGGAGACTTCGTGTTAGCACTACAGATCTTATTCGGCGATGCGACGGAAGATAATTGAGGTGTGAATCAAATGTCAGTTCCTTCCAGTGCTCTTAAACAATTAATTGCTGGGGTACAGCACCTATTCTACTGCCCACACTGCTTTTCTCACCAATAATTTTCCATTTGCACTTTGATTGAAGTTTTTAGGGCAAGTAAACCCCTTAGGAACGTAACAGTAATAGGAACATAACAGTAATTTTGACGCATCAACATATTGGAATTTCCGCCCCTACAAGTGATTGGTGGATATTTTTAGCTGAAACTAGTCCGCCAATCAAAGAAGGGCTTTCCCGAGTAGCAGACAAAATGAGACAGCCAAGAAGATAAACTGAGAAATACAGTAATGACGTTTTAGTGTTTTAATTTGAAGGTGGTTTTTTTTTCTGTAGGTGATACCACACAAAAACGTTCGCCAAAAAGGCATTTTTTCCCACACACTCTGGAACCCTATCATCCAACATTCAAAATTCTTCCTGCATTGTACTCAGGTTGAAGTGGTCGTTCCAACTAGACTCTGAAGTATAATTTTTGACAAATCTTGTCACTGCTAATTTTATACAGTACAATATTTATAAAGAAGATGCTCTAATACACAGGTGTCAAACTCATGGCCCGGGCTGACAGATTAGGCCGGCCGCATCATTTCATGTGCCCGCGAAAGCAAATCATCTGCGTCGACTTCACGTCTCTTGCTAAAATACCAAAACTGCAGATTGAGATATTGCAAGCATTTTTTTCTTTTTCTTTTTTTTTTACCAATCCCCTTTAAAATAAATTGAAAAAAGTATGACTGAAAATGTATAAAATATTTTCTACTGACTTCTGATTTCAAAACTAGTTATCCGTTAATTTGTTGTAACCATGCAATAATATTTTGGGATCATACATTTGTATGGTTTCATAGTAAGTAGTAGTATTCACTCCTAAGTACTTACCAATACCAATACGACCAGTACTTTTGATATATAAAATTTCAATTCACACAATGACAGATAATTGTGAACATAGATCTCTCTTTCTGACCCGCAAAATGATTCACCGATGTGTTAAAGGTTGCAGTGTAGTGCCAACTACTGCCGAGTAGGACTTTATGTCAGATTTTTGTCTTAAGTATCTGTGACTGGTATCGGCAGCCTTCGCAACTACCCTGTACCTTGAAATGAGGCCGGGATCAGCCCGATGCCGACACCTGGTATCGGTACTTGCCCATCCCTAGTTCACTCCGAGGTAAACCATACCTACGATGTGGCCCACCACAAAAATGGGTTTGACACCGCTGCTCTAGAATCTACAATTCAGTCCACCCTATGGGTCACAAGCTTTAACTGATTTCCCTCACTACTCAGTATTTTTTGGAGGTAAAGACTGTTGTCCCTGGCAGTTGTAGATTCTTAAATGTTGCTTGCTTTATACTACTTTTGTGTTGAGAAAACAGCAGACCCTGTCCATTTCTTTAAGATTTAAAGGTTGGTTCAAGATAAAAACATTAATAGTGCTGAAAAGAAACGTGTCTTGAACTTACTGTACATATTGAACCCGAGTCAAATCTGATGTAGTGCCATCGATTTACAGTAGCTCACAGGAATAACCTAAATTATTCATAGAATGTCCCCTTTCAGAGCTCTGTGTCTTCCTTTTGTCTATAAATGACTTTATCTCTACAGCCAAGATGAGAGTGGGAACCCCATCTTTCACAACCACTATTTGCAGACATCGACTAATGAACACCCCTGCAAAGTGCAGTACCGTCAACTGGTGGCCCAGGAACGTCAACTGGTTGCCCAGGAACGTGAGCGTATCCAGCGCATGCCTGCTGTTGGAGGCTCAGTAAGCCAGCTAGACAAGAAAGAGAATGAGGAGGCTATTAATACACCCACAGTGAGTGGCTTTTAAAGATCACTGGACTGCGCAATTTCTGGAGAAATTGCGTGAATGTTGAAATGCTGAATGAAATCAGACTGGAATAACATTGAATGATATAGAATCACATGATGTTGAATATTACGGAATGTTATGAAATAATGTGGAATGATATTGAATGAGCGGCACGGTTAGAGCGTCAGCCTCACAGTTCTGAGGAGCAGGGTTCAATCCCCGGTCCCGCCTGTGTGGAGTTTGCATGTTCTCCCCGTGCCTGCGTGGGTTTTCTCCGGGCACTCTGGTTTCCTCCCACATCCCAAAAACATGCATTCATTGGGGACTCTAAATTGCCCGTAGGTGTGAATGTGAGTGCGAATGTTGTTTGTTTGTATGTGCCCTGCGATTGGCTGGCAACCAGTTCAGGGTGTACCCCGCCTCCTACCCGATGATAGCTGGGATAGGCTCCAGCACGCCCGCGACCCTAGTGAGGAGAAGCGGCTCAGAAAATGGATGGATGGATGGATCGCGAGAAGTTGCATAAACATCTGTATGTCATCACCAACTGACAAATAAAGTCAGTTGGTGAAAACATGCAAACTCCACACAGGCGGGGCCGGGGATTGAACCCGGGTCCTCAGAACTGTGAGGCTGACGCTCTAACCAGTCGGCCACCGTGCCGCCCAACTTCTCGCTATAATAATATATTTGAAACTGAATTGCAATGAAAGCCATTCATTATAATATGATCCAGATTTTAGTTTGTTCTTGGACTAAATCGCTTAACATTTTAATCAGCTCATTAAACAGATTCCTGCTCTATAGTTCAATCCCACCTGTTGTTGAGTTCTTTCCTCCCAAACATCCTGGAGTAAGATAATACTGTGGTTGTTCTTGCTTTGTCAGGGACTTTTCTGCAGTGGATTCTTGAATGTAATAAGCAGCAGGTACAAAGAAACGTCATCTCTGACACTACTGAGCTTGGATGACGAAGAAGATTGGATCATCTCCGAAAAGGAGGTACAGTAACATGTGCAGACACCCCTCACTTCACAGATTTTAGACATCACTTGTCATCTGATTGCCCGCAGATGTAGGCATTTCTTTAAGCGCGGTGACTTTTCACTTTCAGAATCATGGCATCTAAAGGCTGCCGCCGAACCCGACTGAACTGTCGCGCAACGTGCTTAGTTTGGCGAATGTTTTCATGAGTGGTTGATCAGTCTGCCACCGGTTTTGCCGCAATTCCAAATTTTAATCGCCGTCTTAATGTCGCAGCAGATAAGTTTTCCCTCACAGTGAAAACACATCCGGGTTTACCATGCCGCACCCCCGCACAGCCTCAAGCCATCGCTGTTCAGGGCGTCCACTTGTGAAATCGGGCAATGAGCGTGGGTGCGGCGGCAACTCTACGCGATGGTCCAGTCCAGTCGGGTTTGACCACGTGGCGCTGTGTGTGGCAGTCTAAAAGCAGCTTTTGTTCCGTGGTCAACTGAGGAGGTGGTGGTGTGGGCATTTTTGTCCATATTGGCAGAAGATGAAATACAACGAGATGTAAGGTGCGACAAGAAACAAGCTTCTTCTTGATTCCGCCCCAATCCCTCCCACTTTTGATTGGTGCCTGTTGGCATGGAAAAGCCACAGAGGCCAGGCCAAGCGAGGCCGTGCAGAGCGCGGCCAGGCCGTTCTGGAAGTTGTTATGAGAAGCATCTTTAGTATTATTGCTAGTACAGCATGTACTGTGTCAAAGTTAACTGTTCTAGTTTTCTGCATGTGTAATTTCTGTTAAAGTGTGTGTGTGTGTGTGTGTGTGTGTGTGAGTGTGTGTGTGTGTGTGTGTGTGTGTGTGCATGCGCATGCGCACATACGCGCGTGTGTATGTGCGCATTTGGGACGTTCATCATAGGACTCTGGAGGCACTGCTAGTGACGATCAAGCAGAAGAGATGACCAAGTCAAAAATGCAGGATAAGGCCCATTCTGGGGACAAGAGTGGTGAATCACCACTGCAACAGGTACAGGAACTTCGCTCGATACAACGTTCATCTGGTACCCCAGATTCTGTGTTTTCGCAGGACGCTAAACAATTTGCAATCTTTGTTTCCAGCTAGTTAAATACAGAAAATGTTGATACACTGTACACTGGATATATAACAAATAAAGCAGAGGGATGAACTATCTTTGTATCACTTATTGTCCATCATTTGAGGACTAGCAGCTGAACACAGATCTTTTTAAGTTTTTAATGGCAGGATTTTAATACCTGCAGTATTAGTTATGTACTAATCCTATGAAGGGCCCACTCAAACTTGGTACGGTTGACCCCCAATGTCTAGTTTGTTAGACCAGACTGCGCATCAAGCATTGCTGTGCATCCTACGGTTTGGAAGAGTTCGACTTCAGCAGGGTATCTTTTTTTACGCAGGAGCACAAGCACACATATGCCTCTCCGCACGTACGGTAGATGATTACATGTTTAATCGTGCTTTAGCTCCACTTGGGGCAGGATCTCATCCCCGACCTGGAGAAGGCACCCTTTTCCGACAGAGGACCATGGTCTCTGATTTGCAGGTGCTGATTTTCATCCCAGCCGCTTCACACTCCGCTGCAAACCGCTCCATTGAGAGTTGGAAATCACGGCCTGATGAAGCCAATGGAACCACATCATCTGCACAAAAGCAGAGATGTAATACTGAGGCCACCAAACCGGATCCCTTGTACATCTCGGCTGCACCTAGAAATTCTGGCCATAAAAGGTATTAACAGAATTGGGGACAAAGGGCAGCCTTGGCGGAGTCCAACCCGCACCGGAAACGAGTCCGACTTACTGCCAGCAATTCGAATCAAACTCTGAAACTGGTCGTACGGGGACCGAACAGTCCATATCAGGGGGTTCGGTACCCCATACTCCCGAAGCACCCCCCAAAGGAGTCCCCGAGGGACACAGTCGAACGCCTTCTCCAAGTCCACAAAACGCATGTAGACTGGTTGGGGGAACTCACATGCACTGAGAGGACCCTACCGAGGGCGTAGAGTTAGTCCACTGTTCCCCACGCTGGACGAAAACCACACTGCTCCTCCTGTCGACGGACCCTCCTCTCCAGCACCCCTGAATAGACGTTACCAGGGAGGCTGAGGAGTGTGATCCCCCTGTAGTTGGAACACACCCTCCGGTCCCCCTTTTTAAAATGGGGGACCACCACCCCAATCTGCCAATCCAGAGGCATTGTCCCCAATGTCCATGCGATGTTGCAGAGGCGTGTCAACCAGCACAGCCACACAACACCCAGAGCCTTTAGGAACTCTTGGCGAATCTCATCCACCGAGGATTTTTTTAACCACCTCAATGACATCAACCCCGGAGATACGAGAGCCGGGCTCAGAGACCCCAGACTCTCCTTCCTCATGGGAAGGTGTGTCGGTGGAATTGAGGTCTTCGAAGTATTCTCCCCACCAACTCACAATGTCCCAATTCGAGGTCAGCAGTGCCCCATCCCCACTATACACAGTGTTGATTTACTGCTTCCTCCTCCTGAGACGCCGGATGGTGGACCAGAATTTCCTCAAAGCCGTTCAGAAGTCGTTCTCCATGGCGTCACCGAACTCCTCACATGCCCGGGTTTTGGCCTCAGTGATCACCAAAGTTGCATTCCAGTTGGCCACAGGCTAAAAAGGCCTTCTTCAGCTTGACGGCATCCCCCACCAACGGGGTCGGGGATTGCCACCTCGACAGGCACCGACCACCTTACGGCCACAGCTCCAGTCAGCCGTCTCAGCAATGGAGGCGGGGAACAATGTCCCCCGCCTCCCCCGGGACATGGTTCTGCTGGAGGTGGGAGTTCAAACTCCTTCTGACAGGGCATTCTGCCAGACGTTCCCAGCAGACCCTCACAGTACGTTTGGGCCTGCCAGGTCGTACTGGCATCTTCCCCCACCATCAGAGCCAACTCACTACCAGGTGGTGATCAGTTGATAGCCCCGCCCCTCTCTTCACCCGAGTGTCTAAGACCTGCGGCCGCAAGTCCGATGACACGACCACAAAGTCGATCGTCGAACTGCGACCTCTGGTGTCCTGGTGCCAAGTGCACGTGTGGACACCCTTATGCTTGAACATTGTGTTCGTTATGGACAATCCGTGATGAGCACAGAAGTCCACTAACATAACACCACTCGGGTTATGATCGGGGGGGGCCGTTCCTCCCAATCACACCCTTCCAGGTCTCGCTGTCATTGCCCATGTGAGCATTGAAGTCCCCCAGAAGAACGATGGAGTCCTTAGCGGGAGCAATTTCCAGCACCCCTCCGAGGACTCCAAAAAGGCTGGGTACTCTGAACTGCTGTTTGGTGCATATGCACAAACAACAGTCAGGACCAGTCGCCCCACCCGAAGGTGGAGGGAGGCTACCCTCTCGTCCACCGAGGTGAACCACAATGTACAGTTACCGAGCCAGGGGGCATTAAGTATACCTACACCTGCTTGGCGCCTCTCACCGTGGGCAACTCCAGAATGGAACACCTCTCGAGAGGACTGGTACCAGAGCCCAAGCCGTGTGTAGAGGCGAGCCCAACTATATCTAGTTGGAACCTCTCGATCTCCCACACCAGCTCGGGCTCCTTCCCTGCCAGAGAGGTGACGTTCCATGTCCCTATAGCCAGCTTCTGTAGCTGGGTATCGGATCGTCAAGTTCCCTGCCTTCTGCCACCGCCCAGCTCACACTGCACCCTACGCCTATGGCCCCTCTCACAGGTGTTGAGCCCATGGGAAGAAAAGAAAGAATATTTTTATTATTACTATTGTTGATGTTATTTTATTTATTATGTTTTATGTTTGATCTTATGTACAGCACTTTGTTATAACTGTGGTAGTTTTTACAGTGCTGTATAAATAGAGTTGAGTTGAATGATGTCTGTATGTATGTATGTACAGTGACAGGAAGAACAATCAAATGGCCCTCCACTAGATACCTGCTGTAATTAAAAGTACTGTATTGACTTTTATTTGTTTGTACACCATGAAATTTGGTGATGTTCACTTTGCATCGAGTTTATGCACGACCAAACTAATTTCAGTTATTTGGATTTACCCCATATTCACATCTTCACAACGTAAATTGCCCAACCAAGTCATACTCAACTGCATCTTGTAAGTGAGATGAATTGAAATAGTTTTGTTTTTTGTCATTGTTGTATTTTTTATCTTTAAGCTGTCTGGAGAATTTCCGATCTCCGACAATTCTGTTTCCTGTGACAGTCAGCTGGAGATGGATGAAAGAGGAGAGGATGAGGAGACTGGTGCTGCCAAGGGGTTTGTTTTGTCTCCTCATTTTGTTGTTGATGTCATTAACAATAAAAATCGATGGTGATAAATCATAAAATTTTAAATTTTTGTTCTAACAGATTAACAATTGTTTGGATTCAATTCATATTGATGTCACGTGTGTGTGTCACAATTGTGAACCAGCTTGTTGGTAGGTAGAGTTTATAGGACTTAATCCTTCACCCCCATTGAAAATATTTCCATATGCCAGTCACAGAAAACAAAAAAAAATAGCAGTATAAAACAGTTAAAGACTACCATAATGTTACATAAGAGTCAATTTCTATTTGAGCTGGGAAGGTACCACTACACCTGGTGTGAAAGAGAGGTGACAAGTAGCAAATAGGAAAGCACATGACTGGGATATTGAGGCAGGCAGTGCTACTGGTGTGTGGTGGGAGTGGCTATGCAGTACCTAAACTAATCGAAACTAAAATTGAGGGGACAGTCCAGGAAGTTAACACAGTCATGAAAGCCCCACACCAAGCACTTAAGTCCAATGGGCATGTGTCTACGAAGACATGATAGTGAATCAACAAAGTCGCACATGCACGTTAGTCATCACAAATGAGCGACCACAGCCTAACCCATCCAAGAGTAAAGCGTGGGCCAGGGCCCCAACCCTGGGGTGACCCTCCTGATAAGACTCCACCCACACCAAAGCGCCCAGACTGTCCCCCAGGAGGATGCAGCCCCAGTATTTACTCGCTTCAACTTCCACAGACGTAATAGAAATACTTAAAAAAAAAAAAAAAATGTCAGTTTTGTCAAAACATGTATGTTGGAACAATTTTTAATAAAGGAGTGAGGAAAGGCGACCCCTACAAAATATTTACGTTGGAGGCACACACCTCAGGTCAAAAGTTTACGACATGTCGCTTAATCACTGCTTTTGCTGCACCTAAATGGACATCATGTCTTTAGTAATCTTCAGCGCGACTGACTGTGATTGCCACACGCTACTGAATCACTAAGTTAGCAACATTTTGCTTTTGTAAACTAGCTCTCTTCACAGCCATGTTAGTGCAAGCAGTGAACGTCAGTGGGGATGTGCTTTGAACTAAGGAAGCTGCTGAAAAAATGAATTATTTCCCCAAAAATTGTCTTCACAAATAAACTTGAATTAATCAATAATATCAATTAGCGCTTAGTCAGCTGACGGGACCTTGTCTTTGGATAGTGCCATCCAGAGAAGGGTCAGAGATACTAGCGAAATTGATTAAAATGCAGCACTCTCTAAAAGTGTGGTTGTCCAAGTTTATTTATAGTCATTCATTTTGAAATATATTAGTGCTGCAGTGTGTAACTTTTTTTTTTTTTTTTTTAAGTCATTTTTATCAAAGCCACTACTAGAGGAGATGACACAATGCTGATTAAGCCAATCAGGTCATCTAACATCTTGCTGTATTGTTCTGTATGTTATCTTTTATATTTTGTGTTGACCGGCGAAGTTGCCACGCTGTGTTCTTACTGGCGCACCAAAAATGACATACTGAAATTAAACATTTTACCTAGAATTGGGCGTGCAGCCCCTTATCTCCCATTTGTAAAACGTTAACTAAATATATTTTCATAGATTCTGTAGCAGAAATGAATCGCAAGAATGACCTCTTCCAAAGAATCCATCTTTTTTCCCCACCGGCTGTCCGTCAAAACAGAATACAAATGTTCTAGAATCACATAGTGGAGAGGCGGGGACCAGGCATAGCCTACATCATAGCAAAGTGATTGCTCTTGTTGTAATGCAGAATTCCAGCCTAGGTGCGACAGAGGCTAAAAATGAAAAAAAATTATATTATAATAATTATTATAATAATTATTATAATAATAGTACTGCTGAATCATGTGGTGTACTGAACACATCCATCTTCGCCATTGATATTATATATATTATAGTTTTTATCAATTTTGTGTTCTTTGTTTGCAAAAAACAACAAAAAAAGTCCCTGGACAGTCAAAACAAAAATGCCATAAATTTGACACACCACAGAGAAGAGTTAACAAGCCTGCCAAATTAATCATGAATTAAAACAAGTTGCCAGGTATATAAAACGAGGCTTCAAAATCATGAAAAATAGAGACCTCCTCCCAGCTGTCGGACACTGTGGGCTTGTTCGCTCAATATGCTGAAAACACACCCCGCTCGACCTTCACCTGTCACTCAAATACATTTGTACAGTATGTGTTCAAATGTCTAGTGTATGCCACAGGTTGACTAAAATGTGCCGCTGTGTTAATCAACAGTTAACTTTCCCTGAAGTGTCTCTGTTATGTGGACCCACACACTGAGCAAGGCGGTGATTAATTAGACGACCTCGCTGCTGGTCCGCTCACTAGCTAGTGGGCCGGCCAGCCAGCGGGCTGGCGAGCGTACCGGCGGCGGTGTCATCCAACTCGTCACTACCTCGTTCCGTGCACCCTGCATGGGTCCACACAACAGAAACACTGTAGCCCGAATAACACAAAACACAACACTTCGAGAAAGATGCATTTTTCTGGTTGTAGCCATACCTTGATGGCTAACTGCATGCTGTAGTGGTAGAAATGGGACAAGTTACTAAGGAACTAGCAATTGCGCTTCTACTGTATACCGAGCAAAGGGTCTGAATACTTATGGCTGTGTGATATTTCAGTTATTCTTTTTTAATAGATCTGCAAAAATGTCAACAATTCCGTTTCTTTTCTGTCAATATCGGGTGCTGTGTGTACATTAATGAGGAGGGGAAAATGAACTGAAATGATTTTAGTAAATGGCTGCAATATAACAAAGAGTGAACAATTTAAGGGGGTCTGAATATTTTCCGTACCCACTGTATCTTTCAAACGTAAATGTTTTTCCATCCATCCATTTTTTACACAACTTATCGTCACTAGGGCCGCAGGCTCTTTCAAACATGTTTAATGTATTTAAAAACAAATCACTGACATCACTTTACACGTTAAACGGATTTGCATCTC
Organism: Phycodurus eques; assembly: GCF_024500275.1. NCBI lineage: Eukaryota > Metazoa > Chordata > Actinopteri > Syngnathiformes > Syngnathidae > Phycodurus > Phycodurus eques. The sequence goes on from NC_084531.1 coordinate 7,343,903, forward strand.
ACATTCAACACTCCTACAGCCCGGATGAATTGAGACATGACTCCTCTGGTGAAGACAACCACAGTGGCCCTGTGGATCAAGAGTGTGAACACATTCCGTGCACTGATGCAGTTTGGGGCCCAGGACGTAAACAGGACCAGGAGAAAGAAGAAACTATAAAAGCACCTGGAGTGAGTAGCAAAGATGATTATATTGTGTGTAAATGAGATTTGCAGATGATTACAGTATTTCATCACTGTCAAATGTGTGATTTTTCAGTTGAATCAAATCTATTGTCTCCAAAATATAATAAGGTGATACAGTGATCATTCTCGCTTTGTCAGCGTTTCTTTTGCAGTGGATTCTTGAGTGTTTTAGCCAGTGGACAGGATGAAGGTTCTACACCTTCCATCCATGATGATGAAGACAATGCCATCATCTATGAAAAGGAGGTAACAAGCCTCACAATGGCTTAGATATTGCCTCAATTGTCCACCACTACTGTTTTTTTGTCTGCAAATGTTTTCACACTAGGACTCAAGAAGCAGTGACACAGATCTAATAGAGCAGCCACAAATGACGGATAAAGACAGTTTTGCAGACCACAGTACTGACTCATCGGATCAACCGGTATGATTTCTCCACCGAATCTTCACTCTGATTTGGCTTTCTGTGTTTGGTGATGCAGCACACATTGTGTCTGACTTCAAACTTAATACTTTTGGAAAAAAAAAAATTCCACATCTTTAAAGATCATAGGTGAGTCTTTGGACAGTTCTGGAGGCTCTGACAGTCAGATACACATAGATGTCAAAGAAGAAGATGGGGAGACTGAGGTAGTAAAGAGGTATGTCGCTCTATTAATGCTGTTTATAGATAGTGGTTTATATGATCAGATTTGTGAAACTGAAGGACTGATTTAAGATAATATATAAACCTTTGATTCTGCCAAGTGGAGTAGTGACCAGGTAAACAATCTGGTATTACCAATATTGGCACTCAAGAGCCATCACATGTTGCGGGGGCTTGTCCAGGATCTCTGACACACTTTAACGGGTCAAAAAATTATAAGGCCAGTGATATGGGTAGCTTGCATTTTGTTATGCTGAGAGAACATATTGTATGGTTTGCGTAACATGTCACGGCCCATCAGATTCTAGAAACCCAGGCCCTTTGTGGGTGGAGGTGGCAGATGAGCTACATGGTTGCCGCCATAAAATCTCAACTTTAAGAAAAGGGGGAAGATGGGAGTCGACCTTCGGTAATATGAAAAAATATTGAAGGGTTGTTGCTGCCAGTGCCACCTCATGGCATATCCATTGTACCAGACCCACCTGAACAAATATACAAAATGTTGTCAAGAAAACACCGCTGTTGAATCTCCATCTTTTCCCTGCAGCCTAGATGAGCCTGAGCATGGCCCTGGTGAAAAAAGCCACTTTTCCCCAGAAACACGTGACCATGAAAACATCCAGATGCCTTCATCTAGTTCTTCTATCACTGCTTTGGTAGCTGAAAAGGACAAACAATTGGAGGAGGCAAACAAAACATTTGGAGTAAGTGACTGTTAATCACTGCATCAACATACTTGTACATTGTACAGTGTATACATTACTGTATCTGTCAGTAAATATGTCTACTTATATTTACTGTATGTGTGTATATAGAGTATATGTAAATAAACTGTATATATGGATGTCTGTATGTATGTACTTATGTATATATGCATGTTTATATATACACGCATGTATACATACTGTATGCACTACTCACAAAATGTTAGGGTTAGTCTACTTTTTCAGGACAGACCTAAAATGCACTATAATCTTTACAGGTTAACTTAATTTGACGTGTAAATTTTTGAACACGTGTCCAGCTGTTTCTGTTTCACGTGTCCAGCTGTTTCAGTACTTTTTGCACAACCTGTTGCTCTAACAAGATGATGTACAACCAAATTCACAACAAGTTTTTGATCTCTGAATCTACTAATAAATAAATTTTAAAAAATTATGAATATACTGTAAAACCAATTCAAAGTAGAAGTGTCTGGTGATGTTAGGTGAAGATGTTAATCTTAAATGGATGTATGCAATTATTAACCAGAATAATATTTTACGTTGCCCAGTGGTTCTCGAACTTTTTACACCAAGACCCAATTGAAAATTACTGAGCTCTCCAAGTACCACCTACCATGATGACCAACATTTAAATACAGTAGCGAGTAGGCCGAGTATTTGTAAAAAAAACAAACAAAACAAAAAAAACAGCGATTATTTAAAAAAAAAGTGTATTTAATTTTACTCTAAGTCACTGTAACATTATATACTTTGAACATTAACATTGCCCTGAAATATAGGAAAATGCAAAACTGTACTTAAATGATGATTAAATTAAAATGTATTGCACATTAAAGTTAAATAAAAAAATCCTAAATTAATGTTTAAATACAAGCTGTTTTTATTGAATTAGAGGTTAAATACAACTGAACTGTAGCTAGGCAGTGATTCTTCTGTGTACCACTAGAGAAAACCCGCGTATTACTCGTGGTACACGTACCAAAGTTTGAAAATCACTGATGCAGCCTTCTGTCCGGGATGGGGATGTTTAGGGTCAGCTTAATAATAATTGAGTAGAAACATTTTTGGTTAAATTGTATAACTGGGAATTGGTACGATCAGTAATATCACAATGTAATTTGTTTATTATTGATCTTGTACTGTGACTCTTATGATTGCCATTAGTCTATATTCTGTACTCTGACTTTACAGGTTTTATGTTTTCCAAGACAAATGTAAGAAATCTAAATTTAATAATGGCAGTATCTCTCCTTCTAGCTTGACGGACAGTGTTAGTAGACTGTGTGACTTATCATCTCTGTCTATCCACCATGCTTGATCCACCCTTCCAGTAGGATCAGGATAATCCTGATCTTTATCATCAAAACTATCCTAATCACCATCTTGGCTTTTTAAAAAACCCAAGAACAGCATTTGATCAGAATTCTGGGTAGGATTGAATTAACAAATCCGTATCCCAATTTTACTAGGATCAGAATCACATACTGGTTTAAAATACTCCATTTTGATATTTAATCCTATCCAGACCAATCTGATCCTGATTAAATGTTTTGAAATACTAGGGCTCTGGGATCTTGGTGACTTGTCATTGACTTGAATTAAAAGTTTGTCCTTTTGTAATTTTTCGTGTCCTGGAGCTATCAGAGAATTCTATTCACTGTGACTGTCAGTTGGGGATGGATGTCAAAGACCGTGAGGACAAGGTGACAGAAGCTGCCAAAAGGTTCGTCTTGTGTGTTCTTACCTCTGTTGAATTCTCGCCCATCTTCCTGCTTTTGCCTCATGCAGACAAGATGTCCACAGAAGCCAAGTGGATCAGGGGCATGAACACATCCAATCCACTGATGCTATGTATCATTCAGAAGCCAAGCAATCACCACAGGAACAGGTACAGTTCATACATCCTGTACTGCTTGTTCATGCTTCATTGGCCAACAAAATGTATCATTAATTTTGCCAATTTCCCAACTGTAGCTATTCTTTTCAATGTTATGCATCTGTCTTTTTTGTGTAATTTTAGGATATAAGAGATTGTGGGGCAGATCCTTCAGAGGAGTTGGCTGAGACTCATCCTGACTACAGTACTGAATCGCTGCAGCAGCAGGTACATACAGTGTGTACCGTATATTCAATCTGCACTAGCCTGAATTTCATGGTGCTAGTAGAGCCAATTTTACACTGCCGTCAAGGTTAATTGGCATTACAGTTGAGGCAGGATTTATTTGCCAAACCTCACGCATTCTCACAGCCAAGAGCCTGACCTGCTAAAATAAAACAAAAACAGCATAGACCAGCAATGTGCTCACCAGCTTAATCGGCATATGCTGTTTTTGTTGTGTTTTCGTGCTGGTCTTGCTGTGAGCAGCAAGCCAACAGCAGCATGCTGGTCTTGCTGCCGCACACCGAGCGGTATCACCAGCAAGACCAGCAGTGAAAACGAACCAAAAAAACATTTATTTATTTATTTTTAAACCAGGAAGACCAGCATGCCAGCATGAAAACACAACAGAAACGGCATATGCCAATTGAGCACCTTGCTGGTCGATGCTGTTTTTTGTGTGTTTTTTTTCTTTTAAAGCAGGGTGGGGTCTTGTAATTCAGTTGAGAAATGGTTTTGTCCTTTATTTGTTACTTTAGGTACCATCAGAGCTTCTGGAATCTGATGGTTCTGTTTGCTGTGATAGTCAGCTGGAGAGGGATGTCAAAGAAGGAGAGGATGAGGAGAATGTGGTTGCTAAGAGGTTTGTTTGCAAAGCTGATACAGTTACTCTGGTCACATTTTACTTTGTCCTCTTCTCTTCGCTTGCCAGCATATGTGTGGTGTCTAACTAAAATATAGAACAGTGTAAATAAAATTTCCCCTTGACAGATCTCGTTTGAAACTGCTGTTTTGTTTACACTACGTTTTTGTGAAAAAATAAAACAAAAAAAACACATCTGCTGAATTCCCACTTATCTTCCTGTTCTTACTCCTCTTCCAGTAAAGATGTCTACAGTTGTCTGATAAATCAGGAGCCTGAACCCATTCAGTGCACTGTGTCAGACTCAGGAGGTGAACATGACCAGGAGAAAGAAAAGCTTATCAAAACACCAGGGGTGAGTGACTGCTAAATGGGGTTGTAGTTGTAAACATAGCAGTGATATTGGTAACTAATTAGTATTTAATGACAAGGTCACGATGAACCACAATCTCAAACGTGTAAAGGGCTGCTGGCCTGCCGCACAATGAGGGACGTGGCCGAACCCGACTGAACTGTTGCTGCAGTGTTCAACATTTTAATCGCCGGTGCAAGACGTCCCATAAATAGCAAAAAATGCTCATGACCTCAGAAATAACTTGAATCTTACAAAAGTAATAAATAAAAATGTAATAAAAATGAACCACTGAAAATAAGACATTGGTTTTGAATTGTGGTTCAACAGAATTATTAAAAAAATAAACTCATGAAAGAGAGAGAGAGCGAGAGAGGGGGGGGGGGCGGTTGGTTCAGCTGGCATTTGAGGGTGAGCAACGTGTTGGAATATGAGGATTTGAGCACGACTATACGTATTACAAATGCATATATTTTTCAGTGACACGGCACAAGCTTTTACATAGTATGCAGTATTATTATATATTATGTGCCCCTCGGTCGAGTAGCTTTATAACACGCCGCACAGAAAGTCTTTGGAGTGTTTGTTTGCTTGTCATTGAGGCAAAAGTACTGACGACAGTACTGAAAAGTACTTTGTGGGTCTTTTTTTCCTACTCCCCAGTGCATAGTAACCAGAATAGTGTCGTAGGTATATACAAGGAAATCCTAACCTCTTGTCCGCGCCGCTTCGCCACGGCACCGTGGCGGCTGCGAGATTTAGTTCTCCTGGTGGCGGTTGAGGTTCCCGACGGGCATAGCCCTCTACCTCTGTATCCAATGCTTTCTTTCTTTCTCAAAACACGCCGGTTCGAAGTGATCAGCACAGAGTTTGGAATGCTTGCTAGGCACCCATAGCCGACTTCGTTTTTTCCCCTGTCGATGACTTGGAAAGCCCAAAAAAACTCTTGCCACTACCCGAACCATTTGTACAACCAAATGCCACACAATTAACCATCGTGACATCACTAAATCATATGACAACAAATACAGAAGGACGGGAACAACAGCTGTTTGGCTCGTGTGACGTCACACGAGCCAAACAGCTTCCCTGCTAAAGTTACATGCCCTCGCAACCCGACCTCGGATAAACGGAAAAAAATGGATGGATGGATGGCTGGATTAAGATGAAAATATCTATCGTGTATCCAAGTTTTTAAAATCTGTTTTGGCTTTAGTGTAAGTGTCAAATAAAGACAGAGACATGGTATGCTTCATATCAAGAAGAATGGAAAAATGGGTAACTTTTATCCATCTAATCTCAACAGAAGCGAATGTCGTCATCCAATGTGGTGAATTTTTGTAATCCAAATGTAGAGTTAATTTTTAGTTCCTAGATTTATTTCTTTAATGATTCTATTTCTCTTTTTAATTTAATGTTTTCATGCCCTGCAGGTTCTGGAAAAGGAAAATACACATAATAATAACAATTTATCTTATACAGATTGTTTCCTGAAACCCAAGGACGCGTTACATAAACAAACACAAAATTATTAAACAACAGCATAACCAAACTTCTGAATGTGCCAAAGACCTGGGTAAACAAGTGCCGTTTCAGTGCATATTTGAAACTGTCCAATGTTAGTGCCCTTAGAATCTCCTTGAGAAGAAGGTTCCACAGGGTATGTGCTGCTATGTTGAAGGCTCTGACCCCAAAGGTTCATCTGATGTTGTGAGGGACATTGAGTAAATTTAAATAAATCCACTGCAGGTTCCGTGAGGAAGTGTAGTTTATTTTATTTAACCTTTATTTAAGGAGGTTGGTCTCATTGAAGATTAAAAACCTGGCTAAGACAGGCAGTAGCATAAACACAAAGTTACAGACATACAAAGAAAGACATCGTAAATTTTTTAAAGCACAACACTTTTTGATTTAACCATCTAAGAGTCGTATCTAGGAATCAATTGTTCAAGCAGCTGAGCTAAAACATCGAAATAAATTAAAAATGCTTCCATTTCTCTGTGATGGATGAGATCTAACAGGTATTGTGGGGTGAGGTCATGTTGAGCTTTGTATGTGATGAGGAGCAGCTTATATATGATATGTTATCATAAGTGAGTTAAACATTGCTGGGAAATCCGTGGATGCTGAATTACGTTGAATTCCGATGATGCGCACATTGGAACATAACAATGGTGTTTATGTCATTGAATGTGTTGCTTTTGGAATGAAATAAAACCTTTTTACTTTTATAAGGCTTATCATACTGGGCTGTTTACTCAAAACTATGAATACAGGGCTGATGTAGTTCGCCAAACTGGCAGAGGGTAAACTATATAATCCGCAATGGGTATGACATATCGGCGCTATGTGCAAAGAACCCATTATTGTGTTTAAAGAAAGATTGGCATCAAAATAGGAGTTCTGAACATTCCAAAAAGTTTTTCTCTCCAATCTGATTAAAATAAATATATGAAAATGAAATAATGATTCAATTGGTGTATTGGTTGCCAAGGTTATTGTTTTTTTTTTTTTACCTGAACAAATTCAAAACACAAAACCTTTCTTTTGGACAAGGACGAATTTAAAACACAAGGGACCCTTTATCTTTTATATGATTGAATGATGATTTTTGTGTGTGTGTGTGTGTGTCTGTGAGTGAAAGTGCACAAGGTCAATGTTCTACATCTATGTTTCTGTGTTAAATTTAGGACAAAAGAGGCAATAATGCAGAACTAGCAGAGGAGATGTCCGATTCAGAGATGACTGATTCGGATTGCCAGTGTATTGAATCAACGATGCAACAGGTACAGGGTATCGTAGAAGTATTCACAGTGCTTCACTTTTTCCACATTTTAAGTTACAGCTTCATTCCAAAATTTATAAAAATTAATTTCCTCAAAATTTTACATACAACACCCCATAACAATATGAAAAACCTTTTTGAATTTTTTTGCAAATAAAACAACTAAGAAATCAGATGTAAATAGGTTTCCACAGCCTTTGCCATGAAGCTTAAAACTGAGCTCCGATGTTTCCAATGATCATCCATGATGTTTCTGTGGCTTAATCAGAGTCCACCTTTGGTAAATTCAGTTGTTTGGACATTATTTGGAAGGGTTATATATATATAACTGTCTATATAAGATCGCACGGTTGACAATGCATGTCAGAACACAATCCAAGCATGAAGTCAAAGGAATTGACTGTCGACCTCAAAGGACAGGATTGTTTTAAGGAAAACATCTCCAGAAGGGTACAGAAATGTTTGTTACTTTGAAGGTCCAAATGTGAACAGTGGCCTCCATCATCTGTAAATGGAAGAAGTTCGGCACCACCGAGACTCTTCCTAGAGCTGGACATAATATGTCTAACCTGAGTGATCGGAGAAGGGTCTTAGTCAGGGAGGTGACCAAGTCACACAGTCACAGCTCCAGCTTTCCTGTGTGAAAAGAGGAGAACCTTTCAGAAGGACAAGCATCTCTGCAAGAATCCACCAATCAGGCATACACTGTAGAGTGGCCAGACGGAAGCACATTGTTAGCAAACGTGGAGTTTCCCAAAAGGACTCTAGGACCATGGGAGACTAAATTTTCTGGTCTGATTTAGAGACAAATTAGAAGTTTTTGGTATCAATGCCAGACGCCATGTTTGAGAAAAGTAGACCATTACCATCCTTAGAGTGAAGCATGGTGGTGGAAGCATCATGCCGTGCTGATGTTTTTCAGTGATGGAACGCGGAGACAAGTCAGGATTGTTGGAAAGATGACTGCAGCAATGTACAGAGTCATCCTGTATGAAAACCTGTTCAAAAGCACTCTTGACGTCAGACTGGGGCGACAGTTTGTCTTATTGCAGGACAGCAACACTAAGCACATAGCCAAGATAGCAAAGGAGTGGTGGCTGCATGATAACTTTGTGAATGTCCTTGAGTGGACCAGCCAGACACCAGGCTTAAATCTAATTGAAGATCTCTGGAGAGATCTGAAACACTCCCCATCTAACCTGATGAAGCTTGAGAGGTGCTGCAAAGAGGAGTGAGCGACACTACCAAAGATAGCTGTGCCAAGCTTGCGGCATCATACTAAAAAATAAAAAAAATCACTTGAGGCTGTAAGAGCTGCCAAGGGTGCATTAACCACTGTAACCATTTTAAGTACTGAGCAAAGACTGATTTGTCAGTTTTTTTTTTTTTAACGTTTGCACAATTTCAAAGTTAACTGAAAATGAATTAATGATATTTTGTAATAAAGCTGTAACATAATGTGGAAAAAGTCAAACACTAGTGCAATACGTACATGTACTGCACATCCACTGCATTTCCTGTAATGTTTGGGATGGTATCACACTTATAGCCATATGTCTTCATTCTCCGCTGGCATCTTGTTATTCAGTTGATTCAGCTCTGCGTTGTCAATCTAGAAGGTTTTGTTTTGTGTGTGTGTGTCCTGAAGCTTCCATCAGAGTTGCATGGGTCTAGCAATTGTGTTTGCTGTGACAGTCAGCTGGCGAGGGATGTCAAAGAAGGGGAGGATGAGGACAATGAGGCTGTCAAGAGGTTTGTTATTCACATTCATGGAAAGTTGATCATATTTGTGGTAATATTGCTCAAAGACTTCGGATGGGAGAAATCTTTCAAAGTTGTTATTTTGTTTACAAGTCACTCAACAATACCTGTCCTGGTTGGACATTTTTTTTAAAACTATTTCGTTTATTGAAGAACCTCTTCTCAAATGTCCTTATGAATCTTTCCACTTCTTGCAGCCAAGATGAGTCTGGGCACAACTCCCCTGGCAGGGACATCCACAGTTGTCAGCTGGACTCAGAAGCTAAACAGGACCAGAAGGGAGAGGAATCAATAACAAACATGGGCGTGGGTAGCCGAAATATGGCATTGTATAGAAATACGTTTTCAAGTATTTTGACTTGAAAATAAAAAATCGGAAACATTAACTACCTTTTATCTTTTATTAATTGAGTAAGTGCTTCTTTACCATTATTTATATCAGTGTGCTTCATCTGTGTTTAAAAAGGCCCATTATTAGGAACATGGTTCTGAATCATCGCAGAAACAGGGACAGTTTTGTGTATAGTGTTAGTGTGTTTCTGGCAGCACATCTTGTGTACACATACTGTAATGTGTAATCTCACCAGTGATTTTATTATTCAGTTAACTTGATTGTTAATGGAGAAGTTTGGAAAAAAAAATTCCTTTTTGTGTTCTTAAGGTACTTTCAGAGTGCCTCGACTCCGACAGTTCTTTTTACTGTGAAAGTCAGCTGGATACAAAGGAAAATAAGGGTGCCAAAAGGTTTGTTATTGTTCACGTCAACATAAACTGTTTACTGAATGACTTTTGCTGAACCCTTTCCTCTTCTGTCTTTCTGGACTTTGTTTGCTGTCTGTATTGCGCCACAGTGACAGTAAACAACAATAGCCAATTATGGAACTAACAGACTTTGTCAACATCGGTTTTAGTGACAACGTTTGGGCACGTGTACTGTCCAGACGGTCTGTTACTTCCGATATTCGTTAAATTGGGGTCCGGTAAATCGAGGCTCCACTGTAATGAAGGACTGTGCCATATTGTCTGATCATAATCTGTGCATTACATGAAAGCCATATCATATGGTCATTCTCCAGAAGGTGAACAATTGTAAGTTCTGTAAACAAATGTGTCTTTTGATAATTGCGTGTTAATGTGTACTTCTTTTGTCTGGCTTTCTCTCTTTTTTTTTTTTTTTTTTTACTCAATGCTGCAAATTGTGAGATGCCAAACTGATAATTATTTTTCCTGTGACACTAACGATAAAGCTCTATTGCATTTTATAGTCTCAATGGAATTCTCTCTTCTCTTTCAGCCAAGAGGATTCTGGGCACGGCTCCCCTGGTAATGACATCCACCGATGTCAAGTGGATCACAGTCATGAGCACATACAGTGCACTGATGAACAGAAAAATAAGGAGGAAGAGGAGCCAATCAAAAAACTAGGAGTGAGTGGCTGCTGTCCCCGCATTATTTGACATAACATTTTGACAACATTTTAGTGATGCAGGTGGACTTCAGTTCGCGCCGCTGCCCTCATTGCTGCTGGCCACCATTCTTGTGATCACAGAAGCTCGCGACTTGAGGCTAACCCCTTTGCTCATCCACAACCGTTTATTTTTAGGACTCTAGGACCTGCACATACATATGAAGCCTGTCGCTTTGCTAGCCAGACATTTCGCTGTTCCACAGACTACAGAGCATGATTGTCCAGCAGATTATCTTTTAATGGACAGGCCAGTTGAAAAATCGCAGATCAGAAGATGTCAAAAACACGTGATGAGTGATAAATTGACTACCAGCTCTAAATGTCGACCAGTTAATCTGTTCAACCCCTCTCTTGTGCCTGGTATTGTACTGGCAACTTGGTCAATGGTCACTGATGGTGTAGTGGTACACTCGCCTGACTTTGGTGCAGGCAGCGTGGGTTCAGTTCCCACTCAGTGACGGTGTGAATGTGAGTGCGAATGGTTGTCCGTGTCTATATGTGCTCTGCGACTGACTGGCGACAAGTTCAGGGTGTAATCCGCCTTTCGCCCGAAGTCAGCTGGGATAGGCTCCAGCGTACCGCGACCCAAACCAGGATAAGCGGTGTTGAAAATGGATGGATGGATGGAACTTGGTCAATGCACACTGACAAAGAACTATATCCATCCATCAATCCATGCATCCATCCATTTTCTTATCGTCACTGGGGTCACAGGCGCGCTGGAGCCTATCCCAGCTATCTTGAGGCGAGAGGCGGGGTACACTGTGAACTTGTCGACAGCCAATCGCAGGGCACATATAAACAAACAACCATTCGCACTCACATTCACACCTATGGGGAATTTAGAGTCTCCAATCAACCTACCACGCATGTTTTGTGGATGTGGGAGGAAACCAGAGTACCCCAAGAAAGCCAAAGCAGGCTCGGGGAGAACATGCAAACTCCACACAGGCGAGGCCACGAACACCGGTCCTCAGAACTGTGAGGCAGATGTGCTAACCAGTAGGGGACCGTGCCAACTGAAACTAAGACATCTTTTTTTGTGATTTCACAATTCACCCTGCGATTCTGCCTTTCACCCAAAGTCAAGTTGGGTTGCAGCCCTATTCAGCAAATGCATTAATTAAAATCATCATCAATTTTCCCAAAATTTCAAATGTATAATATTATATATTCAAAATGTATTTGTGTGTAATTGCGTGTGTACACTTTAGGATAAAAAAAAAATAAAATAAAAATGATTTGACTGAATTAGAAATGCAGGCAAAGAGAAAGAAACCCATGGTTTCCTTTTTTTTATTACTTTTGCAATAGAGTATAATAGGGATTATTAAAACTAATAAAATAGATCAAGCGGCACGGTGGACGACTGGTTAAAGCGTCAGCCTCACAGTTCTGAGGACCCGGGTTCAATCCCCGGCCCCGACTGGAGTTTGCATGTTCTCCCCGTGCCTGTGTGGGTTTTCTCCGGGCACTCCGGTTTCCTCCCACATCCCAAAAACATGCATTAATTGGAGACTCTAAATTGCCCGTAGGCATGACTGTGAGTGCGAATGGTTGTTTGTTTGTATGTGCCCTGCGATTGGCTGGCAACCAATTCAGGGTGTACCCCGCCTCCTGCCCGATGATAGCTGGGATAGGCTCCAGCACGCCCGCGACCCTAGTGAGGAGAAGTGGCTCAGAAAATGGATGGAAAATAGATAAAATTTCATTTACATGAGACACATAACCATTAACACCACAGTATTAAGCCAAGGTACACGTGTATATACAGTATATATTTTGTGAGTAGGCCTATATAGTTTAATTAATTCATTGAAATTGTGAATTTTAGTTTTGTGACTTGCTTGCATTCTGTATTATCCCTGGGATGTCCCTACAAAATGTAAATCTCCAAAGAAAGAAAGTGGGTCTGCTGTAGCCTCATTGTCATTGTGTTTTTGTGTCTGAGGCTGAGTTGAAATTATTGCCTTTAAGAATGTTTTTTTTTTTTTTTTTTTTTTTTTTTTTTTGTGTGTGCCTTAAAGTTTCCTGGAGAGTTTTTGGAATCCAGCAATTCTGTTTCCTCTGACAGTCATCTGGAGATGGATGTGAAAGAAGGAGAGGATGAGGAGACAGAGGCTTCCAAGAGGTTTGTTTTGTTGCTCTTCCTATGGTGCTCTTGGAAAAAGGGGCTGATCGCATGAGTCGTTATACTCTGTATGTGTGACTCTGTGTGTGTGTGTGTATACTACTATATTAAGACTCACACAATACACTTTCTGAACTGTCTCACATTTCCCACTTATCTTTTTCTTCTGCAGCAGCCAACGTTATACTCTGTGTGTGTGTGTGTGACTTTTTGTGTGTGTGTGTGGATGTGTGTATACAACTATATTAAGACTCACACAATACACTTTCTGAACTGTCTCACATTTCCCACTTATCTTTTTCTTCTGCAGCAGCCAAGATGAATCAGGACATGACCCCTCATGCAAACAGGGCCACAGTAAATCAGTCGCTGAGGAGTATGGCTACATCCAGGGCATTGATGATATTGAGGGCTCAGAGGCCAAACATGAAAAAGAAGACGAAGAAGAGTCTACGAAAACTGTTAGTGGCTTATGGTTAAAATATTCAGTATAGATTAGTAAAGTATATGAATTAGTTTTGCAGACAATTAATGTTTGATGTTTATATTTAATATAATAGTAACACTGGTACAATTACTCAGTCATATCTCAAGTTCCAATTCTTGCTTGATGAAAAACAGTTGCTCAACAGTCCAGGGTCTCTATAGTCATATCTTGCACTTCATAATGTGCCACACCTTTTCAATGGGAGACAGGAATAATCTAGTTTAGTACTCACACTCTTTTACTAACTATGAAGCCACGCTGTTGTAACACATGCAGAATGTGGCTTAGCTTGCTGAAATAAGGAGGGAAGTCTCTGAAAAAGACGTTGCTTGGATAGCGGCATATGTTTCTCCAAAACCTGTATGTACCTTTCCATATTAATGGTGCCTTCACAGATGTTACCCATGCCATGGGCACTAACACACCCCGATACCATCACAGATGCTGGCTTTTGAACTTTGCGCTGATAACAATCCGGATGGTCCTTTTCCTCTTTGGCACTTAGGAAACGACGTTCATAATTTCCAAAACCAATTTGAAATGTGGACTCGTCAGACCACAGTATGCTTTTCCACTTTTGGTGAGTGCATGTATCAGATGAGCTCGGGCCCAGAGAACCAGCAGCGTTTCTGGGTGTTGTTGATATATGGCTTTCACTTTGTATGGTCGAGTTTTAATTTGCATTTGTAGATGTAGCGACAAACTGTGTTAACTGACAAGTATTCCTGAGCCCACGTGGTAATGTCCTTTACTCAAGGATGCCGGTTTTTAATGCAGTTGTTGGTGTCTGAGGAATCGAAGGTCACAGGCATTTAATGGTGATTTTCGGCCTTGATGCTTACATGTAGATATTTATCCATATTCTTAGAATCGTTTGATGATATTATGGATTGTAGATAATGAAATCCCTAAATTCCTTGCAACTGTACGATGAGAAACAGTTGTAAATTGTTGTACTATTTGCTCATGCAATTGTTCACAAAGTGGTGAACCTCACCCCATCCTTGTGAAGCCTAAGCCTTTCGTGGAAGCTCCTTTTATACCCAATCATGACACACACCTGTTTCCAATTAACCTGTTCACCTGTGGAATGTTCCAAACAGGTGTTTTTTGTTTGTTTGTTTTTTTAGCATTTCTCACCTTTGATAGTCTTTTGTTGCCTCTCTCTGAGGTTTTGCAATGTGCTGCAGGCATCAAATTCAAAATCAGAGAATATTAGCAACAACAAAAAAACGTTCATCAGTTTGAATATTAAATATCTTGACTTTGTAGTATATTCAATTGAATATAGGTTAAAAAGGATTTGCAAAGCATTGTATTCTGTTTTATTTATGTTTTACACGTCCCAACTTCATAGGAATTGGGGTGTATATTAGCAAATTCACTCAAACACAGATTACGCCTGAAATTGCTTATACCCTGGCAAAGGTTGGCGATGAAGTGAATTATGATTTGGTGATTCCAAATACTGTTTTAAGGTCTGACACGTTTTTTCTGATCCTGTAGAATATTGGAAAATATTTTCTTCCAAAATCGTTCAAAGAGATTGCAATATATATATTAAATGTGAATGATATTAAATAATGTAAAAACATTTTTTTTTAAATGAATTAATCCCAAACACAACTTCTTAATTAATTCCAAACACAATTTCCTAATTTCACTTGGCATGTTAAAAAAAGGTGAGATTCATGCACATACAGGTGAGATTCATTAGGATGAAAATGCATGA
Organism: Phycodurus eques; assembly: GCF_024500275.1. Lineage (NCBI taxonomy): Eukaryota > Metazoa > Chordata > Actinopteri > Syngnathiformes > Syngnathidae > Phycodurus > Phycodurus eques. The sequence goes on from NC_084531.1 coordinate 7,358,916, forward strand.
CACGAGTGTTTGTTTCAGTGCTCTATCAACCAACTATATGCATCTGTGTACCCTAGGACTCAAGAAACAGCAATGAGGAGACAGAGGAGATTACTGAGCCAGAAATGTATGAAAAGGTCCTTTCAGAGGATCAAAAGAAGGACTCAACAAAGCAATGGGTACTGTTGAACTGTGCTCTTCTTTGTCTTGAATCTTATTGGTGATATTGGTATATATTGGTGGTGGTATTTGGTGATTGTGTAAGGTGCATTGTGTTAAGATTCTCCCAGGATCCTTCCATTGAAAATTGAATTTTTTGGTATCCTGATCTTGCATAAGGCTTTTTGCTGTCACTGTCAGTTGAACAGGGATGAGAAAGAGGAGGTCGATAAGGAGGCTGAGGCTGCCAAGAGGTTTGTTGTTTTTACATTGCACATGGGAAAGGTCGCTACAGTGGATAAAAGTCTACACTCCCCTGTTCAAATGCCAGATTTTTGTGATCCAGAAAAGGAGACCAAGATCAATCTTTTCTAAACCTATTCCACAATTTGTTTGACCTAGAATCTCAACTCAATTGAAAAAAAAAAAAAAAATCTTTTAAAGTACAACCAAACTCATATCCATGTTTTGTTTCTAAACACAATTCAATATGTTTTAAGATAAGTTCTGAAAACGTGCAAAGACAGATAACATTATAATACATAATACTGAATTGTTGAGATAAAGCTGAAGACATTTTCTTGATCTCTTTTGGACAGATTTTGTGGGTTTTAGCCTTGTGACGTCAGCAGGCTGGGGCATATACTTTCCAGCATGAGGCCTTCCCCCACTATATAAACACCAAGCACCCTTATTCCATGCAGTGACCTTTCGGCGGAATTGCCGCTTCTTCATTCCTTAACTTGATCCATTACTACAAGTATGGCATGCAATTGCTCAATAAACTATGCTCACAACTCGGAAAAATACATCTTCCCTGACATGTTATGTGGACCATGCGAGTTGCGATGCAAGGCAGCGGCGATCTGGACAGACTCCACTGCCCCTTGCCAGTGTGCAAGTGATTAGAGAAGCAGCCGGAGGTCCTGCGCCCCAGCTTTAGCGCTGTCAGCCACACATGTCGTGAGGCGGAAAACAAATTCATCCAGCTGTGGCCGTCGAAGGCTGAACCTCGGCGGCCACAACAGTGCATGCACCACGATCCCACTGCCTTGGTGACGTTTTCCCCCTTTTTTGCTCCTACTCCTCACGACGCGTTGTGGCTGACGACTTTACACCGTCGATAAACGGCCCGTTGAATTTCAACTGAGACAAAGGGGTGGCCGCAACAGAATGCCTATCTGCAGGTTGTGTGACCATCTCTCCCCGCTTAGGAGGCCCATCTTTAAATGACGGACATTCACTTTTTTCCCCAACTGAGTCAGGTACAGGTTATATGTCATATTATTGATGCTAAACGTATTGAATGAATGCTCTTGCTCCATGTTTTTATATCGCAATCCTGGCATTTGAACTTTTTATATCCATGGTCATAGCCATGGTATGGTCAGATTTATTTTTCTTAAATACTGACTTAAAATTTAAACGTCAGTTTCATTTATGAATGCAAGTACTAACTAATAATACCTGTTTGAGTTAGACCTCTCCAGAATCTTTTTTTAAAATTATTATTCTTACATTTGTGCAGCCAATTAGGGCAGAAATCCTCTCGTGAAGATGTCCAAAATCACAAACTCATCGGGCACACTGATAATGTTGGAAGATTGGAAGCTAAACAGGGCAAGGAGGAAGATGAGCTTATCATTTTATCATCTGAAGTAAGTGAATGCAAATGCCATTTGCAGAGGATTCATATACACTCAAGCGCAAGAAACATAATAATAAAAAACTGAATGAAACCCAGATTTCAGTCCCCAATCAAAATTATACAGTATATTAGTACAATTGCCATTGACTTTGGTTTCTTTACACTGTGTACCCCATATATAGCCTACTGGCTTCTCATGGTTTTTGCGTGGATTTTCAAATGGCACCATACGTTGGGCTTTATACGAGCATGTTGATTTTCATGAAGGTACAAGACTTGCTGCGCGTTTGCTAATTTGGCAGACCTCTCTGTGCCAAGCGGGGCGTGTCGGCGCAGCAAGGGTGTGCCCTTGGCGATGCCCTTGGCGGAGTGATATTATGGTGTCAAAAAGTCAAATTTTATCTTTCGCCTACTGAGAATACGTCTAACCTTTGGCGCAGGTGACTTAACACGATTTTGGTGAATGTGATCGGGGGACATAGAGGAAGACAGACACGTGAGCTACTCTGTCATATGTGGTGGATGACAGACAGCAGCGGGCATCCAACCCGCTTAATCGTTGAAGAAATCGATTAATTGAACGCATTAATATTATCATCATCATTATGATATTATTTAAATCATCCTACGTACTGACCAACACGCAGGTATGGAGGGGTAGGGGGCTCACGAACGATCCTTGGAGAGGATAGACACACGTACGTGGACATATTAAAGTCGGCAGTGGTTTTCACTAGCACGTTCTGTAGTTAATAAGGGTATCCGCGAACATTCAATGCTCCAGTCACGCATGGATTGCTGCGTCCTCTTCCGCAGATAGCGACGTCTACGTGTGAAACTATTGTGCCGCTTTTAAAGGGAATGAGAGAAGCCACTTCTATTGGACAGGATTGAAGTAGACTGTGAACATGCCCAGTACAGCGCAGAAAGTGCCGCTTTTAAATGTGCTGGGGTATGCCAGTCCACAAATATACCAAAACCGGGTCTAGCCCGCCTTCCAGCGTTACAGAGGATCAGCCAAGTAAAACACCTACAGTGTGTGTCATGATCGGCAATGCCGTAAGGCCAGATCCCAAAAAATAGACTCCAGGTCAGAGGTCCGAACAATTTTAATTAAATGGCAGAGCATGTGATGGCGAGACATACGAAACTAAAGGAACTCACAACCAGAGAGAATCAAAAACATAACGCAGGGAGACACGACAAACGGTCCGTGTGGTATGAACGTATTGAGCCTAAATTTGGACTGCGGTCAGAACGGCGGAAAATACGGGGCAAACACGAGTGAATATTCCGACGCCCAAACACTGTCACGGTGCCCCCTAAAAAGGCTGATGATTACAATGCATGACATGTGCGTCACCGATGTCCACGCCCACCCAGACACTGCAACACAAAGAATAACAACTTGAAACACAGGGCCATGACAGTGTGTGGTTGTCATTGATGGTGATAGTAACAGGCATAAAAATGAGTTTTGAAGGTAATGCATTTTATGACCCTGAATCAGGAGCAAATACTAAAAACATACTACCAAACTTTCTAAGGTAATTTGAGGTATATTCTTGTGTGTAACAGGCACCAGGCAGTAAGAAACTATCTCTGCCTAGCTTTAATTGATAAAGACAAAGGCATATCTGAAAAGAAGAGTACTATATCTTTGGCGGTGTTGGCTCCATTCAGTTGAGTTGCTGTTGATAAAGTGAGAAGTTTGAAAATAATGTTAGTTCAGTGGTTATTTAGATATGTTTCAGCTAAGTAGCTTCCCCTCAGATATTGTTTTTTGATATGTAATTATTTTTGTTGTTTTATTTTACAATGGTGTATCTTAACGTCATATATGCATTTGTGTCTGTGTTTATAATTTTATCATAGTACTCAGCAGTGGCCATAATGGGATGGAGATCTAGCAGAGGAGATGACTGAGCTAGAGGACCAGAGCCCTGAATCACCACGTCAGGAGGTAGATTATAACCAGTGACTGCCATCTCTATTTTGAGATGTCCTCTATAGTAGCCATGTATCAGGAAGCACAGAATCTCCCAGGGTCTTTTGTTTGAGATTAATCAAAACTTGGTAATTGTATAATTGTTTTGTTTTTGTTGTGTCTTAAAGGTTTCAGAAAGGGTTTTGGACTCCAGCGATTCTGTTTTTGAGACAAGTAGTAAGAGGTTTGTTCTTCTAAATTAATTCCTGAAAAACAACTACTATCTTCCTCAGAGCACTGAATTGATGGAAACGGAACTGTTCTGGTTGACCTTCATCAGTTCATGTTAAATACAATAACTTGCCTTTTTGGACAATGATGTCCACATTGGAGACAACGGGCCACCATGTTGCGGTTTACAAAAAACACACACTAACCAATACTTACTCTTTGATTCACACCACCTACTGCAACACAAACTGGGCATTATCAGAACCCTACAAGACAGAGCTGATAATGTTCCTACTAGCCAACAGGCCAAAGAGAAAGAGCATATGCACTTGAGGGAGGTCCTCAAAAACTGTGGTTACCCAGCTGGTTGTTTGTAAAAAAAAGAAAAGGCGTCTGTTTCCAGAAGGAACAGGAAAAGGTAGATGAGGGCGCAAAGAGTGACGGATGCAACAACATTTTCATTCCATATGTATCAGGTCTATCGGAGAAACTAAAAAGAACAAAAAAATATTTTTAACCAACATAACAGTCCTGTTCACGTCAAACTTTGTAAGACCCTGAAACATAGGCTGATACACCTGAAAGATACCCCAAAACCAGAAAAACAATCTTGGTGTATGCCGTAAGCTGCTTTGCTGAATACACAGATGTATATATTAGAGAAACCAAGCAACCACTGAGCAGGCGCATGTCACAACATACTGTAGATGGGATAACTCTTTCGGTCAATACTGGTTGTCAACATGGACGTCAAAGAGAAACAGCACTCGTTTTGAGGACAATAATGTACATATTCTGAACTGAGGCCTTGTTGGCAGCCCGAGGCCTCCCTCGGTCCCTCCAATAAATCTTAACGACTGCTGTTTTTCATCCAAAAGACTGATACCATTTGTGGTTGGGGATGCCTCGAACATAGAGGATAAATAGTTGGGTTTCCACACTGACACTCTGGCTAGAGCTGTCTTATCTAGCCTACAGTATGCATGAATTTATAAAGCCTGCTCAGATGAGAGGTGAAACGTCTTCTAAGACAACCAAAGTACTCCAGTTGCAATCAATTTAATGCCCTGAGAAATAAATAAAAATATTTTCGGGCAAACTACTAGCACCATATAGGCTCCAGCACGCCCGTGACCCTCATGAGGATAAGTGATACAGAAAATTAATGAATCATCTCTGGGTTCCTTTGTTTACTGAAGCATTCTCTCGAATTCCCTCATGTTCCCTCTCCTCCACGTAGCCAAGACGAGTCAGGGAACGACTCGTCTGTTGAAGATGTCTACAGTGACATAGTTGCTCAGGAGTGTGAACACATCCAGTGCGATAATACTGTTGGGCGCTCAGAAGCCAAACACAAAGAAGAGAGGGAAGACCATTTTAGCAGAACTGGGGTGAGTGGACAATATGTATATTATGTTGACGATTATGGCTTATCGCCTTTTTGTCACATAGTCTTATTTGAAACCTTCAATGCTCTGAACCCAGAAATAAGGGACAGAAAATTCAGATTTAAAAAAAATTTTTTTTTTACCTGAAACATTTATGCGTCCATTTTAACAGATACACACACACAGTGGGGCAGCCACTAATTGTGCAAGTTCTCCCACTTAAAAAGGTGAGAGAGGCCTGTAATTTTCATAGGTATACCTTACCCATGAGAGACAAAATGAAAAAACAAAAAAAAACATTGTCTGATTTTTAAAGAATTTATTAGCAAATTATGGTGGAAAATAAGTATTTGGTCAATAAAAGTTAATCTAAATGCTTTGTTATATACCCTTTGTTGGCAATGACAGAGGTCAAACGTTTTCTGTTAAGTCTTCACAAGGTTTTCACACACTGTTGCTGGTATTTTTGGCCCATTCCCCCATGCAGATCTCCTCAAGAGCAGTGATGTTTTGGGGCTGTCGCTGGGCAACACAGACTTTCAACTCCCTCCAAAGTTTTTCTATTGGGTTGAGATCTGGAGACTGGCTCGGCCACTCTAGAACCTTGAAATGCTTCTTACAAGGCTTCTCCTTTGTTGCCCTTGCTGATGGAAGGAAGTTTCTACTCAAAATCTCACGATACATGGCCCTATTCATTCTTTCCTTTCACGGTCGTCCTGGTCCTTTTGCAGAAAAACAGCTCCAGAAGCATGATGTTTCTACCCCCGTGCTTCACAGTAGGTATTGTGTCGTCAGTGTGATATGTCCTTTCCTTTGTTCGAAAGGAAGGGACCCATATGATGCATTCCACTAAGGTTAAGGAAAGTTTTTAGGTTAAAATACTGTCGCCGGTTAGAAGATTTGACTTTCTGGAGAGTCCCTATGTCACGTGCTAAAACATGAAGGCGCTGACTGGCCGAAGATGAGATCTGTGTATCACCGATCGATTGCTATGCCTTCCAGTTCCCGGATGTCTGTCACAGCTAGCTTGAAATTGAATATGTTGAACTGAATCTGAAATGGGCGGCACGGTGAGCGACTGGTTAGCACATCTGCCTCACAGTTCTGAGGACCAGAGTTCCCGGCCCCGCCTGTGTGGAGTTTGCATGTTCTCCCTGTGCGTGCATGGTTTTTCGCCAGATACTCCGGTTTCCTTCCACATCCCACATGCATGGTAGGTTAATTGAGGACTCTAAATTGCCTGTAGGTGTGAATGTGAGTGCAAATGGTTGGTTGTTTATGTGTGCCCTGCGATTGGCTGGCAACCAGTTCAGGGTGTACCCCGCCTCCTGCCCGATGATAGCTGGGATAGGCGTCAGCACGCCCGCGACCCTAGTGAGGAGAAGCGATGATGCAAATGGCTGGATAATTGTTCACCAGTGCTAATTTTTCATGTGTCTCTGATGTGCAGATTTATTATAACAGTTTCCCAGCATCACCTCTAAGTGTCGCCAAAGCACCAAGAGCTGCAGAAACGTGTGTACGCCAGCCATGAGTTGGCATGAGGCACTGCACATTTCCACGGTCATTTCACTCATGATACATCTGAACTTTACCGTGAAAAAGAACGTATTTCCCTTTTTTTGTGCGTACCCACCTTTTGTACATGAGGCCCCAGATCAGTTGATTGCTGCGGAGCTCTAACAGAATGACCATCATATGTTGGACACTTCCCTGATTAATGCTCTTGTCCTCCGATTGCTCAGTCCTTTACGGATAATAGTGGCTATGTGCTCATTGGGATCTTCAAAGCAGCAAAAATTCTATCCCTCCAGACTGTCTCAGAGGTCTACAGACAACTTTGACTTTCTGCTTGGTTTATGCTCTGGCTGCGGTGTTTGACCTTATATATTGTAGACAGGTGTGTGCCTTTCCAAATTATGTCCAATCAACTGAATTTACCCCAGGCAGGCGTGAGAAACATATCAAGGATGATCAGTGGAAACATGATGCAACTCAGGTCAGTGTTGAGCTTCATAGAATAATGAGGAAATTAATTTAATGCATTTTGATATAAGGCTGTTACATAAAACGTTGCAAAAGTAAAGCCCTGTGAATACTTTCCAGATGCACTATATGTTGTTAGTTTACATATTGTATGTGCAATTGTATGACCATTCTATGACTTTCTGATCAGAATCATCTTTATTTGCCAAGTATGTCCAAAAAACACAAGAAATTTGTCTCCGGTAGTTGGAGCCGCTCTAGTACGACAACAGACAGTCAATTGAGAGAACACTTTTGAGACATAAAGACATTGACAAAAAACAGTCACTGAGCAATAAAGGTTTGCTAGTTATCTGGTAATGTCGGTACATTTATTTTTTATTTTTCCAATTGTGCAAAAAGATGCAGAGTCCTCTAGCACATAGAGCAGTTTGAATGACTAATATTGCAATAGTCCGTTGCAATGACCATTGTGCAAAGGGCACCGAGACTTCAAGGAGTGTATGCAGTTTAAAATGATGAGTAGTGCGATAATCTGGGACAAAGTTGATTGTGCAAATGTTGCAAATACTCCTCAATCAGTGTGCAAATGGAGCAGATGCTACTCTGGCATGACTGGCCAGTATTGGTCAACAACAGATATACTACAGTGAGTGCACGAGTAATGTATAAATGGGCCCACAGAAATGTGACAACAAACTCAAGTCAAGAAATTGCCAGCATGTTGTAATGGAATTGTAGGTTAGGTGTTTAAGAAGTTGATTGCAAGAGGGAAGAAGCTGTTGGAATGTCTTCCAGTAGTGATTAAGTAGTCTACAACCTATATGTGTCAAAACCCTGAAACTACTCAGGGGCTCAACTCCATTGAGTTTCCCATCACACTGACATCTCTCCCTTGCCTGTCTGCATTGATTGTAATTGGTTTCTTGTTTGGTGAGGTTCAAGGCCTTTTACAAAAATATATAGCGGTCTGAGAATTCAATTCCCCCTCAAAAATTTAAATACAATAAGACATGATTGAGAAGTAATTTTACCTTTTTTTTTGTCTTGAAGCTGTTGGGAGTTTCTGAACTGTGACGATCCTGTTTGTCAATATCAATTTTTGTCAATTTCCAGAGTCACCTGGTGGATCAGGAACATGAACTCATCCAGTCCACTAAAGTTCTTGGAGTCTCAAAGGTTGAGGACAAAGATAAGTTTATCAAAACACCTGGAGTGAGTAGCTGTTCAAGATGTTTTATGAGATAAAAATATATAATTGTGATGCACAGGTGATTCATATTTCACAAAAAACTGCACGTTCTTTGTATGTATCCCTATGCCTTGCAATACATGTTTTTGCTCTTTTATACACATATTTTTAAAATATGGGATTTACCTGGTGTTAGATTTTTTATTTTATTTTTTTAAAGCATTGTTGAAACTCCCACGTCCAGGTGTTATAGACAAGCTACATTGTTTGCAACTCTGTTTTCTGAAAACCAAGTGAAGTAATCCACCTCAAAACACTGCCCAGTGACAGTGTGGTACTTGTGTGGGAAGAATGCTTAAAAATGTGTGTAGTCTACCACTGGTGCTTATGTCTGTTCAAATTCTGGCGTAAATTTGAAAGAATAATTGATCATTTTTAACATACCTGTATGTGATTTTGCTTTGCTTACAACTAGGGGGTGCATGTTCACAGTATGGCACAGCATGTTTGATTGACTGCAATTAAAACCAGATTTTGAATTTACTTTTTTTTCTGCCCAAAAGCTGTTGACAGACTTTGCAGACTCAGATGATTCGTTTTCCTGCACTGACAGTCAGCCAGAGACAGATCAGGATACCCAAAGGTTTGTTTGTCATTTTTTAAAAAAAATATAAAAAATTTTTAACAATTATATTGGTCGTGGAAAATAAAGTAAAATAACATCCATCCATCCATCCATTTTCTGAGCCGCTTCTCCTCACTAGGGTCGCGGGCGTGCTGGAGCCTATCCCAGCTATCATTGGACAGGAGGCGGGGTATACCCTGAACTGGTTGCCAGCCAATCGCAGGACACATACAAACAAACAACCATTCACACTCACATTCACACCTACGGGCAATTTAGAGTCTCCAATTAATGCATGTTTTTGGGATGTGGGAGGAAAGCGGAGTGCCCGGAGAAAACCCACGCAGGCACGGGGAGAACATGCAAACTCCACACAGGCGGGGCCGGGGATTGAACCCCGGTCCTCAGAACTGTGAGGCTGACGCTCTAACCAGTCGGCCACCGTGCCGCCAGTAAAATAACAAATAAACAAAAGTTAAATCAAATATCCCTGTCAACTTGCTACTTGCTGCTTCTTATTAGGAATTGTTATGCCCAATTATAGAAACATTCTAGTATGAGGGCACAGTTCTGAGGACTGGGGTTCAACCCCCGGGTCCACCTGTGTGGAGTTTGCATTTTCTCCGGGCACTCCGGTTTCCTCCCACATCCCAAAAAGATGTATAAATTGGAGACTCTAAATTGCCCGTAGGTGTGACTGTGAGTGCGAATGGTTGTTTGTTTGTATGTGCCCTGCGATTGTCTGGCAACCAGTTCAGGGTGTACCCCGCCACCTGCCCAATGATAGCTGGGATAGGCTCCACCACGCCCGCGACCCTAGTGAGGAGAAGCGGCTCAGAAAATGGATGGATGGATAAAACTGATTGTGTAATTTCAACATTTGTTTGGTGGGCAGGCACTCTAGAGATCCAACTTTTAGTATTCAAATCATTAAACAGGCTTTTTTAAATTTTTATTTCTCTCTTTATTTTTTTTTTACATAATGTCCCCTTTAAAGGTCACATATTTTACTAAAACAACTTTTTCCAGTGTTTGGGATGTTATATTGGCTTTATGGTGCCTCGGTAAATGTCAAATATGAATTAAAATTGTCCACGTATTCCTGAGTTACAGATGTTTTTCTGCTGAGAGGCCTAAAATCAGCTCATTCGAATTTCTCGAGCTTATCTCCATCAGTAGCGAAGATCTCCGCCTACCTCTCCGCCCCTGAGCCAGTGTTGTTAACATAACAAACACGTGTGCTCTCACAAGTTGTCACGATGGGGGTGTTTGAGGGCAAGGAAGGCAAGGCAAAACGTGGAGGACCCAAGTGTAGGGAAGCAGGGAGCCATGGCAGGAGTGCAGTAATACATAAAAAAAAAATTATTTCCCAAAAAGTCAAACAAGGATCAAGGAGGTTCGGCAAAATCAACAAAAGTCCAAACATCTAAATAAACAGTCAACAATAGGGAACAAAGAAAACAGGAAACGAGACATGACTAGTGATATAACTGACTACTTCGACATGAGACACTGACAATGAACCGACAAGAACTGAAAGAACCCAGGGAACTAACTACAAACAAAATGATGAGACAACGAGGAACACCTGGACAACACAAGTGGCTGGAGAGGCTGGATTGGTCGGCACAAGGTAGAAGGTTGACGAGAAGAGGTGGACACAATAACCAAAATGAGCACACAAGACGTGAACAATTGGCAGACTGGGGTGGTGGTCCCCCTTTTTAAGAAGGGGGACCGGAAGGTGTGTTCCAACTACAGGGGGATCACACTGCTCAGCCTCCCTGGTAAGGTCTATTCAGGGGTGCTGGAGAGGAGGGTCCGTCGGGAAGTCGAATCTCAGATTCAGGAGGAGCAGTGTGGTTTTCGTCCTGGCCGTGGAACAGTGGACCAGCTCTACACCCTCGGCAGGGTCCTCGAGAGTGCATGGGAGTTCGCCCAACCAGTCTACATGTGTTTTGTGGACTTGGAGAAGGCGTTCGACCGTGTCCCTCGGGGAGTCCTGTGGAGGGTGCTTCAGGAGTATGGGGTACCGAACCCCCTGATACGGGCTGTTCGGTCCCAGTACGACCGGAGTCAGAGTTTGGTCCGCATATCCGGCAGTAAGTCAGACTCGTTCCCGGTGAGGGTTGGACTCCGCCAAGGCTGCCCTTTGTCGCCGATTCTGCCCTTTGTCGCCGATTCTGTTCATAACTTTGATGGACAGAATTTCTAGGCGCAGCCAAGGCATAGAGGGGGTCCAGTTTGGTGGCCTCAGTATTCCATCTCTGCTTTTTGCTGATGATGTGGTTCTGTTGGCTTCATCAAGCCGTGAGCTCCAACTCTCACTGGAGCAGTTCGCAGCCGAGTGTGAAGTGGCTGGGATGAGAATCAGCACCTCCAAATCTGAGACCATGGTCCTCAGTCGGAAAAGGGTGGCATGCCCTCTCCAGGTCGGGGATGAGATCCTGCCCCAAGTGGAGGAGTTCAAGTATCTTGGGGTCTTGTTCACGAGTGAGGGAAGAATGGAACGGGAGATCGACAGACGGATCGGTGCAGCGTCTGCAGTGTTGCGGACTTTGTATCGGTCCGTTGTGGTAAAGAAGGAGCTAAGCCAAAAGGCGAAGCTCTCAATTTACCGGTCGATCTTCGTTCCTACCCTCACCTATGGTCATGAGCTGTGGGTCGTGACCGAAAGAACGAGATCCCGGATACAAGTGGCCGAAATTAGTTTCCTCCGCAGGGTGTCCGGGCTCTCCCTTAGAGATAGGGTGAGAAGCTCGGTCATCCGGGAGGATCTCAGAGTAGAGCCGCTGCTCCTCCGCATTGAGAGGAGCCAGATGAAGTGGATGGGGCATCTGATTCGGATGCCTCCCGGACGCCTCCCTGGTGAGGTGTTCCGGGCACGTCCCACCGGGAGGAGACACCGGGGAAGACCCAGGACACGCTGGAGAGACTACGTCCTTCGGCTGGCCTGGGAACGCCTCGGGATCCCCCCGGAAGAGCTGGATGAAGTGGCTGGGGAGAGGGAAGTCTGGGGGTCCCTGCTAAAGCTACTGCCCCCGCGACCCGATCCGGATAAGCGGTAGAAAAGGGATGGATGGATGGAAGACGTGAACAACATGGGAGACAGGAAAACATGAAACAAAACTCAATATAATCTAAACTAGAACACAGACCTCCGCTGGACGAGCACGTGTAAGGTCGGGTGGCGGCTGCTGGACGGGCGCCGCTGGAGCCTGCCGCAGCTGCCGAGGAGCAGGGACGGGAGCCTGCCGCAGCTGCAGAGGAGCTGCGACGGGGTCTGCAGTCGCCTCCTCAGCCTGCCGCCATTGAGGTCTGGGAGCACAGGAAATGAGAGGGGGAGAGTGCACAGGCACTCGGGATGGTGAACTACGAAAAACGGGTGATATGGAACGAGGTGACAAAAAAGGCACGGAACAAGGTGACTAAGGGGCAGATTTGGGTGGACGTGACTTAGTTGGAGACGTGGAACAAGGTGTGGGAACTCCTGAAAAATTAAGTGACTTGGAAACGGGCAGAAAAACGGGAGGACAAAATTTTACCTTTATTTGGGCGCCTCTGTTGGCCACCAATCGGCGGTCCCGGATAGATGCCCAAACGGGTGCCCAAGTAAAGGTCAGAGGGAAAGGACTTGGACTCGCAGAGATTGGAAACGGGGAAAATGTGACAAAACTGATTAGGATGGGAAAAAACTAGGGAAGGAACCAGAAAAATCTAAATAATTGTCAGAGTCAGAATCAGACAGGAGATTAACTAAATCGGGACCATCTTCACAATCGGAAAAATCTGAATCTTAAAAAACAAAAAAAAGTGGAGGTAAAAATGGTAGCGCATGGTATATAACTAAGACAAGTGGGGGACACTGGTGAAAAGGACAGAGAAGAAGGAGCGATAGGGCTTACTGGAGGAGGGTAGGTATGGTCGGCAGGCTGAGGGCGCTGGGAGGCAGACTGGTGGCGTGTAGGGTGACGCCGTGTGCTTCCTGCTGGGTCCTGTTCTGGTCGGTTCATTCTGTCACGATTAGGGTTTTTGAAGGAGAGGAAGGCAAGGCAAAAACGTAGAGGACCCAGATGCAGGGAAGCAGAGAGGCAAGGCAGGAGTGGAGTAACATTAAAACAAAAAAGCCAAACTCGGATCAAGGAGGTTACGCTAAATCAACAAAAGTCAAAATATCTAAATTAAAAAGTTACAAAGAAATACAAGGGAACAAAGAAAACAGGAAACAAGACATGACTAGTGATATAACTTGACGACTTTGACATGCGACACTGACAATGAACCGACAAGAACTGAAATAAACTAGCGAACTAAATACAAACAAATTGACGAGACCACGAGGAACACCTGGACAACACATGAGTGGCTGGAGGGAGCTCACTGGTCGACACAAGTTAGGTTGACGAGAACAGGTGGACACAATAACCAAATGAGCAGACGACATGAACAACATGGGACACAGGAAACCATGCAACAAAACTAAATATAATCTAAATTAGAACACAGACCATGACAAGTAGTGAGGGTTGGGTCTTTTACATGGAGGCAACCAATCAGAGGTAAGGGCAATGTCTTAGCCAAATATGGACAAAGCGGATACAAAACTGGGTCAAACAGAAATAGCTGGACACTTGTATGACAAAACCAAGGTAGTTTTTTAAAAATGAAATTGACACTTAATACTAAGTCCATGTTAGAGTTTCAGTCTATGTAGCTCTAAATAGTCAAAATATAGGACCTTGAAATTGAAAACTAAATTGAAAAAAAATTGTTTCTGCTGCTCCTTCCTTTAGCCAAGATGAATCGGGGTATGATGCTTTTGGGAGCTCTGGAGACGAACAGGATAAGGAAGAAGAGGATCCTAACAAAACACCGAAAGTGAGTGGCTGTTGAAAATTTACTATACAGTGGCGCTTTGAATCAGAATCATCTTTATTTGCCAAGTATGTCCAAAAAACACACAATGAATTTGTCTCCGGTAGTTTGAGCCGCTCTAGTACGACAACAGACAGTAAATTGACAGAGAACACTTTGAGACATAAAGACATTGACAAAAAAAAACAGTCACTGAGCAGTAAAGGGTTGCTAGTTATCTGGTAATGCCGGTACATTATTATAATTTTTTTTGACAATTGTGCAAAAAGATGCAGAGTCCTCTAGTACTTAGACTTAACTGACTTACATGGGGGAGGGGTCATCCGTTAAAGCCGTTTGTCCGTTAATTTGAAGTGTACTCGACGAGCGGCCAAGGACACAACAGCAGCTATTCCCAGAAATACGGTTACCATTCTCTGTCTGTTGATTGCAGCAGTCATAGCTGTGGTGCCAGGACACAACAGCAGCCAATTCTGGAACTAACATACTTTGTCCGTTTAAAAGCGGCGTTTTGAGTTCCAACTGGACACTACCATTCTGTCCTATATATCTGAAATCCGTTATATCTGTGTCCGTTAAATCGAGGTTCCACTGTATGGGTCGGAGAGAGGAGGGCCACTTTCATGGCTTTAACATTTGCCACCTGTGAGATCAATAGCTACAATTAAGGTTCTTTATAGCTTAAAGATGAGGAGAAACTCGGGAGAAAGGAAGAGGATCAGGCAGAGCACCTAATGAGGGAGAAAGAAAAGAGAATGCTTCTGTATTCGGAGAAATTAAGGAGAGAGGAAGACGAGGAGGCAAAGAAATTAATCCATGAGAAGGAGAAAAGAATACAGTTTCGCCAGGAAGCACTGAGAAAGAAGGAAGAGAAGGAGATGAAGTTGGAAAGGGAGATGGAGGCTCGATCAAAGAGGGAAAAAGAGTTGAGTACACTCTTCTGCCAGGAGGAAGTGATGAGAGAGAAAGAAGGACGAGCAGAACAGTTAAATAGGGAAAAGGAGATGAGAATGTGTCACCACCAGGACCAATTGAGCAAAAAGGAAGAGAAGGAAATTAAGCAATTAAGGAATGAGAAGGAAATACTACTTTGGCCACAAAAGGAGGAGATAAGGAGAGAGGAAGAGAAGGAGGCACTGAAATTAATGAGAGACAAGGAGACAATAATATGGCACCATCAGAAAGCACTGAGAAAGAAGGAAGAGGAGGAGATGGAGTTATTAGAAATTGAGATGAAGACAAGAATAGATCTCCACAAGGAGAAACTCAATACGGATTTTGATCGATTAAAGAGTGAAAAAGATTTGGGCACATGCTTCTACCCTGAGAAGCTGATGAAAAAGAAAGAGGAGGAAGCGGAGCAGCTAAAGAGGATAAGGGAGATGGAAATGCAGAGGAATTATCAGCAGATACGAATTTCTCAACAAAAGGAGGAGCTGATGAAAGAGGAAAAGGAGGAGGTTGCACGATTGAAGAGGCAGAAAGTGACAAGAATATGTCAATGCAAAGTAGAATTGAGGCGAGAGGAAGAAGAAGAAGCAGAGCAATTGAAGCGGGCAAAGAAGATGAGACTTCATCTCTGGAGGGAAGAACTGAGGAAAGGGGAGGATGAGGAAGTGGAATGGTTAAAGAGGGAAATGGACATGAGAAAACGTCTGCTTCTGGATGAATTTCATAGAGCTCAAAAGGAGGCAGAGCAGTCAATGAGGGCAAAGCAGATGAGAATGCAATTCTGCCTGGAAGAGCTCAGGAAAGAGGAAGAGGAGGAGGCAGAGCAGTTGAAGAGGGACAAGGCTATAAGAGTGTGCCAACAAAAGGAGGAGCTGATGAAAGATGAGGAGGAGGAGATAGCGCAATTGAAGAAGGATACTGAGAGAAGAATCTGTCGCTACCTCCAAGAGCTGAGGAGAGAGGAAAAGGAGGAAGTGGAGCAATTGAAGCAAAAGAAGGAGATGAGACTACAGCGCCAACTAGAGGAGCTCCACAGAGAGGAGGAGGAGGCGGCGGAGATTTTGAAGAGGGAGAAGGATGTTAGATTTGATCTCTGCCAGGAACAACAGATGAGAGAAGAGGAGGAAGAGGAGGAAGAGTTGAAAAAATACATTGACACTAGAAAATTTCTCCTTGAGGAGGAGCTTCGCTCGGAGGAAAATGAGCCAATAAAGAGGGAAAGGGCGATGAGAACACATTCACACAAACAAGAGGAACGCAAAATAAATGAAGAGGAAGAGGAGCAATCAGAGAGAGAGCGAAGAACACAGCTGAACCATGAGGAATTCAGGAGAGAAGAAGATGAGAATGGGCAATTAATGAAGGAAAAGGATTTAAGAAATGCTCTCTCCCTGGACGAACTGAGCAGAAAGGCGCAGGAGCTAGCATGTTTAAGGAGGGGCAAGGAGATGAGAATTAGGCTTTATCAGAATGGGCTGAGAAGAGAGGAAAAGGGTGAGATTGAACTGATGACAAGAATGTGTCTTCACCTTAGAAGAGCAGAAGAAAAAGAAGTGGAGCAGTTACAGAGGGAAAGACAGACAAAAATGCGTGTTTACCAAGAGGAACTGACAAGACAAGAAGTGAATGAATTGGACAAATTAAGGAGGGAAAGGGCAAAGAGCGCTCATCAGCTCCTGAAGGGACTGCAGGAAGAGGAAAGGGAACAATTGAAGAGGGAAAATGCCATGGGAAGAAATCTCCAAGAGTTGAGCAGTGAGGAAAAGGAGCGATTAAAGGAGGAGCTGATGAGAGAAGAGGATAAGGCAGAGGAATTGAATAGCGGTAGAACGGAGCGTAACACAGGTGAAGAAGTGGAAGGGCGGTTTACGAGGGAAATGTCGACAAAAACAACACTCTGTGAAGAAGAACTGACAAGTGAGGTTGAGGAGGTAGAGTGCTTAAAGAGGGAGATGATGAGAATGTTTTTCCGCCAGGAGGTCCCTAGGAGAGAAGACGAGGAGGCAGAAAAATTGGAGCGAGGGAAGACAAAAACATGGCTCCGTCCGGGGCATAGCATAGAAGAAGAAATAAAAGGATCGTTTTTAAGAGAAATAGAGACACAAACAATGCTCAATAAAAAAGAACAGACGAATGAGGAAGAGAAGAATGAGACAATGAGCATGTCGCTCTGCCAGGTGGGACTAACAAATGAAGAAGAGGAGCCACTGAAAATGGACAAGATAAAATTTCCGCCCCAGGAGAAGCTGGCGGGAGAGCAAAAGGACGAGGAAGGACTGGAGAAGGAGAAGGAAGTAAAATCAAAACCCCAACAGGAAGGGTCAAGCAGAGAGTATGAGACTGAGTGGCTGAAAAACGAAAGGGCGAGCATAGTCTATTTGAAAAAAGACGTAATTAGGATTGCAGAAGAGCAGGAGAAGAAGAGACTATATAATTGCCAGGAGGAGCTGAGGACAGAGGAAGAGGAGGAAGGTGAAGCTTTAAAGAGTGAGAAGGAAAAGATGGCATATTGCCAACAAGTAGAATTGAAAAATGGCAAAGAGGAGGAGATGGTACAATTAAATAGGGACACGGAGCAGTTAAGGAAAGAGAAACTCGATGAGACACAGTTGGTAAAGAAAGATTATGCATTTTCATTAGGAACTGGGGGAAATGGAAGAGCAGGTCCCAAAGTGAAAGATCGAACATGTCTCCGACTGGAAGAGCTTCGAAAGGAGGATGAGGAGCAGCAAGAGCATTTGAACATCGAAAAGGATAAAAAAGCACAACTCCGCCAGGAGAATCCTAGGAGCAGGGAGGAAAAGGTAGAAGGGTTAATGAGGGAAAATGAAACTAATTTCCAATGCGAACTAAGTAGAGAAGTAGATGAAGAAGAAGAGGAGGTGGATTTTTTAAAGAGACAAAAGTGGAGAAGAATTTGCCTTTGCATTGAAGAACTGAAAAGAAAGGAAGAAGAAGAAGTGGAGCAGTTACAGAGAGAAAAAGAGAGAAGAATGCACATTTATGAGGAGGAACTCAGAAGAGATGAAGAAATTGAGGCAGAGCATTTAAAGAGTGAAAAGGAGCAGAGAATACGTCTCCTCCAGGAAGAGCTGAGAGTAGAGGAAGAGGAAGAGGCAGAGCAGTTAAAAAGGGACAATGAGAAGCGAATGAGTATCCTGCATGAGAAGTTGCAGAAAGAGGAAGAGGATGAGCGATTGAAGTGGGAAAATGAGAGGAGAACATTGCTCCACCAGGAGGAACAGAGTAAACATGAAGAGGAGGAGCAGTTTAAGAGGGTTGAGGAGAAAAGAAGGAGTCTCTACCTAGAGGAACTGAGGAAAGAGGAAAATGAGACAGCAGAGCGTTTCGAGAGGGAAAAGGAGCAGAGAACACACCTTCACCAGGAAGAGCTGTGGAGAGAGGAAAAAGCTGAGGTGGAACAACTAAGGAAGGAAAAAGACAAGACCATCGATAACCTCCAGGAGAATCTTATGAGAGAAGAGGAGGAGGAGTTTAATAGGGAGAAGGAAAGGAGAATACATTTACTCCCGGAAATGCTGAGGAAAGAGGAAGAAGAGGTTGAGCAGTTAAAAAGAGAGAAGGAGAAGAGAATGCAATACTGCCAAGAGGAATTGAGGAGAGAGGAAGACGAAGAAACAGAACAGTTAAAGATAGAAAAGGAAAATAGAATGAGCCATCTCCAGGATGAGCTGAAGCGAGAGACAGAGGAATTGATTGACAAATTGAAGGCTGAGAAGCAAAAGAGAATGCGTCTCCGACAAATAGACCTGTGGAGAGAAGAGGAGGAGAGGAAACTGAAGACTGAGTATAAGGAAAGGCTGAGGTAGGATAATGATTTATTTATTTAACCTTGATTTATCCATGTAATGCAATCATCTACTGATGACATAAAACACGTGTCCTAGTTTTAATCAGGACTACAAAATGTCTCTAAAGAACAAGTAAACGCCTTACAGTTATCGGACAACATTTCCCAGATTTATAGTTGACAAACCTCTATCAAAAACCTCTAGGTGAGAAAGAGAAGTTTTCAAATCCATGTTGTAATCCATATTATATAATTTTCTATGCTTCTGCCAAATGTTATGTACATTGGTCGATTTTTTTGGACCCGCCACTGACCAGGTAGCTTGTGATGCTATCTGACCCAACATGATGGTTCATATGTTCCGTCACTTGCAACGCTAACTTCATGAATTTTATCAACTACAAATGCCTATTAATACAGTATATATTTATTTCCATGTATTTTAACAATTTATGGAGTGTTTCTTCAATCTGGACTCTTAATTTTTTTTTATGCATATTTGCGTGCCAAATGAAACCAACTACACATCACTTGACTGCCATCTGCAAGCTGTTTGGCTCTTGAACATTCTTATGTAAACTTGGGCCCTTGGCTTTTTTATAATTAAAGTTCATCAGTTCGTCATACCATACCACTGTATTTTTCTCCTTTTTTGGTTTAAAGAGATGCCAAACCTTCATCCTACTGTCCCACTGTTTACAGCAGTGTGTTATAGCGGTTGTCCCTGGTTCCCAGCCATGGTTATGAAAACTAGATATGCCGGCACGCCGTAGCAGCCTGGCTAACCGACTTGCCTATGTGGCGGCCATGTTGGAGAGGTCAACGACATGGTCCCGGCTAACGTGGGTGCGTCGGCAAATAATGTCCGTGTGGAAAACATGGACGGTGGCGCAAACATGATTCCGGCGGCGTTTCAAATCAAAAACCTATTTTTGTAGTTGACCTAACTGCGTTAATGTACTTTTTTTTGCCCTACTGTACTTTGTGTTTTGGGATTGGTTGTAGATACTGTTGCAATACTGTTTATTACTTGTTTTTGTTTTTAACTCTGGTCATAATGGAATGTGAGCTCCCCTGACCATGTCTGTAGAATGCAGTGCATTTGCAGGGGCACCATTTTCAAAGCTTGCCGTGTCTCTTCTATTGGTTGTCATTATGACGTTTTAACATTAGAACTCGTTCTCAGTGTCTAATTAATACTCTATATCTATCACCTCCTGAGGGCTTTACGGCAGTGTCTTCTGGCCAGGAGGAGAAAGGAGGAGACCTTGATGAACAACATGTTCGAGCAGAAGGAGAAATTAAAAGAATCTGTCCGGATGGAGAGGGAGGATGACCAGCAATTTAAACTCAGGTTTGACACACAATTTCACACAAACACAAAACAGTGCAAAGGGACATTGCTGCGGAAAGGGTGAGAAAATTGATGATGATTCTCAAGGCCCTTGACGAGTGTTGACCAATGCATGTTGCATCTCTCAACCACTTTCAAACAAAAAGTGGACCACAACTGCCACAACAGCCGCAGCTGGATTGGGGAGCCCTTTCTGAAAACCTGTTGCTCCCTAACACTGGTACCTGGTCGGCCGAGTTGTTGAACGTTTCGGCCTGCTCCCGCTTCCCGCCCCGCTCCAGTGACAGACAGCGTCACAGCTCAAATGTTTGATTGACAGCTAGTTGACAAATAATCCTTTCATCTCCAGAAGTAGTGGGAACATGTCAAATTTGCGCTGGTGTGTGTGTGCGTGCGTGCGCATGTGGGTTAGGCAGGACCGTGAAGCTGCCCTAAGAGCACTTTGCCTTGCACTTGAAGAACGGGAAGCTGACCATGATAGGCTGACGGCTCAAAGGAGACAATTCTTTGAGTGCCTTAAGGCCGAGTCAGAAGAGGAGCCACATACACTGAGAACAAGACTCCAGCAAGGCAGGGGGGAGAACCTGAAGTTTTTGACACCAGAGGTAACTGTTGATTACTTTTGTGTCTTTGTGTTACAAACATGTCCCATGGGGTATTGCCTACTTATCCACCTACGTAGCTACATTGCGGTGCCAGTCAAATATAAATTTGCTTATCGCCATTTTAATCGAGACTATCGATGAATCCTTTAGCCTAGTTATCTTTGAAATGATATTGACATTTACACTAGGATCAGAGGTGAGTAGAGTAGTCAATTATTGTACTCAATAAGAGTACTGTTACTTAAAAATAATATGACTCAAGTAAAAGTAAAAAATAGCCCTCCAAAAATGTGTGCGCGTGGATTGGTGCAAACAGGGCCCAATGCGGAAGTGGCAATCAAAGTCTGAGAATAGATCACTCATACAATAATTGATGAATAAAAGTAGTGAGGGGTGTGTACATCATTGGAAATGAGTAAAAGTACCGCTTATTCTTAACATAAATATTCAAGTAAAATGCATTCAAACTACTCTGACAAGTACAATTTAACCAAAATGTTACTTCAGTAAATGTAACGGAGTAAATGTAACACGTTACTACTCAGGTTGGGCATTGTTAGAATTTGAGCGATTCCGGTCCCGATTCCAGGTCCTTATTTCAATTCCGGTTCCAAACTATTCTCGATTCCGATTCTTTTAGGAGGCTGGGTCAAAAACGTTTGCATGGTTTAAATAAAGTGTGTCCAAATTATGAACATCCATTTTCTTAGCAGCCCACAGCATAGACTAAAATGAACATTTGACTCAGGGTTCTTTATAACCAGTATCAATATCAAACCTACGAACTAAAAGGCAATGTGTGTGGAACTAACCCAATTGACTTCATATGCGTTAATGTTTCAGCTAAAAGATAAATATAGCATTTAAAATCATTATTTGGGACTGTTTTATCACATCAAATTGTTTATATGTGAGCAGCACGGTGGTAGACTGGTTAGCACATCTGCCTCACAGTTCTGAGGACCGTAGTTCAAATCCCGGCCTCGCATTTGTGGAGTTTGCATGTTCTCTCCATGCCTGCGTGGGTTTTCTCTGGGTACTGCGGTTTCCTCCCACTTCCCCAAAACATGCATGGTAGGTTAATTGAATGTGAATGTGAGTGCAAATGGTTGTTCGTTTATATGTGCCCTGGGATTGGCTAGCAACCAGTTCAGTGTGTACCGCCGGAATATAAACCTAGTAGGGCTCTGAGATCGAGAGACTCAGAGAAATTGGAATAAGTTGCCAACAGAAGTGACGTCAGCCCCAAGTGTGCATGTTTTTAAGTCCAGGTTAAAAGCTGTTCTTTTTCCCATGCTTTTTAGAGCATTTCCACTTTTAAATTATATTTCTTGCACTGTACGCTGTTTTAATTGTATTTTTTTTTCTTTTGTTTTCTTTTTGTTTTAAATGTTTACAAGCTGTTTTGTCTTTGTTTTAAAATGCTTTTAATCATGTAAAGCACATTGAGTTACCTTGTGTATGAAATGCGCGATATAAATACATTTGCTTTGCTTTCTTTGCTTAAGCTTTTTTTTTCTGTCATCGGCTCTTGGGTTGGTTTGAAGACTAAAACAAACGCGAAAAACCATCAGTGCAAAAGTGCAACCAACCGTTTACTTTGTTAGCTGTCTCAATGTTGGCATAGACTTATTTTATTGTTTCACTCACCCAATTGAGTGAGAGCTGACTTAACTGAAGCTCCACGCGGTGTAGGCTGATGCTTGGAGCGCGTCAGACGCTACACATCGTGAAAGCCTCCTTTGCACAGTATAATCTTATTCCAAGTGTTGCACTGTGGCGACTGGTCATTTATTTTAACAACGTTAAGACACACTTTTGTCCGCCACCGCCGCCGTTGGGCACAAGCATGTCTTAGTGCACATTCTTCTTCGTTGGTTTTCGTCACTTCTTCGTTGGTTTTCGCCACTTCTTCTTTGTCGGCGGACTAGGCATCGAAACTAGGAACCGAAATGCTTTTAATTTGAGCGATTCCGGGAGAAGCGGAACGTTAGTCCCGGTTCCAATCGGTTCTCGATTCTCGATGCCTAACCCTAGTTACTACACACCTCTGGATATTAATTTGGTACATTTCCATTTCCCCACCTCTGACTAGGGTAAGCCAAACTTTGTCTATTTCTTGAGTGAACATGTGTCTCAGCAGGCACGAGAGAAAACTTTGGATTCTGGCTTCTACAGCACCTTTCACCCACTGAATGGGGCAGGTAATATTGTTCTTTTTAAAAACTTATTGACTACGCAAAATAATGAGTATTAAGTACTGTATCCTTTTTCATATCTTATCCACAGCTCTAGAGTCTCAACATGAGATATTTGGTGCTTTCAGACCAACTCCTCAGAGGTTGAACACCACACATTTCTCAACCTTCAGTCCGACGCTCGGAGCACCTCATTCCACGACTACCACCGCTGCCTATACCACCATGCATCCCTCATTGAGTACTCCAGACCCACTGTTCTGTCATCCAAGAACAACAGTAACTGTGGATCCATTCGCCACCACATCTATGAAAGAAAACTACCTAGCGAATACTACTCCTGGGTACTGTGATCAGCTGAGCCTAAATAAATTCAACGAGATCACGGTTTATCGTTTTCAAAGACAAAACGCACAGCCGATTCCTTCTGCACACATGTGAATACATTATATCCATCCATGAAAAATTTTTTATGCAGTATATACATTTTCTTCTTAAACTCTCTTTGTCCCTGTTGAATATCAGTCTGGTGCATAGTTCAACCTAAATCAGAGGTTCAAGAACCAGTGAGAACCTCTTCAGCACACCATGGCCTACATTGTTAAAAATCAAGAACTTTTTTTTTTCCCTCTTTTAGTCACCATTTACTAACAACAGCCCTCAAATGGCCAAAGATAAACAAACTCATTCACACAATCTTTTGTTGAGTTAATGACCTCTGACATCACTAGGTACTAAACCAGCACGACCACTGTAGAGAGCATTTCTTACACAGGTTATATATATACACAGTATATTGGTCATTTTATGTTATTTGATCAATAATGGTAAAGACATGACCCACTGGATTTCCTTTTGAAAATGAATTTATTCAACTGATGAGTATTTCAGTTATTCCCAGTTGCTATCCAACTAAAGTTAAAAACATTTCTAAGGAAACAAAATATTTTAAAATAATGTTTTTCAAACTTTTAATGCCAAAATGTCTTGACCGTTAAGTGTTTCATGATTTCCAACATGTTTTCTGAAGATTCGAATTACATTGTTGGATATATAGGATTTTCTCATATTCCTTAATATGCCTTTTCCATGTAAACTAACACAAATGAATCTTCGTGTCTTCAGAGTTCCTTTTTGGTTCTTTTACAAATGGTCCTTGTTTTTCAATCAAGCTGTCTTTACCGTTAATGCCACGAGAGAGAGCCTCATTGTGTTGCAATACACCAGAAGGATCTGGGGGCTGAAGCCAGGGTAAGGCAGCCATTTTGCATTCACACAAAAGCAGACAGCAAAATAATAGTTATTTTTGAGATACGTATGAATTTTTGAAAGTGTCAGAATTATTGCATGTCTTTATCGTTATTAAAAATGTGTAAAGACAATGTAATGGATTGAATATTTAGGATCATTTATTCACTTGAATTTGTAGAGTTTGAAGGGCAACACGTAAACTGTGCAACTTGTGTTTTTTATGAAGCTGTTTATGTCTTAACCATTTTGCACTTTTGTCTATACCATTGTGCAACAAGTGTATTTCAGTGGGCTACCACCATTTTCTGTCAATGGGGTTCTATTAACAAAGCTGTGGCAGAATTTCATTCATGATAAGTTCTTACATTCTAAAGGATGGGTGTTCTTTAAATCGATGTATTTCTCGTTTGTATAGCCAAGTTACACTATTACTTTGTCAGTTGTTCAAAGTATAATGTTATAGTTTTAACACCAATCGATAAACATGAGCCTATAGGTTTACTGCTGATTTTGTTTTATTAGTGAATAAAGCTGTATAAATAAGAGCTGTCATTGTTCATAATTTGTCCCATACAAGTTTAAGAAATCTTGTTGTTTGCCTCACAGTTCTGAGGACCCGGGTTGAAATCCTGCCTCGCCTGTGTCGAGTTTGCATGTTCTGCCCCATGCCTGTATGGGTTTTCTCCCACATCCCAACAACATGCGTGGTAGGTTAATTGAAGACTCTAAATTGCCCACAGGTGTGAATGTGAGTGTGAATGGTTGTTTATTTGTGCCAATCTAAATTGCCCATAGGTGGGAGTGTGAATGGCTGGCAACTCCACACATGGCTTGGGCTCTGGTACCAGTCCTCTTGAGAGGGTTTGGACCCTCTTCCACTCTGGAGTTGCCCACAGTGAGAGGCGCCGAGCGGGTATACTTATTGCCCCCCCGGCAACGCACAGGCGCCGAGCGGGTATACTTATTGCCCCCCCGGCTCGGCGCCTGTGCGTTGGGGTTCACCCCGGTGGACAAGAGGGTAGCCTCCCTCCGCCTTCGAGTGGGAAGATGAGTCCTGATTGTTGTTTGTGCATATGCACCATACAGCAGTTCAGAGTACCCGCCCTTTTTGGAGTCCTCGGAGGGGGTGCTGGAGAGCGCTCCCGCTGGGGACTCCATTGTTCTGCTTTGGGACTTCAATGCTCATGTGGGCAATGATAGTGAGACCTGGAAGGGCGTGATTGGGAGGAACGGCCTCCTGATCTCAAACCGAGTGGTGTTCTGTTATTGGACTTCTGTGCTCATCACGGATTGTCCATAACGAACACCATGTTCAAGCTTAATGGTGTCCACACGTGTACTTGGCACCAGGACACCTGATGTCCCAGTTTGATGATCGACTTTGTGTTTTTGTCATCGGACTTGCGGCCGCATGTCTTGGACACTCGGGTGAAGAGAGGAGCAGAGCTGTTAACTGATCACCACCTGGTGATGAGTTGGCTCCGAAGGTGGTGGATCTTCCACCACCTTCGGAGCCACTTGGAAGACCTCCTCAATTCCACCGACACGCCTTCCCATGAAGAAGCAGAGTCTGGGGTCTCTGAGGCAGGCTCTCCTTTCTCTGGGGTTGAGGTCACCGAGGTGGGTGTGTTCCAACTACAGGGGGATCACACTCCTCGGCCTCCCTGGTGAGGTCTATTCAGGGGTGCTGGAGAGGAGGGTCCATCGGGAAGTCGAATCTCAGATTCAGGAGGCGTAGTGTGGTTTTCATCCTGGCTGTGAAACAGTGGACCAGCTCTTCACCCTCGGCAGGGTCCTCGAGGGTGCATGGGAGTTCGCCCAACCAGTCTATATGTGTTTTCTGGACTTGGAGGTGTTCGACTATGTCCCTTGGGGAGTCCCTGTGGGGGGCTCTTCGAGAGTCTGGGGTACCGAACCCCCTGATACGGGCTGTTCGGTCCCTGTACGACCGGTGTCAGAGTTTGGTCCGCATTGCCGGCAGTAAGTCGGACTCGTTTACGATTGGAGTTGGACTCCGCCAAGGCTGCCCTTTGTCACCGATTCTGTTCATAACTTGGACAGAATTTCAAGGCGTAGAGGGGGTGCGGTTTGGTGGCCTCAGTATTGCATCTCTGCTTTTTGCAGATGATGTGGTTCTCTTGGCTTCATCAAGCTGTGATCTCCAACTCTCACTGGAGCGGTTCAAGTGGAGAGTGTGAAGTGGATGGGATGAAAATCAGCACCTCCAAAATCTTGAGACCATGGTCCTCAGTCGGAACAGGGTGGAGTGCCGTCACCAGGTCGGGGATGAGAGCCAGCCCCAAGTGGAGGAATTCAAGTAGCTTGGGGTCTTGCTCCCCAGTGAGGAAAGAGTGGAATGGGAGATCGACAGGCAGATCCGTGCAGCGTCGTCAGTGATGCGGACTTTGTATCAGTCCGTTGTGGTGAAGAAGGAGTTTAGCCGAAAGGCGAAGCTCTCAATTTACCGGTCGATCTACGTGCCTACCCTCATCTATGGTCACAAGCTATGGGTTGCGACTGAATGAACAAGATCCTGGATCCAAGCGGCCGAAATGAGTTCCTTCCGCAGCGTGTCGGGCTCACCCTTAGAGATAGGGTGCGAAGCTCGGTCATCCGCGAGGGGCTCAGAGTAGAGCCGCTGCTCCTCCGCATTGAGAGGAGCCAGATGAGGTGGCTGGGGCATCTGATTCGGATGCCTCCCGGACGCCTCCCTGGTGAGGTGTTCCGGGCACGGAGACCCGGGGACGCCCCATTACGCGCTGCAAAGACTATGTCTCCCGGCTGGCCTGGCAACGCCTCGGGATGCCCCCCGGAAGAGCTGGTTGAAGTGGCTGGGGAAAGGGAAGTCTGGGCTTTCCTGCTAAAGCGACTGCCCCCGCGACCGGACCTCGTATAAGTGGGGGAAATATATCCATCCATCCATTTACTTCACCGCTTATCCTCACTAGGGTCCCGGGCTGCCGGAGCCTATCCCAGCTATGTTCGGGCGAGAGGCGGGGTACATCCTGAACCGGTCGCCAGCCACATATAAACAAACAATCATTCGCGCTCACATTCATACCTACGGGCAATTTAGAGTTTCCATTTAACCTACCATGCATGTTTTTGGGATGTGGGAGGAAATATAAAATATAATATAAAATTCACTTTTTGAATTGAACTACTGAAATGAAGTTTTCCGTGATTATTTTAATTTAGGAATGTACTTTCCCTAACAAATGACGCCAGAGAGCAACGAGATGAATTAAGATAAACGCGCGCTGAGTGCGTCGGCCACAGTGTCAAAAAACCTTTGCCTTTCACGTCGCGCCACCCCACTCATGACATACGAACATTTGCGCTGGCGCCTTGGTGACGAAATTCCTTTTAATATCAAAGCTACGTTTCCAGAAACGGCTCCCGAGTGTCATATGGCCATTTTGCCTGGAACGGATTCAGCGGCAGAATCTTGCGAGACAACTTGTGTCTGCTGCAGTCATGGATGGCACGGAGGTTCTCGAGGGACTCCACGGTGACAAATTTGAGTTCTCTGAAAAAGGTACACGGTATAAAGGTGTATTTTCTCTAAAACTGACGTCTTTCTGATTACATCTTGTCATGGAGGCTTTATGCTTGATTTGGGCTACTAAGACGTAGCAAATGTTATTACCCAGTTCTATTGACAATTATGCTAATACACTCAGGCTACTAAAGTAACAGAGGTGGCAAAATAAATACATTTGTGCTCAAAAAGACTGGTAAACGTAGAGGTGCGGACTCAACTCCCGTACTTGGGTCCAAGTAAAAAAACGACGTACTCCAATGTACTTTAGGGGGAAAAAAGTAAAACTTCAGTTTTGCTGTAAGTGATATGGAATACCCGTTTTTATTTACTTGGCAACACGAGCAAAAAAATATACTCAACACACAAAATAGTTTCTCTCTCATTACGTAGTGTAGTGAGAAGAGAAAAAATCACTTACACGTCACGTTGTTTGAACTAGCGTTGGTTCCACTTTGAGCTTCAATTCATCAAATCAACATGCTTCTGTAGCTTTCCTAATACCTTGTATGTGTTTTTCCTCAGACAAGACGAACCTAGTGAGGATACGTGGTACTGAAAATGGATGGATGGAAGACGGAGAATTTTTGAATGCCAGAAGCATTTTTTTTAGGCTGGCATAAGACACAATGCATTAGCCTCGAATTATTTATTGACAACTGTCTTAAATAAGGCCATCGATGAGGAGTATCTTGCTTCTCCAAATCGGTTTGCTTGCTGATTCTTGCTGGAAATAAATATTTAAGTACAGTCTAGATACCTGAAAAATCTACTTACGTACAGTCATGAAGTATTTGTACTTTGTTACTTTCCACCACTGCTAACTAATTTCTCTTCCAGAAAAAGCCTCGGTCCTCTCATACGGCCATGAATGAGAGCTAAGTTTTAAATCTACTAGTCAGGAGAAATAAGAAATTATCTCACAAAAATAAACATTGTCGGGTTACAAACTTTATTGCTTCTGTGACCCTGTTTGTAACCCGTTACCTGAGGTAATGTTTCCCATTGAAATGAATGGAAATGCATTTGTTCCAGCCCCAAAATGAATTTTTTTTTTTTTTTTTATCATCCATCCATACGTTTCTGTCCTGCTTCTCCTCACTAGGGTCGCGGGCGTGCTGAAGCCTATCCCAGCTATCTTCAGGAGGGAGGCGTGGTACACCCTGAACCGGTCGCCAGCCAATCGCAGGGCACATATAAACAAACAACCATTCACACTCACATTCACACCTACGGGCAATTTAGAGTCTTCAATTAACCTACCATGCATGTTTTTGGGATGTGGGAGGAAACGAGTACCTGGAGAAAACCCACGCAGACACAGGGAGAACATGCAAACTCCACACTGGCGGGGCTGGGATTTGAACCCCAGTCCTCAGAACTGTGAGGCAGATGTGCTAAACAGTCTCTACCGTGCCCCCCCCCCCCTTTTTTTTTTTTATCTGTGGTTAAAAAGAAATATAGTGCAATAGAAATCAGTGAAAACACAATTAAAAAAAACAATAATAAAACAATAAATAAATAGGATAAGTTTTATTGCTCATAACTAAGGAGTGGAAAGGGGAGGAGGACTACAGTTCATTGAAGAAGAGTCTTCGTCCATAATAACAGGGACATTCTGATTCAGGTGTTTTTTTTTTCTTCTTTTTGTCAATTTTCTAAGTCGTTGGTTGATTTTGGCACAACAGACTGATCCTGGGAAACCTTTCTTTTTCTGTTCAGAAAAAAAATCAGAAAGTAGGATGTTACATTGTCACTTAAAAGATTAATTGCTCTATTGGCCAATTTGCTGGAAATTGATTTTAATAATTTTTCCTATTGCCTCGCTCACGCTTTCACGAGCAAGCGCTTTCTCAGCTTTGTCAGTCTCATAAAAAACAAAACAAAAAACAACAACAAAGATACAGTACGCCTACTTAAGTTGCATTGCGTGACGCACAGTCAATGACGGTTACACAGGCAATCTTGCCGCTCATCTATGAAAAGTGCTTCCTAACACGTTAGCAGTTTCCCTTTTTATCTTGGGTGCCACTGTGTTTACTTTTTTAGAAAAAGTTCCACATGACGATAGCGCACTTCCTTCAGTCTTCATTCATAATGTAGCAGCTGCTGTTCGCTTTTGGATTGTTTGAATGTGCGTATAGGCGGAACCTTTGCCTAGCGAACACCTCTGTGTTGAGCCATTTTGACATTATGCCATCATTAACAGTTTGTTGCTCTGTTTAATGTGACGCTACAATTCAATAAATAACATACAGTGGCTGAAATAAGTATTTAACATGTCACCATTTTTCTCACTAACTATATTTCCAAAGGTACTATTGACAAGACATTTTCACCATATGTTGGGAAAAAACAAAGTAATCCATACATACAAAGAAAGAACAAATAATGACACCGGGGAAAAATACTGAATACGCCAACTGGTATGTATTTAATACTTTGTACAACAGCCTTTGTTTGCAATGACAGGTTCAAGATGCCTCTTGTATGGAGAAACTAGTTGCATGCTTTGTTCTGGTATGATTTTGGCCCATTCCTCCACACAAGCAGTCTTCAAATCTTGGCGGTTCTGTGGGCTTCTTTTATGGACCTTGAGTTTCAGTTCTTTCCATAGATTGGTGATTGGCCCTTGAGTTTCAGTTCTTTCCATAGATTGGTGATTGGCTGGGCCATTCTAGCAGCTTTATTTTTTTTCCTTTGAAACCAATTGAGAGTTTCCTTGGCAGTATGTTTTGGATCATTATCCTGATGAAATGTCCACCCTCGTTTAATTTTCATCATCCTCCTAGATTGCAGCAGACGTTTGTCAAGAATGACTCGGTAGATTTGCTCATTCGTCCTTCCTTCAATAATGTGAAGTTTACCAGTACCATTTGCTGAAAATCAGCCCCACACCAAAATGTTCCCACTTCTGAACTTCACTAGTTGGTATGGTCTTTTTAGGGTGATGTGCAGTGCCATTTCTTTTCCAAACATTATTGGATTATGGCATCCAAACAGTGCAATTTTGCTCTCATCAGACCATATTCTCCCAGTATTTAACTGGCTTGTCCAGATGTTGTTCAACAAACTTTAAACGAGCTTTGACATGCTTTTTTTTCCAGGAGTGGCGTCTTACGTGATGAGCGTGCATACAGGTCATGGCGGTGGAGTGCATTACTCACTGTTTTCCTTGCGACAACAGTACCTGCTAATTCCCCAGGTCTTTCTGAAGCTCTCCACAAGTGGTCCTTAGCTCTTGGACAACTCTTCTGATTATTCTTTGCACTCTTCTAGTCAGAAATCTTGCAGGGGCACCTGTTCGAGGCAAATTTATGAGGGTATGATTGGCTTTCCACTTACGTATTATGGCCCCAACCATGCTCACTGGAACATTCAGAAGCTCAGATATGCGCCTGGAACCGATGCTATCATTATGTTTTGCAAAATTTAGTTTGCGATGGTCTTGAGACAGGTCTTAGCGCTTATCCATCATGAGATCTGTCTTGACTCACCATGGCAATGAGACCTTTTTGTAGGCCATTAATTAGGACTGAACTAGCTTATATTCATTTGCACTGACAAGGTGCTGGATTGCTGTTTGATCATTGATAGATTTTAGGTGTTGGCTTTCCATGCCTTTTAGCACCTCTCTTTCTTCATGTGTACAATACTTTTTCCCTGTGTCATTTCACATTATTACGAACAACTTAATTTCTGATCTTATTTGTTCTACTTTCTTTGTATGTATGGATTACTTGGGTTGTTCCCAACATCTGGTGAAAACTTCATGTCAATAGCACCTTTGGAAATATATTTAGTGAGAAAAATGGTGACGAGTTACTTATTTTAGCCGCTGTGCATACTATACTGTAAGTAGTATTTTATGACAAAAATAAAATAAATTCAAATCTCGAGCTTCCACTCCAGTCATTTTTCCGTTTCTAATTATCTATTGTTTTCCTCCATGTTACCAGAGATCAAGGAGTATGCCCAGGACATAGGCATTGATCCAGAAAAAGAGCCACAGCTTATGTGGCTTGCCAAGAAGGCCATGGCTACACAATTGCCGACAGGATGGTTGGAACGGTAAGTCATTGGAGGTGATGTATGCCTCCATCAAAAAAATATAGAATTACAAAATAGATTTCAGGAAGATACACAATATTGGACATTCAATAAGGTACAGTGTACCTTGTTTGATATTTTTGAAGACACATG
Organism: Phycodurus eques; assembly: GCF_024500275.1. NCBI lineage: Eukaryota > Metazoa > Chordata > Actinopteri > Syngnathiformes > Syngnathidae > Phycodurus > Phycodurus eques. Next base: position 7,390,840 of record NC_084531.1, read on the forward strand.
GTATTCTGTGAATTTTAATGACACAAATCTGGTCTTTTCTTCCTGAGAGCCATGCTTTCGTGATTTTATTCCGAAACGAAACACATATTTTACCAAATTTAGCCACAAGAGACAAAATATTGGATTCTACACCTGTTGTACACTACTGCTAACTAAAATCACAATTAACAAACAGATGAAATAAATACCTCTCTGACAGTGTTAAGCTCGTGTATTCAATCTCCTTTGATTGTCCACAAGATTGTGTTTTGATGTCATTGTGTATTAGTACGCCGTAAAAATATTAAAGACTGTATTAGAAATAAATGACTAATGACATCTTCAGTACCTTCCAGGCTTATGTATTCCATATGATCTGATTCTCTTTATTTGTCAAAATGTCTACAGTGATGCCTTGAGATATAAGTTTAGTTTGTTCATGACATGCTTCTTATCTCAAAACACTCATCTCAAAACATTTCCCCAGTAAAACGAATGGAAATAGTTAATCTGCAGTCCCCCAAAAACAATTTGTTAAATGTTAAAACAAGTAGTAGTATTTTGTAAAATATAGTCAGAAAAACATAATAGAAGAGAAAGTAAAGTTATAAACTAGTGATGCACCAAAATTTCACTGTCCGAAATGTTTCAGCGGAAAATGGCCCCAAAAAACATTTTCGATTTCAGACTGGTTTTATGACGTGTATTCAAGCCAAAAGTCTCAGGCACACACACACTGAAGTTTCATTTGCGTTCTGTACCCTTACATGCACTGTGTGTGTGTGTCGCTCTCTCTCTCTCTCTTTCCCTTTCTCTATCGAATTCCAAAAAATGTTTTTTTAAGAGGTCTTTTAAAAAGGAAACTTGCACTCAACAGAATGCTATTGTGTACAAACATGGTAACAACATTTGCACTCCCACATGACCTTAAGTTCTTCTCTCATAATGTTATGCGAGCCGATCTGCTTTTGTGTGATACCTCCACATCCCATTCACATGAATTGCTTACGTCTTCTGCAGCCGTATCTCTATAACTTCTCCAGCATAAAATGGCTTTCTTGTGGCTCAAATTGTTTCAAACACTCTTGGCTGGTTTTATTGTGTGTGTGTGTTTTAATTGCTAGCCTGTGGTGTTTTCCATTGTATGCATGATGGTGGCAATTTGGTTGTTTCAAATACACAACATTGTCTTTGTTTTATGCTTTAGTTTTTGAGTAAACTCCAACCTGTTGTGAAAATGTATGGTTTTTGTAACTGCTTTTTTATCTTATCTTTATTTAGATTATCATCTTTGTTTGACTTAAATCTTTTCACTTACCTGCAGCGAAAAGGAGAGTGGGAAAATTTACTATTACAACTGCCAATTAGGCACATCCATTGTGGACCATCCCTGCAAAGTGCACTACTGTCAGCTGGTGGTTCAGGAGCGTGAGCGTGTCCTCCACCCACCTGGTGATGAGACTTCTGCTGTGAAGAACAAGAAGAAATTGAAAGAGAAACAGGAGGGAAGGAAAAGGGCAAAGGAAGCACTCAAAACACAAGGAGTGAGTTATTACTTAGTATGTACACTAGGGATAGCTCTTAACTACATTTTCTTGATCCACTAAAGGAAAATTAAAATTGTATTATTGAATCATTGAATTTGTAAAAAAAAGTTTCTCAAAATGTTCTGAACTAATGTTTTCATGCCATGGTCTAACTGATGCACCAACTAATCCGCTCCATTTTTCCTCAATTATTTCAAGCCATGATTAATTTATTCCACACAGTTGATAAATTGGAATTATTATGCCCATCTCTAACCAACATAAGTATGAGGCTTGCAAATTATTGTGTCAATGGGTATATGTTAGGATTCAAGAGAGAGTGATCCAGATCCAGCAGAAGATAGTATTAACAGGACCAGTTGTGGAGACCACGGTAGCGATTCACCACAGCCACAGGTATATTCATTGTGTACAACATGCCCACTCTGTTTTGGTTTTGTCTGTTGAATGAAAACACATATTGCATCCTTGAGTGTTTACTTTTAACCCTTTGTTTCGTCCTTTCTGTGGTAAAGCTGTCTGGAGAGTTCCTCTGCTCTGATCTTCTAGAAAAAGTAGTTGAAGAAGGGGAGCATATGTTGGTGACGAATAAGAAGGTTGAGCCTGCGAAGGTTGAGCCTGCTAACAGGTTTGTGGTTTGTTCATGGAAATCTGTTGCGATTATCATGTGGTCATACAGTGCCTTCAAAAGGTATCCATACCCCTTGAACCTTTTAACATTTTGCCAGCTTAGAACCACAAACTTAAATGTTTTTTTTACTAAGATTTTACATGATCGACCAACAAAGTAACACATAATGGTAAAGTGTGACGGAAATGATACATAGGGCTCTATTTTCGTGAATGGCCTAAATCCTGTGTGGCGGGCGGTGCAACTCTCCACCAGAGGTGGGTTATACCGGTGCTGGTAATTTTGTAGACCTGCGCAGTGGGTGGATGGGGGTGATGGATTGCACTCGAGATTGACCATTATGCTTTTTTCAGTGACGATACCATCAACAATTATTAGTAGTCATATGCTTTTTTTGGGTATGATACCATTACCAATTATTAGTAGTCAAGGATGCTGATAACCGATATTTGGAGCTGATAGTCATTTACAATAAGAGGCAAAATATTGGCGTCAAAATTTTGTATAATACAAACTGTAACACTTCATTTAAATGCCTTTAAGCGAATGTGTCACAACACGTAATCGTATGGTATTCGACTGGACCCAAAAGCGGAATGAGTAGATGAGAATGGTTTATTTGGAGGTACCACAGGGTTTGTATTTCCAAGGCGTGATGGTTGTTCGTAGGAACAAGGAACGGGCAGGAGACGGGAGCATGAGCAGGAGGAAGAGCTTAATGGCGTTGTTGGAGTGGGCAGTGAAGCGGGAGACAGGAGGAACACTGGAAGCGGAGGCGAACACAAGAGGATGAGTACAAGTACGGGAGCCAGATAATCAACTTACACACAAGAGTAGTTATCTCGAGAGTTGGCCTGTGTACCACGAACAAGTACGAATACTCTGGCGCCAGATTCCTGGATCTGGCAGGCTTATATGCAGGCAGTGATGAGTGTTGATTAAGAACAGGTGTGCGGGCACTGAGGTGATGATTGCTGGAGAGAGAGAGGGAGAGGGAGAAGCGAGGCACAAACCGCCACCCAAGCTCCAAAAAGGGAACTGCAGGGCACAGATCATGACGGTGCCCACCCCACCTCACAACACCCGCCCCACCCTCTATGGACGCCTCCGGGCGTCCTTCCAGGCTTCTCAGGGTGGACTGCATAAAAATCCCTAATGAAAGAGTTATCCAGGTGGAGACCGGCCTGAGCAAAGACACATGAAATGTCGGGTGGATTTTGAGAGATTGAGGGAGCTTCAACTGAACCGAGGTGAAATTGATGAACACAGCGAAGAGCGGATTCCAGATTTTGATTTGGCTGCTCCGTCTGGCCGTTGGACTGTGGGTGGTGTCCTGAGGACAGACTGTCTGCTGCACCAGCCAGAACTCCCTCCACACCTGGAAGGAGAACTGAGGACCTCGGTCCGAGACGATGTCAATGGTGATGCCGTGGAGTTTGAACACGTGAAGGACTGGAAGGTTAGCGATTTCGAAAGCAGAGGATAACTTGGGAAGGGGTACGTAATGGACAGACTTGGAGAAACGATCAATGAGGTAAGACGTAAGAATGATGGTGTTAGCTTCAGGGTAAGAATGATAGTGTTACCTTCAGAGGCCGGTAACAAAGTCCAAGGCAATATGGGACCAAGCGTGGCTTGAAGAAGATGCACACAAATAAATGCAAACAATGCACACAAATGCAAACAATGCACACAAATAAAACAAAAGAGGTGTCAAAAGGTTGTTGTCCCGTTGGGATGCGCTCATACCTTTGCTGCCTATTTTGCTTGTTGGTCCGATCTTGCTCTCAATTGTGGGCGTAACAGGTACGGATGCGGGCATTGTTTCCTGGAGCCTCCGCCAACAGATCAAGCTAGGAAAAGCCATTGAAGCCGCACGGCCAGCTTCTTCGATCGAAAGCACCCCCGTCTTGGTCCGGCAGTCGCCTCCCCACGTGGTGGCAACGAAGGACAAAGGAAAGGGAAGGGGGAGGGGTTGGCCGAGGCCAGACCGCTATGGCAGGGAGGTTAGGCAGGAAGAGTCAAGAAGCAAGACGGGAGAGAGAGAAGAGGCGAGAGTCCAAGGTTAAATCATACCCAGGGGGCGTGTCTAAGAGACAGAAACTGGAGGAAACTCCGCCCATCGACTTGAATTTTGGTCTATAATTTAGCCATAAAAATGGTGTAAAATCATATATTAATATAAGATACTTCCAACTTTTTACTCTTACTCATAGATCAAGCATATAAAATGATTATTTCAATTTAGTCTTGGCAGATCAACTGCTTATTGTTCAATACAACATTTCGTACTGTTTGGCTTCGAATCAAGACGAACAGTTCTCAAAAGTCACTGACACAGAAATCAAGGTATACATTTGGAATATTTCTGCAGAGTTTGTAAAATACCAAAACAGACATTTATCTTCAGTTACAGAAACTTCCAATGCGACTCCACAGGTTTGCAGTAACTCAACTGCCAGCGGGTGTCGTCCGCGTTCCAGCAGTGTTCCCAGTGGAGAGAGGATCCAACCTTTCAGTCGCTCTGTCAGTTCTGCACATCAGAAGGGTCTTTGATGACTGGAACCCAGATTTTTCAGGGAGCTGTTAAATGGTTTCAGGTCCAGGTGAGATAAATTTGGCATGCTTGTGGCCGTCTTGCACAGCGGTGCGGCTTGGAAGAGTTTATCAAGTTGTTGGCGTGGGGGTTGCTATGACACCTGGGCCATAGTCACTACAGTATCTTATAGCTGCCCTGTGGACACATGAGCTGTGGATTTCTGCACCTCTAGAGTGACCACAGGCCTCTTGGCTGCTTCTCTGACCAGTGCTCTCCTCGCTCGCTCTGTCAGTTTAGGTAGAAGGCTATGTCTTGGTTGGTTTGCAGCTGTGCCATACTTTTTTTTTTTCTATTTTTGGATGATAATTTTAAGGTCACAAAATGTGGAAAAGGTTCAAGGGGTATAAATACTGTACTTACTCTTAAGACCCTCTGAGGACTGCAGGTACTGTTTAAACTTCATAAAAATATGGAATTCTGTTTTTTTTAGTGACTTCACTTGTGCAGCACCCATAACTGGCCCGCAAATCCTTGAAGAGCACCCTGATGAAGAGAAGTTCTCTGAAGAAGGTACAACGTATATAGATTCACATTCCCAATATTCCAACTGAAGGAACCTGTGTTTTAAAATCTCCTAACTTCCGTGGTTCCAAGCGTGCTCGTTTTCGTGAAAGAACTTCGTTCACAACAATGTATAAAAAACAACCAATTTATTCCTGACAGAGGAGTCTATACATTTTGCAGAGCTCTGGGTTCGTAACTACCCTATCTTATCCTTAGCAGATACAGTAGTCGAACAAAACTATCTGACTCTACCCCAGACTTATACAATGTTTCAAACAGGCCGGTGTGGAATCGCTGTCGTCTGATTGGTCCGTAATCAGACGTCATCGTTGTGTGGCCAAATGATGACTATCTGATCTGGGTCCAGACGTCGCCTGTCGATGTCTCCTGCATACCATGTTTATAGTGGCTCCCCGCCGTTCCTTTCTTCTTTTGCCATCTGTCTCCAAATACCCCCTGATGGGGGCCACATACCCACCCGATGGGGGCCTTCCTGCAAAATACCCCCTGATGGGGGCCACATACCCCCCCGATGGGGGCCTTCCTGCAATATACTCCTATACTCCAATACACATTCTCTTCCAAACTAGTTAGAATTACATATTAGAATATAAAGTATTCTATATTCCCTTCACAACCTATCAGAATCAGAATCATCTTTATTTGCCAAGTATGTCCAAAACACACAAGGAATTTGTCTCCGGTAGTTGGAGCCGCTCTAGTACAACAGACAGTCAATTTACAGAACACTTTGGAGACATAAAGACATTGACAAAAAACAATTGTGCAAAAAGATGCAGAGTCCTCTTGCACTTAGAGCAGTTCGAATGACTAATATTGCAATAGTCCGGTTCAATGACCATTGTGCAAAGGGCGCTGAGACTTCAAGGAGTGTATGCGGTTTAAAGTGACGAGTAGTGCGATCATCTGGGACAATGATGGTTGTGCAAATGTTACAGATACTCCTCAATCAGTGTGCAAATGGAGCATATGCTACTCTGGCATGAGTGGCCAGTATATGCAAATAGTGCAGCATGGCGAGACAACTACAGTGAGTGCACGAGTAATACATAATTGGCCCCACAGAAATGTGACAACGAACTCAAGTCAAAAACTTTCCAGCTTGTTGTAATGGAATTATAGGTTAGGTGTTTAAGAAGTTGATCGCAAGAGGGAAAAGCTGTTGGAATGTCTACTAGTTCTAGTTTGCGTTGATCGGTAGCGCCTACCTCAGGGAAGGAGCAGGAAGAGCTGGTGACCGGGGTGCAGACGGTCCGAGAGGATTTTGCGAATCCCTTGTCTTAGTTCTGGCAGCGTGCAAGTCCTCAATGGTGGGTAGGGGGGTACCGACAATCCTTTCAGCAGTTTTGATTGTCCGCTGCAGTCTGAGTTTGTCTTTTTTTGTAGCAGTACCAAACCAGACTGTGATGGAAGAACACAGGACTGATTCGATGACCGCTGTGTAGAACTGTCTCAGCAGCTCCGGTGGCAGGCCGTGCTTTCTCAGAAGCCGCAGGAAGTACATCCTCTGCTGGGCCTTTTTGAGGACGGAGTTGATGTTGGTCGCCCACTTCAGGTCCTGAGAGATTGTAATTCCCAGGAACTTGAAGGTCTCGACGGTTGACACAGGGCAGCTGGACAGCGTGAGGGGCAGCTGTGGCGAAAGATGCCTCCTGAAGTCCACGATCATCTCTACAGTCTTGAGCGTGTTCAGCTCCAGGTTGTGTCGGCCGCACCACAGCTCCAGCCGCTCCGCTTCATGTCGATATGCAGACTCGTCACCGTCCTTGATGAGGCAGATGACAGTGGTGTCATCTGCAAACTTCAGGAGCTTGACAGTCGGGTTCGCTGAGGTGCAGTCGTTCGTGTAGAGAGAGAAGAGCAGCGGAGAGAGGACACAACCTTGGGGCGCCCCAGTGCTGATGCTGCGTGTGGATGAGGTGGCCTCCCCCAGCCTGACCTGCTGTGTCCTAACCGTCAGAAAGCTGTAAATCCACTGGCAGATGGCAGGTGAGACGCTGAGCTGGAGAAGCTTGGTTGAAAGGAGTTCAGGGATGATGGTGTTGAACGCTGAGCTGAAGTCCACAAACAGGATCCTCGCGTAGGTCCCTGCACTGTCGAGGTGTTCTAGGATGAAGTGCAGTCCCATGTTGACTGCATCATCCGCAGACCTGTTCGCTTGGTAGGCAAACTGCAGGGGGTCCAGCAGGGGACCTGTGACACTCTTGAGGTGGTCCAGCACGAGACGTTCAAAGGACTTCATGACCACAGATGTCAAAGCGACAGGCCTGTAGTCATTCAGACCAGAGATTGCAGGTTTCTTGGGGACTGGAATAATGGTGGAGCGTTTGAAACAGGATGGAACTTCGCACATTTCCAAAGATCTGTTGAAGATCTGAGTGAAGACTGGAGCGAGCTGGTCCGCGCAGACTTTGAGGCAGGATGGGGACACATGGTCCGGTCCTGCCGCTTTGTTAATCTTCTGTTGTTTGAAGATGCGTCTCGCATCCTGTTCATGGATGGTTAACGCAGAAGTCAGAGGTGTGGTTGTGGTCGCGGGTGCGGCCGGGTGGGTGTGTGGAGTGAAACTGTCCTTTTCAAATCTGAAGTAGAAGGTATTCAAGTCGTTGGCTAGTGTGCTATTGTTATCAGCTTGGGGGGATCATCGCTTGTAATTAGTCAGCGATTGGAATGCATGCCAGACTGATTTTGAGTCGTTTGCGCTAAACTGTTTTTCCAACTTTGCTGCATAGATCCTCTTTGCAATGTTAATTTCTTTAGTAAGCTGGTTTCTAGCTCGATTATACAGGGCCCTGTTTTAGCCATATGCATCTTCCTTAGCTTGGCGAAGCTGCTTAAGTTTAGCAGTGAACCACGGCTTGTTGTTGTTGAATGTCCGAAATGATTTTGTTGGTACACAAACCTCTTCACAGAAACTGATATAGGATGTGACAGTGTCCGTATATTCATCCAGGCTGCCAGCTGAATTTTCAAAGACACTCCAGTCTGTGCAGTCTAAACAGCTTTGAAGTTCCATCTTGGCTTCATTGGTCCACTTTTTGACTGTTTTCACTGTAGGCTTCGCACATTTAAGTTCTTGCTTGTACGTCGGTATTAAGTGAAGACGAGCCCAGGGCTGCACGAGGTATAGCACGGTATGCGTTTTTTACCGTAGTGTAGCAGTGGTCTAAAGTATTTTTTTCCCTGGTAGGACAGTCGATGTGCTGCTTGTATTTAGGGAGTTCGTGGTTGAGTTTAGCTTTGTTAAAATCTCCGAGAATAATGAGGGGTGAGTCCGGGTGTTTTTTTTTCAATTTCGTTGACTTGTTCGGCGAGCGTTAGCAATGCGGCGTTCGTGTTAGCTTGAGGTGTAATATAGACTCCAGCCAGTATAAACGATGCAAACTCACGTGGCGAGTAGAATGGTTTACAGTTCAAAAACAGCGACTCCAAATGCGGGCTGCAGTGTGTGCTGAGCACCGTGACGTCCGTACACCATTTTTCGTTGATATGGAGGCATATCCCGCCGCCCTTTGTTTTCCCCGATGATTCCATATCGCGGTCCGCTCGATGAATGTTGAAGCCGGGAAGCATGACGGCGTCATCGGGTACAGCGTCGCAAAGCCAGGTCTCCGTGAAGCACAAGGCCGCGGAACGTCCGAAGTCTTTACTGGTCTTTAACAGAAGATGAAGCTCGTCCATTTTGTTGGGTAGGGAGCGTACATTCGCGAGGTGGATCGACGGGAACGCCAATCTGTGTCCTCTCTTGCGGAGTTTCACCTGAATACCGGCTCGTTTCCCTCTGTGGCGCCGCCTCCATGCGCCGAAAACCGCGGACGCCGCTACTCGGGGAAAAAACTGAGCGGATTTTCGAAAGTTGGTGACAGAAAGTCCGGTGTAGCCTCCTTGATGGTTAGCAGGTCTCCCCTTGTGTAAGTGAGTCGTGCAAGGTCTCCAAAGATGGACGAAAAACACAAAAAGAAAGACAATACTAGAGAGCGCGTTACCGAGGCGACCACACTGGTAGGCGCCATCTTGGATCAATGCAACAACTTCACTTTTTACGACATAATTAAGTAAGTAATCTTTGATGATGTGTTGGATAAAATCCATCCATCCATCCATTTTCTTCACCGGTTATCCTACTCGGGTCGCGGGCTGCTGGAGCCTATCCCAGCTATCTTCGGGTGGGAGGTGTGGTACACCCTCACACCCTGAACCGGTCGCCATCAGGGCACATAGAAACAAACAACCATTCACACTCAGACTCACTGTTGGATAAAATAACCTTCAAATTTCAATCACAATACCACATAGTGATGAAGCAAAATTGGTGGATTTTTCAAATGTTGTAGAATTTGAATTGGGTCTCGTGTGGGATATTTTCAGCTTTTCTTAGCATTTTTGTCAGGTCGCAATGGCAACCTCAGTGGATTGATTTTCATGTCTCTGCAGATGTACCAGGGGCAGTCAAAATGTAATGAGCCCAATTTAATTTAACCTTTTAATAATTGATTATTTTCTGAAATTTTCACCGTTTGTAGTTTAATTTTTTATTTGTATTTTTAAAATTTGTTTAAGGCTGTCCTCTTCCTGTCAGGCATTTAGGAAATTATGTCCTTGTTGAATGCCTGTCAAGCAGAGAGCTGTGATTGAATTGCTTGCTTTGTAAGTGGAACCGCATCTAAACATTTTCAAAAGGGTGTGTATGGGGTTAGGATTATGTCATCAATGATGACTGTATGATCGTCTTTATCAGTGCCTTGACCCTAGCCCCATTCCCAGGATTAACCGCCGAAGATGCTTGCCACTCCATTGCTTATCTGGGAGGTCACTCAAAACAGGCTCTTGTTCTTTGCCTTTGATCCTGGACACAGACTTTTCTACTGTGCTGTAGCTCTATTCCAGCTACCCATACACATTTTTGTAACCTTTTGAAAATGTTTCGTGGTGGTTCCACTTTAGTCACGATTATTCAGAGTTATATTCTAGCAATTTTCATTGGCTATTTTCCCCTACCTCATCAGACATCAAGGAATATGCACAGGACTTGGGCATTGATCCAGAGAAAGAGCCTCAGCTCATGTGGCTTGCCAAGGAGGCCATGTCTGCCCGACTTCCTCCAGATTGGTTTGCTTAGTAAGTAATATGCATTTAAAATGAAACACATCTTGAAATAGCCAGATTTTTGTGTTGTAATAAAATCAATATAAACTTTTACTTGTAATGAAAAATAAAAAACACATACAACCGAAAAGAATAGCATATTTTGGGGTTAGGAAAACCAATAGAAATGACAATAGAGATTGTTTTGTGTTGAAAAGGTTTTATGTTTTGTATTGAAAAGGTTTTAGCCATCAGGTTCACACTTTTACATTATGCAGCAAATACCATGGACCACGAAGAAAATCAGGACCATCAAAGTTAAAAGTTCAGTCTCAGAAAATTTCAATTTTCAAGGCATGGGATATACATGGTATTTAATGGCTATGCTAGATATGAAAATACTTCATATGTCCAACAGCATGCAAAAAAATGTGTTCTGGTTTAGGTAGTCAATATTTAATGGGCCATAATACCAAAGTCCTTGTTTTGTGCAAAAACAGGAGTACACCGTGCCTGCTGCATCATGCTCCAAGTTTGTTTTTCTCAAGATTGACCTGGGATAATTCAAGTAGACCAAATAAGAGAAACGAGCATATAAAATACCGCAAAATGGCTTCACAAAACGAGCGCAGTTTTGGAATAGCCTACCTACTGCACAGCATGTGAGGATTCAGAGCAAAATATTTTGCACACCGCATCTTCAGGTCACACAACAGATTTTCAATTAGGATTTATGTGTGGGCTTTGGTTGGGACTCAATGCAGTCATTGACAGACCGGCCCACTTCAGCTAGCCAGTCAGCAACACAAGTTTCATTTAACCCAATAAAAAAAAATACTGCATTTGTCGTTGTTTTGGACCATAATTCATCAAGTAATCAAATACCTGAAAACTAAAAATATAAACGAGGACAAAAGGAGCAGAGTAACGACACATCCAGGAGAATCAAGTTATCAGGTGAGTACACACCAAAGTTAAAACGATACGATGCAATCACAAAACAAAACTGTCATGTAAAAACTGTTAAATAAAAAACAACAAACCATTTATGAAAAGCACTGGCAAACACCTGCCTTCAGCCTCAGTTGCTTCTTTTTCTCTTTTACTCTTACTCTTGCAGACTGACAGACAAGGCTCACTTACTGACTATTTTTTTCCTTGTCTTAGAAGAGATGGAAACGGGGCCAGTTCAAGGCATGCATGCTTGAGGGCGCAGGCAGAAATGTTAAGGGGGCATCATGTGACAGCATACTTAAATTTTTTTTTTTATTATGCCACTGACTCAGTGATTGCTACATCTTCCTCTCTAATAACACACTGGGGTATAGCAGGTAATGGCTATTGTTAACAGGGCACAATTTGTGTGTCACTATGCACTTGACATTAAAGCACACAGCCGAACAAACTTACAATCCTGAATGCACACTATTGTCAACAGCATCACATGCTTTGCTCCAGCCACTGTGTTATCACCCGTGCACGTGAACCGGACCTCTCAAATAACAATATAATAATAGAACTATAATTATAATTTAAAACTATAATTATAGTTTTTAACTAATTATAAAACAAAAAACTGGTTAATGTACCCAAATTTAATAGCTTAGCCCTTTGTAGAGCACTCCTGAAAATACTGCACATTAATAAATTGTGTGACTTTCTCCTCCAAAATTTTCCTTGGATACAATTCCCTTGTGCATATATTTTAGTTGTATGGGTGTGGTTTTCTAAGATAGGACAAAACAGTACAAATAGTTAAGCACACATAACAAATAAGTACACCTCACAAAGCAAATATATCAAAATGATGTCACTCGGTTTTCTCCCTTATTTTGAAACCCAATTGCTTCACCCTGTGACACTTCAGGTTTTCCCACTTATTTTGAAACCAATTACTTCACTTCTGGTGGCGGACTGACGCTAACTAACTAGACAACCGCCACACGGCGCAAATCACGTAAAAGACACCTCAAACATTATTAAAATGCATACAAAATTAAAAAAATGTTTAAGACACTGAAAGTTCTAAAAATTAACATATTGCCTTAAGCAATTAATGACTTTGTGTCCATTACTGTTTCTTTTGTTTCGTGGCTCGCGCCAGGCCATTGCCCAACCGGGAAAATCCCAGTTTCCCCGTACTCCAGTCGTATGGGCTGAAATATGTGCCAGCAGAGACTAAATTTGAATCATTTATATTTGAATTTGAATTTCTACACTTGAATAATTGCATTTACAAACTCAATTTGAAAATCAGAATTTGAATTTGTATTGTTTAATTTGAAACATTGCATTTAAAAACTTAATCTGAATAGTATAATTTGAAATAGAATTAGTTTGAAAGTGAAAGAAATAATTTTTTTAGCCCCAGTGAAAATTCTAATTATATATTTTCACATTGAGTTTGATCATTTCGGATTCAGTTCGACAAATTCAATTTCAAATTAGCTGTGACAGACATCCGGGTACTCTAAGGAATAGCAATCGATCGGTGATACACAGATCTCCTCTTCGGCCAATCAGGGCCTTCGTTTTTATCACCCTCCATCCATCCATCCATTTTCTGAGCCGCTTCTCCTCACTAGGGTCGCGGGTGTGCTGGAGCCTATCCCAGCTATCATCGGGCAGGACGTGGGGTACACCCTGAACTGGTTGCCAGCCAATCGCAGGGCACATACAAACAAACAACCATTCGCACTCACATTCACACCTACAGGCAATTTAGAGTTGTCACTTACCTACCATGCATGTTTTCGGGATGTGGGAGGAAACCGGAGTGCCCTGGAGAAAACCCATGCACGCACAGGGAAAACATGCAAACGCCACAAAGGCGAGGCCGGGGATTGAACCCCACTCCTCAGAACTGTGCGGCAGACGCTCTAACTAGCCGGTCACCATGCCGCGTACTGTAAACCTGATGTCTTAATACTTTTCCTATACATACTGAATGAATCCAAGAATTGGAGTGTGTTTGGTGTGTATTTACACCAAATGGAACCAGAATCCAAGCTTCTTATCTCATGTTAAATGTCCAAAAGAAAATGGACAAGGAATGTATAAGGGCTGGACACCAATTGATTCATGCAAACCCCCCTGAATTCATTTGAAACAGTGCTGTCTGTATCGAGATGTGCTGTGTGCTGTTTTCTACTATAAGTGTCAGTAAAGTCTAAGGCATGGAGATCAATGCATGGGTGTCGTTATGTTAGGGAAAAAAAGGAAAGATGACTTTGTCATGTCGGTGTGATATGTCCTTTCCTATATTTGAAAGGAAGCATCTTTTTATCTCTTTATGACCGTATGATGCATTCCACAAAGGGTTAAGGAAAGGTGGTATAAAGGTTAAAATACTGTCGCTGGTTAGATGATTTGACTTTCTGGAGAGTCCCTATGCCACGTGATAAAAACGAAGGCCCTGATTGGCCGAAGAGGAGATCTGTGTATCGCCGATCAAATGCTATTCCTTAGAGTTCCCGGATGTCTGTCACAGCTAATTTGAAATTGATTTTGTCGAACTGAATCGGAAATGATCAAACTGAATGTGAAAATATATAATTAGAATTTTCACTGGGGCTAAAAAAAATTATTTCATTCACTTTCAAGTTTATTGGACTTCAGTTTCAAAGTAATTTCAAGTTATACTCTTCAGATTAAGTTTTTAAATGCAATGTTTCAAATTAAACAATTCAAATTCTGTTTTTCAAATTCAGTTTGTAAATGGAATTATTCAAGTGGATAAATTGAAATTCAAATATAAATTATTCAAATTCAGTTCCTGCTGGCACATATTTCAGCCCATACAGTCCGCCCTTGACGAGACCATTCCAAAACGTTAATCATCTTCTGCTGAAGCAATTCTTTTGTTGATTTTATACATGCTTAGGTTCGTTACGTAGCTGAAAGTGAAATATTATATATCAATCAAATCCAAACTGTTGTCATCACTTTGCTTACCGGTGTTACCTCCTGTTTATTTGACCGGAAACTTTCTGACTGGATCCCCACAGCCTAGATGAGCGTGGAGATGTTTTCTATTCCAACTACCATTCAAACACATCCATATGGGAACATCCTCGTGATGTCCAGTACCGCAAACTGGTGGCTCAGGAGCATGAGCGCATACAGAGGGCCGCTGCTCTCTTGGCATCAGAAGGCAAAGAGAACAAACAAGAGAAAACAAGTGGCGTAAGTGGGAAACTTTTAACTCTCAGTTGATGCCATACTAAGCAGTATATATATTTACAGCGGCTGAAATAAGTGTAAATTTAACACGTCACCATTTTTCTCACTAAATATACTTCCAAAGGTGCTATTGACCTGAAAATTTCACCAGATGTTGGGAACAACCCAAGTAATCCATACAAACAAAGAAAGTCGAACAAGGAATTAAGCTGTGTGTAAAAATGTGAAACGACACCGGGAAAATGTATTGAACACATGAGTAAAGGGAGGTGCAAAAAGGCATGGAAAGCCAAGACAACACCTAAAATCGTATCAATAATCAAACAGCAATCCAGCCCCCTGTCATTGCAAATGAATATCAGCTGGTTCAGTCCTAATTGATGACCTACAAACCTACAAAAAGGTCTCATTGCCAAGGTGTGAGTCAAGACACATCTCATGATGGGTAAGAGCAAAGAGCTGTCTCAAGACCATCGCAAAGTAATTGTTACAAATGATGTAACAATGGCATTGGCTACAGTCTCATACCTAAGCTTCTGAACATTCCAGTGAGCACGGTCGGGGCCATAATACGTAAGTGGAAAGCCAATCATACCACCATATATTTGCATCGATCAGATGCTCCTCGCAAGATTTCTGACAGAGAAGTGCAAAGAATAATCAGAAGAGTTGTCCAAGAGCCAAGGACCACATGTGGAGAGCTTCAAAAAGACCTGGGTCCTCATGTACAAAGACCTGCGTGGATTTCCTCCTAAAACATGGCGTACGCTCAAATCCAGAAAACGTCATACGCACAACAATATTGAGATGTATGAAGCTCTGCGTATTCATGAATCCAAGCACATTTCTTTCATACATTCCAATCAACGTGGAAATGTGTGCACATGTTGGAGTAGCCGACTCCTATTTAAATTAACCCTGCACCTAAGATGCCGATCTCTGCATGATCAGAAAAAAAGGAAAATGAGCAAGTTAATTTTTCTGAATGTGAAGTTGCTCAATGAAGTGGAGGCGCGCAATAAAATCCTCTTTGGCACGCTGTCCTATGGCGTTAACAACAAGCGAAACAACTGCTGTGGAGTCAGAATACGCACACGCTGAACTAAAAAAGAAGTGGTCAGACATTAAGGTGGCTGTGAAGCGGAGGACAGCTGCCCACCGCCAGAGAGTGGGCTAAAAAAGGCAGAAGAACCGGCGCGGAGGGCCACACCCCGTTCGAGAAGAGAATCGCTGCGATCATTATTCATGTGTCTCTGGTGTGCAGATTTATGAGAACAGTTTCCCAGCATCACCTCTAAGTGTCGCCAAAGCACCAAAAGCTGCAGAAACGTGCGTACACCAGCCATGCAGTTGGCGTGAGGCACCGCAGATTTTTACAGCCATGTCACTCTTGATACATCTGAACTTTGCCGTGAAATAGAACGGACGCCACGATTTTGTGCGCACGCACCTTTTGTACATGAGGCCCCAGAGTAATGTAGTCCGTCGCCATGGCCTGTATGCACGGCCCCATTGCTGGAAAAAAAGGATTTCAAAGCTCGTTTAAAGTTTGCTGGACATTTGGACAAGCCAGTTAAATACTGGGAAAAATAGTCGGGTCGGATGAGAGCAAATTGAACTGTTTGGATGCCATACGTGCACACCACGTTTGGAGGAGAATTAGTACTCCACATAGTCCTAAAAACACCATACCAACAGTGAAGTCGGAGATGGGAACCTGATGGTGTGGGGTTGCTTTTCAGCAAATGGTACTGGTAAACTTCACATTATTGAAGGGTGGATTAATGGGCAAATCTGCTGCCATCTATGAGGTTGATGAAAATGAAACGATGGTGGACATTTCAGCAAGGTAATGATCTAAAACATACTGCCAAGGAAACTCAATTGGTTTCAAAGAAAAACAATAAAGCTGCTAGAATAGCCCAGCCAATCACCTGACTTGAATCCAATCGAAAATCTATGGAAAGAACTGAAACTCAAGGTCCATAAAAGAAGCCCACCGAACTTTCAAGATTTGAAGACTGCTTGTGTGGAGGAATGGGCCCAAATCACAACTGAGCAATGCATGCGACTAGTTTCTCCATACAGGAGGCATCTTGAAGTTGTCATTGCGAACAAAGGCTTTTGTAAAACGTATTTGATAAATACCAGTTGGTGGGTTCAGTACTTTTTCCCTTTGTCATTTCACATTATTACACATAACTTAATTTCTGAGTTTATTTGTTCTACTTTCTTTGTATGTCTGGATTACTTGGGTTGTTCCCAACATCTGGTGAAATTTTATCAATAGCATCTTTGGAAATACATTTAATGAGAAAAATTGTGATGTTTTTAAATACTTACTTCAGCCGCTGTATATAATATTTAAACAGTGGGTACAAAAAGTATTCAGACCCCTTAAAATGTTCACTCTTTGTCATAGTTCAGCCAATTGCTAAATTCAATTAAGGTATATTTTATTCCTCCTGAATGTACGCACAGCACCCCATATTGACGGTAAAACACACAATTTTAGAAATGTTTGCTGATTTATTACAAAATAAAAACTGAAATATCACATAGCAATAAGTATTCAGATCCTTTGTTATGACACTGCTGTCCATTTCTTCTGATCATACATGTGATGGTTCTACACCTTAATTGGAGTCCAGGTGTGTTTATGATATTGATTGGACTTGATTAGGAAAGGTATACCCCTGCCTATATAAGAAAGTACAGCTCACAATGCATAATAGTGAGCAAATGAGAATCATGAGGTCAAAGGAACTGCTGCCCAAAGAGCTCAGAGACAGAAATGTGGCTCGGCACAGATCTGGCCAAAGTTGAAAAACTTTGGCCAGATCTTTGCACCAAAGCGTCATAAGAGTACAGTAGCCTCAATAATCCTTAAATGGAAGAAGACATTTGGGACAACCAGGACTCTTCCTCGACCTGGTCTTCTGGCCAAACTGAGCAATCTGAGGAGAAGAACCTTGGTGAGAGTGGTAAACAAGAACCCAAAGTTCACTGAGGTTGAGCTGCAGAGATGCAGTGGAGAGATGGGAGAAAGTTCTCGAAAATCAAACATCACTGCAACCCTCCACCAGTTGGGGCCTTTGGGCAGAGTGGCCCGACGGAAGCCACTCCTCAGTGCAAGACACATGAAAGCCCTCATGGAGTTTAGCTAAAAAACACATGGAATCCCAGAGAAATTAAACTTGACCTTCCTATTTCAGGTCATACTACAGCATCTCAATTGGATTTAAGTCCGGAATTTGACTTCTGCTGTCTAAAACCTTGATTTCTTTTTTTCTTTATTTCTTCATTTCTTTATTTTTTAGTTCAGAGGCGCTGATGCAACAGAAGAGATGAGCAAGCTAGATGTGATCGGCAAGGCCCAATCTCAGAACCACAGTAGTGAAACACCACAGCAACAGGTATATGTACTGTTTTGCTAGTGTTTAAACCAAATACCCAATCTTGTAGTGTTGGTATGCATCTTGTGAAAGGATGACAAATATTGCCCATTCCCATTCTTTTCATGGGATCTTGTCTTGTTGTGACAGTTAACTTACAAGTTGTTTTGTCCTTTTTTTCTGTCTTGAAGCAACAACCAGAGTCCAAGGTCTCTGAAAATTGTGCTTGTTGTGACAATCAACCGGAGACAAATGCCAAAGACAAATGGGAGAATGAGGCAGCCAAGAGGTTTGTTGCTGTTACTTTGCTCATGAGGAACCTGTATCATTGATCGCATTTGTTTTGACTACAATTCAGTCATTTATCATTGTGTTTTCTATTCAAACAGAATATAACTCTTCCTTTATTACAGTAGCCACCTTGTGTCTGCAGCAGGCACATGTAGCCTACAGATCCGTGAGGATCACAAGGATGAAGAACTTTCTGAAGAAGGTACACAGTAAATTGCTAAACATTCCCAGAATTCCAAAGTACGCCTATGACAAATAATTCTAACAGCTTCCTTGTGGGAAAAGAAAAGATTTAAACTTGTATTCTCTTTTATATTGATTTGTTATGTCATTTAAATCTATTTACTAATCAGTAGTGATGTGTACATCTTTACTGTGTAAAGTGATTAAACATTTTGAGATCTTACCTAAATGATAACGCTGCTGTTGGGAATTTCTTCTCCCGGGTCAAGTGTGTAAAGGCCTCTTTAAACTTCCGCGCTCGCGCGGCCGAAAGCGCCCGCATTGCGTAACGTGACCCCAATGCGACACTTGCCACGGATATGCCAAAAATTGTTGCCGCACGTAGAACGCCGCGGAGATCATCTCTCGTGATTGGTCAGTTTTAGTCACACGCTGTGATGACGTACTCAGCGTTTCCCCTTGGTTCCACCTACGCCGCTGCCTTCTTGATTGATTTTGCAATATAATTAAACGTTTTAGTCACACGCTGTGATGACGTACTCAGCGTTTCCCCTTGGTTTCCACCTACCACCTACGCCGCTGCCTTCTTGATTGATTTTGCAATATAATTAAACGCATCATCTGGTCACCTAGGTCCATTTGTTCTAGCGGGCACTGTTCCACTGTTGCCATTGTCTTTGTTCCTTGTTCCGTCAAGTAAAAACTGTTGAATTGGCCATAAAATGCAGAGGAAACTCCATCCTGTGGTGTCCTAGCCAATACCAGCTGTAGCGACACCCCCGACTAGGAGGAGAACTGGAGCACATTTTATAAACAGTGCGCTCAAGTATAAAGGGAAACTGTCCGCGAGATAGCCGCAGTGACGTCAGCGCGGTCGGCGTGAGTATAAAGAAGCTTTAATGCCGAAGCGTAACGGGACATTACGCTGCTCAGCTAGTCAGTCAAACCCTTACTCTGCGCAATGGCATTTTAGGCCAGAGCATAAACTTCATCATGTGTGGAACTATTTCAGCTCAACAAACAGCCAAGATGTAGTTTGTGATGTTTGTGGAAAAGGGGTGTGGAATACAGCGTATGAGGCATTTAAGATGAGGCGGACAGAAGTCGAGAGCACAGTGTCAGGTACTGCTGCTGGTAGGGTACCAGGGTAAGGGTCTGTGGCTGAATCCAGGTACAGAGGGAGAAGCTGTGGAGCTTTAAGTGGCACTCAGCGCTGTTACTGCTGGAGTTGTTTAAATGAATACGATTATGAAATAAGTAATGAAATTAATACATGCATCAACAAATATGTGTATCACTGACATAATATCACATAGGCAAAAAATATGTATTGATGCACTTTTGCAATTACTATATCTTGACATTTACTTCTTCATCCATCCATCCATTTCCTTTACCGCTTATCCTCACTAGGGTCGCGGGCGTGCAGGAGCCTATCCCAGCTATCTTCGGGCGAGAGGCAGGGTACACCCTGAACTGGTCGCCAGCCAATCACAGGGCACACGAAACAAACAACCATTCACACTCACAATCACACCTACAGGCAATTTAGAGTCTCCAATCAACCTACCACGCTGTTTTTGGGATGTGGGAGGAAACCGGCGTGCCTGGAGAAAAACGCATTTACTTCTTTATTTATTTAAAAAATTACTGCCAATTTCAATTGTCACGCAGTATTATAAAACCGCAAGGGTCTGACTGCTACCTCAATAAATTACTGATTTTTTAATAAATGATAATAATTGAATAAATGATAACAATAATGAAGTCGCTGATGGTGTAGTGGTGTACTCGCCTGACTTTGGTGCGGGCAGCGTGGGATTGGTTCCCACTCAGTGACGGTGTGAATGTGAGTGTGAATGGTTGTCCGTGTCTATTTGTGCCCTGCGACTGACTGGCGACCAGTTCAGGGTGTAGTCCGCGTTTTGCCCGAAGTCAGCTAGGATAGGCTCCAGCACCCCACGACCCTAACCAGGATAAGCGGTGTTGAAAATGGATGGATGGATGGATAATAATAATGAATGAATTACTTATTGTCTTGTATTTTTTATGAAAGCTATGATTTGACATGCCCTTTCATTTTTATTTAATTTTTTTTTTTTTTAGATCTACTTGACACATTAGGCGTATTTGCACTAAGTATTGCATCAGTATCGCCAATACCAGCTTTAATTTTACTCCCTATCAGCTCTGAGCCGAAAGGAAGTCGTGTTACCGAACATTATTAATTAGTTGTCTATCATTTGGAATTTTCTTTATTTTCAGAGATTAAGCAGTATGCACGGGACATAGGCATAGATCCAGAGAGAGAGCCAGATCTTATGTGGCTTGCCAAGAAGGCCATGGCTGAAAAACTGCCTCCAGGATGGTTAGAGCGGTAAGTAACTGAGGTGATTCAGGCCTCCTTTTAAATAATTTGCTGTTGACATAATCAGTAAAATGGCGGCACTGTGGTCGACTGGTTAGCACATCTGCCTCATAGTTCTGAGGACCTGGGTCCTCTGTCTGGACTTTGCATGTTCTCCCCTGTGTGGGTTTTCTCCGTTTTCTTCCCACAGTCCAAAAACATGCATGGTAGGTTAATTTAACACTAAATTATCCGTAGGTGTGAATGTGAGTGCAAATGATTGTTTTTCAATACAGTATGTGCCCTGCCATTGGCTGGCAACCAGGTAAGAGTGTACCCCGCCTCTCGCCCAAAGTCAGCTGATAGGCGGCAGACCACACCACCCTAGTGAGGATAAATGCCATCCATCCATTTGCTGAGCCGCTTCTCCTCACTCGGGTCGCGGGCGTTCTGGAGCCTATCCCAGCTATCTTTGGGCAGGAGGCGGGGTACACCCTGAACTGGTTGCCAGCCAATCACAGTGAGGATAAATGGTTCAGAAAATTGATGAATGGATGATCAGGAAAAGAATGTGTGATTTTACTACAGTTACCTTATATTGCAAGACTGACTGACATGAAGGACTTTCTGAAATTAAATTATGTTGTCCTTGTGAGAACGTTCTGAACTATGGAAAGTTTAGAACTAAACTTATTAGATGCAGAGCATATACAGTAAACTATTATAAACTCACTGTCATTCATGCTGGAAATATTTAAAGTTAAATGTTAAAATGGTTATTTAACATGCAACGCCCAATTTCAATGACGTTAGAGCATTGTTTAAAATGTAAATAAGAACAGAATATAATGATTTACATATTGTTGTTAACCAATAGTCAATTGAATACACCACAAAGAGAAAATATTTTATGTTCAAACTGATGGACGTTATTGTTTTTTTAATTTATTTTTGCAAATATCTTTTCAATTTGATGCCTGGAACACATTCCAAAAAAGCTGAGACAGGGGGCAACAAAGACTGGGAAAGTTGAGGAATGCTCAAAAACACCTGTGTGGAATGTTCCACAGGTGAACAGGTTAATTGGAAACAGGTGAGTGTCATGATTGAATATAAAAGGAGCATCCCTGAAAGGCTCAATTGTTCACAAGCAGCAAGGATGGGGCGAGGTTCACAGCTTTTCGAATAACTGTGTGAGCCAATAGTCCCAACAGTTTAAGAAAAATGTTTCTCAACGTGCAATTGCAAGGAATTTAGGGATTTCATCATCTACTGTCCATAATATCATCAAAAGATACAGAGAATCTAAAGAAATTGCTGCACGTAAGCGGCAGTACCTTAAACTAACATTGAAAACCTGTGATCTTCGATCCCGCATTAAAACCAGCATTATTTTGTAAAGGATATTGCCACGTAGGCTCAAGAACACTTAAGAAAACTGTTGTCTGTTAACACAGCTCGTTGCTACATCTGCAAGTTAAAACTCCACCATGCGAAGTAAAAGCCATACACTGGATATAAGATGGACCTTTTTTCAACAGACGAAATAATCAATACCTGCTCTACAAAAGTACATTTGAAAGAATGTTTGTCGTAGAAGGCGTACATATACTAGGAGTCCTGTCAGACTGTACTGTGCAAGTTTGCCAGGTCACCTGACTAATAATGAAGTTATTTTTTAAAATTACACTGGTCTCAAAAGTTTGCAGGCATCTACCAGGAATCTAGCCTTTTACTGAAGAGGTTGGATATGTCAGAGCAGACCAAAGGCCCAATACAACGTTAAGGGAGCCATGGGCAATATTTTTTATTTTTCTAGGGAAATGTTTACTGAAAACAATATGATTCAACAGGGTGACAGATGAAGGGATGAAGAGTCAATAGGAAGGAGCGCAATGAGGGATGGTTTGGACTGATGGAAGGCGGAAGTTCAGTAAGAAAGAAGGGAAAAAGGTTCAGGAGGTTCAACAGTTTTGCATTGCATATAACAGGATTGTTAAAATATGTGAACACATTAATTAAACAGGCGGCACGGTTGACGACTAGTTAGAGCGTCAGCCTCACAGTTCTGAGGACCCGGGTTCAATCCCCGGCCCCGCCTGTGTGGCGTTTGCATGTTCTCTCCGTGCCTGCGTGGGTTTTCTCCAGGCACTCCGGTTTCCTCCCACATCCCAAAAACATGCATTAATTGGAGACTCTAAATTGCCCGTAGGTGTGTATGTGAGTGTGAATCGTTGTTTGTTTGTATGTGCCCTGCGATTGGCTGGCAACCAGTTCAGGGTGTACCCCGCCTCCTGCCCGATGACAGCTGGGATAGGCTCCAGCATGCCCGTGACCCTAGTGAGGAGAAGTGTGTCATAGTGTTCACATAACAACATTATTTTCTTTAACATATTTCACACATTTCATCAGTTGCAAGTTGAAATGCATGTTGTCCACCCCAGTGGACATGTCATTAACTCCTTGCAGAATGCATAACAAAAATGAAGTTCAAACATTTTTTTTCATGCGTAAAGAATAACAAAAACACTTGGGAAAAGAAATCCTGACGTAGGTTCTCATAATTCATGCATGAAAGAGCATGCCGCTGTCCCAGCTTTTTTTTTTTTTTTAAATGTGTTGCAGGCATCAAATTCATAATAAGTGAATATTTTCTAAAAAAAAAAAAAAACTATCAGTTTTGGCATTCAATATCTTGTCTTTGTTGTGTCGTCAGATGAGTATAGTTTGAAAGGGATTTGCAAATCATTGTATAGTATTCTGTTTTTATTTACTTTTTACACAATGTCCCAACTTCATTGGAATTGGGGTTTATTGATTGTACCTGAAAGTTGGGAAATGGTCAGACTGGTCCATGCTCACCTCTCTTCAAGCCATTTGAAATTATTATCTACATCCATGTCGGGGCCAGATGTCGTGCCAGTACATCTTTATTGTCTGTACCCGACAGATTTACACTTTGACCTGTATTCCTTACTGTTAATCAGTAATCATTTGTTGATAATACATTAGTGACATCTGCAACAATTTTGTAGTTAATAACAGAAAACTCAACCTACGGGTAGTTGAGCTAAGGTAATAGGGACAGTCTTAGCCAGTATTGATTTTACAATCATCAATGAAAAATCCCTGCTCATTTATATCCTCTCTTCTGACTTTAATCCTTCCAGAGAAGATGAGAGTGGGAACATTTACTTTCATAACTGCCAGTTAGACACATGCATCTGGGAAGACCCCTCAAAAATGCACTATAGTCAGCTGGTGGTTCAAGAGCGTGAGCGTATCCAGTGCATAGCTGTTGGTGGGGCCTCTGTGGTGAAGAAGAACAAGAGGAAAGTAAAAGAAAAACAGGAGGAAAGAAAAAGGGCAAAGGTAGCACTCAAAACACAGGAAGTGTGTTGTTGTTAGTACACACTGAGGGTAACCAAAATACACTCCTCTCCATATGTGTTGGTATTGGTACACTGAGGTCATGCCTTTATTTTTGCTGTAGAATGAAAATTTTCTGGTTTGAATCAAATGAAAAATCACATCCAGATTGGTGACACAACTTAGAAACACATTTTTGTTTGAATCCACCAATTTTTTTAAACAGGTAAAAAGTATTGGCGCATGTAACTGACAGTTGTGTTTTGCTTCCCAGATGCCTCCAGTGGAATTAATTATTCAGACAGTAAATACCACTGATAGCCTACACTCAGTTTCAGATTTGCGATGAATACTACAGTATACTAGTAACCAACATTAAAACCGGGCAGCTGTTTAGGACTGAAAAACAAGCATTTGTGAAGCTGAGAGAAAAGCCATTGCACAAACACTGGCGATATCCAAGACAACCATTTGGAATCTGTTGAAGAAAAAAATAGTGGTACAATGTAACAATTGTCAAACAGGTAGACCAAAGAAAACAACAGTTGATGCGCTGTAGGTGTTGCACAAAGAAAATTTGCAGAAAATTAAACCATTAATATTAGGAAGGCCAGGCAGGAATGTGCCAAAAACCTAAGACATGCCTCAAAGGCTTTATGGACTGATGAAACAGTCTTTTATCAAAGTGATGGATAGTTTAAGATCAAAGAAAGAAAGGTGTGTTCATGATCCCAAACATGCTATCTCATCTTTGAAGTACCATGGAGGTTATGGCTTGGGCCTGACTGGTTTCTTCTAGGACAGGCTAATTAATCTTTATTAATGTAATACAGCAAAAAGAACTCCAAAGTCTACAGAAACCCTTTGTCTGAATGAAAAATCATGATTGAAATCATTTGAATTAGATTTATTTAAACAACAACTGGAGTAAGTAATTTCATATACCCATCAGAACATACTCGCCCATGGACCATTCAGTGTTTTGTAACCAGCCAATTTTTCGCCATCAGACTCATCACTGTTTACAACTTCAACTGCACCTTCACTATTGTCATTTGTCTCATATGGCTTAAACCGGTCATCATCATTGGTGTCAGTCCCACGTTCTGTCTCGATTTCAACGGAAATATCGCTGATTTCGTTGTTGAAGTCACTGGCACAGTCTTCTACGCGTTCGTCCATGCTTGTTTACAAGCGACGGCCACCGCTCCCTCTGGTGAAAGCATTCAACCGCTGACGTCACAACATGGCCGTCGGATTTTGAGGTGGCTTTTTGAATGCCCAGACGGTGATTTAGTTATTATCATCAGACTCGACGAAGGAATAGCCATGCGTCTCATATCATGTGAATTATTTTTGTTGTTGTTTTGTTTTTGTTTTTTTATTCGCTGAGTTTTTTAGGAAGTCATCGCTTCTTCACTTTAAAGCATGCATTTTACTTGCTAAAGTGGAGACTGAAAGGAGGAACCCCAAAAGAAACAACTGAAAGTATGGTAAAAGTCTTCACTTTAAGTTGTGTATTTGATCCTGGGATCAATACCTAGGGTGTTGAAAGCTGAAAAATGTATCTCCTATCTGATACTCTTCTTTTAATGTCAAATCCAAATGTAATCAGTCTTCAGGGAAATTAAAGCAATTGGCCCTACTATTCCAATACGTTTAGAGGAGAGTGTATGTAAAACATGCTGATGGTTGTGCATTGCTGTGAGAATTATTACTTAATCTATGATGTGTAAGTCTACAGTGAACAGCAGGAAAATTAATTTGATCTGATGCAATTCACCTTATGACTGTTGATGTCTGTCTGTCTGTCTGTGTGCGTGTAGAAGAAGAATTCATGCAGTATCCGTGCGGATTTAGCAGAAGAGATTACAAACACAATTACTGAATCACCACAGAAACCGGTACATGCACTTGAGTTCCATATGCACTCTGCTTTAGCCGTTTTTTTTCTTTGAGTTGAACGAATATAAGCGAGGAAGGTTATTTTGTTTTATCTCCAAAAGCTGTTGGGAGAACTGCTGGATTCTCATCATAATTTGGCAACAGATATGGAAAAAGCCATGAAAGAAGAGGAAAAAAGTGAGAAGGCTGGGATTCCTATCAGGTCTGTTTATGGAAAGGTGTAACTGTGACAAAGTTTGTGTTAATTCATGTACAATATAAGTGTTTTTTGCTGCTGTAGATATCATGTTACTCATTTTAATACATTTACATTCGAAGTAAATTAATTAACGCCGGCTTCCTTTTCTTTAGGTGTAGTAAGCATGCAGATAAACCACCTCCTCTAAAGAGTGACAAATTTGATACACAATTATCTAAAGCTTCAAATTTTGAGAGCGGAGTGAAAAAAAATCTAAGCTATGAAATTGTACCAGAAAAGAAGATGGGAGAGAAGGAGGAGACATACAGGACTGAAAAAGAGCAGGGTGATCTGAAACAGAGAAATGTAGAGAGAGAAAAGAACAGCAGGAAAGTTGATATGGAGGGGAATGACAGAGAGCATTTAATTAGGGAGGGGGAGACAAAAATGCATACTCTCCAAAAGGAGACGAAGAGAGAGGAAGAGGTGGAAGTGTGGCAGTTGAAATGTGAGATGGAGATGAGAATGCTTCCCCCCCAGAAAGACCTCAGCATAGAAGTACTCAAGTGTTTGACTGGAGAGAAAGAAACGCAAGGACGACTCCATGAGGAACAACTGAGGACAGACGAGGAAGAGGTGAAGCTGTTGAATAAGGAGAGGGTATTGAGAATCTGCCGCTACCAGGAGCAGCTGAAGAGAGAGGAAGAGGAGGAGATGGAGAGATTGAGACTCGAGAAGGAGAAAAGACTACTCTACTATGAAGAACAAAGGAGAGAGGAACAGGCAGAGGCAGAGCGCTTAATTAGGGAAAAGGAAAGAATAGAGCACTACCAGATGGAACTAAAGAAGGAGGAAGAAAAGGAGGTGGAGCGCTTAAAGAGGGAAATGGAAGTTAGAACATGTCTCTATAAGAAGCAACTAAGTAGGGAAGAAGAGAAAGAGGTGCAACAATTTAAAAAGGAAAGTGAGAATAGAAGACATTTCCTGCAGGAGGAGCTAAAGAAAGAGGAGGCGGAGGAGGAAAAGCAAGTGGAGCAGTTGAAGAAGGACAAAGACCTGAGAAGACAGATTTACCTAGAAGAACTGAGGAAAGAGGAAGAGCAAGAAGTTGAACAGTTAAAGAGGGAAAAAGAAAAAAGAATGTGCCTCCTGAAAAGAGAGGACAATATAGAGGTGGAAGGATTCAAGAGAGAGAAAGAGATTAGAACAATTCTCCGCTTGGAGGAAAGGAAGAAAGAGGAGGAGGAGGCAGATAAGTTCCAACAGGACAAGGTGACCAGATTGTATCTTTTTCAGAAAAAGATGATACAAGAGGAAGAGGAAGAGACTGAACGGTTGAAGAAAGAAAAGGAGAAGCAAATATGTTTCCACCAGGAGGAGCTAAAGAGAGAGGAAGCGGAAGAGTTGGAGCGATTGAAGGCAAAGAAAGAGGCAAGAATGTGTCAGCTCTGGGAACAGCAAAGGAGAGAGGTACAGGAAGAGGAGATGTTGAAGAGGGAGGAAACAAGAAAAAAAGCAGAGATTGAAAAAATAATGCCACTCTCACAGGAGGAGCTAAGGGGAGAGGAAGCGGTCAAGGCAGAGCAGCTGATGACGGACAAGGAGAAGAGAATGGCTCTCCTTTTGGAGGAGCTGAGGCGGGAGGAAGATGCCGAGATACAACGGTTGAAACAGGAGGAGTCTAGAATTCATCTCTGCCATGAAGAGCTAATTCAAGAAGAAGAGGAGGTGAAGCGGTTGAAGACTGAGAAGGTGGCAAGAATGCAGTGTCGCCAAGAGGAGCTGAGGAGAGAGGAAGAGGCAGCGGTTGAGGAGTTGAAGAGGGAGGAGACAAAAATAAGGATTGAGATTGGCCTTTGCAAGGAGAAGTTAATGAGAGAACAAGAGGAGGAGGCTGCGCAGTTAAGAACAGAGACTGAAATAAGAATGTGCTTATCTCGGGAGGAGCTGAAAAGAGAGGAAGAGGAGGAGGTGAAGCGGTTGAAGACTGAAATTGAAATGAGAATTCAACTCCGCCGGGAGAAACTGAGGAGAGAGGAAGAGGAGGAGGTAGAGCAGTTGAAGCGGGCGATGGAGGCAAGAATGTGTGACCACCAGGAGAGGCTTAGACAAAAGGAAGGGGACGAGGTTGAGCAGTTGAATACTGAAATGAAGGTCAAAATGGAACTACACCAAGTGAAGCTAAGAAGGGATGAAGAGGAGGAAGCAGAACAGTTGAAGACAGGGAAGGAGGCTAGAATGCGTCTCTATTGGGAAGAGTTAACGCAAGCGGAAAAAAAAGAGGTGGAAGAGTTGAAGAGGAAGGAGACAAATTTGAAGTCTGACATGGGGATGAGGATACAGCTCTGCAAGGAAGGTATCAGGAAAATGGAAGAGGATGAGGTAAAGGGGTTGAAGACACAGAAGGAGATAAGAATGCGCCTTTGCCAGGAGAAGTTGAGAAGAGAGGAAGTGGTGGAGGTGAAACAAATGAAGACAGCTAGGGAGACGAGAATACGTCTCCGCAGGGAGGAGCTGAGGAGGGAGGAAGAGGAGGCCGTGAAGCAGTTGAAGGCAGAAAAGGAAATCAAAATGCATCTCAACTGGGAGGAGCTGAGACGAGTGGAAGAGGAAGACATGGAGCGCTTCAAACAAGATAAAGAGACGAGAATGCGTCTCTGCCGGGAGGAGCTAAGAAGAGAAGAAAATGAGGTGGAGAAGTTGAAGGAGGAGGAGAGGAAAAAAAAGAAAGATCTTGAGATGAGATTGCGTCTTTGCCAGCAGGAGCTTAGCCGTGAGGAAGACGAGGAGGTGGAGCGTTTGAAGACCGCAAAAGAGACGAGAATGAGCCTGTGCTTGGACGAGCTGAGGCGAGAGGAAGTAGAGGAGGCAGAGCGTATAAAAAGGGATCTTGAGAGGAGAATGCATATTCACCAGCAGGAGCTGATGAGAGAGGAAGAAGAGGAAATTGAGCATTTGAAGACTGTGAAGGAGGCAAGAGTGAAACTCTACCTAGAGGAACTAAGCAAGGAGGGAAATGAGGAGTTTGAGTGTTTGAAGAGAGAGAGAGAGATGCAACTGTCCTTCCATCGGGAAGATCTGAGGAGAGAGGAAGAAGAGGCAGTACAGCGTCTGGAGAATAAAAAGGAGAGCAGAATACAGCGCCACCTGCAAGAGCTTAGAAAAAAAGAAGCAGAGGAGGTCCAGCAGTTTAATAAGAAGAAGATGCGATTAAAGACAGAGATGGAGAAAAGAATGTGCCTTTTCCAGGAGGGGCTTAGAAGAGAGGAAGAAGAGGTTGCAGAAAATTTGAAGAAAAAGAAGGCGATTACAATCAGCATTTACCAGGAGGAACTGAGGAGAGAAGAGGAGGAGGAAGTGGAACGTATGAAGAGGGAAAAAGAAAGTAGAATATGTCTCTGTCAAGAGGAACTGAGGAAGGACGAAGAGGAGGAGACACAGCTTTTGAAGAGAGCGAAAGAGGCAAGAATCTGTCAGCAAAAGAATGAGCTGAAGAGAGAGGAAGAGGACCGCTTAAAGGAGGATAAATTGAAGAAGATGCGTGTGCGGCAGGAAAAGCTGAGGAGAGAGAGAGAAGAAAATGTGGAGCGGTTGAAGAATGAAAAGGAAACAAGATTGCGTCTCTGCCTGGAAAGGGAGAAGGACAAGAGAACGATGCGCCAGGGGGAAGTAATCAAAGAAGAGGATGAAGAGTCGCTAGCGAGGGAAAAGGAGAATCAGCTAAATGAAGAGGCTGAACCACTCAGGAGGGAAAAGCTAATGCATTTTTGCAAAGGCCTGAGGAGAGAGCAACAGGAAGAGGGCACTGAGCAGTTAAAGAAAGAGAAGGAGAATCCACAAAGAGAGGATGATGTGGAGCCGCTTGAGAGGGAAAACGGAACAAAATGTCTTCTCCAGGAGAAGCTGCGGCCTGTCGAGGAAGTGTTGAGTGACAAGAGAACATGTCTCCGTCAGGAGAAACTGATTTCAAAGAGCAAGGGGGAGACATTGAACATGAAGAGAACATGTGTGCACCAGGAGGAACTGAGAGAGGAAAAGGTCTCAGAGTATTTGAAACGAGAGAAACAGAAGCCATTGCATCTCAATCAGGACAAAGTGAGCATAGAGGAAGACACTGAACAATTAAAGGAGACAGAGAAGAGAACACGTCTTCGCCAGGAGGAGCTGATGCGAGAGGAAGAGGATGTGATAGAACGACTGAAGAAGGAAAAAGAGCAAAGAACACAGCACCGCCAAGAGGAGCTGAGGAGACAGGAAAATGAGGAGGTGCAGAGGTTGAAAAGGGAAAAGGAAACAAGAATTATTCTCCGTCAGGAAGAGCTTAGGAGTGAGGAAGAAGAGAAGACACAACTTTTAAAACAGGAGAAGGAAAGAAGAACATGTGTCCGCCAGGAGCAACTGAAGAGAGAGGAGGAAGATGAGGTGGTGCGGTTTAAGTGGGAAAAGGAGAAGAGAACACGTCTTCTGCAGGAGAAGTTGTGGATAGAGGAAGAAGAGGAGAGGTTGACCCGAGAGAAGGAGAAGCGAGCACGTTTCCGTCAGATGGAGCTGATTAGAGAGGAAGAGGAAGAGCGGTTGAAGAAGGAAAAGGAGAAGAGAACACGTCTTCGCCAGGAGGAGCTGAGCAAGGAGGAAGAGGAAGAGGCTGAAAGGTTAAAAAGGGAAAAGGAGAAGAGAATGATTTCACACCAAGAGGAGCTAAAGAAAGAAGAAGAGCAAGAAGCAGAAGGGTTAAAAAAGGAAAAAGAAAAAAGGATGCATCTTCTCTTGAAGGAGCTCAAGAGGGAGGAGGAGGAAGAGCGGTTACAAAAGGAGAAGGAAAAGAGGATGCGTCTCTGTCTGGCTGAGCTGAGAGAGGAAGAGGAGGAGATGTTGAGATTAAAGAGGGGAAAGGAAACGAGAATGCGGCTCTGTCAGGAGAGATTAAGAAGAGAGGAGGAGGAGGAGGTAGAGAGGTTAAAAAGGAAGAAGGAGAAGAGAATGCATCTTTGGCAGGAGGAGTTGAGGAGAGAGGAAGAGGAGGAGTTGGAGCAGTTAAAGAATAAAAAAATGTCCCTCTTCAAATTGGATTTGGCATGTGAAAAAGAGGAGGAGTTTGAGAGATTAATTAACAAGAAAGGAAAGAGAATGCGTCTCTGTCAAATGGACCTGAGAGGAGAAGAGGAGGAGAAGAAACTGAAGATGGAGTACAAGGAAAGGCTGAAGTAGGTTATATATATTCAAAATTCCATGTTAGACGCTGTTTTTAAGTTACTACCGCAGAATCGCAACACCCCTGAGAGAGTGTGTGTGGTGTTCCTTTTCCAGCGTTTTCCAACCTTTCACCACACCTCCTAACAAAAATGCCACAAAAAAGTATACATGTAAATACTGATATTCTAATCTTGTTTCAATTTACTCACAAATTGACTTACTCAATGTGAAATGTGGGCCTGCTTAATTGAACACAATGCTGTACTCAGGAAGGATGCACAGGTTTGTGGTTCCCTCTCACAGCTAATGGAAGAGCATTCTGCTTCTTTTCTGCCTGTTGCAACACTGTTCGTCACTGGTAGGGATGGGCATCGAGAACCGATTGGAACCGGGACTAACATTCCGGCTCTCCCGGAATCGTTCAAACTTAAAACTTTTGGTTCCCAGTTTCAATGCCTACCGTCCGCCGACCCTGAAGAATAAAGTGGCGAGAACCAATGAAGAAGCGGCAAAGACCAATGAGCAACGCGCACGAAGACATGCTTGTGCCCAATTGCGGCGGCAAACAAAAGGGTGTCTTAACTTTGTTAAAATAAATGACCAGCCGCCTCAGTGCAACACTTGCAATAAGATTATATTGTGCAAAGGAGGCTTTCACGACGTGTACAAGTCTGACGTGCTCCCTCCCGCTCCGAGCCTCAGCCTACACCGCACGGAACTTCAGTGAAGTCAAACTGGGTGAGTGAAACAATAAAATACGTCTATGCCAACATTGAGGCATCTCACAAGTTAATGGGTTGCTTTCATTTTTGCACTGATGGTTTTTAACGTTTATTTTAGTCATCAAACAGACGTAAGAGCTGATGACAGAAAAAAAAAAGCTTAACATTGAGCTAAAACTTCACCAAAGGTCAAACAAGCAACTTTCCATCACAATAAATTGGGACAAAATTCACAAACACAAACCTTCTGCCTTATTAGTGGGTAGGTCAAGGAATCAATTCCATTCATTACTCTCTTTCTGTTAACGTTCGTTTTCAAAATTCCGGTGTTGTGTTAAGTTACTTTTCATGCCAAAAGGCTGAGTTCCGGTGCGTACCCTTCAAAATAAAAAGATACAAGCTTAAAACGAGAAGTCAAGTTAAACCTAGCACATAGAAACCATTTGACGTGGTAAAACAGTCCCAAATAACTATTTTAACAATGCTATATTTAACTTTTTACAAACATTAATTAATGAATATTAAGTCAATTAGGTTAGTTCCACACACATTGCCTTTTAGTTCACAGGTTTGATATTGATACTGGTTATAAAGAACCCAAGTCAAATGTTCATTGTAGTTTATGCTGCGGGCTGTTAAGAAAATGGATGTTCATAATTTGGACACCCTTTATTTAAACCATACAATTTTCTTTTGGACCCAGCCCCCTAAAATAATCGGAATTGAAAATCATTTGGAACCAGAATCGAAACGAGGAACCAGAGTTGTTCATATTCAAACGATGCCCACCCCTAGTCACTGATAGATAGATAGATAGATAGATAATAGGTGCCACAAAGATTGGATAATGTTAAACAGAAGATACATGTGGAGACTACAATACATTACGGTTACAAAAAAAAATTAAGTATCTGATCAATATCCAATCCGTACACCACCTGAGGGCTTTGCGGCAGTGTCTCCTGGCCAAGAGGCGAGAAGAGGAGGCATTGTTGATGTCTGACCCGAAGGAGGAATTAACAGAAACAGTCCAGAAGGAGAGAGAAGAGCAGCAACTTAAGATCAGGTCAGACACTACAAATCCAGCAGTTAAAAAAAAGCTTTAAATGCACATCTAGTTTGAAAAAAAAAAAAAACAGTACTTTGTGTGTGTGTGTGTGTGTGTGTGTGCATGTGCGTGCATACAGGCAGGACCGTGAAGCCGTTCTCAGGGCACTTTGCAGCACACTGGAAGAAAGGTCAGTAGAACATACAGGCAGAAGGCTCAAAGGCAGCAAAACAATATGTGACCTTGATACAGTATATTAATGGTCTTTAACAGGTATTAAGACAAGACCTCCATGTGCTACCACAACGGATGAAATAGAAAAGGCCATTTTATGCCGAGTAGCTCCTTTTTAGGGGCTCAAAACTATTTGGACAATGGTAAAAATAACCATACAGTCCCCTCCGAAAGTATTGGACCTGCAAGGTCAATTCCTTTGTTTTTGTTATATACTGCAGACATTTGGGTTTCAGATCACGAAGATAATATGAGACAAAAGTTCAGAATTCCATCTTTTATTTCATGGTATTACATTACGTGAACAACTCAGGACAGAGCTCCTTTTGTTTGAACCCAACCACTTCTCAAGTAAGCAAAAGTATTGGAACAGGTGACTGATGGGTGTTTCTAGTTGCTCAGGTGTTGCATTTTAGATTGATTGCTTAAACATTAGATAGTGCTTGTTTTTGGCTTTGGGTTTCACCTGTAAAAACTGCATTTGCTACGAAGCAAAATAAAGACCAGAGAGCTGTCTGTGGGAGAAAAGCAAACCATTTTGAAGCTCAGAGGGAATGTCAATCAGAGCTATTGCACAAACGTAGGGCATAGCCAATACAACAACTTGGAATATCCTGCAAAAGAAAAACTACTGGTGTACTCACCAACAGAGAATGGCTGCTTCTGGAACGTACTCACTAGTCTTTATTGATGATGCAACTCATGATGCCAGCAGCAGAATGAATTCTGAAATCTACAAAACCATTTTGTCTGGCAATTTACAGAAAAATGCATCCAAACTAATAGGGAGAAGCTTCATCATGCCACAAGACAATGACTCAAAACATACTGCCTACACAACAAAGGACTTCATCAGGGGGGAAAAGTTGAATGTCTTAGACTGGCCTAGTCAATCACCAGACCTTAACACAATAGCGCATGCGTTCTACCTGCTGAAGAGGATACTGAAGGGAGAACCCCCCCCCCCCCCCCACCAGAAACAAACAAACTGAAAAAGGCTGAAGTAAAGGCCTGGAAAAGCATTTTAAATGAAGAATGCAACAGTCTGATGACGTCAATGGGTTGCAGGCTTGATGCAGTTATTGCAAGGGTTATGCCACCAAATATTAAATGTTATTTACTTGAAGTTAATTTAATAATGTCTGCTCCAATACTTTTGCTCACCTGATAAGTGGGTGGCTTCAAACAAAAGGTGCTCTGTCCTGAGTTAACATATCTAGACTTAAATACCATGAAATAAAAGCTGGAATTCTGAATTTTTGTCTCGTATTCATCTTTTGATCTGAAACACAAATGGATGAAAAGAGCGTGTGAAAAAAAGACTGGGAGAGGTTGATAGAGATGCTATATTTAAGTACAGCAAAACCAGGGCACATAGAAAGGTAGCGGACAAACACCGAACATAGAAAACAGACATTAGTGACAAGAGGATAATATGGTGTGTGGTGGTGGTTTGCAGTGCGCTGGAAGAGTTGTGTGTGTGTGGAAACAAGCGGAGCAGGAAAAAGGAGTGAGAATTCATGCTGGTGGCATGCGTGATTCCGTTTTTTTGGTTGTCTCAGCAAAAGTGGAAAGAATGAAACAAAATACGCTTTTGACAATTAATGACAACAGATCAGAAGAAGCACTTTCCTAGAAGAGCCAGAGCGCGACGTTGACATCACGAAACAGTTGGCCGTCGACATATAGCTTGTCGACAACTAGCCACGCTCGTTTGCCTTTCTCACGGTGATTCTTCATTCATCGGGTACAAGATTATACACCTCTGATGCAAGAAGCGCCGCCATGTTTTTCGTCTTCGGAAATCATGCAATCTCTCGCATTGTCACAGCATGCTCCCGCCTCCCCGCTTAAACGTTTCATAACTGATAGAATCATTGAATAGGGACTCTAAAGATACTACGAAAGCAACTCCCAAGACGTTTTGAAGGCAAATAAAAAAGCCAAATCAGTGGCCTGATGTCAACCCAATAGAGTATGCTTTTCACTCACTGAAGCAAAAGTGAAGGCAGTGAGGGCAACAAAGCCTGGCATTTTAATTATTTGTATTTGTTTCACCCTAAAAAAGTAATCCAAGTTCACTGTTAATTGTTAAAATTTGAGGAGCTACATTCCATTTTGACAGGCTTGGAAGGTAAATTCCCAGAAACCTTCCAACCATCCCATTTCCATATGGCATATCCTGGCTGACTTTGGGTGGGATGCACTCTGGACTCGTCAGCCAGCCAATCGCAAGGCTTATACTAACAAACAACCATTCACGTTCAGAGTCTTCAATGACCCATGTTTTTGGAATGCGGGTAGAAGTTGGAGCACCAGAGGAAACCCTCAAGCACAAGGAGAACATAAAAATCCGCCAGGGCTGCAACCTCAGAACTCTGAGGAAGGTGTGCTAACGAATCGCCCCTCCCTAGAAACCTGTATTGTATTATACTCATTCATTCATTCATCTTCCATTCCGCTTCTCCTCACTAGAGTCACGGGCATGCTGGAGCCTATCCCAGATATCTTCGGGCGAGAGGCGGGGTACACCCTGAACTGGTTGCCAGCCAATCGCAGGGCACATAGAAACAAACAACCATTGCCACTCACATTCATACCTACGGGCAATTTAGAGTCTTCAACCTACCGTGCATGTTTTTGGGATGTGGGAGGAAACCGGAAGCCGGAGAAAACCCACGTAGGCACGGGGAGAACATGCAAACTCCACACAGGCGGGGTCGGGATTTGAACCCCAGTCCTCAGGACTGTGAGGCAGATGTGCTAACGACTCGCCCCTCCCTGGAAACCTGTATTGTATTATATTGTTGTTATAATATACTGCATGTATTCCTGCTTGCTCTTGACCAGGAAGTTCCCCAACAATGTTTTGACTTAACAATATACCCTCTTAATCACAACCAGTCACTGGTGTAATTTGAATGACCGACAAATAAGAATTACCAATGATTGCACAAAGAGCGTTTGAAAAGTAAACAGAGAAGTCATGAAATTTGTGTTTTATCGTGTGTGTTATTTAAATTGCGTAAGTAATGGAAATGTTATGGGTGAGGTTTTTTTATTTTACATTTTTTTGTAGGTATCAAAATGTGGACCTGTCGGCTCAGCCCACTCAAAGGAGACCGTACCTTGAGCATCTGAAGGCAGAAACAGAAGAGGAGCTGCAGCAGGAGAACAGCAGACATCCGGACGACGTTGTGAAAAACGTCAATTTATTCCAACCTGAGGTAGCGTTTTACCATTCATTCATCCATCCATCCATCCATCCATCCATCCATTTTCTACAGCACTAGTCCTCATTGCTGGAGCTTATCCTGATCACAGCACGATGTGTATTTGTTCTAGCACTTAAAAATGATAGAGTAGAAGGCAATGGTTGGACACACTCGTTTAAGCTATTAATGAGAAGGGGTGAAACCTTTGACTGCAACTCTGCATTCTTTGAATTTGAAACTGGGGGTGGGCGGTTGGATGTAACCTCTGCCTCCCCAACTGAACCTTCTGCCACCCCAGGTAAAACCTTCTAGAACCACCACTGCCATGGTTCTTGTTTTTTCCCACCCCAAGTACCCTAGATCCAATCAATCAAGATCTCAGCCGCGGTGAACCACTAATTGATTTTCTAACTCATGTCGTCATCCGCTGAGGCTGGAAAAATTAACATGCCTATTTTGACATAGTAAGACGTACAAAGTACAGAACTGTTTTCAAATCTATGGAATAAAAGTAAAAGTCTTCAAAACGTAACACTTACCGGTAAGTACCCAAAATATCGACCCGGATATTGTAGCGATTTATACTTGGGTACTTCCCACCGCAGAGGTTAAATGATGCACAACATCCATGTCACATTTGCTGATCATGTGTCTCAGCAGCTAGAAGACATTAAACTCAACGATCTGACCGATTCATTCTTCTGCGGGACTCTTGAGCTGATGGGACAGGTAATGTGCTTTTTATTAATTCAAACTTATTAATGCTAATGAATGACATGATTCATTGTTGTATGTCATCTTGTTCTATTAGGCCACCCCACAGACATGGCCCAAGTAGCAGCATCAGAACACCTACACGTTGCGACCAAAAGTTCAGAAGTACCACACCATGTCCTGCGATTCTCAGTAGATTGCTTTTAATGCTTGCTTGCTGGTATAACTGTCTCTGTACTCAACCCTGCATAGGAACTTTCAATGGTAGGAAAATAATTTTGTCACTTTTTCTTTCATGCAACTGTGTGCATCTTATGTACATATGGATAATGCCCATGCATGCATTTTCTATAGCACTGCTCATTCGGGTCATGGGTCAGCTGGAGTGTAACCCAGCTGACTTTGGGCGAGAGGTGGTGTACACCCTGGACTGGTCTGCAACCAATTGCAGATGGATGATAGCTTTTAAAATTGCATACTGAACAAAGTCAAAATCTGGATCTCTTACTGTATGTTTAAGGCAGCTTAAATTGGAACATGTTCAGATACGTCTATCAGATCACATCAGCGCAGACAATTTGGAATGCTAAATGTATTTTGTTGAGCCTTAATAATTGGCTAGTGCTTGCTTATTGCAGGGTTCAGTTGTTTATTGTGTGAGTGCGGTTCTAAACCTGCTCCATTAGTAAAGTGCCCTGAGATAACTTCTGTTGTGAATTGGCACAATATAAAATTTCATGTTTCATAATTTCAATGATTTTTGCAGTCATTTTATCACCGCAAATGTCTTTGGTGCGTGTTGCATTCACTTAACTTTTACTCAATCGAGTTGTGCATTCACTTAACTTTTACTCAATCGAGTTGTGCCATCAAAGACAGACACACCTTTAAAGCAGTGTAGTGTGCAATTCATCCATCCATCCATTTTCTGAGCCGCTTCTCCTCACTAGGGTCGCGGGCGTGCTGGAGCCTATCCCAGCTGTCATCGGGCAGGAGGCGGGGTACACCCTGAACTGGTTGCCAGTCAATCGCAGGGCACATAGAAACAAACAACCATTCGCACTCACAGTCATGCCTACGGGCAATTTAGAGTCTCCAATTTATGCATGTTTTTGGGATGTGGGAGGAAACCGGAGTGCCCGGAGAAAACCCACGCAGACACGGGGAGAACATGCAAACTCCACACAGGCGGGACCGGGGATTGAACCCGGGTCCTCAGAACTGACGCTCTAACCAGTCGGCACGGTGGACGTTTTTTTTTTTTTCTGTACTTTGAATGTGTTTTCTGTTTTTAAATGCTTTTAATCATGTAAAGCACCTTGTGAATGAAATGCACAATATAAATAAATTTGCCTTGCCTTTTGGGGTAGGAGTCATCAGTGTGTCACATCTTGATGTAGCAAATGGCAAAATGTTCCCACTCTTGGCAAAAATGCTCCAAATGTGTCAGATATGAGGGCATCTCTTGAGCACAACCCTCTTCAGGATCAGGCCACATATGTGGGATCGGATTCAGGTCTTGACTCTCGCTAGGCCATTCCAAAACCTTTAGCATCTTCTAGTGAAGCCAATCTTTTGTTGATTTGGATGTGTGCTTGGTTAGTTGTCATACTGAAAGATGAAGACCTTCTTCCACTTCAGCTTTGTAGCAGAAGCCCGTAGGTTGTGCCAACACTGACTGGTGTTTGGAATTGGTAGTATTCATAATTTCCTCCCTAAGGCCCCAGTTCCAGCTGAAGAAAAACAGACCCAAAAGCAGGTTGCTGCCACCACAATGCTACACTGTAGATCCTGGTTGGTGATGAGCAGTGTTGTTTGCGCCAAACGATTTAAAATTATGGCCAAAAAAATACAACCTTGGTTTCATCAGGCCATAACATATTTTTCCATGTTTGGGAGATTTCAAGTGTGTTTTTGCAAAATGTAGCCTGGGTTGGATGTTTTTCTTTGTAAGATAAGGCTTCTGTCTCGGCACCCTACCCCATAGCCCAGGCATATGACGGAGACAGGAGATTGTTTCATGTACTAAACAGTCACCAGAAATCATTCAATGTTACGGTCAGCCTCACTCACTAGTTTTCTTGTCTTTACGTGCTGAATGTCATTTGACGTGAGTTTGAATTCGCAGCCACATCTCAACTTGTGAGGGATTGCTCAACCACATTAATTCTGTTCCTTATTTTATTTTTCACTTCCCTAAAAGTTTTCTCTCAGTTGAGTTGTACAGGTTAGGTCACATTAATGGGAAATGGGAATAGTGGGAAGATTTTGAAATGTTTTATCTTGGACCAATTACAAAAACCTGGCATTTGAACAGGGTTGTGTTGTCTTTTTATATCCACTGTATATAGAAACTAACAGAGAACCAGAGGGGTAGGCTGTGAATCTGACAAGGGAACCTTTATTCAGTAACTGCTGATTGGCGCATCTGACATTACTCCAAAAAAAAAAAACAACCCTGTGTGTCAGATCTGATAATCATGGCAAAATAGTTGGGTTGGCTGGCTTCGTTGTGACTCACACAATCGCAACACTGACTGCCATTGCGGTTTGTCAAAACAGATTTGACCAATACCCATACAGCGTATAAACATTCATTTTCAGTGAAACTGTTTCAATACATTATCAACAATAATCATATGGATGCGGATTGGCATTTTAGCTAAGTAGCCTATGTTATCTTCAATGTAGACAGTAAACAAGTAGAACAGTATTACTGATGGCAAAATTGGTCAGCATCAGTCAACTGCTGATTGGAGGGAGCGGTGACCTTACCCCGCCCTGAGCAGCTGATTGGGCCGTGTACATTGACGGCTTGCAAGGCTACTGGCTCTGCTTTAGGACATGCACAGACCAAAAAGGACAATAAGGCAAATGACGAGAGCGCGTTTCAGATCTGTTCAATCTAGAACACGTAGATCTTGTCTCTCTGGATGGTGTCAAGGTCATCATCCATGGTGAGCAGAACCTGAAGTTTGAATTGGAGAGATGAGTTAGTACCAGTGCATTTTCTCTGTTTGTACGCTGGGAGACCAACAAGACCACGGTACTTGCCAAGAAGGATCCGAACATGGCGATGGAAGAGAGGAAGTGCCAAATGTCGTGATCATCGAAGAACGAAAGCAGGATGCAGTCTCGGTTGTGCTCACGTGATTCTGCTGGTGTTTTCTGTATCAAAACAAATGTGACGCAGCATTAGGAAGAGCAAAAGGTTTGTGTGTGGGGCGTATGGAAAGCCGTTTGAGCATTTATTCCATTTCCTCGATACCCAACGTGTACCAGTACTGCTTTTTGTCCTCACCATTATGAATTCAGCACACACTTTTCCACGAGGGGCACTTCACTCCTAATACGACCTGAAGCTGGATATCCTTGATAAATGGTCAAAAAAACTGTAGGAAAACTACATATTATATATACATATACTTTCCCAGCTGTACCACCCTTTCAAAACCGGGTCAATCTCGCTGCTTCGCATCGTCTGTGTTAGTACCTCCTCGTCCGGGTTCTCAACGTCGTGTATCCTCTATCTAGCTCTAGGGTCTCGTGCTGCCTCTTTGGCGTCCTCGTATGTTTTCACGCAGTCCTCCCAGTGGCTTCATCATTTTGGCGAGTGGGGCCTGAAGTCGAATTCCTTCTTGTTTCAATCTTCTTTTTAATACTTGCATAGACTTCGGTCGCATAATCATGATCGAAGAAGACTTGTTTGTTTCCTATCGTTACAGTTTTAATTTCTTTGCCCCCATACCTTTTGTAAGATCACGCCTTCGGTGTCAAATTGTAGAAAGTTGGCGACAATAGATTTTGGAGTCGCCTCTGGGCCAGGTTTCTTCGTTGCGATCATCAAACCACTTTTCTCAACCAGAATTGGCCAACCGCGCGTCCACTCACTCCGCCATCTTGCCCTCCCCGAGTCATATAATTCTTAAGTAACTAGTCATTCTACCATTGCGCTCAATTGGCTTTGGAGGACTACGTCTTAAACTTGAGTCATATAATTCTTAACTAGTTGTTCTACCACTGAGCTCAATTGGCTTACTAGTGAGCAAAAGAGCATACTAGTACATGGACGTTAAGCTGGATATCAGGGACGTGTAATAAATGCTCAAACGGCTTTGAACAGTAAGTGCGTATAACCGACCTGCCAGGTGCTGAGACCCTGGAAGAAGAAATAGAGCGCAAAGCCCCACACCACAGCCGTGAAAAGAATACACACCATGGCCAGACACTGGATTGCCTCACCACTGCGGAGCTATAACACAAATGGGACAGGTTAAAAAAGAATGCAGGTTCGGTCATGTGACGTCCTGTGCAAATCATCCACACCTTCATAATTATGTAGAAGGCGAAGTAGAGCAGAAGGTTACAGATGGCGATAGCCAGTAGGTAGGAGGCAAAGTCACTGGGCCTCTCGATGAGGCCGTAGGCGGCGCTGCAGAGAAAAACAACTCTGCTCAGATCACATTCACTGCACTTTTACTGCAAAACACACACACACAGTTTACTCACAGCGACCAGTTGACAATGTTCCCCATCACCAGCAGAACCATACGATCCTAACGACACACACACACACACACCGGACATTTTCTCTCCTCTCTACCACTTATGCAAGTAACTTTCATATTCATGTTCATATTTTTTGTCTGTCAAGTGGCAAAATTGGGATATATCACATGGGTTATGGAAGTGTTGTTTTTTTGTTTTTGTTTTTTTTTTTTAAATAATAATAATAATCATTTAAAAAAGGCATGGAATCTCCAGTTCAGAATCAGATGTCTTCCAAATGTGGATATAAATCTGATATCAGGTATCTGCCAGTGCGACTGCAGCATAAACACAGATCAGATTTACCCTAAATGCGACCTTGACATCAAAATAGAGGTAATGTGCCAGAAAATTTGAATACAGAGGGAAAGTCCATTTATTTCAATACTTTGTTTCAAAAAATGAAAGTTGTACGTTATATTAGTTCACCACACAAAGTGAAATATTAAAAGCCTTTATTTGTTTCAATGTTGATGATTATGGCAGAGAGTCAAAACAATAAATCCAGTATTTCACAAAATTAGAATATCATGACAAAGTCCAACATTGTAGGCTCTCTGTGTCCCAATCTTGTGAGCTAATTAACGCAAAACACATGCAGAGGTTTGACTCAGTCTTTAAATGGTCTCAGTCGGTTTTAGTGGGCTTCAGATTCATGGGGAAGACTGCTGATTGACGATTGTGCAGAAAACCATCATTGACATCCTCCATAAGTTGAAAGGTCTCAAAAAGAAATTGCAAAAGAAGCTGGTCCTCTTCAGATGAAAGGAAAGTTTGCATTTCATTTGGAAATCAAGGTCCCAGAGTTTGGAGGAAAACCGGAGAAGCACAAAACTCCAGCTGCTTGAAGTCCGATGTGAAGTTTCCACAGTCAGCAATTGTTAGGGGAGCCATGTCATTTACTGGGTGTGGGTCCATTGTTTTTAAATCAACTCCACAGCCAACGCAGCTGTCTACCAAGAAATTCTAGAGCACTTCATTTCACTTTGTGTGTAGTGAACTAATATACACTTTTTGAAACAAATTATTAAAATAAACCGACTTTCCCTCGATATTCAAGCGTTTTGGCACATAAGTGTACACTAATCGGGGACATAAAAACACCTGCTGTAAATCTAAACCAGCAAAAGCATAAACTAGGGATATGCTAAGTTTGGCCAGGTGCACTTTTTATTTTTGGACAACCGCATACAATGCATGCATCAGAAGGTTGCAAGTTAAAATATTGAAAGACATCATTTTTATTTAAAAACAAAAACGTCATCCCAGGTAGGGACGTCCTGATCCGATCTTTGAGATCTGAAATTGGTCCGATGTCAGCAAAAAAGACAAGGATCGTATTATTTCGGACTGGATCTAAAAGCTCTGATTTTGCCACTCTTATACATGCAGTCCAATCCATGCGGCGCCCAGACGGCATGCAGAGCCCACGTGATCATAACAACAGGTTGCTAAGGTGCTAACATAGTAGCGAGGAGTAAGAGTGAATGTTGCTTGCTTAAAGTCGTTTATTGACACTCCAGTTGAAGTTCATTGTAAAAGTAGACAGATAAAAGAATTACACCTATTGAATGCATTCTTTGTTTTTGTTCACAAAAATCGGTAGCTTAAAGCTAACACACAATGAATGAAAAACACCACTGACGAACTAACGAAAATTAGCATCGAACTTGCGGCACATATCACAAAATAATTAATATTGGTACACAAACGCAATATAAACAGGCAATATAACAATACTCTGGCATATATTATTCAAACTCTGTGGAAAATGAGTGATATTCCAGCGTGCCATCTACTTTCTTTGGTGCTACAAGTGTGTGTCTTATTGCATGCGCCACACTGCCCCTCAGAAGTCAAGACGTGCACAAGAGTTACTTTATGTAACCCATTGGTGAATGAAAATAAATTAAAAAGATTTTTTCCTCAGACCTACTGTTTCTGACTA
This sequence comes from Phycodurus eques, assembly GCF_024500275.1. Lineage (NCBI taxonomy): Eukaryota > Metazoa > Chordata > Actinopteri > Syngnathiformes > Syngnathidae > Phycodurus > Phycodurus eques. The sequence goes on from NC_084531.1 coordinate 7,434,678, forward strand.
TTGTTCTCCGTTTCAGTAATATCACTTGATCAAGTCATTCCACACAACAAAATAAGTAAATTATGTATGATTATTGCTGAAAATCGGATCGGACCGATATCGGCCAAAACTCAAGGCTGAAATATCGAGATCGGATCAGAAATGAAAAAGTTGGATTAGGACATCCCTCCTCCCAGGACAACCAAACAGTATCAAGATTTAGTTTGGAAATCTGAACAAATTGGAGGTCGAACAGTGTCACCGAACCATATATGTTCAACCTTAAAGGTGCCCCTCTTTTTGTTAGTAAGCTCGTGTTAACTACACTGTGCAGACATTACTCACAATGTACATGGGCCCAGTGCATTGTCTAATGCAATCTGTGTAGACCACATAAACCATCCTCCGCAGCACGCCAGAGTCTGAAACAGAAATCATCCCCATCATTCAAATTTAGATCAATGCCAGCGAAGGCTTTGTAGAACCCGTTTCATGATTTTCATCATCCATATAAACTGTAAACTTGGACATTCTTATAGTTGACAACATTCCACATCGGTGGCCTTATGGCATCCTTACGTAGCTGTAGAATGTCTGTGCATTTCCTCGCCAAATGGATTGCTAATGGCCTCGTTGTATTTAAAGATGTGAAACATTGGCTTTTTAATGTTTTGTATACAAATAGCTTGCCCACACACCAACTGTGAAATGAGACCCCCAAGTAAATCTTTTGTCATCTACCAACTGTAAAAAAAAGATCTATAAGCAGACCGACAACCGAGGGAGGGCAGGTCCCAGGAGTCAAGCCAAGAGAAATGTAAATACCCGCCATCCACCCTATTACTATGGTTACCAGGTCCCCAACCTGCAAATGTTATCCCTGTCCTGTGGTCGTGTGTAGTGGGGTGTCGTGTATTAAAATTGGGGAGATTGGTGGGTGTGAGACGAGACGGTCACGGGGCAATGATGACCCGCAACCGTCACCTCCACCCTGGCCAACCAGTAGAGGTACGTGATTTAGATTATTTAACAGCTGAGATATTAATGCCTAGATAGTTGATATTCCATGTCGGAATAGGAAAGCTTGGATTTTGATCCGCAGGATTCCATGAGTTAGTCGTTAGAAGGAGTATTGTTGATTGTGACCAATTGTTAGAATATTCTGATAACTGTGAAAATGTCTTAATTTGAAGTGATGACTTGGGTTCTTGTAAATAAAGTACACCATCTGCGTAAAGATTGAGTTTGTGTTCTGACACAGGAGTGCAACTACCTTTAATACTGGTGTTCTGCCGTATCGCTATTGCCAGTGGTTCTATAAAATATTTGTGGTGACGGTTGCTTTGGGTGAGTTGTATATCGTTGCCATCCAGTGAACATATGAATGACCAAAGCCAAATTTGTCGAAGTACTGCAAAAAGAAAAGACCGGTTAACTTTGTCGAAAGCTTTTTCTGCATCTAGTAACAATAATTGTTTTTAGACATACTGATTAGGCCTGACGTTGGTGGAGCTCTGTCCTTTAATAAAAGCTGTTTTGTCACAATGTGTTATCGACGGGAGAATTTTTTCTAGTCTGTCGGCTAAAGCCTGCGAAATGATTTTGATGTCCATGTTAATTAGAGACAGCGGTCGATAATTAGCTGAATGATGGGATCCGCTAGCTCGCATGACAAAGCGATTGAAAGTTCCGTCGATGAAATCTTCGAGTGGATCCACGATGGATTCTTGGCCGTTAGCAGGGATTGGAAAAAATTCATCAATAATAATCAGCTCTGCAAAAAGAAAAAAAATGTAGATGAGGAGGAAATTAAATCTCGGGGTTGCTAATCTGATTTTTGCAGCATAGACAGCAAATTTCATCTGGGAAATCTCGCTGTCTTTCGTGGTGTCGAGCATGTCTGACCTGTTCCCTGACCTGGCTAGCTAATAACTTAAATAAAATATGAATTGCAGGATACATTGACCATGGTAACTTCAAATGTAGGTTACGACAATATGCGTCAATTTGGCGACAAGCCGAGGCCCGGCCGGCTGCTGCAGGCTGCGCAGCAACGCGGGCTCACCCAGCATTTTACGACGCGGACAGAAAACTAAACCCCTCAGTAGTGGCGACCACTCTAAGAATGAAAAGAAACTATGAGAGAATGCGCATGCACAGGCAGGGCTTTTCACACGGCCGAACAATTGGGTAGCCCCGTCTGCAATTGGTGTGTTGGCAAACATATCAACAAATACCCAGAAGAATCAAGTGTTATGGCCGTAACAAGCACCCTATCATTCTGCATTCATTGCAAGTCTCCTTTAAAAGATCGTTACTACTAGTGTTAGAAAAAAGTTGTAAAACCAGTAGTGCAAATTCCTGTCATCTTATTCAAACGGTTAAAAGACAAAATTTTCATCAATATTTTTTTTATACATTCAAATTTTCAATTTGGTACGATTGTCATTGTTAATGGGTGTTATAACTTTGTCAAGATCTATGCCAGGGTACATACAAACATTAATATAGACCTAGGCTAGCCAAAGTATGATATGGTAAATAGAATAAATACATGAGTAAAATGAACAATTTTACCTTTGAATTTTTTTAAAATATATGGTTAGCTGAATATAAGCAGTGGTGGGTGGTTAATAGATTAATTAATTATTATTAATAATTAATTAAATCTCTTGGCCAGGTCACTCTTGAAAAAGGTTTTTAATCGAAACAAAATATGTATATTAAATGATATTATATAGAGAGATAGATAGATAGATAGATTTTTAAAAACCTGCATAAATCTCCCAGCTGCCGCTGATTATAAATTAATGAATTTGAAATATTTTGTTAAAAAAACCCTTACATAGTTTGCATACACATTTTAACCTTCCCCCCCCAATGAAAGACCTGAAAGTGGCCATGGAGCATCAAAGTTTTCCCACCCCTGACACAACCCATTACCGAGCCTCCATCTGCCCATGTAGTAGAGCTGTGTGCTGAGGAGAAGTGTGGCCAATATGTGGATGACTGAGAAAACGATCCAAAACACAGTGTTTCCTCTCCCGAACACCTGCAAACAACAAAAGCACCTTACAACTGTCACAGTGCATAGTTTTAAGCGTGTTGCTGGCGCATGTGCACGCACCACTCCGAGCACGGAGAAGAAGATGACTGCGGCCAAGCAGGCGTAGGCGGTGTAAGCGCTGGCATTGATGTCAGGGTGTCTCTTCTGGTACAGCTTCAGCATACACAGGCCAGCGATCATATACATGAAGGACGTGTCTGCAAAAATATCACGCACAAATCCGATTTAGCATTGTAACAAAGACAAAACACTTGAAGTCTGTCAGCTGTTGTTCACTTGAGACATGTCTTCTTGTCAACTGACGCCATGGAAACACTCAATTGCAGACCTTCTAAAATCTTAGCAAACCCAACTATTTCCATTTGTCATCGTCTTTTCAGCATTCTGTTCTAACTTTTCAAAGTGCTATCTTATAGTCAATGTTACGCTCCTGAAACGAAAATGAAAAAGTTAGTTTCAGGGAACAAGAGGCACTACTGTGTACCTTTGTGTCAGGCTTCGAGTAAGTCCAAAAGTGTTGTTTTTTTAGTTTTTTTTTTTTTTTTTTTACATTTCTTGCAGATGAGGGTTAACAATTGATTGAAAACTTTAGCGTAACATCTCACACCTGGGTGAGTAGCTAGCATTAAATTGTATTTATTTATTTTATAAAAAGGACACACCAAAGCCAGCATCGGTGACAGGACAGCGAGTGCTAAAGGAAGAGCTGTCCGTCACGGTCTTGTTCGAGTGGAACAACAACTCCATCCCGCCTTCAAGACTAGGGACAACATGTACAAAAGGTGCGTGCGCACAAAAACGTGGCACACGTTTTTCACGACAAAAGTTCAGATGTATCAAGAGTGAAATAACTGTGGAAATGTGCGGTGCCAACTTTATGGCTGGCATACGCACGTTTCTACGGTATTACGTTTGGTGCTTTGGTGACAGTTGATGCTGGGAAACTGTTATAATAAATCTGCACATCAGAGACACATGAACAATTAACACTGATGAACAATTAACGGTAACATTTGATTTCAACAATGTAAAAGAGGCGAGGACTCGGAATTCACTTGTTAACCAGTGTATTTAATCAATCACTGATATTTGTGAGGACACCTATTAATTGATCAAGGTGATCGATCATTTATGCCGTCTAATGCCCTCACAATCTCTTTTTGTGACTCGAGCACATGCACTGAAAAAAAATAGTACATTGGTTGCACATGATTAAAAAAAATTTTTTTAGGAGAAGAGGGGTAAATTATGTAATTTTAACACATTTTAATCATGTGCAACCAATGTACGTGTTCAAATTAAGTACATTCAAAAAGGACTCTTTTAATCAGTGTGTATGGGTGAGGACACAGCCAGTCGGGCGGGCAGCAGCAGCCGGTTGTTCGAGCGTAATTGTGTCGGAGACGCTGGGGTTGCCGGAGGAGATGCCAGGAACGGTGGACGAATCCTCTGCGTCTCTGACACCAAAGTGACTGGGAACGGTGGATGAATCCCCCGAACATGTAGCCGTGGCTGCAACTGCGTGTCCTCTCCTGTGTATTAAAATTATAAATTGAGTAATCAAACAGGAGGACTCTTTAATATGCTGACATGCTTCTATTTGAATTCAAAAGATTTATTACAAATACCATACATACAACATTTACACATGAACCTTTATCTCATAGGGCTGAGTGTAGGTTACTGGTTGAACACATTTGTTGTGAGTTATAAAAATAAATGGTATTTACCTTGGGGGTTGATCAGAGTCAGCCATGTGCTCCCACCACCTCTGAGAGAGCAGTGTCACCAATGATTGCAGCGACTCTCTCCTCAAACGGGGTGAGGCCCTCTGCGCCGCTTCCGCCGCCGCCTGTTTTGGCCACACTTTGGTGGTGGGCAGCTGTCCTCCACTTCACATCCACCTTTGTGTCCGACCACTTCTTTTTTAGTTTAGCATGTGTGCGCTGTTCCGACCCCACAACATTGACAGCCGCACACGGTGTCCCATTCACTCCTCTTTTGCTTGTTGTTGATGCCGGAGGACCGCGTGCCAAAGAGGATTTTTTTGCACACCGCTTCATTGAGCAGCGTCTCAATTTAAGAATTTGTTTTTCTTCATTACCTTGCTCATTTTCTTTTTTTCTGATCATGTAGAGATTGGGATTGTATTTGCAGGTTTCATTTAAATATTATTTGCATATTTAAATGTGGGCGTCGACAGGAAGGAGTCGGCTACTCCAACATGTGCGCTCAATTCTTCGCCGATCGGGATGTAGGAAGGAAATGTGCTTAGATTCATGCATACGCACAGATTCATACATCTGGATATTTTTGTGCGTCCGACGTTTTCTGGATTTGAGCCTACGCCATGTTTCAGTAGGAAATCCACGCTACTGAAACATGGCGTACGCTCAAATCCAGAAAACGTCGCACGCACAAAAATATCCAGATGTATGAATCTGTGCGTATACATGAATCCAAGCACATTTCCTTCGTACATCCCAATCAACATAGAATTGAGCGCACGTTGGAGTAGCCAAACCCTCCCTGTCCACGCCCACACTTAAATATGCAAATCATATTTAAATAAACCCTGCACCTGAGATCCGATCTCTGCATGATCAGAAAAAAAGGAAACTGAGCAAGGTAATGAAGAAAATGTATTTTTCTGAATGTGAAGCTGCTCAATGAAGTGGAGGTGCGGAAGAAAATCCTCTTTTGGCACACTGTCCTCCGGCAGTTAACTCGCGTGAGAGGAGTGAATGGGACAGCTTGTGTGCGGCTGTGTATGCTGTGGAGTCAGAACAGCGCACACACGCTGAACTAAAAAAGAAGTGGTCAGACATTAAGGTGACTGTGCCAGCTGCCCACCGCCAAAGTGTGGCCAAAACAGGCGGAAGAACCGGCGCGGAGGGCCTCACCCCTTTCGAGGAGAGAATCGCTGCAATCATGAGTGACACTACTCTCACATGTGGCTGACTCTGATTACCCCCAAAGTAAATACCTTGTATTTTTTTATAACTCACAACAAATGTGTTCATATAGTAACCTACACTCAGCCCTATGAGAGAAAGGTTCATGCGTAAATGTTGTATGGTATTTGTAATAAAGCTTTTGAATTCAAATAGAACCACATCAGCATATCAAAGAGGATATCAAAACATTTTGATTACTCAATTAATTATTTTCAGGAGAGGACACGCAGTCGCAGCCACGTGCTACATGTTCGCGGGATACGTCCACCGTCCCCGGTGTCTTGAGTGTCACAGACGCGGAGGATTCCTCCAGCGTCGCTCACTGGGGAAAAAAGAAAAAAAAAAAAAAAAAAAAAAAAAACACAAAAAAATAACAAGAGTCCTTTGAATTTACTTAATTTGAACATGTACATCAGTTGCACATATTAAATTTGTTTTTAATTATATAATTTACCCCTCTTCCCCTAAAAAAAAAAAAAAAAAAAAAAAAAGTATGTCATTTGTACATATTTTAATCACGTGCAACCGATGTACATGTTCAAATTAAATTCAAAGGATTCTTTTTTTTTTCCCAGTGCTGGCATCACTGGTGTCACAGACACAGAGGATTCGTCCATCGTTCCTGCCGCCTCCTCCGGCATCCCCAGCGTCTCCGAGGCAATTACGCTGCCGTTGCTGCCGGCCAGACTGGTCGTGTCCTCACCCGTGCTGTGCTGGAGTCACAGGAGGAGATTGTGAGGGCAATAGGCAGCATAGATGATCGCCTTGATCAATTGATAGGCATCCTCACAAATATCAGTGATTCATTTGATAAACTGCTTAACAAATGAATTCTGAGTCCTTGCTTCTTTTACATTAATTGTTGATCAGTGCTAATTGTTCATGTGTCTCTGATGTGTCTCTGATGTGCAGATTTATTATAAGTTTCCCAGCATCAACTCTAAGACTCGCCAATGCACCAACAGCTGTAGAAATGTGCGTACGCCAGCCATGAGACACCGCACATTTCCAGGGTCATTTCACTTTTGATACAGCTGGGTCGGTACGCACGTTTTGGTGCGTACCGACCTTGTGTAAATGAGGCCCCAGGACCACCTCCCGAAGAAGATAATATCGCAGACACGTCTGGCCAAAACGAAATTTTAATGGACCATGATCACGCAATGGGTCCTCATCTAGCTGCTGTGTACCTGGCGCTAGACGAAAAAACGTTCTGAGAGGAAATTTGCCAAATGAGACAGCAGGTCTAGAACCTGAAAATGAAGCAAAGGTTCAGTATTCGTCGTTTTGCGTCCTTGGATAGAGACATGTTTCTTCACCAGATAAGACAAGACAAAGTACACTTAATGTGAGTAACAGGCATAAAAGGAATGCAGCTAATGTTATGTTGTGTAAAGTTGCTTTACATGTTATTTTAAATTTGCTTTATGTTGAAAAATGGATACAACCGAGCTGAGTTACTGTGCTAGTAAGAGTTACGTCATACACACAGTATATATTCATAGGAATATAATTTGACATGCAGACCTTGAAGCCTTTTTCTTTCCTGACAACTGACATGGATGAATTTGCTTAAATGATACAACTGGCATCATTCAGCAAACTTTTCTGTATGTTTTGAAGTGATCCTGTGAAGAATGCAGTCATTTAGCCTGGCATATAGTCATTCGCTTTCAGTTTCAAAAATATTGCATCAGCTCCTGAGCTCCCCCTACTGCTGTGAATTTAATTTACAACCCCAATTCCAATTAAGTTGGGACATTGTGTTAAACATAAATAAAAACAGAATACAATGATTTGCAAATCATGTTCAACCTATATTTATCTGACTACACTACAAAGACAAGATATTTAATGTTAAAACTGATAAACTTTGTTTTTAGCAAATAATCATTAACTTAGAATTTTATGGCTGCAACACGTTCCAAAAAAGCTGGGACAGATGGCAAAAAAGACTGAGAAAGTTGAGGAATGCTCATGAAACATCTGTTTGGAACATTCCACAGGTGAACAGGCTAATTGGGAACAGGTGGGTGCCATGATTGGGTATAAAAGGAGCTTCCCTGAATTGCTCAGCAAGGATGGGGTGAGGTTCACCTCTTTGTGAACAAGTACGTGAGAAAATCGTCGAACAGTTTAAGGACAATGTTCCTCAACGTACAATTGCAAGGAATTTAGGGATTTCATCATCTACAGTCCATATCATCATCAAAAGGTTCGGAGAATCTGGAGAAATCACTGCATGTAAGCGGCAAGGCCGAAAACCAACATTGAATGCCCGTGACCTTCGATCCCTCAGGCGGCACTACATCAAAAACCGACATCAATGTGTAAAGGATATCACCACATGGACTCAGGAACACTTTAGAAAACCAATGTCAGTCAATACAGTTCGGCGCTACATCTGTAAGTGCAACTTGAAACTCTACTATGCAAAGCAAAAGCCATTTATAAACAACATCCAGAAACGCCGCCGGCTTCTCTGGTCCTGAGCTGATATAAGATGGACTGATGCAAAGTGGAAAAGTGTTCTGTGGTCCGACGACTCCCCATTTCAAATTGTTTTTGGAAATTGTGGACGTCGTGTCCTCCGGGCCAAAGACGAAAAGAACCATCCGGACTGTTATGGACGCAAAGTTCAAAGTCCAGCATCTGTGATGGTATGGGGTTGTGTTAGTGCCAATGGCATTGTATAACTTACACAACTGTGAAGGCACCATTAATGCTGAAAGGTACATAGAGGTTTTGGAGCAGCATATGCTGCCATCCAAGCAACGTCTTTTTCACGGACACCCTTGCTTATTTCAGCGAGACAATGCCAAACCACATTCTGACGTGTCACAACAGCGTGGCTTCGTAGTAAAAGAGTGCAGGTACTAGACTGGCCTGCAGTCCAGACCCATCTCCCATTGAAAAGGTGTGGCGCATTATGAAGCGTAAAATACGACAACAGAGACCCCGGACTAGTTGAACAGATGAAGCTGTACATCAAGCAAGAATGGGAAAGAATTGCACCAACAAAGCTTCAACAATTAGTGTCCTCAGTTCCCAAACCTTTATTGAATGTTGTTAAAAGAAAAGGTAATGTAACACAGTGGTAAACATGACCCTGTCCCCAGCTTTCTTGGAACGTGTTGCAGCCATAAAATTCTAAGTTAATGATTATTTTCTAAAAACAAAGTTTATCAGTTTGAACATTATATATCTTGTCTTTGTAGTGTATTCACTTAAATATAGGTCGAACATGATTTACAAATCATTGTATTCTGTTTTTATTTACATTTAACACAACATCCCAACTTCATTGGAATTTGGAATTGGGGTTGTAGGACAAGTTGGCTTTGGGCAAGAATTGGGGCACACCCTGGACTAGTCGCCAGTCAATTGCAGGACACATACAAACAAGCATTCATATTAACCTGGCGAAAACCTACAAGCACGAGGAATGCATGCAAACTCCACAGTCCACACAGAGCGGCCAGAGCAGAGATTCGAGCACCCGAACCTCAGAACTATGACGCATATGTACTAACCGCTAGTTCACCGTGCTGTCCTATTGACACCATTATCCAAGTACAAATTTTCCCCAGACATTCTCAGAGCATTGAATCGATCCCAACTAGACTGTAAAACAAGAATAGTCCAGTTGCGATCAATTCTATGCCCTGAGAATGAAATTACCTGGATGATGAGAATATTCACAGGAACCTTGCCAGGATATGAATCACACTTTGGGGTTAACTACTTCATTTTCAGGTGGAATCAAAATACGTTTCAGAGCATATTCTGTGTTCACATGAACAACCTTCCTCTGTCGATATAACTGTAGCAGGGGAAGAATAAAATAGTGCATGCAGTGTGGTGGTGGTGTGGTGAAATGTGTCATGTTACCAAACTGGAAGTTGGTGTAGTTAGGGCAAACATGGTAACAGGCGCTGAGCAGGCCCTCCATCATGAGAGCTGTGCCCATGGCGTAGAAGAGACCAAAGTGCTTTGGGATGCCACATTCCTGAATGAAGAGAGGAAGGATAACAGGGTGAGCCGTTAGTTTTCAGGGAATACCATTAGGGCTATTGAGCTGTTCTTCATCAACAAACTAGACTGGTTTGGAAACCTTTGTTCAAGACAAGACAAGACATATATACGCCTATGTCAATAAAACACCAAGATGGAATAGTTAACAAGCTTTGAAAACTAAAAAAACAACATCATAAAACAAAATAAAAATTACAACGGTATGCCCATGGTTACAAGGTTAAGAGAAAAGCCAGCACAAATCCTCTTAATTCTTACTATGCTAGCTTTCTGTTTGCAGATATTGATAGTAGTGGGAGCTGCACACACCTCTCATCGCACTGTCTCAATTGTGACTGCACAAAGAAGTTGCCACATAGCTGTAGATGAGTCCAATCGTAATCAGCTGGCAAGTCTTACTACAGGTAATCAGTGGAATTTTGCTAATCTGGAGGGTAAACTGGAGAAAAAAACTTGACGTGCTAGAAAAAAACTTTACTGCAATTTTTGAATCAGCATGCCAATTTTAGTTTTAATCAGCATGAAAATCTAACAACAGAATTTTTTTCAAATTGTTCCCCAGTGTAATGTTTAAAAAAATAAAGACAGAAGTCTGATGCTTTAAAAGTAAAAGTTTATTGATTTTCCTGAATCCAATCTATAGGTACTGTCCTGGGGATAGGTGACTTTTTTCTTCTTCTATCAAATGAAACAATCTTATATATGCAGTGTTTAATGAATGTATTAGGTCACCACCCAGTGAAAGGTTTGTGCCACAGCTGCCCTAAATCTTCGCCACTTCTAGGTTGAATGTACTGCATCTCACTTTGTAAATCCCCAGCCTTAAAAATAGAATGACATTTATAGATAATTTTGATACCCCTAACATTCGATGTAACTTATTTTGTCATTATTTCTATATTTATACTTCCATCCAACAATTTTCCATACCGCTGATCCTCACTAGGGTCGCAGGCGTGCTGGAGCCTACCCCAGCTATCTTCGGGCGAGAAGCGGGGTACAACCTGAACTGGTCGCCAGCCAATCGCAGGTCACATACTGTATAAACAAACAACCATTTGTACTCACACCTACGGGCAATCTAGAGTCTTCAATTAATCTACTATGCATGTTTTTGGGATGTGGGAGGAAACCCGGAGAAAACCCACGCAGGCATGCAGAGAACATGCAAACTCCACACAGGCGAGGCTGGATTTGAACCCGGGTCCTCAGAACTGCGAGGCGGATGTGCCAAGCAGTTTACCACCGAGCCGCCCTTTTTTTTTTTTATTGCATTAATTTACTTATTTTAATGTATCAATGTATCATGACATCACAAATGAATTTGTATTTATTGATCAATGTGCAAACTAATTCCAATGATGTTGGGACCCTGTGTGAAACGTAAAAATAGAATACAATGATTTGCAAATCCTTTTCAACTTACATTAAACTAAATACATTACAAAGACAATAATGTTCAAACTTATCACCTTTGTTTTCCCCCCCAGTATTCACTCATTTTGAATTTGATGCCTGTAACGTTAAAAAAAAAAAGTTTTACATCACCTTTCCTTTTAACAACACTCAATAAGCCTTCAGCTGATAGTTTGTATAATTTTGATAATTTAATAAGCGCTTTACCCTCGCAAAAAAAACTTTTTTTTCCCAGCATTCAGTTAAGAAATTTACATCAATTCCAACTGGGCAGTGGTCTTTATCTATTTTTCTGGTGCTTGGATCACATCTGAAAAGCAATCTTTTTCATGTAGTTAATGCTTGATGGGCTCTAGCTCAAAACACGTCCGTGTGACTTTCCATCGGTCTCGTGCGAGAGGGTCAAATACAGCAAGAACACCCAGACACCCTGGCAGCCCGAGCTCATCTGAGCTGGAGTGACACAAAGTGGAAAAGTGAACCATGGTCTAACAAGTCCACATTTCAAATAATTTTTTGGAATCATGGATATCGCGTCCTCTGGGCCAAAAAGGAAAAGGACCATCCAGATTGTTATCAGCTCAAAGTTCATAAACCAGCATTTGTGATAGTATGGGGTTGTGTTAGTGCCCTGGCATGGTTAACTTGCACATCTGTGAAGGCCCATTAATGCTGAAAGTTACATACAAGTTTTGGATCAATATATGCTGCCATTTTTCATGGATGTCCCAAGCTTATTACAGCAAGACAATGCCCAGCCACATTCTGCACGTCTTACAACAGCATGGCTTTGTAGTAGAGTGTGAATACTAGATTGGGCTGCCAGCAGTCCAGACCTCTTTCCCTTTGAAATTATGAAGCACAAAATACGACAACCAAGACCCTCGACTGTTGAACAACTGAAGTTGTATATCAAGCAAGAACGGAAAACAATTCCACCTACAAAGCTTCAACAATTAGTAGCCTCAGTTTCCAAACGCTTATTGAGTGTTGTTAAAAACAAAGGTGATGTAACACAAATACCTATGTCCTGACGTCTTTGAAATGTGTTACAGGCATCCAATTCAAAATAAGCATTTTCAAAAAACTAAGTTTATCAGTTTGAACAGTAAATATCTTTGTATTGTATTCAATTGAATATATTGTAGGTTGAAAAGGATTTGCAAATCATTGTACTCTATTTTTATTCAAATTTTACACATGTCCCTACTTCATTGCAATTGGGGTATTAATGTCACATTATAGTTACTTGCATTCCTAAAAATAAATTTTAGTTAGTTTTAGTGATTGAATGTTAAGCTTGGTTGAGTGGGCTCAAATTAAAATATCAAAACGTGAATTTGGTTTGAAATTCCTCATTCCTGTTCAAAATGGTAAAACGTCAAGTGCTCACTGTAAATGAGTATGTATCAAATGAGTTAGCGCCATTTACTATTTTTTATGACAGGCAGTCTTATAAATTTGTTGAGCACAGTACAGTGTAGTACAGTATGTCCTGTTGAAACCATGTAATATTACCAGTGCATTAACTTCATGACAGGCCAGTGCTCGATTGTGGACGATGTCTCTCTTGAGGACGATGAGGAGAAAGAGAAGGCCCAGCATTACGTAGCCGAGGTTGCTGAGGATGTTGTTGAATGCACTGCGTAGTGGAACAGTTGTGTGTCAATTGTCACGATACAGATGGAAAGTCTAAAGTAAAATAATAGTTTGTTTGACCAATTACAAACCTGAGAGCACCCAGAGGGTGAGCACACATAAAGTTGTAGTAGCAGATATCCTGGTTCCCCGTAACATTGACAACCTGATAAAAGAAAGATTTTACAGTCTACATGGTAAGATGAATATTGACTTTAAACTGTTTATTTCCCATTAGTGTACCGTTTGATATGTAATGACCAGCTGGATGACCGGCAGGGCATAGAACACAGCGATGGTGGCGATGTTCCTGTTGGGAGCACAGTCATGACACATTAGACTCTTTGTGGGATGCTGACTAAAAACTACCATGGTGTTACAACTTTTGGCATTGTGAGAAAAATCAGAGTGGATATGAGTCTTATATTCTCACCAGAAGTAGATTTGATATTTCTTGCTGAGGACCCGCTTGTCTTTGCGCGACAGGTCGGACACACAAAGATACTTCTGCCATCAGCAAAGGACACAGGGATTATTGACAGCAATTCAGTAAAAACACAAGTGGATGCAATATTACATGAAATTAAATCTTAGCAGGTATCATATACAGCGATGCCAGTTACGCATTACAAAGTAACGCGTTATTCCAAAATGACCACCTTTTTGAGTAACGAACAATGTAACGCGTTACTGCCTTCAGAAAAGTAGTCAGATTACATTTACTCTGCCAAATCAATGTTAGTTACTACTGAGTCAACATTGACTCAAAATCAGCAATCATAGGTTGATGATTATCCCTCATGACAAATAGCAACTTGCTAGATTGAATGACCTCTTCCTACATTAATTTAGTTGAAAATGAGTGTGAGGGGTGGCACGGTCGACGACTGGTTAGCACATCTGCCTCACACTTCTGAGGAACCGGGTTCAAATCCGGCCTCGCCTGCGTGGAGTGTGCATGTTCTCCCCGTGCCTGCGTGGGTTTTCTCCCGGTACTCCGGTTTCCTCCCACATCCCAAAAACATGCATGGTAGGTTAATTGAAGACTCTAAATAGCCCATAGGTGTGAATGTGAATGGGTGTTTGTTTATATGAGCCCTGCGATTGGCTGGTGACCAGTTCAGGGTTTACCTCGCCTCTCGCCCAGCGTCAGATGGTATGGCTCCAGCACGCTCGCAACCCCATTGAGTATAAGCGGTACGGAAGATTAATGAATGAGTAAGAGGTCTTTGTTTCTCATACAGTCCAGAATGGAGGTGCAAAAAATTAAAAGTGAGAAAAAAATAAAATAAAATACAGGACAACACACGGCTTGACTGTGCAACACACACAGCAAAAAGGAGGGTGGATGGACTGACTGTGGCTGTGTGCTGAAGGACTTACTTATTCTAAATATTTATTAAGTAAACTGTGAGCTTTAAACATTGTTTGTAGTGTTATGGCAAAGATAGCTAGCTGGTTTAACTCCTGCCTCGCTGCTGACATCATGCAAGTCTTGCTCCTCCCGTCCATCACAGGGAGGAATGCTCATCAAACACCTGTTTGGAACATCCCACAGGTGAACAGGCTAATTGGGAACAGGTGGGTGCAGTGATTGGGTATAAAAGGAGCTTCCCTGAATTGCTCATTCATGCACAAGCAAAGATGGGACGAGGTTCACCTCTTTGTGAAAAAGTGTGTGAGAAAATAGTCCCCAAGAGGGTCTGAATACTTTCCATACCCACTGTATAACGATTTACTTTTCTCATCTTGTTTACAGTTAGTGCTTTGTCTTTTGTCTTCTTTTCTCACTCCCCTCTAGAAACTTTCAACTCTGATTCTCAATAAATATCCATTGTAATACTAAGAAACCACAGCGGCAGCTTAAAAACTCCGCTATGACACTGTAAAACTGTCCCATAAAAGGGATACAGATCCTCCATTCTGCTTGACCTAACAGCCGAACGGGACAAAAAAAAGAAAAGAAAATGTCACTAGATGCTTTGAAAAAACCCAAGTAATCTATACATACAAAGAAAGAACAAATACGATCAGAAATTATGTGTCACAATGTGAAATGACACCGGGGAAAAGTATTGAACATGCCAACTGGTATTTATTTAATACTTTGTACAAAAGCCTTTGTTTGGAATGACAGGTTCAAGACGCCTCCTGTATGGAGAAACTAGTCGCATGCATTGCTCTGGTGTGATTTTGGCCCATTCCTCCACACAAGCAGATCAATTTGCCGCAGGGTATCATTCAAAACATTAACGGTGAGGTGTTCAGCTCATATTTGTCCGGCTTTTGTGCCAGGAAGTGTCTCGGCGTATTAATCGCCTCTTTTGTTCTTTTCTTTGAATTGATTTCATCCCTCTCAACTGTGAGTTGATTTAAATCTTTTGTACCGCTTCTCTCTTACCATTTTCCCCTCAATTTCTCAGCAGCATCCCAGTTATCAAAGGTGTTGTAATAATCAAATAAAATGATTAAATCGCTCGTTTTAAACTTGCTAATTTCTGTCCTCAGAGTACTTCACGTTTACTTATGATAAAATCAGAGTGTCAGGTTGCTATGTTTGCTCGTATAATCTAATGGCTAAGGGTGCTGTGCATGAATTTAGAACAATGTAATGATTTTTGACAGGTACTAGAGACATTCGAAGGGTGAACATTATCATCTGATAATGTTCGAAGGGTGGACATTATCACCTGATAATGTACAGATTATCAGATGATAATGTACACTGATGACATTTTTTGAGCCAATCAGAATCAAGTATTGGCCAAGACCATGGTAAAATAATGTGTGCCATCACACAAACATTGAAGCTGTGCTTCCAAGCACCTTTAAAAAAAAGCCTCTCTCTCTCTCAATATATACCGGTAGCTTTTTTTTTTTTAGACAATTTTTTTGTTTTAGAAAATAGAGCTGTTGTAGCTGTCTTGGAAACACAAATATTTTTCCATACAATAGATTCCATCCCATACAATAGATTCCATTCCATACTTCTCCATATTTGGAAATGTATGAAATCAAATTCCATACTTTTCTATACTTGTGTTGGAACCCTGAGTTGATAAAATTCATAAAAATTAGCGTTGGAAGCAACAAAATATTGTGTGACGGTCACAATTCAACCACGCCAGCGGCGGTGTTTGATCAATCACATTTGCACATGCAGAATCACAGAGAAATATATCAGATTATCGTACGGATTAGAAAGAATACGGACTCATTGGAAAAACTAGGAAATGCGAGCTGTCCGAAACATGTTTGACGTTTTTTCAAAAGCTGATCCTGTATTATTTGTACGTACACAGAGTACAAACATAAACAAGTACAAAAATATTGATGAATCACAGATTTGTGCATCAAACGCGTGTACGTACGCATAGTTACTGAATGATGAGGCACAATGACTTTCAACACAAAGTGACCTGGCCAAAGATTCTCAGGCGTTACACACTGAAGGTGTTCCGCCTCTGATACAAACTCACAAACCTGCAAATGTGTGGGTCTAATTCAACCTCCCAACCCACGAAGGTACTTTACATCAGTGATTCCCAACCAGGGTGCCAGACTACTCTGCCATGAGCGATCATTAGGGGTGCCATGGAAAATTATCCACTTTCACTTAATTTGAAAATTATTATTTATTAATTTCAATTTACAATTATCTATTTATGCCAGCAATGTATAGTGACATGCAGAAAAATTAAATGCTCTTTCATTAGATGGCAGAAGGTACAATAAACATGTATCATCCTGTTGCTATTTATACAACATAATTAAGTCATGGTATATCACCAGTACCAGATTTTAAACTAAGTAAATTTGTAAATTGAGATGAGATCATTACTTTAGTATTCATAATTTTTGTCACATTTTTGTTAGGTGGGCCGAATGTAAAATCTTACACACGTACACGATGAAGGAAATTCAGTCAAATGCCCATCCCTTGTCCAAATTTTCTGTATTGAGGCTAGGCTTGCAAAGTGCCAGAAACGTTTTAAATTTTGAGAGGATTAGGAAATGTATGTTGCCTATTTTAAAACTTTCCAAACTTTTATGGAACTGTATACCCACTTTATCATGTACAAACAACCAACAAGGCTTAACATTTTGTTTTGCTTTCAGCAGACGCAGAAAATAATATAGATTTCAAAGTTTGGACTGTGATTTACTTTAGCTTTGAAAAGCAGTTTAATCAAGTTCTTAAGTTGAACAAAAACACTTAATGACTATAACCATATTGTCTTACGGGTCGTTTTAGCCAAGATGCTGCACTGAGTTCCTGTTAATTCACAGCTTGCCAACTTCAAAAATGTACAGAATTTTGTACCACTCGTTGAGACAAGGCTTACCTTGGTGCGAACAATGTTTTTGTCTGAGTTGATGTCATCCAGTGTGTCATAGTCATCTTCCTCTATGGAACTCAATGACTCCTGTCTGCTTCTTCCAACATTTTTCCAAACAGATCGCTCTGATGGAAAGGAAAAGGGCTTTTAGTTTACAAAGGTTTTTCTTCAGACAGGCAATGGATTCAAGACAAGGGAGTTTCCAAATATGCCACAAATTAAAAAATTTCCTCCAAACATAAATACTGATTGCCAGCACATTGAATCTTAAACTGCCATTTATTCCAGTTTCGCCTGATTAGGAGATTCGTGTCTCAGTCTCAGCAACAGACATTGATTGACATTACGGCGATTAGCTTTGGCTGATTGGGCCAACTATGTTGCAGAGTGTCACCAATGGAGATGGCTGTATGGTGCAGTTGATTGAGGATAGGTCGCCGTTTAAAAGGCTCCCTTCCTGATGAATAGACACATACAGGAATGCAGTGAGGGAGCAAAGCATCAAGTAAAGAGTTGCTACAGTCCACGTGTGGGCACGTTGTGCAAAATACTTTCGTATACAGAGATGAGGGCTTTCGGTAACAATATTGTCCATACCCATGTAGTTGTCAGCTGAAGTGGCACTGTCTACTGAGGGGGCGCTGTCAGTGATTGCTTCTGAACTGACTGTGCTCTCTGTTGGATGGAAAGATAGTAACTCAGTTCATTAACCACAAAACAAAAACAAACAAAAACAAAAAAACAGAAATAAAACCAAAGAAAGTAAAACTCACCAAGGGAGCCATATTCATTTGGTGAAGCTGCAATTTGGCCTGTAGATGTTGACAAAAAAAGTAAGTAGTAAATGAAAAGTAAGACCACAGTTTATTAAAAACCTACCCTCCGTTAATGACTGAAACACTCACCTATTTGCTATTTTTCTGTTCATGCCAAACCTGTGTGTTATCTAAAAATTGTGCTTTGGCATAATCTTGTGACATCTTGGTGCCAATGAACTATGTTGAAGCAAGGCTCCCACTCCACCCTCTTTAACCAACTCTCCGACCACCTCAGCCCCACCGGTAATGCTCTCACCTAGTTTTAGTCACCAACAGGACACAGTTTGTAATAATAATAAACAGCTCCAGCTCACCCCGTCCCTGCCAAGGTGTGCCACAAGGCTCTGTCCTTGGGCCCCTCCTCTTCACCATCTACATGCTCCCCCTCAGTCAGATTATTCACTTTTACAGACTAAATTTCTACTGCTACGCTGACAATGTGCCAGACATGTGCCAGTCTGCCATCGCATTACCAAAGAACGGAAATGTGGAGCGGCATTTTAGGACTGTGCATGGAAAATACGACACTGACGACGCATCCCTGGCTGATTCACTTCAGTGCAAATCATTGGAGTAAACTCAGGTAATGACAAAAAAATGTACATCGTTAATTATGTTGCGTTGTGCGAGATTGGCTCATGTGGTGATGCAAAGTACATCAACATACATTGGTGCTGAGCTGTGTCGGCGGCCCAGAATTTTAGCTAACTGGTAGCACTCTGTGCTCTCAAACCGGAGACATGGTGGCCCCC
This sequence comes from Phycodurus eques, assembly GCF_024500275.1. Taxonomy (NCBI): domain Eukaryota; kingdom Metazoa; phylum Chordata; class Actinopteri; order Syngnathiformes; family Syngnathidae; genus Phycodurus; species Phycodurus eques. The sequence goes on from NC_084531.1 coordinate 7,453,680, forward strand.
GCCCCCCCAATTAATCGGAGGGTTGGCTGCTTGAAAAGTAAATCTTGGGGTACCCCTGCTTTACACGATCAGGATTTTTGTGTCCGATCACAGAGTTTAAAAAAACGATATGGAGCAATGTGTCTTTTTAAACGACTTGTTCATTTAGTGTATATACTTGTGTACTTCATTGCTTAAAAATTATATTTACAATAAATAATGTATCTTTGTTCATCTTTTATGCAAGTGAGGCATAGTGACAGGCAGAAAAAATGAATGGTCTTCTATTAGATGGCAGGAAGTACATACAGTAATTCATGTAACCACTTTTTGTGACATTGTTTTTTGTTGGTGTGGTGTGAGATTTTTCAATTGTAAAATATGTGCCTTGACTCCATAATAGTTGTAAATCACTGCTCTAGTCAGATCATGTATTTTAATCAGTCAGGTAAAAACAACATTACTTGACAGAAATAATGTGTGTTAACTGAATGTAATTAAATTACTTCACCCACACCGAAACTTTAGAGCATGATTCGACATAACGCCGGCATGTTTACGTACAACCGTTAGTGGTAGCACTAGCTTGCTAGGCTACATAACGTTTTGTTGCCTGCTTGTGAGCCGTATCGTATTGAAAGTACATAAAAATACCTCAAGCAATTCTTGAATGAAAGTCCTCTCCTGAGCACCGGTGACCAACAACACACATTTTTCCCCATTTTGTTCTTACAAACACACGGTGCGATCCATTATTGTTGTCGTCGCCATGGTGACGAGTGTAACCGGTCGTATTTGAGTTGACAAGATGAAGCCCAGTGATCGTAAAAAATATTTTATTGTAGTAGTCTGACATAGTGCAATCGTGAAAGACCAAATTTGTCCTGTAGTCTGATCCGGCATTACGTGGTGTCGGCCCCACACCGCCGACATGTTTTGTTTTTTTAAATAACTTTATTGGTGGTCAAATATTTACAGTACTACATCAAAAGACACACGACAAGGCTAAAAATAAACGAGCTTTTGGATTCGAATATCTTATACACATGGAGTAAATTTCTTTTGCGGAACCGATCATGATGTATTTGATCGGATCGGCGAATTATGAAATTAAATCTGATCAGCTGATCGGCATAAAAAGCTAATTATCGGCCGATATCGATCAGACCGATCAGATCGGTGTAAAGTCTAATATATAATAGTTTGAGCTGTGACAAAACTAATGAATAGCAGCCTTCTTCTTAAGGACTCTCATTCTGGAAAAGAATTGACTAAAATCATTGTCTGTTTCACTTCATTTTTCACTATTACCAACTTCAAAGGTTAATCCCAAACGCATCCTGCAGGAAAATATTAAGTACAGTATCTTTCTGTTTTTATTGGCCATTACTGAATTTGAAGTTAGTTCATTCTGTGTTGTGACATAATCCTTAACAGCGGTCCGTTGCTTAATACATTTAACATTAACATCAGTAAACTAATTTGATAATTTTAGCTGCGTTTCCTAATTAATACAAGATGTACTAGCGGATCACCTCTTGTCGCCGATGTTACGTGTGCTTTGCGGTTCCGCTTGGGATCACAACTAGGGCCTCAACCTGCAGCACCTCAACGCGAAAATACAAAAGACCAATGCAACAAATACCACACTGGCTGATCTGATGAGCAGAAACGTTGCTTAAATGTAAGAGTAGCAATAGAGGATGTCTGCTCCAGAGGTGCGTAGAGTAGCCAAACATTGTCCTCAAGTAAGAGTACTATTACTTGACAATAATGTGACTCAAGTAAAAGTAAGGGTGTGATTCCAAGCGGCAGGCGGGTGTGATTCCAAATATGGTCATCTTCCGGGTGCACCCAGAGAGGGGCTAATTCCACGCCCAGAGAATTAAACCTTGATAAACTGAGATCCAGGGGTTTCGGGGGCTTTTTCAAACACTAAGGCTTGTTCAATAAATCGAATTAGCCCAAGCGCCAAGTGTCTCGAAGTCTTCATTCATTCCTGCCCAACGGAAGCCGGAGTTCTCCCGGGTGACCTCCAACTCGAAACCACAGGCGAAGAAAATCCACCTCACAATTTACTGCACGGTGTTTTCTCAAGTTATAAGTGGGCTGAGACATCCACATTTGGACAGACAGTCCCAGACAAATACTACAATACATGAAAGCTGTTGTTTTTGTTCGTCTAAATGTAAACACGAGTAGCACGCCGTTGCCTTCATGGTAATGACGACCTTCCCAACATGGCCCCCATGTATGCGCGACGATCAGCAGGCCTTATCTAGTCTGAATACCTATGTCCGGGAAGCCCAATGGAAGACGTTGTGTGAGGTCATGTGACTTTCGTGTGTCATTTGATTGGTGAACTAGACTTAAAGGTCCCTAGCGCTCACATTGGAGTGATGCAAACAGCGCCCGATGGGTAAGTCGAAGTCGTCGTCTCACGCACAAAATAGTTGATAAATAAGCAATAATTGATAAAAGCAGCAAGCGACATTTAGATCATTGTAAAGGAGTAAAAGTACCATGACTTATTAACAGCAGAGGTTTTTTTCTGGTCTTGTCAACTCCTGGGACTTCGAGCGCACAAGCGGAACCTCAGGCCGCATATTAGTCCGCCGCAGAGTAATATTCACAATTATATCTGTGTGTGGATGGTGGATGCGTGGAATGGCTCTAGCTGCCAGCGTTCAAGGAGTACGAAACAGCCTATGACGTCAGCGACCCCCCCCCCCCCCCCAGGAAAAACTCATTGGATCTGTACGATTCACGTAAATGGCATCTTTTGAGTTCAAAACGGCGAATTCCGCTGAAACGCAACTGATTTGCTTGTATGATTCTTGAAATCATCCATATTATCAACAATATGAAGACAAACATGTATGGAGTAACTGTGTGTTTATACCATCTCCGTTTTTCCCAAGCAGAGAAGCTAAAGCGCGTGAGCAGACAGGAGAGAGAATAAAAGACAGATTGTAGAGTTAATACAAATTCCCCAACCCCTCATGTGAACCCTTTAAAAGGGTGGTCCATAAGAGCTGTTTTACCTGTCTCAGCGGGTGATGTGTCATCGATATTCTGCAACAGTTCTCTCCTCTTGGCTCTGCACCAACAAAGAGGGAGAGAGAGAGGAAAATTGGTAAAACTAGTCTAGTGCTCTAACCTGCACTACGGAGCATTTGCAACCCGTGGCAAAGTCAAAGCGAAATATTGTGAAAGCTTTTTACAATTCGACTTGATCAACCTTAACTTTCCAGCGATAATGTCAAAATCTTACTTTTTCTTCTCCAGACAGGCCACCAGCAGAGTGAGCAGGTAGAAAGAGAGGAATATACCCAGACAGAACAGCATGCCCATCACATACACCTCCGCTGTGCAAAGTGTATACAGATAAATTTTTAATAGTGATTACATCTTTGGCCATTTTTAATCAACCGTCATCATTTTGAAGTTCTGGATATGTGAGATGCACAATGCAAATAAATGGTAATATGAAATCAAATGAAAAGATATTGAAATACATCCACAGCATGTCACATTTACACAAATGTAGCTTACACTTTATAGCAGGAGAGACCACAACATTAAGGGTTTTGCTGCGGTTACCAGCGTCAATCAGCTCATCTGGCCGCAGAGGGTAGAAGCGCAGTGGACCGCCACACGCCTCATCCTCTGTTTTTACCACTACCACCACATAAAAACTGTTGCTGGGGAAATCTTTTCTCTGGATAAAGGGGTAGGGGGAGAAAAACAGATTGATGACACGCACATGCTATCCCGAGGTTCTGTAGAAATATTTCCAATATGTTATGGATTAGGGTTGCAAAGGGGTGGAAACTTTCCAGTAAATTTCCATAAGGTTTCCGGAACATTTCAATGGAAGGTTAAACTGGTCAACTTTGGAAATATTCCAAATTGGAAGCTTTCTAAGGGAATTTATAGGTTTTAACAGGGAATTAAGGGTAATTTAACAGAGATTTATTACATTCAAGCATATATTTAAACATTTACTTTGTAATAGGCAAACATCTATGTAAAAACATGCAAACATATGCAAAAGCATTACAGTCCATTAATCGCTCCATTTATTTTGCACTTTACTCAACCAGCTGCATTTCTGAAGCTTGGTTTTACCTCAAATATTGGCTCCCAACACACACACACACACACACACACACACACACACACACACACACACACACACACACACACACAACTAGCACATGCTTGTAATTCAAAACACTCAAAAACAACAGTGGGGCCCTTATAAATCAAAGTACCACTGTACTTGCATGAAAACTGGTTGTTTTACTAAAGATTATGATAACATATAGTTGACCCAACTAAATTCTCTATTGATAGCCAACCTCCAATTTATTAAATTCCTGGTTTATTCACATTTATTCCTATAAATTCCTGTTAATACCTATTAATTCTCATGGAAAGTTTCCAATTTTCAAAATTTCCATAATTTTGCAACCCTATTCTGGAATAGGGCTACATATTTGAAGGACTACCTGTACTGTGATAGCACCTTTTTTCGTCATAGTCTGATACATCCCAATGAAGGCCACATTATTGTCGAGGTCATAGACGGGGCACTGAAAACAGAAAGCTACAGTATAACAAGGAAGCCTCTGTCGGAAGATTAGAGGGAATATGCAACAGGAGGAACTAAAACAGGGGGTGAAGTGAATATAGATCAAAACAATTACCTTAGAAACCCTTGAGAAAGTTGTAAAATTGAGAATTCATTGTTGCCTCAACATAAACAATAGTTGCTCTTGTGTGGTATCATAGTGTTACCGCATGCCAAAACCATGAAACTTAAGGCCCCTAAGGACCGCACAAGAGGTGGAGAAAATGTACCTGGATGTCCTGGATGGACATAACAGAGCAGGGAAAGGTCATGTCTGAGCTGACCTTTACAATCACAGTGTCCACCCCTTCAGGAAATACATACTTGAAGTACTGAAAGAAGGAGATCAGTAGTTAAGGAAAGGGACCTTTTTTTTTTTTTTTTTTTTTTTTTTTTAAATTATGGATGTAATATTCTGTTTTCTGAGATTAGAGCAACCATTTATTTCTATCTACTTCATGTATCTCTCATGACCTGGAACAAAGTCAATAAGTACTTTGAATAACTAAAGCACCGGGTTACAATTTGGCATATACAGTGGAACATCGATATAACGGATCCCGATATAACGGACAGTCGAGACCCAACCATGTGTCCAAAAATAGTTTCCATTTCTCACTTAAACTGCCGTTGACAAAGTTTGTTAGGTCCAGAATTGGCCGCTGCTGTTTAGTAGCGCTGTGGTGCAATGCAGGCAGAGAACATGACTGACATATTTCCGGGTCAAAGATGTACTGTACAATATGACTACAGCAAATTTCATTAGACGTGCCTCCAATGCCTATATGGCGGCCATGTTGAATGTGGCGGATTGACGTGTCGGCCATTGTGATGATGGTTATACTGTATCTATTGTGCATAGAGCGCTGCGCAGAAAGAGAGCAGCATGGCGGCAGTGTTAACTCTGAGCAATACATGAGTCTCTGGGATCTGGAAAATGCCAATTTATCCATTTTATCTCATCTATGGCAACAGATTTGGAACTAGGAAGCAGACCAATTCCCTGCGCCTCATGAAAGCGACTCGCTTATGATGAGTACGTCAACAATGTCACCATGACCAAGCACACCAGTGTGGTAAGTTTGAATCAAATTAAAAATAATTTTCAAGCTTTTTTATATTTATTTAGAATACCGTTGTATTGTACTGGGCATTTTAGGCCATGAAAGAAAAACGACACAATGATAATTTTGTACTGTACAGTAATATGGGTGCATATGGCCACAAATAAAGGTGCTTCAATGTAACGGACAATCGGCGATAACGGACCACCTCCTCCCGCCCCTATAAATCCATTATATCAAGGTTTCACTGTACATCTATCTTGAATCATAATGTATTTGTGGAAGGTGCAACAATGGGCCAACTGAAACATCAGCACACATTTTGAGTCACATGTTCAAACAAGTATCACTTCCTGTTATTGTGTAAAATGAAATCTTCCTGCATCCTTTTGCCGAAACTGTACTTCCTTCACCGTTTCTCTTTTCTCGTAATTTCAACCAATGCCTTGTATACCTGAGGTTGGGACGGCGATGCAGTAAATCTGAATGTCGTGTCTGTCCTGGAATAAAAGTGAAAATAAGTCAGATAAATCAATGGCTGCTCAGACTTCAGGCCATGTTTCTAACAAGCAGTACAGTTTCAGTACAGTTCGGCACGGTAAGCCCTGATGCATTTCCACCAGGCCCCCGCAGAGAATGTTTTTTATTTGAACAAAAATTAAGCAATCTGGAAGACTCTGAAGAGCACAATAAGGCAAAATCTAAAATTTTCTTCAAGCAGAAAACATTTATTTACGGCGCTCAAGTACATGTTGATGTACAAATTTAGGATTAAACTTAAATTTGCCTAATTTCTTTGCTTTTTTGTTTTGGCCTCTGATGGAAATATTTTATATATTATCGCATAAAAACACATTGCTGTAACTGCATTAAGATCATAGCACCCTTGTTCACGGGAAACAAGAGCAGTTTGGAAAGGTACTACAATGCACATTCCACAAGGCACAAACCCCCACACCTCCAGGCACTGACCACATCTTGATAACAAACAATTCCTTAAAAGGTCATGGAATGTGATACCACCTACTCAATCTTAATAAAAAGAGCACAAGGGAGGCAGACGTCAGAAGATTTCAGATCGCTGAGAGAGCAACTGCTTCTCCTTTTGCCGCAAAAGAGAAGTACTAGCTCAGGTTGTGTTTGGTGTGTCTCCTGTCTCCTTTTGGTGCATGCTAAATTGAGAATATCGGCCTCCAACTTGAGCCAGGCCCATCTCCACCTGCACCTTAAACTTGTGCTACATGAATAGCATCCTCCTCTTTCATTCTGGAAAAGAATTGACTCACATCATTGCCTGTTTCACTTCATTTTTCACCATTTTTACCAACTTCAAAGGCTAATCCCAAATGCAGCCTCCGGGAAAATATTTTTTTAACCACAGCATTAACATCAATAAAATAAAAATAACAAAATATAATGTGAATGTGCAAATTCTGATATTAGTGTGTGTGTGTGCACAGCCAAAACTACAACAAAACATCTAAAATTTACTGCAAGGTGTTTTCTCAAGTTATAGGTAGGCTGAAATATCCACGTTTGGGCAGACACTGCCAGACAAATACTACAATACATGAAAGCTGTTGTTTTTTTCCCGTCTAAATGTAAATAAGAGTCGCGCGCCGTTGTAATGACGACCTTGCCAACATGGTGGCCACGTAGGCACGACGATCAGCTGGGCTGGCTTATCTTGTGTTAATACCAACGCGCGGGAAGCCCAATGGAAGACGTTGTGCGAGGTCATGTGACTTTCGTGTGTCGTTTGATTGGTGAACTAGACTTAAATGTCACTAGCGCTTAGATTGGATTGGAGCAAACAGCGGCCAATGCGGATGTCGTCTCGCGTGCAAAATAGTTGATAAATAAAAGTAGCGAGAGAGATTTTGATAATTGTAATGGAGTAAAAGTACCGTTACTTCTTAACAGCAAAAGCAGCGGAAGTGTTTTTTCTGGTCTCTTCAACTCCTGTGAGTTATCCAAAGCAGGTCCCGAGCGCTTAGGCATAACCTCAGGCTGATGCACTCGCATATTAGTCCGCCGCGGAGTAATATTCAGAAATTACATCTGTGTGTGGATATGTGGAATGGATCGAGCTGCCAGCGTTCAAGGAATACAAAACAGCCTATGACGACAGCAATGGCAAGCCACACCCCCAACTCATCGGATCTATACAATTCACAGAAATAGCCTATTTAGAGTACAAAACGGCAAATTTCGCATGTATGAAATGCAAAACAACCACACGAACACAAACACATCCGCACGTAACCATGCACACAGCACATTTTTAGAGCCACCCTGCTGTATTGTGTACTTTAAAGAAAGGAGGACAGTCCTAAATCAAACTATACAGCTTGATGGAAACAGGACTGTACTGAACATCGCATAATGTGTAGTATGTAATTATGGTATATAAAGGTGTCACTTACTGCAACGTGAAGCTCTCAATGCGGCTGACCCTAAGCTGGTAGTTTGTACCCTGGCTGGAAAGTGTAGACACATCCACAAAGAAGTACTGGGTCTCTGAAGCAGCCCGGGTTGGAGGCTGACATAATGTGCGGCCTAAATGATTGTATGGGTACTTCCTCTGGTACCTGGAGAGAGTACAGATGTACAGTATTCATGCATGTCAGAATTCTTACATAAAATGTTTCTATTTTTCCATTCAACTACTATTACTGTATATGTACGAGAATTTCTTTGTATCAAAACCTAATAAAGGGGGACCTTGGATTACGATGGTCTTGACCAATAATGTTTAGTGACTATGAACAGTGCGCAACAAACCAGTTAGTGCAACTTCCAGTACACAAGCATACTGTAGAAGTAAAGGTATGAAATTGTTGTCTTTTGGTTATCGTTCTTCAATTGATTATTTGTGACTGATTATCGATGACTTTACTCCTGCTTTAGTATAGATTTGTTTAGTAGTCCTGATAAATATACCGTAAATTACAAGAAAACACATAATACACGCATGCACACATAGCCACGAGGTGGTGGTGTTCAATCAATTTGCTCAATTTGCTCTTAAAAAATAATAAAATAAAATAATTTAAAAAAAAAGTGCTCTTTCTGCTGCAGCCCTTTTTTTTCTTCATTCATCAATATATAACAAAATACCCTTTGTCATCAATTTTACCCAGTGTTTTGAAATCTGAAGGATATTTATTTGAGTCCTTGGGAAAACTGTACATATGCTCCCACCTTGTACCCAGACCCCCTGCTTCTCCTTCTAAAAACCTAATTTAAACAGGGGTGTGTTGACTTTTTATATCACATGCCCCCAAAAATGTCTATGCATGTGCCTGTAATACATTATATATACAGTGCCACCAGAAAGTATTCACATTTTCCACATTTCACTGTTAGATTTATTCTAAAGCTGATTTGAGTATAGTTTTCTTCAAAAAAAATCTACATAAAATATCCCATAATGACAAAGTAAAAACATATTTTCAGACATTTGTGCAATTTTATAAAAAAATTAAACATTCAAACATAAGTAAGTATACATAAGTATTCGCACCCTTTGCTATCACGCTCTAACTAAAGCTCAGGTGCATCTAATTTCCAACGATCATACTTGAGATGCTTCTACAACTTCAATGGACTCTACCTGTGGTAAATTTAGTTGATTGAACATCATTTGTAATGGCACACATTTGTCTATATAAGGTCTCATAGTTGGCAGTGCATATCAGAGCAGAAACCAAGGAATGAAGTCTAAGGAATTGTCTGCACACCTCTGAGACCGAAATGTGTCAAGGTACAAATCTGGGGAAGGATACAAAAGAATTTCAGCAGAATTGAAGGTCCCGAAAAGCACTGTGGTCTCGATTATTCGGAAATGGAAGAAGTTTGGAACCACCGGGACCATTCCTAGATCTGGCTGTCCGACCATGCTGAGTAACCGGGGAAGAAGGTCCTTGGTCAGAGAGGTGAACAAGAACCCTATGGTAACTAAGGCGGAGCTCAAATGTTCCCTTGCGGAGACAGGAGAACCATCCAGAAGGTAAACCGCACACACTAACGCACTCCATCAATCAGGCCTTTATGTTAGAGTGGCTAGACGGAAGCCACTTCTCAAATTCTCTGGTCTGATGAAACCAAAATATAAATTTTTGGCCTGAATTGCTAGCATCATATCTGGAGAAGAGGCACTGCTCATCACCTGGCTAAGACCATCCCTACTGTGAAGCATGGTGGTGGCAGCATCATGCTGTGGGGCTGTTTTTCTGCTGCAGAAACAGGGCGACGAGTCCACATAGAGGGTAAGCTGACAGCCGCCAAATATCGACAAATTATTCAAGAGAACTTGCTCCAGAGTGCTCTGGAACTCAGACAAGGTCGTCGATTCACCTTCCAACACGACAATGACCCAAAGCACAGAGCCAAGATAACAAAGGAATGGCTTCAGGAGCAGCCTGTAAATGTCCTTGAGTGGCCCAGCCAAAGCCCGGACTTCAATCCAATCGAACAGCTCTGGAAAGACCTAAAAATGGCTGTCCAACCTACATGACTGACCTTGAGAAGATCTACAAAGAAGAATGGGAGAAATGCACCAAAACAAGTGTGCCAACCACAAAGAGACATACCCAAGAAGACTGCTTCAACAAAATATTAAGCCAAGGGTGTGAATACTTATGTACCGAATTATGATTAAATGTTTAGATTTTCAATACATTTGCACAATTTTCTGAAAATATGTTTTTACTTTGTCATTATGGGCTGATGGGATATTTTATGTAGATTTTTAAAATAAAACTATGCTCAAATCAACTTTAGAATAAGTCTTTAAGAGCAAAATGTGGAAAAAATGAAGGGGTGTGAATACTTTCTGTATACACACGCACACACACGCAGTGAAAAACAATTAATTATATAAAGGCAAGTAAATTAAGTAAAAGGTGTAAGAACGCCACACCACCCCAGCAAGCTTTCCCATTACAAATCATCCCAAAACCCAGGGACCATTAATGCTGCCATGTTTGAGTTCTTAATGTGAGGTTTTTTTTGGTTATGTCAAGAATGTTTCAAATTCAGTGCTGGTTTTTGAAATTTTGAAATTTGTCTGTTCCACTGAATGAGAATGGTATGAAAGAGTTGTCTGTCTTAGGGTTGTTGTTTTTTCGGGGTACTGCACACTCCCCTTTGGATGTCGATTGGGTTAACAATAAACTACCTTGTGTTCCGATTTATGCAAAAAATTGGGTTACGTTGATGTCATAGGAACGAAACCCCTTCCTGAACAGAGAAACCTTTGTACATAGCTTAATATCACGGGTGATTTTATGAAAGAGTAAAGTAAAAAAAAGATGGCTTGTAACATGTTGAGGTAAACAACACAATGAATTGCTAAACAGTTTTTTTAGGACTGATTTTAAAGAGTTAGGTGACTTTACTGGTCATGTGTTTTTAATAACCTTTGATCAGCTCCAGGATTCATGTTCTACAATGTGGATGAGCGCTTCACACAAAACACGTACATAAATAACTTTCCCATGCTCATGACAAGCAGATCGGTTCACAGTAATCTTTGATCTAAAAAAGTCAAAGTCCAAAGGTTCATTACAACATGCAACATGATGATGTCTAGCCCAGGGCAGAGACGAAGGAAAAGTCGCTGTGCTGTTGCACAACTCCAGGGTGTGTGAGACAAATGCCAAATGGACATTTTGCAAATGGCCTGTACTTCTAACCCCTTATGAAAACCCACCTGATTATTAAAAACCTTCTTCATAAACCCTTTACTGTATAAATTTTAGTTTAGTGAATTAGTGAAAGTGCTTGTACTCATTAGGTTTTGTGGATGCTTGCAGCCAATCGTAGGGTAAATATATACTGTAGATGAGCAAGTATTCTCACTTACATTCACACCGATGAATTATTTATTTTATTTACTAGTCTTCAATTAATCTGCCAAGCATGTTTTGGGAATGCGGGGAGGAAGAATGTACTTTGATATGGTTTATTAGATTATTTTTTACGTGTACATTTAATTACCACAATATTATTATTACCTTTCTTTGCGGTTTGGCTGGGAGAAATCGAAGGCTTGTACTGCTTATAGTGAGAGATGTGAAGTAGCTAGTGGTCCCTTCTTTTCGCTATAAAGGGCATTAAATGATCAAAACAAGCAGTTTACCTGTGTCCCTGGCTTATGAGTAGTCATCGTTGTAGTAATGTTCAACGTAAATCTATGACTCACAAAGCATTATATTACAGCAAGATGTTCTACATCAAAATGTAACATTGAACTTGTACCCATGTTAAAGAAAACATTATTTGAGTCATAATGCTTATGTATACATGAGTGTTGCAGGGCTGAAAAATAAGTGCCAAAGTTCGTGAGTTCTTCTACAATCCCAATTCCAATGAAGTTGGGACGTTGTGTTAAACATAAATAAAAACAGAATACAATGATTTGCAAATCATGTTCAACCTATATTTAATTGAATACACGACAAAGACAAGATATTTAATGTTCAAACTGATAAACGTTTATTGTTTTTCCGCAAATAATAATTAACCTAAAATTTTATGGCTGCAACACGTTCCAAAAAAGCTGGGACAGGGGACAAAAGAGACTGAGAAAGTTGAGGAATGCTCATCAAACACCTGTTTGGAACATCCCACAGGTGAACAGGCTAATTGGGAACAGGTGGGTGCCATGATTGGGTATAAAAGGAGCTTCCCTGAATTGCTCAGTCATTCACAAGCAAAGATGGGGCGAGGTTCACCTCTTTGTGAACAATTGCGTGAGAAAATAGTCGAACAGTTTAAGGACAATGTTCCTCAACGTACAACTGCAAAGAATTTAGGGATTTCATCATCATCTACGGTCCAGATCATCATCAAAAGGTTCAGAGAATCTGGAAAAATCACTGCATGTAAGCAGCAAGGCCGGAAACCAACATTGAATGCCCATGACCTTCGATCCCTCAGACGGCACTACATCAAAAACCGACATCAATGTGTCAAGGATATCACTGCATGGACTCAGGACCACTTCAGAAAACCAATGTCAGTAAATGCAGTTCGGCACTACATCCGTAAGTGCAACTTGAAACTTTACTATGCAAATCAAAAGCCATTTATCAACAACTATACATATATGCTGCTATATTGGAATCAAAGTCTACACCTTTATCATTGCCTGTAGGTGTAGCTGGCATATTAGAATGAAGGTGTACACCTTTCTCATAACCTCGAGCTGGCAGTGGCATACTGAAATGAACGTGTACCACTTCTTCATAACCTCTAGATGGCAGCATACATTTATAAAATGGGAAAGTTTTTTTTCATTTTCCCCTATACCTACGTATAATGCGCACCATTGATTTGACTTTTTTTTTGGGGGGGGGGGGATTCAACTTATAGACGGAAATTACAGGAGTTCTTAAATTCCCCAAATTCTTCAATAAGCAATGATAACCCTCCCCCCCCAAAAAAAAAATGTAAACAGAAAAAAAACTAAAATAAATGAGAAAAGGTGCATATGCGGGTGGCAAACCCGCATAAATAATAATAATAATAATACAATTTAAAAGATGAATTTAAACTACTTTGAACACTGGAAAAACAGCATTTGCTGCTTGTCCCCACTTTCTAAAATGAGACCTTACCCTAAAATATAATTCAAATCCTTTACAATTTTAGATATTTGTTACTCCTCCTCCCAACTAGATAACACATTACACCCTCTGAAAGATTTGGAATACTCTATGTCACATGGTCGACAGGAAGTTTCATCATTAGATCCTCTGCAGCTCATAGGAATACCAAAAATAAGTTCACTCAATTATTTTTTGTTTGTTTGTTGATATTTCAACTATGACTGGGGAGGGATTAAAATCTCGGCACAGTCCTGTTACCTAAATTATCATTTTAATGTTATTTATTTTTAAAAATATATTTAGCATTAATGTCATGTGGCGACACTGAATGTATTTGCTAATTCTATGCTAAAAACTAACTCCGGCTACTTTCAGTACTGTTCAAGGATTTATTAAGCGGTCTCCTATCACGTCACGTATATGACAACGCGCTGACGTCACGGGGGAAGTAGAAAACAGAAGTGAAGCTATTCATTGGAAGGATGTATCTAATGAAGAAATTGTAAGCAACACTGCTCCTCAAAGAAAAATATTTCGAGACTTGTTACTAAAATGAGAATAAGTTGCCTGAGATGGGTCAATACACATTTTCCATCCTTCAGTGTGTGTATTATCAGACTAAGAGTTGAAAAACGACAATATTTAAGTCTATTTTTAGAGAGTTACATCAAGCAGATGGCACCAATCGGTGGAACGGCTTACAGTGCCGTGAAAATGTATTGGCCTTCTTCTCAAATTCTTAGACTTTTGCAGTTTCCCTATTTTGTTTAAAATCATCAAACAAATGTAAATATCAGACAAATATAACCCAAGTGAATTTAAACTGCTGTTTTTAAACTATGATTACGTTTAAGGAAAAAAAACCGTTACCTGCCCTTGTGTGAAGAAGTAATTAACCCCCTTGTTAAATCATGAATTAATTGTGGCTAATCACAATCTTTGGCTAATTTTCACTGATCACGCCCAAGCTTGATTACCTCCAGACCTGTTCAATCAAGAAATAACTTAAACAGAATCTTTCCTGACAAACTCAAGTCGAACAAAAGATCAAAAAAAGGTGTAACAAAATGACACGATCCAAAGAAACTCCAGAATAATCGTGACAAAAAGTAATTGACATCTATCACTCTGAAAAGGGTTACAAGCCATTTCTAAAGTTTTAGGATTCCAGTCAACCATAGGGAGAGCCATTATTCTCACATGGAGAAAACATGGAACAGTGGCCAGCCTTCCCATGAGTGGCCAGATTACCCCAAGAGAACAGCAATGATTCATCCAGGAGTCTACAAAATAACTCAGGACAACTTCCAAAGAACTGTTGGCCTCCCTTGCCTCAGTTAAGGTCAGCGGGCATGACAACAAGAAGAAAGAGACTGGGGGAAAAAATTGCATCCATGGCAGAGTTCCAAGGCAAAAACCACTGTGGACCAAAAAGAACATAAAGGCTCATGTTACTTTCGCGCAAAAAAAAATAAAAAATAAAAATTGATCACTCACAGCACACTCTCTTTCCACCAGCATATCAATAACATAACCAGGTCTGCTTACATCCACCTGCGGAACATCAACCGTCTCCACCTGTCCTTCATCCCCCACACTGCCACTATCCTTGACGAGAGGCACCTCCCGTCTAGATTACTACAACTCTCTCTTCTTCAGCCTCCCTCAAAAGTCTCACCATAACCTCCAACTGGTCCAGGACTCCGCTGCCCATATCATCATCAAATGAAAACCTTGCAATCACATCACCCCTGTCCTTCAGCAACCTCACTGGTTCCTGGTCAAATTTAGAATTTGATTCAAGCTCCTCCTTTACACCTTTAAGGCCATCCACAACCTTGCCCCTTCATACTTGTCTGACCTCCTCCACATCGCCACCCCAGTCCACAACCTCAGATCCTCCTCCTACATCCACCTGCCCGTCCCAGCACCATATGGAGCTGAGCTCCCGATGCCCGGCTCTGCTCCCCAACTCTGGAACTCATTGGCACCAGACCGCCGCAACTCATTTTCTTTCACCACTTTTAAATCCAAACTCAATACCCACCTATTTAATATGACCTACTCATTGTAATTGCACATATTTTATGTTTCATTTATTTTGTATAATTCTGTTTTTGTTGTTTTATGGATGTCAGTGTCCTTAAGGGCCACAATAGTCGCTTGCAACTGTATTATTATCATCATCATCTTTACTGTTATTATTGTGTATTTCAGGTACGCAATTATGAGATAAAGAGACCCATCACTCACAGGCCTCTGAGGATGAGAGGGACCTGGAAAGAGAGCACGGCTTGCTTCTGTCGTATCACAAACAGGATAGGACTCTGGAGGTTCTGCGACAGCACGTCCACGGACACACGCACTCCTTCCGTCTGAGGACCGAACACAAACAATGACATGAGGCATATCACCTACTTACTGACATATAAAACCAAATCTAGACGGCGCTCTCCTACCTTAGTTCGGGAGACCGTGTGATTGAAAGCATAGATCGTTTGATTTTCACTCGTAACTGTATCGTTATAGCTAACATCGAATTCGCCATCTTTCTGAATCACGTTTTTGGTCTCCCCCAGAGCACCGCTGAGGCAAGCCAACAGGGCCACAAAAAACCACAACAGGACTCCAGCAGCAGCACCTTCAAAAGTGTTTTTATATCGAGATTTCCAATGACTCCCGAACAGCATTTTGTCTCTCAACTTCGTCCTTGAATGAGTGACAAGAGCCCAGTTCTGTCATTAAACAGTGTCGGTGCAGCCCATTCTTTTGAGTCTAAGTAAACAGGTTGACTGTCAAAACTGTGTCAGGTCCAGTCTTGACCCCAAATAACAACTGCTGGCATCACCCGAGACACACTCCAGGTTGTCCGCTGTACTGTGAAGTCACAAGTTCTGAGACAGCAGCAAAACAGGCGAATCCTGGCAGGCGGCTACGTAATTGTGCTATTGTTACATGGTTGGCTAGCTAGCACTATGGCAGCTCCATGTTTGGATCTCAAACTCGGGTCCGAGGACGTCGTTTGGGTAGTAGGGCAGGTCGCAGCTTTTTAAGTCGGAGTGGTGAGTCCAAGTGAGTTGGCGTCGACCTGGGTTCATTGGAGTGATTCTGTGGTCGTAGTTAGCGGAAGCGTTCCTTGCCTTTTCTACATTGGGATACAAATACTTCACTGTGTAAATCAATAGCGCCCTCGCCAGGACACAACCTTACTATTCATCTTTATTCAAAACAAACCCGATTGAAAAGCAAATATGATACTGCACAATTTACATAATATTATGTGATGTATATATAAAATAATTAACACGGTTTTACATCCAATACATGAATATGAATACATATCGATCATTTACGTTTTATAAACTTAGTGTTGAAATTCCTTGCGTCGACATTGTGAGAGGGAGGTTCTGGGTTTGAATTTTGGTTCAGGCCCTCCTGTGTGTAGTTTGCTTGTTGTTATGCAAAACTGTATCTGCAATATTTTCAATACATTACTCGCTAGATTTGGTTCGGAATCCAACAGTTGTTTATTTGAGCAAAAATCATAACACACACACAGTGAAAACCTAACCTCTCCAATGGAGTTATTAGTAAAAACCTTACTGTTAATCGCTGTTGATGATATGAGGTGACATTTAACTAAACAGGAAAAAAAAGAATGAGAACTAGCTTGTGCTTGTGCTTTCATAGTTACAATTTAGTATTTCATGGCCACAAATTATTCCATCCATCTATCCATCCATCCATTTTCCTCCACTTAACCGAGGTCGGGTTGCTGGGGCAGTAGCTTTAGCAGGGAATCCCAGACTTCTCTCTCCCCAGCCAGTTCATCCAGCTCTTAAGTGGAGGGGATCCCGAGGCCGCATCAGTGGCTTCTGCCGTCCCCCCAACCTGAAGGCGGAGGGAGGCTCCCCTCTCGTCCACCGGGGTGAACCTCAACGTACAGGTGGCGAGCTGGGGTGCAATAAGTATACCCACACCTGCTTGGCGCCGCTCACCGTGGGAAAATCCAGAGTGGAAGAGATTCCAACCCCTCTCGAGAGGACTGGTACCAGATCCCAAGCTGTATGTGGAGGCGAGCCCGACAACATCAAGTCGGAACTTCTCAACCTCACACACCAGCTCGGGCTCCTTCCCTGCGAGAGAGGTGAAGTTCCATATCCCTAGAGCCAGCTTCTGGAGCTGGGGATCGGATCGCCCATGTCGTTGCCTTCGGCCAGCGCCCAGCTCACACTGCACCCGACCCTTATGGCCTCTCCCGCAGGTGGTGAGCCCATGGGAAGCAAATTATTAGAGTATTTACATATATTTACAGTGTACTTTGCGACTGCATTGGTTTGGTTTATCAGTACAGTACTACCTTAACCCTGCATGAGGCTACTTTCCTGAACTAAAATAACCCCCATAACAGTAGTTACTGTTAATATTATTATTATCATTATTTTTGCTGTCTAAGTGTTTGTGATGTGTAATTTGTGCAAGCCAACTATGTAGCGTTTTTTCTTCTTCCCACTCTTGACCGTAGGTGAAACTTAAGTACATTCATTCAGATGAGAATATGAATAACGATATAGATACGGGTATAACACACTTTCCATAGGTTACCTTGGTTCTTGGTTATTTACGCAAGTGCAGTACTGAATTAGGATGTTGTGTCTCAGTCTGCTCTCTTTCTTGACAGGCTGTAGTAACTAATTTTACCACGTGGTGAAGCTGTCTACAACTATTGGGGACAGTGCAATATAATTGAATAGACCTCACCGAGACCGCCCTTATTCTTTACCCTCGGATGTTTCCATTTCTGGGCTTTTCTCAACAAATCTGTGCAGGAAGGATTTGAACATCTAAGTATCTATTCTCTTAACCGCTTATCCTTACTGGGGTCTCGGGTGTGCTGGCGCCTATTTCACAGCGTAAAGTCATGATCGAACAGAAATCGACTTCAATGGTCATGATAAATGGATTTTTCTTGACATAACACAGTTAGTTCACTGTCAGTGAATTTAGGACGTGTGTTTCTCCTATTTGCTCCATCTGCGGAACACATCTACTCGCGGCGCTCTGCAATGGATCTCTGAATCATGGGAGCTTGAGCGATAATGCGCACTTCTTTGTTGCCCTGGCGACCACAATACGTTTTTGTGGATGAGGTCATGTGTTACGCTCGTCGTTTCCATAGTAACAACCTAGAGAGGGCGCTGCGAGGAGCGCTGTACGTAAAATGACGCAGGGCGGGGGCGTGCGCGGCGCGCTGCGCAAGGCTGCTTGTTGTTCCCGCAGAGAGGCGAGAAGATGGCGGCCGTGTCAAGCGGAGGTGCTGCTGGGACTCCCGCGGCCGGGATCACGCACCCTGCACGCCCAACCCACGCAGGCATGGGCCCTCAGAATCGAGTCCAGCCATCTTCCGGGATCAGCCACCCCGGTCGTCCAGGCGCGGCCACAGGGTGCATCCCCAATCCTGTCCAGACTTCGACCACCAGGCCCCCCCCTGCGCGAGTGGGCCACTACGAGATCGAGCGGACCATCGGCAAGGGAAATTTTGCCGTCGTCAAACTGGCCACCCACATCATCACCAAAGCAAAGGTACGGCGACGAGTAGTTGATTTTTTATGGTGACCAATGGCAAGTTGACATTGCGAATTGATCGGAGTTTTTAGCGGAACACTGAGGACGAAGCTGGGGCCTTCAGGCTCCCCAGACACAACGACAATTTCGCTTTAGTGACACCGCTGCTTGTTGTCGGGTCATTCAATGCAGGACATCCCTGGCAACGGTTGACATTAAACGCACTAAGTACAGACAAACCGGCGACGTTCCCGCACTGTCAGTAAGCAACATAGCCTGCCGTGAATGTGTGTCAAAGCGCCGGAGAGAAGGCTACTGGCGAAGACCAAGAGAAGACATAGAGTCTTCCTTCTTTAGCAGGTAGCTTAGCCGCCAATTAGCTGTTTGTTAGGATGGAGCTATATTACAGCGATGCCAGTGCAATGCAGCCGTTGAAACGCTTTCATTGAACAAGCTCCTCACAATATTCGCTCTTACTTAAGTTGCCTTGCTACTGCGAGCTCGAAGCAATAAACGGTCCGTTAATTCAAGTAACAATCGCCTTAAAAATGTCTGACCATGTTTGACGAAGACGCAGGCTTTTTTTTTGTTGTTGTAATTTCTCCATTGTTAAAAAAATTAATACTGCTAAACAACTTGGTATTCGGGATACACAACAACTCAAAGTTGCCCATAATTTGTTAAATAGCTTTTTAATGGCTAAGTTTTGAGAAAAGTGGTAATAGCAAAGTACAATAGTAGTAGTATTATCGGCACACTATACACTGATTTGTGTCTGTCGGTTTTAGTTCTGCAGTGAAGTTGGCAATGTAACAAAGTAACAATTTAATGCAAAAATTAGAAAAATAATTGAGTATCAATGAGAAAAAGAAACGAGCAAATTGATAGTCAATACTCAAAATCGGTACTCTACCTACAAAAGTAGGTGTTGCATGACTTGAGATTTTTTTTACATTGTCACTAATGTGTTGAATGTAAACATTGCTGGGACAGTGAGATAATGTTGGCACAATTTGGCCAAATGGGGAAACATTTCCTTTCTCTGGGCCCACCACATCAGCAGGTTCTACATCTAATCAGGAACCTCTTTCTCTTGTGGTGGCGGTGAAGTAATTCCCCACTCTCCTTCCACTATGATAGTGTGTGTCATTTTGTGTATCAAGGGGTTAAAACAAATGGCAAGCCATATACCAAAATCAAAGCTTTTATTTGCAAAACTCAAGAAACAGCCGCGTAAACATCCTGTAAAGTCAGGCCTTCAAAATAAAAGCACGCCATATGTTGCTGCAAGCGGCTCTGTCTCCTCCTCCAGCCATAAACTTAAGTTGTGCGTAACGACTAGTGCTCATTGTGGAATAGTAAAGTGGGCTAGTCTGTACAAACTCTACTATGAAGACAATTTTATTATTGAATTATCTTATTTTGTTCTACCCTATTTCATACATATTCTGTAACCATCAACTCAGATTGTCAAAGGTGCACTTTTGTGAGTTAAACCCATGGGACATATTAGGAAGGACTGGTATTCTTGGAGCCTGGCTTTTATTTTTCATTAATTCCTCTTAACAATCTTTCACGACTTCATTGGCATATTTGAGAACATTCCTGGGATGTCCCGATCCAACTTTTTCACTTCTGATCCGATACCGGGATTGCAGCCTTGAATTTTGGCCGATACCGACATCGGTCCGATCCGATATCAGCAATAATCATACATACTTTACTGATTTCATGGTATGGAATGTTAGAAAAGGCTTGATGAAGTGATTGATTACTCAAAGAGAGACAATAATCAGCAACAGTAAGTATGAGGAAAAACTGACCCATTTATTATTAACCAATGGGTTACATAAAGTAAATTTAAAAATAAGAATGTACTACAATTGAATAAAATAAATAAAAAATAGGTTAGGAAATCCTGAAAAATAAAAGCAATTACAAAAATATATATTTAAAGTGCAACTTAACCACTACTTAACTTAAGCACACGCAGATTCTACATTTGAATAGATTAAAGAAAATTAAAAAAAATAGAAAATCATGAAAAATTCTCAATAAAAAATAAAAATTATACTTTTAAAGTGAAATATAACAAAGTTCAATTCGTTATTTTTTTTACTCTCAGTATATGGTGGGAACATCATTTGCTTTCTCCACATGTGCGACAATACACTTCTTGCTATGCACGTCTTGGCCTCAGGGGTAGTGTGATACATGCAACGAGATACACACTTACAGTAACAAAGAAAGTAGAAGTCATGATAGTATATTGGTATTATAACTTGTTTTTAATCAGAGTTTGAAGAATATATGCCAGAGAGTATTGTTATATTGCCAGTTTGTATGTGGTAAATACAGTGTTTGTGTACCAATATTCATTATTTTTAGAGATTTAAGTGCCACGAGTTCAATGCTAATTTTCGTGAGTTCGTCAGTGTTGTTTTTCAGTCATTGCATGTTAGCGTCAAGGTGGCGATTTTTGTGAACAAAAACGAAGAAAGAAACAAAGGCTGTGATGTATTTGAACATTGAATAGGTATAATTCTTTTGTCATGCGATTTAGTTTAACGGTGAACTCAAACTGGAGTGTCATTAAACTACTTTAAGCAAGCAACATTCACGCTTACTATGTTACCACCTCAGCAACCTGTTGTTGTGATCACGTGGGCGCTGCTGGATAGAAGTGCTGGAGCGAAGCATGGAATGGAGTGCTTGTATAAGAGTGATATAATCTAAGATTTTAGATCCAGTCCGATGTGATCCAATACTTGTTTGTTTGCTGACGTCGGACCGATTTCCGATCTCAAAAATTGGATCGAAACACCCCTAATTCTTGGATTTCATGATGCAGGCAGAACAGAACTTAATTGATGCAACTTGTGATTCACATGAGACATTTTTGGGTGCTCACATGTTGGAAGCCTACATTTTAAACCACTTTTCCAGTGTAATTA
The DNA here is from genome assembly GCF_024500275.1 of Phycodurus eques. Lineage (NCBI taxonomy): Eukaryota > Metazoa > Chordata > Actinopteri > Syngnathiformes > Syngnathidae > Phycodurus > Phycodurus eques. The sequence goes on from NC_084531.1 coordinate 7,475,494, forward strand.
TTTAGCTTGTTGAAATGAATGGCTTTCAGTTTGTATACGTACAGTTACATGTGCGACTTCATAATAACTGTCATGCTTTTGTTTATATGCACGCAGACCTGGGTCAATCTGTTTTGCATCTACACCTTGCGAGGCCAAGACAAACTTCTGTAGCGCCATGCTTTGTAATAGTGGTGTAATTAATCTTGTATCTGGGTTGAACGCAGAATTGTGAGAATTGGGGTCGAAGTTAAAAACAAACAAAAAAAAAAGCCTGCGTGGCTGTCTGTGACTGGAATGCTTTGTTGTAGGAGAACATTCAGAATAGTATGTTCATTAACTAGCAGATTACTTTTTATTTTGTCTATGATTGTAGTTAGCTGCACGGTGGACGACTGGTTAGCACATCTGCCTTACAGTTCTCAGGACTCAGGTTGAAATCTGGCCTCGCCTGTGTGGAGTCTGCATGTTCTGCGTGGGTTTTCTTCGGGTACTCCGGTTCCCACATCCCAAAAGCATGCATGGTAGGTTTATTGAAGACAAAATTTCCCATAGGTCTGAATGTGAATGTGAATGGTTATCTGTTTATATGTGCCCTGTGTTTGGCTGGCGACCAGTTCCGGGTGCACCCCGCCTCTCGCCCGAAAACAGCTGGTATAGGCTCTAGCACTCCTGCGACCCTAGTAAGGATAAGTGATATGGAAAATGGATGGATGAATGATTGTAGTTTTTTACAGGCCTATGGATAATGCTATTAATATGGTCATTATTCCTTTCATTCTATGGCTTGTCTTCTCATTATCCAATAAGAAATATCACGATTACCTTACTGTTTCTCCCCGTTGTTAGAATGGACCTGGGTTATATCCTTCAGACACATGGAAGAAGACATTGTTTTTATTAAAAAGCTAAGACACCCGAAAAAATCTGCCAGTTGGTTCTGTTGCACGGTTGGTTGTGTTTGGCTTAGTTTTGAAATTGGGATTGATTTTGACACAAAATGTGCATCTTCAGGAAAATGAGGGTGTTATGGTGGAGAAAAGGAAGCTGATTAATGGTGGACCAGCTGACTTTCTAATTCATGTATGCTCTCCACCAAAAGCATTAGAATAGGGAGAGAACTAAAGTATTGTTATTTGTAAAGAAACACCACATTTAAGGTAAGACAAAGTATTGAAACAGATGCACTTTAAATAGATTAAATTATTTACATCTCTGTTTCTGTCATTAATTCATGCTGTTGTCCTTGATCTACCCGTTTCAACGTCTGTTACTTAGTACACTTCTTGCTTCTCCAGGACTTTCCAAATGGTTGTATGATCAAGGTTTAAGATTTATTAAAAAAAAAAAAAAAATGCTATCATCTAAGTTGTGTATCTGATCGAGATATACAGTACCTGAACTAAGCGTGAAAGTGTTTATCTCTTGTTTTGTATTTATTTTATGATGTCCAACACAAATGTTTTCAGTCTACAGCAAAAATAAAGGAGGTGGCCTCATTGTTCTGTTCCAGTCCTTATGGAGGGGCGTGTATGGACCACATATTTTCATTCCTGTGCTTTGCTTTGTCAAACTGTTTAATATTTTCATGGACTTTTGTGGGAAAATCTGTGTGGAAAAATAGGGGTTTGATGTAAGCTGGTGAAAAAAAGACACAATTATACAATTATTACTTATTTTCAGGATGCAAAATTACACTGGTATACAGTGGACCCGTGCATTTACATTTTGGCATTCTCAAATTCACCAATTTGTGGATTTTTTTGGGAACCTTATCCTTGTTATTTTCGCAACTTTTGGCAATTTTCTGTAATGTGGCAAAAAAAATCTGAAAATTATTTTATTCTCGAAGTAAAATGCTGTCGACAATATATATAATACTTATTTTACTCTAGCGTCTCTTTAATTGCGAAAACAAATGTTTACTGTCAGCTGTAAATATGCCCCCCCAAAAATTAATCCAACTACTTTTCCTCTTAACCAAACTCTACACAACCAAAGCTCCGCAGCGGAAGGCAGAATGTGGTAGTTCCAACTACACACATGCTCATTCGCTCTGCTCCCAGCCACCTACTCTCTCATCCAATCACAAATCTAACATTGTATTTGTGACCGGGCGGCACGGTGGACGACTGGTTAGAGCGTCAGTTCTGAGGACCTGGGTTCAATCCCCGGTCCCGCCTGTGTGGAGTTTGCATGTTCTCCCCGTGCCTGCGTGGGTTTTCTCCGGGCACTCCGGTTTCCTCCCACATCCCAAAAACATGCATTAATTGGAGACTCTAAATTGCCCGTAGGTGTGAATGTGAGTGCGAATGGTTGTTTGTTTGTATGTGCCCTGCGATTGGCTGGCAAACGGTTCAGGGTGTACCCCGCCTCCTACCCGATGACAGCTGGGATAGGCTCCAGCACGCCCGCGACCCCAGTGTGGAGAAGCGGCTCAGAAAATGGATGGATGGATGGATAGATATTTGTGACCGGCCTTTAATTGATACAAAGAACAGTTACTGTCGGAAAGAAAAAACGACCCAAAGAACATCAAAATAGTTGTGAGCACAACCAGACTTCTGCTCAACCAAATCTCCACGGTGCAAGGTCAAAAGTTGTCGCTCATCCAATCACAAATCTAACAGCTGGCGGGTTAGATTTGTGATTGACAGCGGGAGAGATAAGATGGTGTCGCCCATGTTTGTTGCAGCTGCTTTGGCCCATGATAGTCGCCAAACCAGTATTAAACACAACATCAAAACAATTGGAATCCACAACAACAGCTCAGCGGAACGTCGCTAAACCTATCAACTAGGGCAGCATGATATTGGAAAAACAAAATGATTATTTTTATTTTATTTATTTATTTATTTTTAAACACGACGCCCATGTGACGTAACAAATTACATTTGGGGGGAACAGGGAGGGGTGGAGAGCTATGGTTACTCTGAATAGACAAATTCAGGTGTGCACAACAATGTGTCTCATTTTAACTAATGTTACAGTAAGTTAGCACCCATTATTTCTGTCATGTTGTAATGTTGATCTGACCTAAACTTATGTCAGTGGCCAATCCTTGAATGCCCCTTAGAGGTCATTGATGTTTTAACTGTTGTCTAAAATGCTAGTGAATAATTTTGATCTCGGATGGGCTCCAGCACGCCCGCGACCCTAGTGAGGATAAGCGCTGCAGAAGATGGATGGATGGATACAGTACTCAGTACACAAGTATATACAATAAATGAACAAGTCATGTAAATGACCACATTGCTCCATCTTGGATCGGATCGGTTATTGTTTTTTTTAAACTTGCTGATCGGTGATCGGTCCCAAAAGTCCTGATCGCGTATAGCCTTTTTGTTAGTATCATCAGATAATCCTTGTCTTTTGTTGTAATGTTTCGCAATCATATAGTTTGTTTTCTGTTTCTGCAATACCTATTGTAAATTAATCTAATTGTACATGTGCAAACTTTCAACAGAAGGCCACTTAACAAAAAGTGTAAGTGTAAGTTTACAGACATGAATGAATCATGTTATGACCATTTGTCCAACTTCTTGTGAAGATACAGTTAACATGCATTGGCTGCAATTCGCTCATTGGCCAATCTATGTCTCTCTCTCTCTCTCTGCAAGGCTAGGTGGGAATAAAACGTGAAACCAGTATTAAACACAACATCAAAACAATTGGAATCCATAACAGCAGCTCAGCGGAACGTCGCTAAACCTATCAAGTCGGGCAGCACGACTGCTAGTTACTAAGTGGTACATACAGAGTGGTTAAAGGAATAAATTTATAGTTCTATACAACTGCGGTAAGGTTTTATTTTTTTAAAGACAGGTATGATGAGTGAATTAAGTCTTGTTTTGATTCAGCATTTGAAAACAAACTGTTGCCCATTATTTTAAATTAATTCATTGACGTTTATTAGTTGTTTATGCTCATTCTCACTTGCCTAAATACAGTTTGATTCAACAAATGCACAAATAGGGCAGGGGGGGGATCCAGCATTGGCTATTACAGGGCAGTACGGTGCTGTGTCTGGCCACCTTTACGAACATTTTATAAATGAATGAAGAAAATAAACACTAAATTGATTTAAAAGAGAGGAAAAAAAGCTGCTTGGGCCATGCTATCTAATGAGCCCGGCTGTCGCGGAAGTGAAAGTTCTCTTTGCGTCCGGTGTCAACGCATTTAAGTCAATAATCATCACTTGCATGGGAGCGAATAAACTACACTTCTGACCATGCTTCTTACATGTATCGTTTACGTCAGTGTTTCCCAGCCTCTTTTGCACTGCAGACCGGTTTAGAGTAGGCATTTTTTCCTCACAGACTGGCTGTCAAGGTGTGGCGCGCATATATATATATATATATATATATATATATATATATATATACACACACACACACACACACACACACACACACACACACACACACACATACACACGCACGCGCACACTTGTCAGAATCATCTTTATTTGCCAAGTATGTCCAAACAAGGAATTTGTCTCCGGTAGTTGGAGCCGCTCTAGTACGACAACAGACAGTCAATTTACAGAACACTTTGGAGACAGAAAGACATTGACAAAAAAAAAACAGTCACTGAGCAGTAAAGGGTTGCTAGTTTGTTGTTGTATGCGTTGTGAGCCCTCATGTCCAGTCTGCTCTGTCGTTTTGTCTTTGTTACTGTCGCTGCAGAAAAGCCCACTTTACAAAGATAGGATGTTGGGAATGGTAGCAGCAGTTATTCAGTTGATCTCTTTTTCTTTGCAGTGATATGGAGTGGCCCTATTATAAAATTTTTGGGACGGATGGAATGGAATTGCAAAGGTATATGTTTTAACGGCAGTTCAATCGTTATTCGTTTTCCGTGTGATGTTCATTCACCCATGACTTTCGACTCATTTGTACACCACTAAAGAGTGATACTGTTACAATACTGTATGCTTAAACAATTTGACGGAGGAGAGGGGTGGCAGCGGCAACACGCGGAGATCCGACTCACGGGGCTTTCCACTGGTGGCCGCCGCTAGCCAGGACACTGGCTTCGCAAAGCAGAGGTCCACGGCAACCGATCCCGGCCCGTGGGTATGCGTCTGTTGGGACAGAGCCCGGCGTGAACAACAAGGCGCCTCTATCTCACCTTGTCGATTAACACACATGGTCACATGGGTTAAGCGTCCAGTCGGGTGCTTTTACACTCAAATAAGGAAGTGAAGCACTCTAGCAGCCTGGCCAAGCGGCTTAGCTTCGTATAAACGGCACCAAATTTTAATCACAATGGCTCATTATTTTATGCCGAGACAAGGCCACGACGATATCAAGGCACTTTTAATTTCGCGGTTTTGTGAATATTGTGAGATCCCCACATATGACAATAATTGTTTTCATACACTTGACCGATCGGGAATGTTGTTTGTTTTGCTAGCTTGCCCATGACTACTTTTGACTTGCCACGGGCAATCGGTAAACTTCGAGCCCTCCATACAAATTTCTAGTCACACACTCACAAACCACCTTAAAAAATAAAATGTATCAACCTCCAACATGGGGGCCGCGAGTGTGTCCAGAGGTGCTTGTTGTCTTGGGAAAACAATATTTTGCAACCTTTCATACTGAAATTTAACCAGGTCAGCACGCTGACGAGTGTGTTGCTCACACAAATACCTTTTTAAAATGACTTTTTTATTTGCACTGCTTTACATTTGTTGGGCATTCAAGTGCAAAAACAATATCTGTCAAAAGATTTTTGTGAAAACACTTTATTTCCTTAATATTTTATCTGGTAATGTTTAAGGAAAATTCGCACGAGGCAATCTGTACGCGGCTACTTATGTGTCCTATAAAAATGACAATAAACAGACCAATTGATTGTTCACTTCCTCAGTGACTGACCAAGAAAATTTTGTCAAATGCCCATCCCTGGTATGCTTGGAATATGTTTGTGATTTCCAATTTTTCATTCTGCTTGGTGTTCAGCCAAATCTGAAAGGCATGAGTACAAAGGTACCTGAAAGAGAAGTTCATGTCATTTCGCACAAATCTCACATTTTCTCATGTGAATATGTTATAAAAATACTCATTGTTTCATGTTGCTTTGTGACTCTCAGTTGCCCCTCATCACTCTCCCTCACTTCCCCTTCCTGTATGCAACAGGAAGTCTGTCTTGTCAGGCTGCCGCTGTTCCTTGGTTATCAGGAAAAGGGAGGTTGGGATGGCACATTTAACAGAGGATGCTTGTGGATATTAACATTGGACATGCTTGGAATTTTCTCAGAAACAATTCAACAAACAATTTATTTTCAGTAGAAAACCTTTTTTAACAGTCCCAGTAGATCGGCTTGATTAATTCATGAAAAGAATCCTGCCATTCCTAAGTGACAGAGAAAAGCTCTGTCACACACCATCATCTTCCACACTGTTGATCCTATTGTTGAGGGCTCTGTAGTTATGCAATAACCTTACTCATTGTCAGAGGTCATGGTTGACGTCTATCTATGCGTTTCCTTTTGATCATAAAAACTAACTAACTGTTTATTACCTCCACAAAGTTAAAGAAAGCTTGTATTCTGCATATGTATGCCTATATTTTTGTATTTACATAAAGTGGGAGGAAAAAGTATGTGTACCCTTTGGAATTTCTGAATAAATTGGTCATAAAATGTTCGTCTAAACAACGACCATAGTTAATTTTTTTATGGTTAGGTTTTGTTTAATGGTGATGCTTTTCTGAAATGCTTGACAGTTTAGTTTGAATCCCATTAAAATGAAATGGAATGTTTCGCCTGGCCCTTCATGTTTTCTTTAAAGAATTGTACACATCTTACAAATTCTGCCTGACTAATCAAACATATGAGCACAACTGTGTGTTTTCTCATTTACTAAATAAAAGTAGGGCTGTGAATTTCAAAATAAGAGCAAGTAAATAAAAATAAAGTATTATGTGTTCAAATAAAAGTGCTTAACTTAAGAATAATTCTTTGAAAAAACTAACAAAATACAGACCATACTTCATGTTTTGATCATATGGGTAGAAGCAAAATCATGCATTGTAAAAATGCATTATACATAGGTTGAAGGGTTTTCCAGAATTTTGAGGTCAACTTTGGGGGTGCGCATTATACATGGATGCGCATTATACACGAGAAATTACGGTATGTCAAAAACACAGGAGTTTGTCTCTGGTAGTTGCAGGCGCTCTAGTATGACAGTCAGTCAATTGACAATGAATAATTTTTAAACATAAAAACACAGTCACTGAGGAATAAAAGGTTACCCGTAATGTGGTCATGCCGATACATGGCGGGGTCGTGTACACTATATTGTAAAATACATTTAAAAAAAAAAAAAAAAAAAAAAAAAACGCAGTCGCCCAACCTCGCTGCTTTCTGCTATTCGGTATCTAAGGGGGGGAATGCTTGCTCTATATTGGACTCCCCCAGCTACCTATTGGCTACAGCTAACGCGGCGGAGACGAACGCATGCTTCGCGTCCGGTGTCAACGTAGCATAAGTCACTAATCATCACCTCCATGGCAGCGAATAAGCTACACTTCTGACAAGTATCGTTATCACGAAGGGAGGAGTAATTAACAGGAAAACTACGGGGACGCCATGATAATTGCTAGTTTTTGCAAGTTTGTCACACTTAAATGTTTCCCATCATCATGCAAATTTAAATATTAGTCACAGACATCACAGGTAAACAAAATGCAGGTTTTAAATCATTTTTATTATTTTTTTAAACAATTTGTGTCCTCTGTTCCCCATTGTTTATTGAGTGTTGTTAAAAGGAAAGGTGATGTAACATAGTGGTAACCATGCCCCTGTCCCAGGTTTTTGGGCATGTGTTGTAGGCATCAAATTCAAAATGAGTGAATATTTGCACAAAAAACAAAAACGTTTATCAGTTTGAACATTAAATATCTTGTCAACAATGCTCAAATGGTATATTGTGCAGCTCTACATGATTGGTAATTACTCGACTTCAAGCTCTAACTGTCATTTCGGCGTGGATTGTGGTTCCACCCCTAGTATCTAGCCCCGTGTGCATCTGCATCACACTCTATTGAGAATTTCTTTGGCTCCTACGCCCCATTGTTGTCCTCTCAACATGATACAATAGGAATGGTACAATCCCTGAAGTTGTTGCCTGTAATTTCAGTGTCGTCTAGATATACGTTTCTCTCTTTTGAATTCTCAAAACAAACCTATTTTCATGTTTAACGTGACATCCTTATTTTTTTCCCCATTTCCCTTTCTCTGTCTTCACGGTGATTTTTCCCTGAAATTGTCACCTTATGTTATTCTCATCCATCCCAATGTTGTCTCTTTGTTTGTAGGTGGCTATAAAAATCGTGGACAAGACACAGCTGGATGATGAAAACTTGAAAAAGATCTTCAGGGAGGTTCAAATCATGAAGTTGCTGAAGCACCCGCACATCATCCGTCTGTACCAGGTGAGTTGGCAGATTCTGTCAACTGGTTCTGTTATTTAAGTAAGCCATTACTGAATGATGTCCCTTATGGTCTATTTGTAATACTTGTTCTTGTCTTCAGGTGATGGAGACGGAGAGAATGATCTATTTAGTAACTGAATATGCTAGCGGTGGAGAGATTTTTGGTAGGGCTGCCCCCCCCCCCCAATACATTACATGTTTAGATTACCTTTGATGTTGCTTATTTGTGTAGTTTTGAACATCCATCCATCATGGTTATTTATTAATACAATTTGTAATTCAAATAACACAGTGTAAAATCTAAAATTTAGGGATATTTGTGCTTGTCAATAATGATTAGGTATATATTCAGTCGTTTTTTGTTTTGTTTTAATAATGAGATAGTACAGTGGAATCCCAACAGGACCTAACAACTCAGTTGTGCTTTGCATGTCCAGACCACCTGGTGGCCCATGGACGGATGGCAGAAAAGGACGCCAGGAAGAAGTTTAAACAGATTGTGGCAGCAGTCCATTTCTGTCACTGCCGTAACATCGTCCACAGAGACCTAAAGGCAGAGAACCTGCTTTTGGACCACAATCTCAACATCAAAATAGCAGGTTTGTGAGCTGACGCTACAGAGTCTGACCCGGTTTGTTGGTTTCAGGCTGTTTAAACATGAGTCGGTAGGGGCAAGTGCCAACATGTGATGGGAGCATTTTCCTTATGCCCAGGAAGTGCCCAGGAAATTAAATTAACCACCCCTCTATTTTCTGTCAGATTTTGGTTTCAGTAACCTGTTTTCCAGAGGGCAGCTGTTAAAGACCTGGTGCGGCAGCCCGCCCTATGCTGCACCAGAACTATTTGAAGGCAAAGAGTATGATGGACCTAAAGTAGATATATGGGTGAGTTAACAACATTTGCTCTCCTTCACAACTGTCTGTCAAAAGAGATTGTTAAAGTTTTGTCAGGTCAAATCTTAAAATATCACAATGGAAGTGGATATGTACCTGAAACTGTGTTGTTTGTACAACATTCATTATTGTATGTTTCGACATTGGTCAGATTTCAAGGGGAGTAAGACATGCATTTCGGCATAACTTACAAAGTCAAAGGTTTTTTTTGTATATCTTTTATTGTACTGAAGATTTAGTACGATCGACAGTTTGCATTCGAGAAAATGAAGTGTGGTATTCCATACACAACTTGACGTTTTATTCTTCACTCGCAAAAATACAGTAATTTACTGGAGTTCCACAGTTCTTGTCATGAAACAATTTGATTGTTTTGCCTGAACCTGATTAATTGATTTTTACCATTTACATTTTATAATTCTATTCTTATTCATCTTTTTAGAGTTTAGGTGTGGTCTTATATGTATTGGTGTGTGGTGCCCTACCATTTGATGGCAGTACTCTACAGAATTTGCGAGCACGTGTACTAAGTGGCAAGTTCCGGATCCCCTTCTTTATGTCTACTGGTAGGTCTTATTCTCCCCTAAGTAGTCGGACTATTATATTACTAAATGTATCTCTGTGTTCCCACACTCAGTACATACATGACAATGCATTATATTTCAATAATCAATTGTTAAAGAATGTAATGCCGGCTGAATGACTGAAGTGCAACGCAGAATGGCTGAAGTGGAACGCAGAAGGGGAGCGCCATAGCAACAGTCAAGTGATGCACGCAGCTCACTCTTCATTGTTACACTTTAGCACAGGGGTGTCAAACTCATTTTTGTCACAGGCCTTATTATTAGTACGGTTTCCCTCAGAGGGTCATAAGGACTGTTGAACCATACGAATATTTCCTCTCCTGATCATTGTATTATAGACATACACGACAAAATGATGGATAACTGTTTTTCAAATCAGAAGTCAAGAATAAGACTCAAAAGCGGGTATACTGGGGGCTATCCCAGCTAACTGCCAGCGAGAGGCGGGGTCCACCTTGAACCGCTTGCCAGCCAATCGCGGGGCACATATAAGCAAAGAACCATTCGCACTCACATTTTACACCTACGGGCAATTTAGAGTCTTCAATTAACCCACCATGCATGTTTTCGGGATGTGGGAGGAAACCGGAGTACCCGGCGAAAACCCACGCAGGCACCGGGGAACATGCAAACTCCACACAGGCGAGGCCGGATTTGAACCCAGGTCCTCAGAACTGTGAGGCAGATGTGCTAACCATTCCTCCACTGTTCCGCCCTCTCTTCCTTCTTGCTTTGATAAAAGATGATGATAGTACTGTACATCTAACTAACTTATTTTTCTCATGGAAATATGGGTCGTTAAAATACTGTTTGAAATGTAAACCTTATGGTAATCTACAGTGTGCGTGTGTGCGTTTTTTTAACAGACTGTGAGTATTTGATCAGACATATGTTGGTACTGGAGCCCAGCAGACGGCTGACCATGGAACAGATCTGTAAGAACAAGTGGATGAGACAAGGGGACCCTGAACCTGATTTTGACAGGGTGAGCTCTTGGAGAATTATTTTGCACATCTGGATTCCAGGAAGAATTATGTTATTATTAGCATTACAGTATTTAAAATATGTGTCACTTGGATTTTGTGTTGCATGGTGTACCACCACTAGAAAAGTTTCAATACCTCGTAAATACTCAATAACAATACCACGTTTTTCGTTTCCTAACTTTAACAGTGACAGAGCTGGCTCCAAGAAGCAGTCTACAGTGGGTACGGAAAGGATTCAGACCCCCTTAAAATGTTCACTTCTAAAATCAATAGTTTATTTTTTTCCCTCATTAATGTACACACAGCACCCCATATTGACAGAAAAAATTTAATTGTTGAAATGTTTGAAGATTTATTTCAAAAAGAAAAACTGAAATATCACGCAGCCATAGGTATGCAGACCCTTTGCTCGGTATTTAGTAGAAGCGCCCTTTTGAGCTAATACAGCCATGAGTATTTTGGGAATGATGCAACCCTGCAATATAACAAAGAGTGAAAAATTTAAGAGGGTTTGAATACTTTCTGTACCTACTGTATGTGTCTGTAGCCACAGTGCTATCCAACTTCTCTTTATCTATAGTGGGCGGCGCCTTTCTCATTCCCACAAGTGTGTTCAGAGAAAGACGGAGAGAGAAATAACTCGCCACAAACTCTAGTCTAGTATTCCTGTGGACCATCTGCAGCTCATGGAGAAAAAAGATGGATGGAGTGAGATACGGAAATATTTCGCTCACGCAGTCAACATTGCTGGCAATCCGATTCTCTAAAGCCTGTCTGAAAAGCCTGCTATAAAACTGCACACACAGCTGCCTGCAATATAGTCAAACACCTCGCTAATTGGTATTCTAAATCAGTGGTTCTCAACTGTTGTCGTGACCCACTTTCATAGAAGTCAAGAACAATAGAGATTTTTTTGGGAATTGCCTCTGTAAAAATATGTACAGTATATTATATTTTTAAATACTGTTTCAAATGAGTTTTCTGTACCGCCAAAGGCATATTGCTTGCCACGACGTCTTCCAGCCAAAGGCTGAGCTGTACTGCACACTTTGTTTACAGAGTGAACTAGTAGCTATAGGACAAGGAAGTAACATTTGTTGTCACTTTTCTACTATGATCCATGTGGGAACTTAGTACGCCGCTGTACTGTACAGGAAAAAATGAGGATAGGAATACATGTGATTATTATTATTTTTTTTTTTTTTTTTTTTTTTTTTTTTTAAACTCGCTGTCTGCAACTCACCCACAATGGGTCACGTAACCCACCAGTTGAGAATCACTGTTCTAAATTCTACCATGAGTTCAAAGAGCAGCAGGTAACCAAATGTGATACATTTAAACTACTTACAGTACCTTCAAAATAGTCTGAATTATTTTGTGACAAACAAACTTGTTCCCCACGGGCTGCATTTGAAGAGGCAGTAAGTGAATAGAGTTTGGAGTAAAGTAGACAGCAACCACCTATAGAATGAATCAAATACATTAATATAAAAAAAAGTGGGACCAAGAAATAATTTCAAAACTTTTAACACCTTTTTAACCTGTACAACTCAAATGAATAACAAACTGAGATCTTTTAAGGGGGAAAATACATGTACAATAACCTGGTTGCGTAAATATGCACACCCTCAAACTAATACTTGTTGCAGCACCTTTGTCTTTTATTACATCACTCGTCTTTTTGGGTAAGGCCATTAGTGTGGAACATATTCATGAGGCAATATTTGTTCACTCTTTTCTGCAAAAATTCTCAAAATCTGTCAGATTGCGACCAAATCTCCTGTGCATAGCCCTCTTCAAATCAACCCACAGATGTTCGATTTGATTCAGGTCTGGACTTAATCTGCTTCTGGTGAAGCCCTTTTGTTGATACTGTAGGTATGGTGTTCTTTTGGTGATGAGCAGTGTTGTTTTCCCCAAACATACCTCATTGAAGTCATAGCTTTGGTATTGTGACAACAATACATGCCATTCAAATTGACTTTGAAAGTTTGATGGCAAACATGTTTTGTGTCCTGTTGTGATTATTCTCTTTCAATGTCATCTTTTGCATCCTGATTCATTCCCTCCTTCTCTCATTCAGTTGATAGCAGAGTGTGAGCTGGTTAAGACTGAAAGAGAGACAGAGCTCATCAATGAGCAAGTGCTAATAGCTATGTCCGAGATGGGCCTGGACCGAGAACGGACAATTCAGGTTAGACACATATTCTGGATTAGTGGCCACAGTGCATGGTGCAGTTCTATGATAAATATATTGTTAAATTAATACCTTCCTAAAATTGTATTTTAGAACGGAGCATTATCTTTTTAAAGGCACAATTTGTACACAGTTTTTGTATTGGACTAAATTGCACAAGTGGTTTTAATGTGGCCGGTAAGAATATAAAGCTTTTTCTTTTGTCAAAATGAGATTTTAGGATGATTTCTGTTAAAAATATACCTCCTTTTCATTCTTCAGGCCCTACAAACAGATGCATATGATCACTACAGTGCCATCTACAGTTTGCTATCTGACCGTCTCAAGAAACACAAGACTTTGCGTGTTGCTCAACCCACGCCACGCTCCATTAGCTATCCCCTTAACACTGTACAGGTAAATGCTTTCAAATTCACTGCAGTGGAACGTTGTAAATTGACCACCATCTGTTTTGTGAGGCAGGCTAACTTCTAATTTGGTCTAATTTCAAAACATTATTTCCACAATAATCAATAGAAATTAAAATAAATCCATGCTTTTTAGTTGGTTTTCCACTTGAATACAGTAGTATTGCACAAAACCGAGAAATCCTAGTCGCATTGAACGCATCTGTCTAAAAGCAGCACAATGAAGGAGGGTCTCTTGTATATATGGTGAAACTGTCACGTGTGAGGAGTAGCTGGACCCAAGAGCAGGTGGAGGCAGATGTAAAATAATGCACAGTTTATTGAGGAAAGGTTATGGAAGGTGGTCCTGGATGTGTTGGCAGGCGGCGGCGTGGACAAGTGGCAGGCAGTGGAGAGAACAGGCGGCTGGCTTGGTGGCAGGAATCACGTCGGTCAGGAACACAGGGGAGCACTGGAAACGAGGATACACAAGAGTTAGCAAGGGAAGCGAGGAACAGTCTAGCTTACTTGACATAAGGTGGGCCGTGGTACCACTAGGAGAGGCTGCAATACTTTGGTGAGGATTTCTGGGAACAGGCAGGCTTATATACACTGGTGGTGATGAGGCTGATTGAAGACAGCTGCTGAAAGCAAAGAGGGGAGGGCGGAGAGAGAGGACACAAAGCGCCCTCCCGGCTCCAATAATGGAACTGCAGGGCAATAAATGACAGAAACCCTGTAATCCGCGGGGTGTTGCAATTGAGCCTGACTGCGAAAAGTGAATTTCTGTGAATAATCAATGCTCACCCGCAAGTGATTATAATTGCCTATATTAATAGGTTAAACCAGTGGTGTACAAGCTTTGTCCCACGGGCCGTTTGCGGCCTGATGTCCATTTATTGTTGTGGACTGCGGCATGTACTAAAAATAACATTGAAAACAGCCTATAACCCTAATTTTCCTGGCCTCGATATATCGCCATGCGTGCTAGTCTTCCTCGTCTCTCGTCTCCAAAGAGACTGGTTGACGAGGATTCACTCTGTGTATCAGTCTCAGCATGGGCGTGTTTGTTTAAAGCAGAATGAACGTGGGGATTCATCTTGTCAGTATTTAGACTCTTTGTTTCTGCGGTGCCGCTAGGTAACACTAACACACACGAGGACGAAGTTAGCAATTGCAAGGAAGCCAAACCAAATGCAAAGCCCCGGTGCTGGAACATTTCAGCTTCAAATCGAGTGCGCGAAGTGAGCTCACAGTATGCAGATTTTTCTTTCATCCTAACAGTTAATCAGGCGTTTTCACACTGCGCTTAGCAATGCGCAGCATGCTACAAACGAGCACATTCATTGTGGATGTGTTGATAGAGCGACGCGACTAACACTTCAGTCCTGCCTCATGAGGCGTTTTTGGTCGACAAAGTAAATGCAAACGGAGCCCACAGAAGGTGTAGTTCACTACATCACAAAAGAAATGCTGCCCTTTAAATAGAATCGAAAGCCAGCATTTGGAGAAAAGATGCAAACATTTGACAAACAGTACGAATCACTTGTGAGAGAATACATCACAAATAGTAATCCCACAACTTTACGACAGTGAAAGATGACATATTAAACTAAATAAAAAAAGGTTTTTGTGTAAAATTTTCCTGTGACATATTTGAAGAAAGTACATAATCTTAAAACTGGTGAAAATGCACAAATTTCTGTCCGACCTCTTAATACAAAGACTGCAAGATTGCAATGTTGGGATGAGATTTTAAGTCTGATCTTTTTTTGTTGTCAAGAGTTTCAAATTCTGAGTCTCCTCCACAAATCTTACACTACTGCTGTTACATTTGTGATAGGATGAGCAAGTGTGTATAGGCGAGTTGGCGGAACTTCCGTCTAAACACTCAACAGCCTTCTGCCTTCTGCTGCGGAAGTTTGGTTGAGTGGAATACTAGGTTGATAAATATTTTGGTGTGTATGCAGTTGACAGTAAATGTTCGTTGTGTCAATGAAAGAGACTACTATACATGTTGGCTGAGCGAGTTGAGGGCTGGGAGCAGAGCGAATGAGTGTGTGTGTGTGTGTGTGTGTGTCGATGGAGATTTGGTCAAGCGGACTAGTTTGAGGGGGATTTTCTTTGGCTTGTTTACGGTCGACAGTAACCATTTGTTGCCTCAGTTAAAGAGATGGTAATAAATATCTGACCTCATTTTGCCTTGGTAAAAAATAACTTTTTTTTTTTTTTCCCACGTTACAGAAAATCCAGAATAAGCGAGTTTTTCCGCAAATAACAGATGTTAGTTTCCCCCCAAAAATCTGCAAATAGTTGAATTTGCAAATGCCAAACCATGAGTCCACTAATTTTCATTCATATGTAGTATAGTATGTACTTTAGTAATAGACTAGATACAGTATTAATATAATGTAAGCGTGTTAGATGCGTATCCTCCTAAGTTACAATGACCTGCTTGTACGTGGTTTTGTCAAGCTAATTTGCCTTAACCTTTGGGACGTGTTGTTGAAGCAGGCCACTTGTATAAAAAACAAAAACAAACAAAAAAAATAGCCAATTGCACTTTCATTCATAGTCTCACTGTCTCAAGTCTCGTGAGATTTGTATCAGTTCAACCTAAACCAAGTTTTTGTGGGACATTACAGGGATATTTTACAGAAAAATCTACTTGTAATCAAATTGGTACAACTTTTAAGGCTCTCTACTCAAGGGGTTCTCCTGTTTATTTTGGAAATTTCTTTTAGCAACTGGTCCATTTTAACAGTGCTGTATTTTGAAGATAATTACCTTCTTTTATTCCTTAAGGAATCCTTTGTACACACCTTGCAGAATATTGTGCCAGTAGTTTGTGCCCAATATTGCAGGAAGATTTAGGAACATATTGTGAAAGCACTTTAACGTTTTTGCTCACTGACACATCACTGCTGATGTGAAGAATGATTTTAAGGTTTAAAAAAGAAGCAAAAATGAGTTGTGTTTCTGCATCACTTAAATATTTAATCAATGTATCGTATTTGATCAATATCGAATGGCAAATGTTAAAGCACTTGTGCAAAATGAAGTTGACTGACCTTAACGATTTTGCCAATCCCACTCCTCTAAGAGGATTGTTTAAAAAATGAGTGCAGTCCTCACCTGACCTTTGTGTCTCCCTGTTTGCTTGCGTAGATGGATCCACAGGGTAATCCAGTTAGCATAACAGTTCCTCATGTCCAGCTTATCAACCCAGAGAACCAGATTGTTGAGGTGAGTTGAGGATTGTCAGTACATATCCTCAATATACATAATCTATTAACGTTTTGTCTAGCTAAATCTTTATTTTGTTGTCACGCCAATATCCTTGGGTTATCACAGAAATGGCAAAACTGAATGTGAAGTAAGATAAATCAATCAAGATTTTAAGAAGAATATTAATATTTTAAGTAACTTGATCTTTCCTACTAAAAACCACAAATGAAGGCTTGCTTCTTAAGATGATATGGATCACTGATGTCATAAATAAGAAACTTAAACACCAGGCCTGCAAGCAGGTTAAGAACTGCAGTAAATTATACATATATTAGAACCCTGTTTTGAAATAAGGAACTTTACATGCACATTTAAAGTGAAGTCAAATCGAATAATACTGTTTATATGCCTTCAGAATCTTTCACACAAAGAATTAAAAACTGTGAAAGAGTGCAAATAATGATCAAATATGTATGTTTTTTGTTTAGCCGGACGGCAATATGGCGCTCGACAGTGATGAAGGTGAAGAGCCATCTCCTGAAGCCATGGCTCGGTACCTCTCAATGAGGCGGCACACCGTGGGTGTACCAGACCAAAGGTAACTAGGTGTGCTTTACATGATTAAAAGCATAAAAAAAGAGAAAAAGAAGACGGTTTAAAAAAAAAGAAAAAAATACAGCGCAAGAAAGATCAAAGTGGAAAATTGGAAATGCTCAATCATAAGCATGTGAAAAAATAATAGTTTTTAACCTGGATTTTAAAACATCGACACTTGGGGCTGACTTAACTTCTGTTGGCAACTTATTCTATGTGTGTTCAGCAGAGCAGCTAAATGCTGCATCACCATGTTTGCTTTGGACTCTGCTTCTCCACTATGTGACCTGTGTCCGTACTGGGTTTACATTTCATTAGCATTTCTTTAATGTATTAAGGACCTGAATCATTTATTGATTTATAGACCAGTGGCAGGACATTAAAGTCTATTCTAAAGCTGACTGGATCTCAGTGGAGAAACTTCAGAATTGGAGTAATATGTTCTTATCTCTTTGTTCTGGTCAGAACTAGAGCTGCAGCGTTCTAAATGAGTTGCAGCTGTTTAATGCTCTTTTGGGGGTCCTGTCAGAAGACCATTACAATAGTCAAGCCTACTTAAGATAAAAGCATGGATGAGCTTCTGGTCTGCTTGGCACATGCAAGCCTTCACTCTAGATATGTTCTTCAGCTGGTAGAAGGCTGTTTTAGTGATTGATATGACTGCTGAAAGTTAGCTCAGAATCCATCAGCACACCAAGGTTTCGGACTTGGTCTTTGGTTTTTAAAGAGATTGACTCCAGCTATTTACTAACAGCAATCCTCTTTTCCTTATTTCCAAAAATATTAGCTCAGTTTTGTTGTGGTTTAATTGAAGGAAGTTTTGGTTCATCCGATTATTTATTTCTATTGTGGTCATCTGGAGACAGGCTATAACTGCGTCTCATCTTAAGGTTCTGAAGAATTTGACCCAAGGATAGCATATACAGGATGAAAAGAAGGGTTCACACACCAGCCACCAAATTAAGTGCTGATTATCCTCGAAGTTTGGCTGTTGTACAAGACTTTTCCTTGCATTTTTCTTCTTGCAGAAAGCTAAAGGTTTTGAGCTAACACTGACTGGTATTTGGAACAAACCATAATTCCCTCCACCTTGTCTCAGGCCCCAGTTCCAGCTGAAGAAAAACAGCCCTGAAAGCATGAGCCATGATGCTGCCTGTTGGGCCAGTTTTTCTTAAGGTGGAGGTAATTTGAACAGTTTGAAATAGCAGTGTTAGCACGAAACCTTCAGGCTTCTGTTAGAAGAAAAAAAAATAATAATTAGGAAAAGCCTACTAGAACAACCAAACTTGATTCGGAGTTAATCAGAGGCAGTTTAAATGCTGGCAGGCGTACGAGGAGTCTTATTTAACAGATTTCCCCCAATTGTGCATTTTATGCTAAATTATAGTTCATAATTAAGTCATTCAAACAGATCTTGGTCTACCACGACGAAAGGGATTTAAAAAGCTGTTGACCCCTTATTTTACTATTCTATTGTAGGACTGAGATGCAAGAGGGCCTCCAGAAACTGCCACCGGGTTTCCCCCGGGGAGCAATGCCCCAGCCCCCTTTTCCTCCACTCATGCCTACAATGGGACAAATGCACACTCTCTTGCCAACGCAGAGCCTACAGCCCACACAGCAGTTAGAGTACAAGGTGCAGTAATTTAGATGTGGTTTAGAAGTTCCCTTAAGTCATCAGATAATTTGCAATACGCAGTCATGTCACAGCATTTATGAACCAAGATTAACTCACAGCTTTATTGATTTCTGTTCATACTTTAGGAGCAGTCTTTACTGCAACCACCCACTCTGCAGTTACTCAATGGCATGGGGCCCCTTGGTCGAAGAGCTTCCGATGGTGGTGCCAATATCCAACTGCATGCTCAGCTCCTGAAAAGACCTCGGGGGCCATCACCTCTTGTTACCAGTCCAGTAATTATTATTGTTATTCAAATTTATTATGATTATTATTATTATTAGTAGTAGTAGTATTTATTAATTAAAATGTATTCTTATTAATTAATAATAGTCCAATTCGTACAGTTAACAGACATTATAGTTGACTCTCTACCTCCCTTAGCACCCTATTCCTGCTGTTGCCCCGGTGGATGAAGAGGGATCAGATGGGGAACCAGATCAAGAAGCAGTACAAAGGTAACCAACTGTGACAGTTTTTGGTGGTGGGATACAGCGGTATATAGATACAGAGGTGCTGGCAAAATTAGATAGTGTGAGCGGCATGTTACCTTGACAGTTGTGACTGGTACAGGTTTTGTTTGTGCTGGAAACTTGGTCAAGGTAAAACCCTTCTTAACTTGTCCTCTTTGTACAGCAGTTACTATATCTTTTGCTGGTGGCCTGGGTTGCTGGGAGTCTGTCCCTCAAGGCTATTCTGCTTTTTCCTACGGGTGCTGGCCACTCTACTGTGGCACTCACACTGTCTCTGCTCCTTTTACCGTCGTGCAAGTGCCTTCCTCTCTGGCTCTCAACTCAATCAGCGAACACTTCCAGCCAAACGCTAAAGCCACCACTTCATCTGATTCCCCTGTCAGTACATACAAATTTAGACACTTTTCCACTCTTTCTCATCCAGCTTTGCTTACTCTAAGCTTGTAAAGCCTGTAAATTAAAAATCCTTACTCTGTTAATTGTGGTACTGTGTACAGTACTCATGAGCTTTAACATCTATTTGTGGTTTAATTTTCTTCAATTAGGCAAGATCTTATGATATCCCTTTTTGGCAGTGGTGGGAATGGGCGGGCTTTCCCCCTGTCTCTAGTAGCAAACGAGGGCAGTGAGCTGACCAGCACTGCTTCCTGTCTCCCACCCTCACCCCCATCCTCCCCCTCCCTGCGGCCCAGGTACCTGGCGAACCGCTGCAAGCGGCATACGACGCACGCACTCATGAGCACATCGCATGGCGATCCCTCGGCAGAGCCCCAGCGGTCACAAGTCCCCCGCCAGAGGGTGGGCTGGGCCCCTGACATACACACCCGGTGAGGGGACGCACCCACTCCGTGCTGTACTATGCACAAACGCACTAAAACTTACAGACTCTGCCATCCCAGTAGTAAAGAATAGCATTGCTGAAAATGACTGCACCTTTTCCGTCGAAAGATTATTTTTTTTTTTTAATGGAGGTGTTGGATGCGGAGTAAAGTATTGCTTCTTGTAGATTAAAAAATGTTACTTCATTACGTGTGTCATTTTGGAGCTTTTTTGCTGTTTGGTCTGGTTGATTTACAACAGACGTTCTCTCCCCTGTAAATCGTTTTCTTGATCTTGTTGGTCAAGAGTAGGCTTTACACGATCAGGATTTTTGGGAGCGATCAGCGAGTTTAAAAAAACGATCACAAGAGGGAGGAATGTGTCTATTCAAATTACCTGTTCATTTACTGTATATACAAAAAAATATTTTTACAATAAATAATATATCTTTGTTCCTCTATTTATGCCAGTGAGACATAATGAATGGTCTTCTATTCGATGTCAGGAAGTAAATACAGTAATTAATATATCCCCTTTTTGTGACATTTTTGTTTGGTGGTGTTCCGTGACATTTTTCAATTGTAAAATATGTTCCTTGGCTCCATAAAGGTTGGAAATCACTGCTCCAGTCAGATCGTGTATTCTAATCATTCAGATCAGACCAACATTACATGAAAGAAATAATGGGTGCTAACTTACTGTAATTAAATTACTTTATTTTTAATTAAATTACTTCACCCACACCGAAACCTTAGAGCATGATTCGACAGAACGGCAGCATGTTTACGTCCAACCGTTCGTGCTACCACTAGCTTGCTAGGCTACATAACATTTTATTGCCCGCTTGTGAGCCGTATCGTATTCAAAGCACGTGAACATACATCAAGCAAGCCTTAAACGAACGTCCTCTCCTGTCCTGTGACCACCAACACACATTTTCCCCCCTTTTGTCCTCATAATATAGTCGTCGTGATCCACTCTTGTTGTCGTCTCCACGGTAACAAGTGTATCCAGTCGCATTTGTGTTGACAAGATAAAGCCCAATGATCGTAAAAAACGGGATGCGGTGGTATTGGACTACAAGATTTTATTGCAGTAGTCTGACAGTGCAATCTTGAAAGATCACCGACGTTTTTTATTTTTTATTTTTTTTTTTTAAATAACTTCATAGGCCGTCAGATATTTACAGTACTACGTCAAAAGACGCCCAACAAGGATACAAATAAACTAGCTTTTGGATTCAAATATACTGTGCAAGCGGCGACGCGGAATTAATTTCTTTTGCGGAGCCGATCAATGACGTAATTTATCGGATCGGCGAATTATGACATTAAAGCCGATCATCATCCATCCATCCATTTTCTGAGCCGCTTCTCCTCACTAGGGTCGCGGGGGTGCTGGAGCTTATCCCAGCTGTCATCGGGCAGGAGGCGGGGTACACCTTGAACTGGTTGCCAGCCAATCGCAGGGCACATAGGAACAAACAACCATTCACACTCACAGTCATGCCTACGGGCAATTTAGAGTCTCCAATTCATGCGCCGATCATCATAAAATGCTAAATATTGGCCGATACCGATCATCCCGATCAAATCGGTGTAATGGAGATGGCTTTTTGTGGATATAAGCTGTTTTTGTCAACCCAACAGTGATACAGTGGGAGAAAAAAGCATGTGAATGCTTTGGAATTTATAAAATGTTTGCATAAATGTCATCTTTCATCTAAATCACAAGAATAAACAAACATAGCCTGCTTAAACTAATACCACACAAATGAATTTGTTTCCATATTTCTATTGAAAATAACAAACGTTCACAGGACACGGAAGAAAAAGTAATTAATTGAACCTCTAGGCTACGGTTTCTCCAAGAGCTAAGCAGAGTCAACTGTAAGCCAACCTGGAGTCCAGTCAATAAAACAAGGTTGGAGGTTTGGCTTAAAGCTGCTCTGGCAATTACAAAACACACACATCAGTTTAGAATTGTCTCCTGTCAAGACGCATTGCCTGATGTGTACCAAGCCTCGCTCAAAAGTGCTCTTAGAAGACCTACGATTAAGATTTTTTGACTTGTATAAAGCTGGAAAAGGTTACAAAAGTATCTCGAAAAGTCTTGATGTTCATCAGTCGACGGTGAGACAAATTGTCTATAAATGGAGAAAGTTCAGCACTGTTGCTTCTCCTCCAAGGAGTGGTCATCCTTTAAAATGACTCCTTGAGCTCAGTGCAGAATGCTCAATGAGGTAAACAAAAAAAGGACCCTATAGTGTCAGCTGAAGATTGGCAGAAATCACTAGCACATGCCACCATCTCTGTTGCCAAATCTACCATACGTAAAACATTAAATAAGAATAGGGTTCATGGGAGAACACCAATCACGAAGCGATTGCTGTCTTAAAAAAACATTGCTGCGTGTTTTGAAGATTGCTAAAGAGCACTTGGATATTCCAAGATCAGACTCCAGTTTATGACCAATTTACGCAGGAGAAGAAATTTCAAAGCGTTCACATACTTGGTCTTCCCACTATTTACCTGCTTCACAACAACCTAACTTTCCTTTCAGAATCCATATTTTAGTGGCATACTACAAAATACTCCCACAATTAAGAGCCATTGATTACAAATAAGATTTGAAGTACGCACACGAATGCACGCACACACACACACTCACACTCACACACACACATAAGATCATACAAACATTTTTACTCCTCAATGAAGGTTTTAGAAACAGCAACACTTCAAGATACAGAACTGAAATTCACAGCTCTGGTTGGGCATCGTACAGGGGTAAGGAATGTTTTGTCGCTCCTGACGAGTTCTTAGACACTCGGGCGAATTTCTGTTTTAATAAAAAATTTGGTCGGTGCCAACATCGACAGTTGAAGCAGAGTTAAAATAGGATTTTTCAAGCTTCAAACTTTTTTACCCCCCCCCCCCCCCCAACCGCTCCTACGCAAAGTTGATGAACAGTAGGCTAAAATCTGTTATGTGCGCCTGTGTCCATGTTTTGAGTTTTAAGCAAGGACCAATGCAAAGCAAGCATGTGTCTTCATTTTTAGCATTGTTTTCTGCATTAGCATTAAGAGTAATAGTTTTGATTGTTGGCAGCAGAAATGCACGTCAATAACCCATGCCGGATTTTAGCAGAGTAGCATTTTCCCGCATGCAATTTTATGGGTGTAAAAGTACATTGTTTCTCAAATGGTACAGTATACAGTGCCTCGAAAAAGTATTTATATACCCCTTGAACCTTTTCCACATTATGCCACCTTACAACCACAAAATTTATGTTTTTATTAAGATTTTATGTGATCAGAGAACACAAAGTAGCACATAATTGTAAGAAAGGAAATGATACACAGTTTTCAGAATTTTAAGAAAACAAAAATCTGAAAATGGTGGCGTGCATTTGTACTCAGCCCCGCATCAATATTTGTGGAGCCCTATTTCACTGCTACCAACTTTGCACATTAAGACTGAAATTTTTGCCCATTCTTCTTTGCAAAATAGCCCAAGCACAGCCAGGTTGGATGTCGAGCATCTGTGGACAGCACAGATGCTGAATGGGATTTAGGTCTGGAATTTGACTAGCGCGTTCTAACACATGAATATTCTTTGGCCAAACCTTTCCATTGTAGCTCTGGCTTTATGTTTAGAGTCGTTGTCTTGCTGGAAGATTGTCCGTCTCAAGTCTCTTGCAGCCGCCAACAGGTTTTCTTCCAGGATTGCCAAACTATTTATATTTTCCATCAACTCTGACCACCTTCCCTGTCCCTGCTGAAGAAAAGCATCCACACAGCATGATATTGCCACCATCATTTTTCGCAGTGGGGATGGTGTGTTCAGGGTGATGAGCGGTGTTAGTTTTCCACCACACACAGCATTTTGCATTTAGGCCAGTTCTCATTTGACCAAAGCACATTCTTCCACATGTTTGCGGTGTCCCCTACGTGGCTTGTGGAAAACTGCAAATGGGACTTTGTATGGCTTTTTTTCAACAATGGTTTGGGGGTGTGGATCAGTAGATAGAGCTGGTCGTTCGGTCACTGGTTCGAATCCCGGCTAAGACTATCCACATGTCGAAGTGTCCTTGGGCAAGACACTGAACCCTGAAAGCGCCTTGCACGGTAGCAGTTGCCCATTGGTGTATGAATGTGTGTGTGAGTGGGTGAATGTGAGGCTTTGGGCACTGTGATGGTGTAGATAAATTGCTATATAAGTGCAGTCCATTTACCATTCTTCTCACCACTCTTCTACTGTATAAAGGCCAGACTTGTGAAGTGTACAACTTGTAGCTGTCCTGTGTCAGATTGTCCCACCTGAGGTGTGGATTTCTGTAGCTCCTCCAGAATGACCATGGGCCTCTTGGCTGCTTCTCTGATCAATGCTCTTCTCGTTCGCTCTGTAAGTTCATTTGATGGCTATGTCTTGGTAGATTTGCAGTTGTGCCATACTTTTTCAATTTTTGGATGATTGATTGAACGATGCTCCTTGAGATGTTCAAAGCTTGAGATATTTTTTTTTTTGGATAGCCCAACCCTGCATTAAACTTCTCCACAACTTTATCCCTAACTTGTCTGACCTAACTGGTCTTGCTGTTATTCACCAGTGTTCTCTAAGAAACCACTGAGACCTTCACATAACAGGTGTATTTAAACTAAGATGGATGGATTGATGGAATGGATAAATTATACACAGGTGGGCAGTATTTACTTCTGAAGGCAATTGATTGCACTGGATTGTAATTATAGATATCAGAGACAGAGTACATGGTGCTTAGAATGGTGCAAAATGTATAATATACAGTGTATAACATTTACGTTCCGCTTAACAATTATGTGCTACTTTGTCTTTTTCCAAATAAAATCTCAAGAAAATACATTTAAGTTTGTAATTGTTAGGTCACAAAATGTGAACAGTTAAAGGGCTATAGTACTTTTTGAAGCCACTGTATATCCTGAAATTTCCAAATATAATTCTCTACTAATCTAATTGAGTGTTTTATGAATTATACCTAATTCTTTTTATTTGTCTGTTTGTGTCCATTGTCTTTGTCTGTGACTGAAAATGTTTGTGTCATTTATGTTATTTTGTTCCTGTGTGGCTGGTTTCTGTGTGTCTCTTGTGTGCTTGTACGGTTTGTTTTTGTTCGTTCTGGTCTGCTTCTCAGATCCAGCTATAAAGACTGTAACACACTTCATCTTCCTATGGAACGCTTCTCACCTGTCAGAAGGTTCTCTGACGGCGCTGCCACCATTCAAGCCTTCAAAACGCAGCTAGAGAACAGTAGCCTCATTAAGCAACTCAAGCAGGTAAATTTTACTGCCTTTATTGTGGGGGAATTATTTGCATTGCCAGTTTAAAATTAACTAATTTTTTTGTCTTATTTAACTGACAGAGGTTACGCTAGATCTTTTATTTTGAATGCCAAGTGTTCCCAAACTTGGGGCTAAATTTGTTGACTAACCTCATGCAATAGAATGCTTAGTTTTGGAAACTGAATAAGTAGTGTCCCCTCAGAGTGCAATTACAGACAGATTTCGTCTTACAGTAAACTGCTATGCTACCATGCCAACATTCCGTCGATAGTTTAGAAGAAAGCACTTGAATTGTCCCTGGTTTCTACTCTGTAAATGTGGTGATTACTAATTGTCTGATTCTTTTGCAGGAGTGTGAGCAGCTCCAGAAAATGTATGCGGCCCAGCAGGATGAGCGATTTCTGGAACACACCCAGCAACAGCATATCCTCTACCAGCAAGAGCAACAAATCCTCCACCAGCAAATCCAGGTATGCACTACGTCCTTCTACTGAGTCATGTCTTTGTAGACAAGAATGGCATCTCAACACCAGCATTTAATACAACAAAGGCACACGTCTCTAAATTCCTCTGCAAGCAAAAACAAAAATAAGGGGATGAAACAATTTTTTCTTTTTCCCACTCACTGGACAACTTACAGCTCTTACATCGCCACATGAAAACGCCCTCACAAAATCAAATATTGCAAAATTATTCTCTACAGGGTCTGTCCTTAGGCCATGGAGAGAGTCAGCCCAGTCACCTAACCCACCAGCTTCAGAGGTAAAGTATGGACAAGTGCACATACTGTGGCCCTACTATGCAACCAGTGAACAGTGAACTTGATACTGTGGTACAGAGCTCTCGATAGAAGTGTTGCATAATTATTGTATCTCGCTTCTCTGCTACTCCCTCTCCTGTCCTCCTTCAGGTTGCGTATCCAGCCGTCCAGCCCTCCGCCAACACATCCGAGCAACCACCTCTTCAGACAGCCAAATCAGAGTTCTCCGCCTGGCTCTGCAGGCATAATGCAAGGGCATGGTTAGTCATACTACTTTACTTGATTACCATAATTTTCCATATTTATGACAATCTTGGTACTGCTGTATGGAGTACATTACACTATATCCAAAAATGTCGAAGCCCATGTGAGTGTGCCCTTAATTCTCAATTATTATTGTGCGCTTGCAATCTGTGTGACGAGGGGACACAAAGAGAGACATTGCTATTTTGGAATCAGAACGATTATACAGTACCCTCCAAAGGTATTGGAACGGCAAGGTCAATTCCTTTGTTTTTGTTAGATACTGAAGATATTTGGGTTTCAGATCAAAAGATGGATATGAGACAAAAGCCCAGAATTCCAGCTTTTATTTCATGGTAGTTACATCTAGATGTGTAAAACAACTCAGGACAGAGCACCTTTTGTTTGAATCCACCCACTTATCAAGGGAGAAAAACTATTGGAATAGACATTATTAAGTTAACTTAAAGTTAACCTTACTTGCAATAACTGCATCAAGCCTGCGAACCATTGACTTCACCAGACTGTTGCATTCTTCATTTGAAATGCTTTTCCAGGCCTTTACTGCAGCCACTTGCAGTTCTTGTTTGTTTCTGGGGGTTTCTCCCTTCAGTCTCCTCTTCAGGAGGTAAAATGCATGCTCTATTTGATTAAGGTGCAGTGATTGATTTTTACCCCTGATGAAGTCCTATGTTCTGTTGGCAGTGTCTTTTGGGTCATTGTCTTGTTGCATGATGAAGCGTCTCCTGATAAATTTGAATGTATTTTTCTGTAAATTGCCAGACAAAATGGTTTTGTATACTTCAGAATAGATTTTACTGCTAGAATCATGAGTTACATCATCAATAAAGACTAGTGAGCCCGTTTCCAGAAGCAGCCATGCAACCCCAAGCCATGACATTACTTCTACCATGCTTCACCGATGAGCTTGTGTGTTTTGGATCATAAGCAGATTCTTTCCTTCTACATACTTTGGCCTTTCCATCACTTTGATAGAGGTTAATCTTGGTTTCATCAGTCCATAAAACTTTGTTCCAAAGCTTTTGTGGCTCATCTCTGTACTTCTTTGCAAAATCCAACCTGGCCTTCTGATTCTTTTTGCTGATTAGTGGTTTGCTGTCCTGTATATTTCTTCACTCGAAGTCTCCAACAGTGGATTGTGATACCTTCACCCCTGCCTTCTGGAGGTTGACAGTGATGTCACTGAGTATAGTCTTTGGGTGTTTCTTCACAGCTCTAACAATGTTGCTGTCATCAACTGCCGTTGATACCCTTGGCCGACCTGTTCGATGTCTGTTGCTCAATGCATCAGTAGTTTCTTTCTTTTTCAGGACATTCCAAATTGTCGTATTGGCTGTGCCCAATGTTTGTGCAATAGCTCTGATCTTTTTTCCTTCATCTTCAAAATGATTTGCTTTTCTCCCATAGACAGCTCTCTGGTCTTCATGTTTGCTTCACAGCAAATTCAGTTTTCACAGGTGAAACCCAAAGCCAAAAACAAGCACTATCTAATGTTTAAGCAATCAATCTAAAATGCAACACCTGAGCAATTACAACCCCAATTCCAATGAAGTTGGGACGTTGTGTTATATATTTGAACACACAAATGTGTGTTCAAATGTATAACAATGAGTCTAAACTTTTCAAAATCTCAGATAAACTAATAAATTGCACAACATGATGGCGCTTTGAGGTCCTATTCGGAAAAATGTCAGGTTCGAGACTATGGCAGAATGGCAAGCGAGACCCAATCACAAGCGTCGGTCGGCTTTAGAAGGAGGAAGTGATATAGGGGAAAAAAATCTGCGCTTTGGCGACGATTTTTCAAAGGTAAACTGAAAGTGTAATCATGGAAATTTCCAAAAGCAACTATAAATTAATTCCACATTTCTCCCAATAATGTAACAGATTACAATTATGTAAATTTTGTAATTAAGTTACGTAAATCGTTACATGTAATTCGTTATTCCCCAGCACTATTGCTAGTCTATGACCATGCATTGTTGGTTATCATCTGTAACTATACGGTCCTCAAGGATTAGTCTAAGAGTCTTCCCTTGTTAAGATTTTCTGTATATCTCTGTTCTGTATGAAATTTTATAACAACTGATTTTGTTCTCGCCCTCCCTAGGTCCATCCTCAGTACCATATCAACATGGCTCTCCTTCACTCTACCAGGGCCAGAGTGGGAGCCCACCTCCCACAAGCCTTCCAAGAGTGTCTATGCCAGCCAATCAGCAGTCAACGTCTGTACACCCTTCTGTCCCATTAGCTCAGGGTGTACCTCAACAGCAGCAAGTGAGGTTTTTAATAGTTGAATATAGTTATATAACCGTAAAAATTTACTATGAGCCGCAATTAAGAAAACAAAAAAAAACAATGCATCATAAGGTATGTTCACTAGGGTTGGGCATCATTTGAATTGGAGCGATTCCGGTCCCGATTCCTGTACCTCATTTCGGTTCCGGTTCCAAGCGATTCTCGATTCTGATTCTTTTAGGGGGCTGGGTCAAAAAAGTCTGCATGGTTTAAATAAAAGTTGTCCAAATTATGAACATCCATTTTCTTAACAACCCGCGGCATAGACTAAAATGAACATTTGACTCTGAATACTTTATAATCAGTATCAATATCAAACCTATGAACTAAAAGGCACAACTAATTGTTCCAATTGTTCCAATTCCAAAACCAGTTGACTTTATATTCAGCTAAAAGTTAAATATAGCATTGTTAAAATAGTTATTTGGGACTGTTTTTTCACGTCAAATGGTTTATATCTGCAAGTTTGAACTTGACTTCCTGTTTTAAGCTTGTAGCCTTTAATTTTGAAGGGTACACACCGGAACTCAGCATTTTGGCACAAAAAGTAACTTCACATGGCATTTTTTATTTTTTAGAATGGATGGAACAAAATGCTATAAAACGTTGATTCCTTTACTTACCCACTGATGAGGCACAAGTTTAGTGTTTGTGATATGGCGGGACAACGTTTATGTGAATTTTGTCGCAATTAATTAAAGAAGAAGAATCACCTTTATTGTCATCAACATGCATGTATGCACTCGATATTTGTTCTCTGCATTTTACCCATCACAGTGAACACACACTTGTTACTGGAACAGACTGGAGCGCCCGGGGAGCAGTTCAGGGTATCAGTGTCTTGCTCAAGGTCACCACAGCCGTGAGTCCGGGGGATGTTGGCGGATGAGAGTTGAGTTCACTGAAACTCCGTGCGGTGTAGGCTGAGGCTCGGAGCGGGACTTGGGAGGGAATGCGTCAGACGCTACACATTGTGAAAGCCTCCTTCGCACAATATAATCTTATTCCAAGTATTGCACTGAGGCAACTTGCTATTAATGTTAACAAAGTTAAGACACACTTTTGTTCACCACTGCCACCGTCGGGCACAAGCACGCCTTTGTTCTTCTTCGTTGGTTTTCGCCGCTTCTTCATCGGTTTTCGACACTTCTTCAGGATCAGCGGACAAGGCATCGAAACTAGGAACCGAAACTTTTAAATTTGAACGATTGCGGTTCTCGAAGCCCAACCCTAATGTTTACACTGCAGGTCAATTATGATCACCCCCAAACACCCTCATCAAGCCTGTGACCTTCTTTAACAAACAACTATTACTTTTGCAAAAAACATGGCAGTAAGACATACAAATACATCCAACAACCAACAAAACTCACATGGCATATATTCTCTAAACTCTATGGAAACAATCCGAACCACACAGTAAGTGTAATATGTGCAGCTTCAAATTTAGTGGGTGTGTCTTGTATACTGTATCGTGTGCTCTGTAGACCGTACTTTATGGTACTTAGTTTTGCCTTTGCCTTGTTGTTTTCTGAATTTAATCCACTTGTGATCGTGTCTACTGATATAAAGTAACCAAATGTCTAATTTATGCAGGTGACAATTCAGGTACAGGAAGTGGAATTAGGAGGTGGGCCACAAAGACAGAGCAGTTTTTTGTCTGCACCATGTGGACACAGAGTTCTTGGGAAGCAGCTGAGTGCAGATAATGCAGAATCACACAGGTGACTTGAATCTTTCTGTGCAGTGACTATCAAAAGCCTACAATGCCAAACGACTCTCAGTATTCTACTTCACAACATATCATGACCACAGGTCTTTGAATGGACTCATTCCATTTCATTTCACAGGACCTCTGTTTTACAAGTTTGGAACTGTTTTTGTTTAATTGATATTCATGAGCACCATTTTAACTTTACCATAACATTGTCACTTAGGGTAAACATTTTATATATAAGTACAGGTCACAAGGACATTAGTTACTATCA
This sequence comes from Phycodurus eques, assembly GCF_024500275.1. NCBI lineage: Eukaryota > Metazoa > Chordata > Actinopteri > Syngnathiformes > Syngnathidae > Phycodurus > Phycodurus eques. Next base: position 7,506,389 of record NC_084531.1, read on the forward strand.
CTGACAAAACAGTCATTGGAAAAGCCTCATGGACATTGATCAGATGACAACAACAGCGCTTGCTCCACCTCCATGTATCTGGTGAGTGGATGCATAGAATGTGCTGCGGCAGCACATATAGAGGTGTCAATAGTTTCAGTAGGAGATATGTATTGTGCTCCTAACATTCACACCCCTGTTCTGCCTTCAATGGGAGAATGTGTAACCAACCTTGCATAAATCCAAAGGCTTACCAAGAAATCCTCCTTTGGAAAGAGACATATTTTTCTCAGTGAAGGCTTGAGTGTGGACAAGGTCCTCATGTATTTTGAGATCTTCCCATGTTGAGTGATGTAGTAACCTGCTCCACATTCTTCAACCATAGTAAAAGAAAATTGCATGCAAAGGGTTGATGTAATGTTCCTTTTCCTTTGTTCTTCCAGTCGTAGCCTTGGACGTTTCACATCAGCGTATGACCAGGCCCAGTTCAATCCCCACCTTTTTTCTGGTAACGCAGCCACTCGGGGAGCCCCTGGAGTTCTGGGCTCTTATAGCCCTTACATGCAGGGGGCCTCTCTCAACGTACCGGGCTTGGAGGGTTACCAGAGTGGGGCTTTGGGAACCGGGACTTATGGCACCCCGTCAGCACTACAGCAAGCGTTACTCTCTCCAACTCCACTGGACTATCGTCCCGCACAACAGCATGTCACACCCACTTTGCAGGGGCTCCTGTCCCCCCGCCACTCTTTAACAGGCCATGCAGATCCTCGGTTACCGCCACAGGACCTGGCCGCACTGCTGAAGCGGCAGAGCCCCCGCTCATGCCCTGCACCCCCAACACCACCCAGCAGTACAACACCAGAATACGGAGAGATGCTACTTCTGCGCCAGCTGAGCCAGGGTGAGAGTTTGGAACCACAGCCACCTCAAGCCTCCCCGGTAAGCAAACACTACCACCACCTTCTCCAGATCCGACCGCCAGAAGTCCAGCCCCAACAACACTCTGTCCAAGCACCTTGTCCCAACTTGCCCCACTCGGAAAGCATGGAGGAAGATGAGGTACCATCTGGTTACCACCATACACAAGAGGGCCTGCTGGCCAAAGCAGGAGAAGGTCATGAGCTCCTGGGTCCTCCCAGAGGCAGCACCCCTCCCTACAATTCCCCTACTCACAGACGTGGCTATATCAGTTTGAGTCCTCCAGCAACTAGAGGTTGGTTAATCCAGCACTTATTGGAGTATTTAGCATAATTTTCCCCCAGCATTAAGATTACCATGAGTTTATACATCCAATATTTTATTATCAGACTCTGAACATGTCGAGTCCAGACAAACGGGGCAAGCCATGGAGGTGCCTGATCATAATGGCTTGGGCTATTCACGAGGTCAGCAAGGAGAAGCTTACAGGTCCCGAGGACATCTTCAGCGCCACCACACCATCCAGACCTGTGATGATGCATATGTGAGTGACGATACACTATTCACACTACGGGGGAGAAATATTGAATTGGAAGTTTTCAAGATTCATGTTCAGTATCGTTTCATTTTCCTGTGTTTGATGAATGGAAATTTCTGTCCAGGACCAGTCGGAGCCCATGTCTGGGATGAGTCTGTTGGCTGGGAAGGCGCTAAGTTCCGCTCGTATGTCAGATATTCTCAGCCAGACGTCAGTGTCAGGAAGCCAGCAGCTGCACCAGCGGGAAGAGTCAGGTCAGCAATTAAAATGCAATTAGCTAAATAGCTCTTGACTTTAAAACAATCCATAGCAGCAATAAAATGTCTATTTCAAGCAGTATGTGACGTTGAAGGGGAGCTCCACGCGGCGACCTGCTATCCCTCTTCCTGCACCACTGATATGCTTCTCACCTATAAGCCCCCTGACCTGCAGTACAGCATGGAGCAGGCTGGAGTCTAGCAATGGTACGTAATCATTTCATCAGGCCAGGTACAATATTTGATAACTGATTCAAAATGATTCTGTTATGCACGAGGACAACAATTTTGAAATGCAATTAAATTGTTTATTTAAAGTACTTGGTTCATTTAAAATAAACAGTTGTGAATTAGGCTTTACACGATCAGGATTTTTGGGGCCGATCACCAATCAGCGAGTTTAAAAAAACGATCACATGATGGAGGAATGTGTCTATTTAAATGACCTGTTCATTTACTGTATATACTTGTGTACTTAATTGCTCCAAAAATTATATTTACAATAAATAATGTATCTTTTTTCCTCTATTTATGCCAGTGAGGCATAGTAACAGACAGAACAAATTAATTCTATTAGATGGTAGGAAGTAAATACAGTAATTAATGTATCCACCTTTTGTGACATTTTTGTTTGTTGGTGTGCCGTGAGATTTTTCAATTGTAAAATATGTTCCTTGGCTCTATAAAGTTGGAAATCACTGCTCTAGTCAGATCGTGTATTCTAATCACTCAGGTCAAACCAACATTACAACATGACAGAAATAATGGGTGCTAACTTACTGTAATTAAATGACTTTCTTTTAATTAAATTACTTCACCCACACCGAAACTTTAGAGCATGATTCGACAGAATGGCAGCATGTTTACGTACAACCGTTCATGCTACGACTAGCTTGCTAGGCTACATAACATTTTATTGCCTGCTTGTGAGCCATATCGTATTCAAAGTACGTGAACATACCTCAAGCAGGCCTTAAACGAACGTCCTCTCCTGTCCTGAGCACCGGTGACCACCAACACACGTTTTCCCCCCATTTTGTCCTCATAATATAGTCGGCGCGATCCACTCTTGTTGTCGTCTCCACGGTAACAAGTGTATCCAGTCGCATTTGTGTTGACAAGATAAAGCCCAATGATCGTAAAAAACAGGATGCGGTGGTATTGGACTACAAGATTTTATTGCAGTAGTCTGACAGTGCAATCTTGAAAGAGCAAATTTCTCTTGTCGTCTGATCACAAGGGCATTATGTCTCAGACGTGTTGTCTGTTCCACACCGCCGACGTTTATTTTATTTTTTTTAAAATAACTTTATTATTAACTTTATTATATTTACAGGACTACGCCTAAAGACACGCGACAAGGCTAAAAATAAACTAGCTTTTGGATTAAAATATACTGTGCACGTTGGCGACGCAGAGTAAATGTCTTTTGCGGAGCTCATCAGCATAAGACGCTGATTATCGGCCGATACCGATAAGGGTGATCAAATCAGTGTAAAGTCTATTGAGAATCTATGTGTAAAATGCCACCTCACAAACTAACCAATTTATGACAATGAATGTACTTATGAGTGAGGATAGAAAATACATGACATAACAGCCACAGTCACGAGACTATTCTGAGAGGGTTCCAGTCGGCCTTAGAAAAGCATTAACACTTTTACATAAATTTTCACCAAGATGAAACGTCACAAAATGCAAATATCCCACTGGCAATACAATTGCACGGCATGTCAAAATGTTTGCTAAAACAATTAGTGTATGCTACTCTTAATTTTCTAATCTTTAGCTTTGTTAAAACATGCCCACATATGAGAAGAATACTGTGTGCAAAAAACTTTAAATAATTGAAGCTTAAGGGTTTCAAGCAGCATCTAAATTGCCTCTGACATAACGTGCACATATGTCCTGATCATTTGATTGTGCATTCGGCATAACAACACAGAGATATTTGTACTTTGTGACACAACTGAGAACAGAATCATCATGATAAATACAGTAACAGGTTTGATGTTGTGCTTAAAGGTTTTTAGCTTCATTAAACTGAATGCAGTATTATACTCATGGTCATATTTAACACATTATTCAACAAGGGACTGCAGACATTTACTGGACGGGGAAATGATAACAAGATCAATATACAGCAAATGATTCACTACTTTGTGGCCAACTTTACACACGATATTCAATTCTGGAAGTTGGTCCCTCAGTTGGTCAACTTGGTCAGAAAATAACAATATTATTATTATTATATGGCAATATTCCTCCTTGTCTTATCCCATTGGAATGATGTCATTTAACAACACCTCACACAAACTGTGTGGTCTGAAATATACCAATATACACAGCAAAGGTCTCACCAGTATTGGTGGAACCACACAATCTACAGGTTACTTGAATAATCCCCATTGGTTAATGGTCAAATGCTTTACAGGCATTCATAGGACAGATGGGGCTATTGTGAGAATAATAGTAATCCATAATCTCTTTCAGAATAAGAATACACTGGTCAGTTTTGTAATTTACCTTAAAGGTAAATTAATACTCTGAAGTGTACAGATACTGTTCCATTATCTCAGACACCTTAGGCCAGGGGTGTCAAACTCATTTTTGTCGCGGGCCACATTGTAGTTATGGCTTCCCTCGGAGGGCCGTTATGACTGTGAACCCATGTAAAATATTGTCTCATATAATTGAGTATACTTCATAATATGATGGATAACTAGTTTTAAAATCAGAAGCCAATAAAAAAAATTCACTATTATTACATTTATTCCAAAAAGGTGATTGTAACATAAAAGACTTGCAATATCTCAACATTATACAAGTAAAGACAAAAATGTTGGTATTTTCACAAGAAACATGAAGTCAACACATGATTTGCATTCGCGGGCCACATAAAATGTTGCGGGCCGGATCTGGCCCCCGGGCCACCAGTTTGACACCTTTGTCTTAGGCCTCCCTCACACAGAGCAACGCGGCCGAACCCGACTGAGCTGTCGCGCAGCGTACGGAGTTCTGTGACTAGTTCTGATATTTTGCTGCGATTCAAAACTTGAATCACAGATTAACAGTGATGCAACACGCTAAAGTAACGCCACGGCCAATCAAAAACGCCATCGTGTCACGAGCTTTCACAACAGAAAAACCTTTCCTGCCGTGTTGTTTTCATCAACAATTACACAATTATTCTTTTGACTGCCCATTCATGACGACAATTTGACGGTGACGAGCTTTACATGGTTCTTTGATGACTAAATCAGGACGAGACGTATGCGCTTATTCATTGACGAGTGGATGAAAATGTTAGTGGGTGTTATGTCAGACGTTCAAAATGCACGCTCACCACACGGCAATCGCAAAAATGGAATGGGAGCTGGAAAGTCAGTGTACACGTCTCACAGTCCAGCGAAGAGAAAGCGGTGCGCAGAGCAGGTTGTAAATAGTGTGTCGCAGTTAAGAATCAGAGTCAGAATCATCCACCAGAGATGTGACTACAATTTCAAGACAAAATTGGCAGCATGTTACAATGAAATTGTAAGTTAACTGTTTAAGAAGTTAATGGCAAGAGCGAAGAAGCTGTTGGAATGTCTTCTTGTACTAGTTTGCATTGTTCGATAGCGCCTACCTGAGGGAAGGAGCTGGAAGAGGTGGTGACCAGGATGTGGAAGGTCCATGAGGATTTTGCATGCAATCTTGTCTTAGTTCTGACAGCGTGTAAGTTCTCAAGGTTAGACAGGGGTGTGCCGACAATTTTTTCAGCAGTTTTGATTGTCCGTTGTGATGGATGAACACAGGACTGATTTGATGGCTGCTGTGTAGAACTGCTTCAGCAACTCCTGTGGCAGGCCGTGCTTCTCAGAAGCCGGAGGAAGTACATCCTCTGCTGAGCCTTTTTGAGGATGGAGTTGATGTTAGTCTCCCACTCACTTCAGGTCCTGAGAGACTCTAATTCCCTGGAACCTGATCTCGACTGTTGACACAGAGCAGTTGGACAGCGTGCGGGGCAGCTGTGGCGAAGGATGCCTCCTGAAGTCCACGATCATGTCTACAGTCTTGAGCGTGTTCAAGTTATGTCGGCCGCACCAGAGCTCCAGCCGCTCCACTTCCTGTCTATACGCAAACTCGTCACCGTCTTTGATGAGATCAATGACTGTGGTGTCGTCTGCAAACTTCAAATTTGACAGCCGTGTACTTTGAGGTGGACTCGTTGTTTCGTGTAGAGCGAGAAGAGCAGCGGAGAGAGGACACATCCTTGGAGCGCACCGTTGCTGGTGGTGCGTGTAGATGAGGTGTGTGTCCCAGCCTCACCTGCTGTGTCTTCCCCGTCACGAAGCTTTAAATCCACTGGCAGAGGGAAGGCTAGACGGTGAGCTGGAGAAGCTGCGACGATCTTGAGATGGTCCAGTATGAGGCATTCAAAGGACTTCATGACCACAGATGTCATTCAGACCCGAGATTGCAGGTATCTTGGGGAATGGGATGATTGTGGAGCGTTTGAAACAAGATGGTACCTCGCACAGTTCCAGAGAGCTATTGAAGATCTGTGTGAAGACTGGAGCGAGCTCATCCGCACAGATTTAAGGCTTCTTTATACTCGCGCGGACGGCGACCCCGCTGACGTCACTACAGCTGTCCGACGCGTAGTTTGCCTTTATACTCGAGCGCAGCCCACCAAAATGTCCTGCACTTCACCTCTAAGTTGGGGGTGTCGCTAAGGTATTGTCTGCTAGAACAAATGGACCTAGATGACCACATGATACGTTTAATTTTGCTGCAAAATCGATCGAGATGGCGGCGGCGTAGATGGGATGTAGAGGGGGCACGCTAATACGAACCAATCACGAGAGATGATCTCCACGGCGTTCGACGCGCAGCACCAATTTTTGCTGTGTGTGCATCAAGCTACACAGAGGGGCCGCGTGGGCCAATTCGTCGGTCACATGATGCAATGCAGGCGTTGTCGGCCGTGCAAGCCGAGAGGATAAAGAGTCCTACAAGGCCTGGGCCTGCCGCTTTGTTGATCTTTTGTTGTTTGTAGATACATCTCACATCCTGTCCGTGGATGGTCAACGCAGGAGGGGGAGTCAGAGGTGTGATGGTGGTGGTCAGTGGTGCAGCTGGGTGGGTGTGAGGTGTGAAAGTGTCCTTTTCAAATCTGCAGTAGAAGGTCGCCAGCTAGTATTTTTGTTCTCAGCTTAGAGGGATGGTCGCTTGTAATTAGTTAGCGATTGTAATCCACGGCAGTCGTTAGTGGTAAACTGTTTTTCTAGCTTTACTGCATAATTTCTCTTTGCAATGTTCATCTCTATAATCAGCTGATTTCTAGCGCAATTATACAGGGCTCTATCCCCACTTTGATAGGCGTCCTCTTTAGCCTTTAGCCATTTCTTGTTGATATAGAAGCATATCCCACCGCCTTTTGTTTTCCCTGATAACTCTGTGACGCGGTCTGCCCAGTGTAGTTGGAAGCCCGGAAGCATTACGGCACCATCGGGGACGTGTTCACAAAGCCATGTCTCCGTGAAGCTCAGGGCGGCAGAACGTCCGAAGTCTTTACTGGTCTTTGTGAGAAGGTGAAGCTCGTTCATTTTGTTTGGGAGGGAGCGTAGATTCGCGAGGTGACTCAACGGGAGCGGCATTCGGAATCCTCTCTTACGGAGCTTAACCTGGATTCCGGCACATTTCCCCCTTCGTCGCCTTTGCCTCCATGCTCCGTACACCACAGCCCCCGCCCCGGTAAGTAACTCAGAGAAAAAAATGCGGATTTGTGAAAGTTGGTGAAAGAAAGTCAGGGGTAGACTCCTTAAAGTTTAGCAAGTCTTCCCTTGTGTAAGTCGCGTAATGTCTCCAAAGACGAACGAAAAACACAAAAACATAGACAATGCTAGAGAGCACATAACAGAGGCAACCACACGGTTAAGCGCCATCTTGAAGCAAGCGAGAGATCTACGGTATGACCCGACAAGTGTGCTAAAGCGTTGGAAGAGTGTGTGTTCTTTCCGAGTGTGCGTCCATGAGAGGTAAGTGGACCGCCAGTTCAGTTTTACTTTTAATATTAGTTTATTGGGGAATTTTAAGTCCTACATTAGCTTAATGAATGATTCCATTTGTACCGGTTTTGTCACAATTTAATGTGCCTTTATTTCTTTGGTGTACCTTCAGTTTGTCACTGTACCTTTATTTCTCTTTATTTTAGAGGCCACAGACACACAAAATACAGACCCCACGCTCTGGGAGATGACGTCACGCATCTCAACATTTGTTTTATGTGGTATCGTTCAATATCATTGTGTTTAAATTTTGCAGTAAATTCTGAAGGCTTGAAGCTGACCCTGGCACCATTCAGCTACTGCTTCGCCTGTCAGCACACAGTGTAAACAAAGCTAATCACGTGCCATCACGTGCCATATATGCACTATGAAAATGATGGTCAAATCACGTTAGGAGGCTCACCATCAAAATTTAACCGTTGCTATGGACTGCAATCAAAGCACATAAGCCAATTTACACTCATTGGTGGGGACATAATGTGACTAAACGACCATGGCAGGGGCGGTGCTAGAGGGGTGGTGGCCGTGGACCCAAGATAGAAGGGCAAGCCACCCCACTGGCCAAGCTGGCAGCCACCTCCCAAGTGTGTTGGGAATAACCAGGAAAATAATATCCTGTTATTTCCCCCATTGACGATCGGTTTTCACAAGGGAAAAACTACAGTGCATGCATGTCATTCATATCTTGTGAGACCACATTAAAAAGGTTTAGATGCTTTTTGTTATGCCACCACAGAAGGTTACTAGTTAATAAAAAAAATGATGGCTAACCCTGACTATGGAACTGAGTTACTAAATTTCGGTTGAGTTCCAGTGGGAAAAATCTTTTTTGAAATACAAACAAATTGGCGGTCGAGTGTTGTAGGTATTGTAGACCAACCTTTGAGTTTCCAATGTACATTACTTTACTCTATATCCTTTTGTCTGGGTTTAGGTATCACCTTTGCTTTACACTTGTTGCCCCTCAGGTTTTTTTTTTTAAACATCCCCTTCCATCAGTTTTTCTGTTTAATTTTGATCATCTTTGATGTCCGTTTATCGGGTTTGCATGATAATTTTGGTTGGAAATGCCTAAAATGTCCTGCTTAAATTGCGCCACTTGTATGCTCCCGCACCTCGTGGGTCGTAGGCAATGGTGTGCTGTGAAGCGGCCACGGTCCCCACCACAAGTCACTGCGGCTGGTTCCTTTGATTTTTTATTTTATTTTTTTCAATCTCTTCCTTGTTTTACTCTCCTTTCCAGGGGCCACGGTACCCAGCGTAACACCCGTTCCTCATTACTATCATTCTTAAGCACAATTCACCAAGCTCATCATTCGCTCCCACTGATTTGAACCTGCCTGAATGATCATTGCTGGTGACAATGAATGCAAGCTTTGCTATTCCATCCACCACTGTTACATCATGAATATAGTTTAAAGTATTGTTGTAAAACACACCATATGTATAAATTATAAAGAGTGTTTTTAGTATTTTCTGGTTTGGTCGCTTAAAAAAGGAAAATGCCCTATTTTCGTTCAGCTGAGTTGAGTGACCGTGTAGCGAACATGAATTGCACAGGTACTTTAATCTTAATTGGCAACTACCGTAATTTCTCATGTATAATGCGCATTTTTTACCCCCAAAAAATGTCAAAAGTCAATAGTGCGGATTATACACGGGTATAGGAGAAAATGAAAAAGACTTTCACATTTTATAAATGTATGCCGCCATCTAGAGGTTATGAAAAAGCTGTACACTTTCATTCTAGTATGCCACCAAGAGGTTATGAAAAAGGTGTAGACGACACTTTCATTCCAACACGACAGGCGTACATATGACTGCATATATGTAGAATTGTGCTCATAAGTTAATACCCAGGCAGAATTTGTGAAATGTTTTTATTTTTTTTATAAATATGACTGATGACTGAACAGCAACCATCATTCTTTTCTTTATGGTTATGTTTTGTTTCATGATCATGCTTTTCTGAAATGTGTGACAGTTTAATTTGAATCACATTAAAATACAACTAAATGTGTTTTGCCTGGTCCTTCATGTTTTCTTAAAATAATTGTATACATCTTACAAATTCTGCCTGGGTAATCAAACATATGAGCACAACTCTGTGTTTTCTCATTTACTAAATAAAAGTAGGGCTGTGAATTTCAAAATGTGAACAAGTAAATACAAATAAAGTACTATGTGTTCAAATAAAAGTGCTTAACTTAAGAATCATTCTTTGAAAAAACTAACAAGATACAGACCATACTTCATGTTTTGATCATATGGGTAGAAGCAAAATCATGCATTATACATAGGTTGAAGGGTCTTCCAGAATTTTGAGGTCAACTTTGGGGGTGCGCATTATACATGGATGCGCATTATACACGAGAAATTACGGTACATAAAAGTTTCAGTGATTTCATATCTACCCATTTTGCAATCCTTATGCCGTTTATTGACTTTTGCATTCAATCTACATAGATTCAGAATTTATACCATCTCACACACTCATTTTGACTTGTGCATGCATAAACCAGTAGAAAAAAATTTAATCTGATGAAAGGGGAACTTTAAAGAACCGACAAAGCCCTTGGATATGAATGTATAAAATCTTAACTCTCTCTGGAAAGTTGCAATCCTGATACATGATGTCTAACAACGAGCTATGAAATGGCACCATTATATGCTTGGGGTTAAAGCACAAATCAATTCTTTCCTTGTTTCTTTTCCCCTTCCCTACAGGATGCAGTGTATCCTATGTACAGCGGTCTATATCAAGCATCCTGACTTGTGTTGAGTTGAGATGCATCATGCCAAACCACCATCACCCATCTATCGACATCACTCACCATCTGTTTGTAGGGGGAAGCGGGGTGGGGGGGGGATCTGCTCAAATGTGGGTGTTCACATAACATCACAGTTGGGGCATTCAGGGTTCAAAAGGTCAAAGTGCCACCATCTCCTGCACAAATATCAATCATTGTTACCAGTGGGTTTCTTTTTTTTTTACCAAGACTATCCCACTCCACAGCAATCTCCTCTCATCCTTCATATGCACATCGTTTTGTGCCTCATTGGCCGACGGAGCCGGTTTGACTTATAACAACAGAAAAAAATGGACACAGTCCTGCATCAGATCCAAAGTATATTGTGCTTGTGAGCATTTGTGCACACGGTTGCGCAATGAGAGGCGTGGAGATGAAAGGCGTCTTGAAGCTGCACACAACTCCTCCTCCTGTACGCCTCCTACTTGCAGACTGCAGAGCTTTTCAGACTGGATGAGAATCTCTGCATAGGTGTTTTTGGAGTCGGCCTACATTTATTCCTCCAAAGATAGAGCTCAGTGTCATTACACAAAGGACAAACCAGCTCATTTATGTTTTTCCTGTTGTCACCCACCCCCCAATTGTTTTTTTTTTAATACACATTTTATTGTCAAATAGTAATGTCCATGTTAAACATAATGGTCAATATTGTTACTGTTGTTATCACAGTTTCCAGTAAAATGTTTATTAAGATCACATTATTATCGAAAAACAGTTTTGTGTTGCAAGGAGGACACCAATTAAGAGAAAAAACTGAATTCTGCACTTTGGACTCGCCCCACCTTCTCCCCTCATCCTCTCTCATGATATCATGCTCCTTTTTGGACTCCCCCCAGCACCCCTCCATTCTTATTTGTTCCCACCTGCTGTTACCTTCTTTCCCAACCTTCTCACTCATGTCTGTTACAGTGCAATGCATTGTGGGTAGTTTTACCAGATTTTTGCTCCTTGTACAGTGATGCCATGTATAGAATGCTTTTGCAATTTCTGCTATTTGTTTGTTTTGTTTTTAGATGTTGTTGGGGAGGCTTTTATTTTTTTAATATCATTCTTATTTTTCAATGTTTTCGAAATGTTTACTTTTTGCTTTCTGAATTTCCTGCCAAAAGAGGACAGAGAGACAGGGCTTTCTATGTCTTAAAACGATTGTTCATATTTGTTTTAATAATTCTATCAAGACACTTGAATAAGAGTAATATTTTTTTCTTTTTTAAGCATTTCATGTGTTCCTCATTCGTATAGCTCTTGCGCCTGTTTTTATTTTTTTTTATTTTTTTTTTTTTTTTTTAAGATAGATGTGGCAGCTTATACAGGGTCAGGTATAGGCTTTGTCTGTGTTGCTTTGATGCTCGGGGGGCGGGGGCGGGGTGGGGGGGGGATAGCAAACAGAAACTTAACAAAGGGAATAACTTGACATTTCATCCAAAACATAGCAAGTATGAAGACTGACAACACCTGTCTTTTTCTTCCCTTTCTGCCCTTAAAATCTGCTGTGATTCCTCAGCCATTATTATGAATGATTATTTTAATATTACATCTTGCGCCTGGACAGATGACACATTTTTAATATGACTCTTCATCCCTCTCATTTGGACTTGTTTTGATAGCCCTGGACTCTGGACCCCGTTCCAAACGATCAAAAGGTTGTTAAAGTTCTTCTAAATTGGATGTCCATAGCATGTGAAGTCAAGATTTTAGGCATGGTGATTTGAGCCCACCTTTAATACACAGTAGTGCTTTAAACTGTTGGTAGGCTTAAGCACCACCAGATGGAAACTAGAACACACTGGGGACCACAGCAGAACATTTGAAAACCTTATCAACCCCAACTCCTTTCTATGTTCCTGTTGGCGTGTCATATTTACTACATATTTACTGGTGCAGAGAAAAGACCTTCTGATCTCATTTGTAAATGTTTATACTGTCCCAATTGCACAATACCAGACTGCACAGTTGACGTTACAACCAACAGTTGGTGATGTCTTCCTGCGCTCGTGCTTTCCATTTGCACTCTGTAGTTTCCTACGAAGATTCAATGAACATTTCCAAAAGTTTCAATTCCTCCAACTCTCCTTGATTCCTGCCAGATCTGTGCTCCTGGCCTCTGCACCAAGCCTAAACTGATACGTAAGAGCAATGAAGAGGAGATGAGTGGACTAAAAGACATGCAATTTAGACATGAAATTGAACCTCAGCCTGGGGACCTACAGCAAGACTGAATGGGAAGCACTGCACATGATTCAGACAGAGTGGGGGAGAGCTGTTTCACACATCAGACTGATTCTGTCTAGTTCTCATTTTCTGTTTTGCCTCCTTGATGCTTCCATCTAGTGTATGTGTACTCTTCATCTCAGCCTTTCCTTCTCTGCGAGTCAGCTCTCTGCTCCACTCTCCACCCCCCCCCCCCTTAGTTTTGTTTTTGTTTGCCTTTGTTTTAAATTTTGATTTCTGTTGAGTACAAAAATACTAAAGTGCAACAATTATTAAAAAGATTATCAACCAAACTAAGATAAAATATATATATAAATAAATACTTTAAAATGGCAATGGCTTCTGTCTTTGTGCAGCTTTTTCGTCTACATTTTACTATTTTTCCAGGAATGAAGCAGATAAGAACATAACGCATTGCTACAAAGAATAATTTCTTTTTTAGTTTGTTTATTTTGACCTACCACTTGAACAGGGGTCATAACAGGATAAGTGTTATCATTATTGATCTTTAGTATTTCAAACATTTGACAGACTTTTATCGTTGTGAGAAAGTACTTATTTAATTGTATCAAAACAACACAGTACATCAAATTAAAACGAATAGACTAAATGACCGAATTGCTACAAATATTCTAAAGAAATACTCTTCAGGAAGAATTAGGTCCTAGCTTTTACCTTTGTTGTCCAGTATATGCAATAAATATGAAGTCAATAATTATGAGGTGCTGACAACGTAAGGGACAAACAGTTGCAGTGATAAAACATCAGGCTCTCAGTCCTTCAAGATTATCTACATTTGGTTTCTCAATGCCAATGTGTGGTTTTACATACGTAAAATAGTGGGAAGATTTATTATTATTAGTATTATTGCAGAAAGATTGTCCTCATATTTGGATGTTGGAAAGTTCACATAATTGAATGATGTAGTGAGTTTGAATGTCGGGAAATATGACAATAATAATTTGGGAATCTTAACATAGGCATTTGGAGCCCATTTTGGGGAGCTCCCCTGAATCGAATTTTTTTTCCAGATTATTGTGTTTTGACTTTGTCCTTTTTAAACAAGGTAGACATTACAAGTGTATAGCCATACAGTACCTGCTTGAAATGTCATATTTTAACAAAGATAAAATATACCCATTTGCCTCAAAAATGGTTTGTTGCACCTAACCCCTCCGACCTCTCTCCGACTGGGCTCAACGCTACCTGCACAGGGCAATACACTGCCTTCCAGTGAAATGCAGTTGTTGTGTAAGTACCTGCCTTAAACCAGCATATGTGGGGCATTTCCTAACGTCTACCACTTAATGCCAACGCACTTTTATCATTTTTATTCCTCATTTTTTTGCTGCATTTAATTGTAACTCAATATTAATGTTGTTAGGTCAGGGTTAAGTTGACCTTTTTTTTCTAGCTAGGGTGGTGAGAGACATCACCACTGTGCTTTGTTTGAATTGGAATGAGAGAAGCTAGCTGTTTTGTCCTGTGCATGTGTTAATGATGTTAATGTGAAAAAGGTGCGACTGAAATTGTTTGACAGCTGACTGGATGCTTATTAACATAACTCCTAATGGAACGCGACGAGAGGGAGGAACAATGAGAGAATTTTACATATTAGTTTTCAAAGTATTCACAAATGTCAATTTAGTGTACATGTGTTTTACACATTGTGCATTGGATTTCAAATAAAATTCTCCAAAAGAAGTCTAAGGTCCATTTTTAGGAGGGTACTCACTATGGGGTGGGGTGGGGGGCTGTTTTATTTCAGAAAAAAAATTCTACAATTAACATGTATGCAGAGGTGCTAACAGATATGAATAGATGTGAAGTTCACATCTTCTGATAATGTCCCCCCCCCCGATGATTTATTGAAGGACATAGAAAACTGATGAGAAAATGGGCTTCTGATTGACAACAGAGACAAACTAGCGAGTGAACCGCCTGCACCTCTTTATTATAAGCTATTCTGGCTGCAGCGTTCTGCATGCTGCTGCTTATGTCTGTTCAACTGCATTGCAGACATGCCAGCCTGAAATAATGGAGCGCCGAACAAGTGAGTGACATGACTTTAACATGTCTGCGGATGGTCAAGAATAAGATAAGAAGGAAAATATATTCAGCTTGGCCTTCTTTTCACCAGTTGAATAAATCTCTCCCTCTCCTGTTCTCCCAACTCAGAGCATCCTTCTCTTCATCTGTGCATTAATCCTCTTCCCTTCATTCGCTCATCCTCTTTGCTGTTCTCTCCCACCTACTCTCCCCTCCTCTCAGTGGTAGCGGTGTGACTGCCTGAGTCAGCTAGCTTTACCAGCCAGTGAGTAAATGCTGCTTCTGGAGGTGGCATATCCTGCAGACAAATGTGTGTGTGGTGTGTATGTGGGACTATGAGTGGACACGGATGGGAGAGCGACTGAGTCAGAAAGGCTGCAGTCCTCCCATCACCATCCTTCGCTCCACTGCTGCCATGGCGCTCCGGCTGGCTGAATCACAGCAGAGGCTGCAGAAAGGGCTGCTGAGGTAACACTGTGTGTGAGTGTGATGGAGGAGTCGTGTGGAAATGTATTAAGCACAAACATCTGTACTAACATGCATGCATCCTTGTATACAGTATGCGTGTGTGGGCCTTTGCAGCAATGCACCTTTGTACGGCCATTCTTGATTGTTAGTGTAAACCCAGCATTGACAGCTGGAGGCCCAGCGGGTGCATACAATTTCCTTGCTCATCATCATGTTTACGAGGTGTGCGTCATAAATGTTCATAATGATCAAATAACCCAAATAGCGATGTCAATTACACTATACACAATCACACGAGTCCCATTTAACATTTTGTCTTGTTTTGTGGCAAGCAAAGCATTTTCGTATGGATCGATGCGCTTCTCTTCTCATATAAGCTCGTCTACTAGCTACAAAGGCTCTATAAAAGAACTCTTAAACTTAGCCACTACAACAAAAGTTCAGTCATCAATAACGTTAGTCTTTTCTGAAGTAGCTAATGCTAGCAAGGCTAGCTGGCTTAATCCCTGAACATTCTATTCTGGAGTGGATCAGAGCATGAATTTTTTTTTATCTTGAGTGGAGCATTTCTGTACAAGCAGCAATTTAACATTAGACCCCTAGAAATAGAGAGAAAAAAAGAACGAAAATAGTCCTTATCAAGCAAAATGGATAACTCATTTCCTGTTGTTTTTAGGGTTTCAGTTCTTTACTTTTTTTGTGCAACTTGTCATTTGCTCCCGGAAATTAGGGAAGCGCTTCTCAGGGAACTTTTTTTTTTTTTACCTTTTCTGATTTTCTGGTGGGCTCTGGTTTCCCCCTATGCAGTAGCCCAGTGATTCTCAACCACTGTGCTGCGGCACATTAGTGTGCCGTAAGCGATCATTAGGTGTGCCGCAGGAAATGGTTTAAAAATCCTTATTGATTTACTACAAATAATGCATATTTGATCATCTTTGTATGCCAGTGATGTACAGTATAGTGGCAGTTTAACAATTTCTAACCCCAATGAAGTTGGGAGATTGTGTAAAACGCAATTAAAAACAATATAGTGATTTGCAAATCCTTTTCACCTATTTTCATTTGAAAACACTTCAAAGACAAGATGTTCAATGTTCAAACTGATGACCGTTATTGTATTTTTGCAAAAGACAAAAGCTGGGACAGATAGGGGCAACAAAAGACTGGGAAAGGTGAGGAATGATCAAAAACACCTGTTTGGAACATTCCACAAGTGACCAGATTAATTGGAAACAGGTGCGTGTAATGATTTGGTATAAAAGGAGCATCCCTAAAAGGCTTAGTTGTTCATGAGCAAGGATGGGGCGAGGTGCACCACTTTTTGAACAACTGCATGGACAAATACTGCAACAGGTTAAGACTAACATTTCTCAACATAGAATTGCAAGGAATTTAGGGCTTTCATCATCTATGATCCATAAAATCATCAAAAGTTTCAGAGAATCTGGAGAAATCTCTGCACGTAAGCGGCAAGGCCGAAAACCAACATTGAATGTCAATGACCTTTAATCCCTCGGGCGGCACTACATCAACAACTGGCAACAATGTGGAAAGGTAATTGCCACGTGGGCTCAGCAAAACTTCAGAAAACTATGGTCACTTAACACAGTTCGTCACTACATATACAAAGCCAAGTTAAAACTCTACCATGCAAAGTGAAAGCCATATACATTATCAACAACACCTGGAAACGCAGCTTCTCTGCGCCCGAGCTCATCTGAGATGGACTGACGCAAAGTGTAAATGTCTGCTGTGGTCTGACAAATCCACATTTGAAATTGTTTTTGGAAATAATGGACATTGTGTCCTACAGGCCAAAGAGGAAAAGAAGCATCCAGATTGTTATCACCGCAAAGTTTAAAAGCCAGCATCTGTGATGGTATGGGGGTGTGTGAGTGCCTATGGCATGGCTAACTTGTACATATGTGAAGGCACCATTAATGCTGAAAGGTACATACAGGTTTTGGATCAACATATGCTGCCATCCTAGCAATGTCTTTTTCAGAGACGTCCCTGCTTATTTCATCAAGACAATGCCAAGCCACATTCTGCACGTGTGTGAGTACTGAGTGTGAGTACGAGACTCTCCTGTCAGTGGTCCAGACCTGGCTCCCACTGAAAATACAAAGCTTCAACAATTAGTGTCCTCAGTTCCCAAATACTTATTGAGTGTTGTTCAAAGGAAAGGCGATATAACACAGTGGTAAACATGCCGCTGTCCTGGCTTTTTGGAACGTGTCGCAGGCGTCAAATTCAAAATGAGTGAATATTTGAAATAAATAAATAAACACACAAACAAACAAATATAGACGTTTATCAGTTTTAACATTAAACATCTTGTCTTTGTGGTGTATTCAATTGAATATAGATTGAAAAGGATTTGCAAGTCATTGTATTATGTTTAGGGCTGCAGCTATTAAATATTTAAGTATTCGACTAAAAATGTTATCAAGTAATCGAGTTCACGGATAAGTTAAGTAATTTTTAATTTTTGAAAAATATTTAAATGAAATTAGTTTGTAAAATTTCTGCTTGCTTAAAGAGCAATTATGAATTCCCAAGAAAAAAAATAGGCCATTTCACTTAATAATTAGCGACCAATTGGTTTCCTTTTTAGATAAGCAACTGTTTTTTGTTTCTTAAATTCACATTGAGAAGCAAACTGTATTGGTCTCTTAACATTTTCAGTGAGGCAATTTCAAACACAATTGAATCAAACACAAATATAAATACATTCCAGTTTAAACTCAGCATTTCTTGTAAGTATAAAAAACACAAGGCATTCGTTAAAAAAGGCATAAACAGTCTATGGGTTGGTGCGCCTTCACCTGAGCAGCTAGCATTTTGGCATGTGACATAATACAGTATATGTTCATGGCTGTGGGTTTATGGTCTTATAAAAAGGAAGTGCCAATATATAGAAATTACACAATGAACCATGAACCAATACTTTAATAGTAATGGGTAGCTTGGATCGACGTGAAACAATCTTAATTGTTGGCCCACTCCAGCTGCAGGCGTCACGGAATGCCATGGAACACGTATGGCCAAGATTATAACAAACTTGATGTGGCAAACGAGTACTCAAACATGTAAACAAGTGCGCCACTTCGAAAGCACGCTTCTCTCCACAGGCTCCAAACAGAAGAACCGTAACCACATTATTAACCAAAGCTGCGCTTAAGGAACGTCATTAGGTACGTAACAGGCATCAAAGAAATGAGCAAGGAGATAATAAGCGGTGTGACAATTGAGCTCCATTCAAACTTGACTAAATAGTCACTAAATAGTGTACTCGCTGTGGTTCAAAGACACACACAATCACTGCAGTGTTGTACAAATCCAAATATGGCAGCGTAACAAGTCAATCGCAGTGACTGCTCCTTGGTCCATCTAAGTAATTCGGTGTTCACCTTTCTCCTCAGTTTAAAATGCACTTTTGGCATTTCGTCTTCTCTGACGTTGTCGCCATCTTCTCCTTTGATGTTTAACGCGGTTT
Organism: Phycodurus eques; assembly: GCF_024500275.1. Lineage (NCBI taxonomy): Eukaryota > Metazoa > Chordata > Actinopteri > Syngnathiformes > Syngnathidae > Phycodurus > Phycodurus eques. Next base: position 7,525,171 of record NC_084531.1, read on the forward strand.
GCAAACTATAATAGTGTATTTACACCATTTTCACACTCCTTGAATCAAATATGGGTGCCTTGCATTGATGGCGTAAGCTCTGTTGAGCTTCACAATTAACAGGCAACTACTGTATATACAAATAGTATAAAACTGACAGGGCGGGCGATGAATGAGTTAAATAAGCGGATCCCCGAGGCAGAAAAAAATCCTCAAGCATTTTTTGTCCTTGACATACTCAAGTATTCATTGCAGCCCTAATTAGCCATTTCATTGGAATTGGGGTTTGTAAATGCTCTTCTACCTGTTTATCTGTTGCCATTTATACAACAGAATAATAGCTTTGTGTTCAACTAATCATGTCCGGGTTTCACACGAAGTATGCACATTTGAAAGTAAATTGAGATGCGATCATTATTATTTCAGTATATTTACTTTTTATGACATTTCTGTTTGGTGGTGTGCCATTAGGTTTTTCTAATGCAAAATGTGCCTTGGCTTAATAAAAGTTTGGAAACACTGTAGTATCCTGTATTTAATAACAAACTCAGTCTCTCCCAACAGGTAGATGCATGTATGTTGTAGTAGTATGGATAATGTGTGCAAGAGAAGGTGGTCATCAGGCTCCCAGGCCATGGTGTTTCTTCACACACTGGCCTTATCCTGGGCAGGTGATGTATGCTGTTACTTAATTGCTGTCATTAAATGTCAAACTTGGGTTTACAAAAATAAATGCTCCTCCTTGATCTCATAAAACAAAATTAGCTGTATGAGATGATTTAAGTTTAATTCAAAATATAAAGTACGGTGTCTTGGTGAGACAAAGTATCATACAAATTCATTGAACACTTCGACTAATCCCACCATCCTTGCTTCAGGCTTTCTACAAAATTAGAATATTATTAGATTTTTTTTTCCAGAGTTGGTATGCAATGGTAAAGTAGCGCTCAAAATTACAAACATGATCAATTTAAGAGCAGGTACATGCACAGACATTTTGGGGGCAGGTGCTCAAGCCCCAAAAAGGGCACCCATCCCCAAAATTATTCATACTATTAAGAGAAACAGTAGTATATATTTTATTATGTATTTATTTCTGTTACACAATCAACAGTCAAATAAACAACTAATAACAAAGGAGTTGAAGGGAAGCTATAGTGGATATAAAAGGTCTACACACCCCTGTTCAAGTCACAGGTTTCTGTGGTATATAAAAATGAGACGAATTAAAATCATTTTAAATGTTTTTTCCCACTATTAGTTAATCTATAACCTGTACAATACAATTTCAGAAAATTGAGAGGGGAAGTACAAATTAATTGAGATAATGTGGTTGGACAAGTGCACACACCCTCTTATAAATAGGGATGTGTTCAGAATTAAGCAATCACATTCAACCTCATGTTAAATGGGGGTCAGCACACAACTGCCACCATTTAAAGTGCCTCTTTTAACCCCCCAAAAATTAAGATGGGAGAATATGTACAATTGTCCTCAAAACTCTAATAAAATTCCCCTCATATATCAAAACAGTTGGGTGGTATCGATGGCAGAGAAGTATTATTAAATACTGTATATAAAGGAATAAAAAAAATAGGCTGCAGTAAAATAGGTGCTTTTTTCATCCAGGGCAAAAGGGCAGGTGCTTGAGCACCACTTGGGGTCATTTGTGGACAATTCTTCTTAAGAGTATAAATCATAAAATCATTAAGCCACCCCTTTGTCGACATTTATTTTATTCTTACTTGAAATAAAAGTACAAGAAAAAACAACTTAGTCTCTGTACCGACAGGTGCTGTTGAACCTGCCCCCGAAATTGACGGACATCGTCAGACAGCGATGACACTAAGAGAAAACGCTATACACAGGTTCAACTGTCATTCATATGGTTGGCACCCCCATGCACCGGCCTTGCTGACCTGGTACCTGAACGGTGAGCGGCAGAGGTCGTTTTCTCCTAAAGGGGGTCTGGGGAAGACACCCCAAAAAAACTCTGAGGTCAGGAGATTCGGAGCCAATCACAACAGCACAAACTCACTGCGGGCCAGAAAGTGGGACAGAGAGCTGGTGTGTGTGGCATTGAACCCCAAATCAGGGGAAAGCTACAATGCTACAGTTACACTCAATGTCCAATGTGAGTGGCAGTGAATTATTTATCTATTCTTGTGCTACAAAAAACTATTCTACCTCTGCCAAGCACAAAGCTTGTTTTTTTTGTTATCTGTTAAACTAAAAACAAAATGACACAATAGCTTTACTACTCCTGTAAAAGGTTTTGCGGGCATGTATCATGGAAAATCATAAGACATTGTTTATATGTATAATTTTAGTTTGTATCTTGATAGCAGATCCAGGATTATTTTTACTTCATCATAGGGAAGATTTGGCAGTCACAAAAGTTGGCAGGTATTCATTTATCCCAATTCACATTTTGAAATATTTACCCACTTCCTTAACATTTGCAAACATCAATTTTTTTATTCCACCTTTCCTAAGTACGTTTGGGGATGAACTGGAGGATATCTCAGCTGACCTTTGCGAGGTATAGCATGAACGGGTCGCCAGCCAATCACAGGCCACATAGACAGACAACCATTCACATTTACCTATGGACAATTTAGACTTTTAAACCTACCTTTTTTTCTTGTTACCTATGATGCCTATTTTTGGGATGGGAAAACACACGTAAGCACGGGGGGAACATGCAAACTTCACACAGAGAGGATGGAGCCTAGATTCGAACATAAACCTTAAAACAGTGAGACAGACATGCTACCCACTCGACTACCGTGCTAGTTTTCAAACATAATCAATCAAAAATGCAGTCATGCTTGATCACGTCCAGAAAATTTTCACGAGAAGCCGAAGAATATGAAGACGTGTAGCAATACCAACTTATTGTCTGTGGTAAAAATGCATACCGGTTGGCAAGTCTGGCTACTTCTGGTCCATTTCTCTTATATACATGTTACGTTCGCCACTCTACTAGGAATGAAGAAGCTAGTATTATAGTCTTGTCTTGGCAGGGGTCTTTAACCTACTGAGTGCTTTTGTTCCAATCTGTGAATCATTCCTCTCTATCTTCTAGTTCAGCCTGAGATCCTCAGGGTCAGCGCACACTCCAGTGAAAACTCAGACCCCGGCCTTTTGTTAGTCCTCTTTGCATTGGTTCAGTCCAACCCACCTGCCACCTTCACCTTCACAGACCAGTCTGGTCTGCTAATGGCTAACACTTCAGACATCTTCATCCTCGACTCACACGACTACCCCTGGATGACCAATCACACACTAAGAGTCACTCTCAATAGTCTATCAGGAAATATCTCACTGAATGCCAGCAACAGTGTGGGCACCACGCAAAGTAACCTCACACTGGCAGGTCATTGGAGGGGAGGGACAAGAGTTATCTACCATAGATGTTTTTTTTTGGAAGTCTTACTCTGTCTCTTCTCCAGAGTTCCTACAATCTCGTGTGGAAGTGCCAATGCTGGGAATTGTAACTGGAGGGTCCATGGCCTTCATGGCCCTTCTCATCCTCAGCCTGATAGTCCTCTGCCTCATGCAAAAACCAACAAGCAAGTCCATCGGTGAGACACGAGTTCCTTATGGGTTTGTAACAATGCTATGGCAGTGTAACATACTATACTTTATTTTTATGTTACAGATGAGCCAGTGGAGATTCTAATGACTAAGAAAAGGTAACTCAGACATGATGACATGTTTGTTTCCAGCCAGCCATTCTGAAAAAACATTCAACAAATAAACACTTCCTCACGAAAAGTTAGAACCTTGACAGACAAACTTAATTTGACATTGTACTACCTTTTCAATAGACATATCCAGCTGTTCAATATTTCAATACTTCTTGCACTTGAACCTGCTGTTCTCTAATTCATGGCAGGTATTGTCCATAATCATTTCCAAGGAAACTTATATTCCTTTCTGTGACTCTTCCGGTCTCTCTTTTGCAATGTTCTGATGACACTCCGTGACACTCTAAACTCAGTGGCAATTTCCCTTTCTGAGCATCCTGTTTGAAGCGTCACAATGGCGAGCTACTGTTGATCAATTGGTCGGTGTCATCTTGGTCTTGTGGTGTCAAAATATGAACAGCATGATTAAGAGGGCTGTAATGCAGTTTTATGGGTGGCACAAGCCAGTGCAAACTGTAGGCCGGTCCAAATCCCAGATAAAGGTAGAGGGTTGCGTCAGGAAGGGCATCCGGCTTAAACCTTTGCCAAACAAAAATTAGCGTTCATTCAAAGAATTCCATACTGGATCGGTCGTGGCCCGGGTTAACAACATCCGCCGCCGTCGCCGTTAACCTGCAGGGTGTCAGTGGAAATTTAGTTACTGGGACTATATATATATATATATATATAAAATATGTATGTGGGTGGCACAGTGGACGACTGATTTTCTCCAGGTACTCTGGTTTCCTCCCACATCCCAAAAACATCCATGGTAGGTTAATTGAAGACTCTAAATTGCCCATAGGTGTGAATGTGAGTGCCAATGGTTGTTTGTTAATATGTGCCCTGCGATTGGCTGGCAACCGGTTCAGGGTGTACCCTGCCTCCTGCCAGAAGTTAGCTCCAGCACTCCCGCGACCCTTGTGAGGATAAGCGGCTCAGAAAATGGATGGATGGATGGATGGATAGATGGATGGATAATGTATGAATCCATATATATAAACTTCATTGGAGTCCAGCTGTGTTTGATTATACTGATTGCACTTGATTAGGAAAGCCACACACCTGTCTATATAAGACCTTTCAGCTCACAGTGCATGTCAGACCAAATGAGAATCATGAGGTCAAAGGACCTGCCTGAAGAGCTCAGAGACAGAATTGTGGCAAGGCACTGATCTGGGCAAGGTTATAAAAACAATTCTGCTGCACTTAAGGTCCATAATCCTGAAATGGAAGACATTTGGGATGATCAGAACCCTGTGGCTTGGCTGAGCTCCAGAGATGCAGTCCGGAAGTGGGACAAAGTTCTAGAAAGTCAACCATCATTACAGCCCTCCACCTGTCGGGGCTTTATGGCAGACTGGCCCAATGGAAGCCTCTCCTCAGTGCAAGACACATGAAAGCCCGCATGAAACACCTGAAGGACTCCAAGGTGGTGAGAAATAAGATTCTCTGGTCTGATGAGACCACGATAGAACATTTTGGCCTTAATTCTAAGCGGTATGTGTGGAGAAAACAAGGGACTGCTCATCACCTATGCAATACAGTTCCAACAGTGAAGCATGGTGGTGGCAGCATTATGCTGTTGAGGTGTTTTTCCACTGCAGGGACAGGACGACTGGTTGCAATCGAAGGAAAGATGAATGCGGCCAAGTACAGGGATATCCTGGACGAAAAACTTCTCCAGAGTGCTCAGGACCTCAGACTAGGTCGAAGGTTCACCTTCCCAACAAGACAATGACCCAAAGCACACAGCTAAAATAATGAAGGAGTGGCTTCAGAACAACTTCGTGATTGTTCTTGAATGACCCAGCCAAAGCCCTGACTTAAACCCATTTGAGCATCTCTGGAGAGACCTGAAAATGGCTGTCCACCAACGTTCACCATCCAACATGACAGAACTGGAGAGGTCCTGCAAGGAGGTATGGCAGAGGATCCCCAAATCCAGGTGTGAATAACTGCATTAGCTCAAAAAGGTGCTTCTACTAAACACTGAGCAAAGGGTCTGAATACCTATGACTATGTGATATTTCAGTTTTTTTTTTTAATAAATCAGCAAAAATGTCAATAATTCCGTTTTTTTTTTGTCAATATGGGGTGATGTGTGTACATTAATTTGGAAAAAAATAACTTAAATGATATAGCAAATGGATGCAAAATAACAAAGAGTGAAACTTTTAAGGGGTCTGAATACTTTCTGTACCCAGTGTATGTTACAATAATACAAGAAATGTATGAGGGCAGCAGAACAGTGGTGAGGTATTCTGTAGGTGTGACAGAGGAGTTTAAGGTGGAGGTGGGACTTCATCAGGGATCAGCCCTGAGCCCCTCACTGTTTGTATTGGTGATGTATAGGCTGACAGGTGAGGTGAGAATGGAGTCCCCGTGGACCATGATGGCCGCAGATGACACTGTGATCTGCAGTGAAAGCAGGGAGTAGGTGGAGGAGGAAAAGTTAGAAAGATGGAGGCATGCACTGGAAAGGAGAGGAATGAAGATTAGCCGAAGTAAGACCGAATATAGTTGCATAAATGAGAGGGGTGGAGGGGCAAGAGTGAGGCTACAGAGAGAAGAGATAGCAAGGGTGGAGGACTTTAAATACTTGGTGTCAACAGTCCAGAGCAATGGTGAGTGTGGTCAGGAAGTGAAGAAACGGGTCCAAGCAGGTTGCAACGGGTGGAGGAAGGTGTCAGGTGTGTTATGTGACAGAAGAGTCTCTGCTAGGATGAAGGGCAAAGTTTATAAGACAGTGGTGAGGCCAGCCATGATGTACAGATTAGAGACAATGGCACTGAAGAGACAACAGGAAGCAGAGCTGGAGGTGGCGGAAATGAAGATGTTGAGGTTCACTCTCGGATTGAGCAGGTCGGATAGGAAAAGAAATGAGCTCATCAGAGGGACGGCCATGGTTAGTTGTTTTGGAGACAAAGTTAGAGAGAGCAGACTTTGATGGTTTGGAAATGTCCATAGTAGAGAGAGTGAGTAGAAAGATGATGAGAATGGAGCTGCCAGGCAAGAGAGCGAGAGGAAGACCACAGAGAAGATTGATGGATGTTGTGAGGGAAGACATGAGGGCAGTTGATGTTAGAGAGGAGGATGCAGGAGATAGGCTTACATGGAGAAGGATGACACACCGTGGCGACCCGTAAAGGGACAAGTCGAAAAGAAAAGAAGAAGATGATGAAGAGGACTGTTTAAATACACGAGTTCCAGCTGAACCAGGAAATGTATTGGTAGATTCATGAATTTAACACCTGTATTGAAATTTGGAGTTCAGCTGCATGTTTGAGAACAGGAAGCCATGCGAAACATTCTGAAACACTGAACAGTTGAATGTTTATTCCAAATTTTAGAGAATTTTAAATTAAGTTAACCTGTAAAGGATATATTACATTTTAGGTTCATCCTGAAATTTCACGCTAAAAGCCAAATATCTCAAACTTTTTTGAGTAGTATCGTCAAAGCAGTTCTTTTTGTTAAAAGAAGAAGAAGAAGAAAAAAACACACATGCTGTCAAAATCTTGGACCATCAGAGTTACATTATCTCCAATGAGTACTTGGCACCAATTGATCATGTGGTGACTTGCTCCCACTCAGTGACGGTATGAATATGAACGCGGAAGGTTGTCAGTTTCTATATGTGCCCTGTGAGTGTCTGGTGACCAGTTCAGGGTTTAGTCTTCCCAATTCAGCTGGGATAGGCTCCAGCACCCAGTCAACTTGAACAGGATAAGTGTTATAGAAAAACGATGAGTGGATGTTCTCCAGACACTTTTTTTAAACTTCCGCATCAGAACCACATGGAGTGAAAATAGACTTTGTAGATCTTTTGCACATCGACTGAACACTTGTAAATATAAACATACTTGATGAAGACACCTAACTGGGAACATAATGTTGATCATCAGTCCAGGTGAATGTTACTACCAATAAAACATACTGGTACTTTGTTACTTGTAGTCCATGCAATAATGACACGTGAGCTTTCCCAGTCCTGATGTGCTGTACGTGTTCTTGTATGAATATGTTGTCTACCCTCAATAGACTTATATGTCCTGTGAACTACATTTGGTGTCCATGTATTATCTGCACAGTGACTCAACCAATCTGAAAGCAGAGAGATCTTACATCCCCAGAGAGAACATGTCTCTTCCTTCCAATATGCAGCTTAATGACCTCAGCACTTTGAAAAAGGGTAAGACTTGAACTCAGCGGACAGACAGTAAACTAGATCCATCATTCTGTTCCTAAAATAGAAGTACTTATATGAGATTCAATATAGTATATACTCTATTATAAATATTATCAAACCAATTAAAACGCCACCAACATTTTGCAAACATCATCTTTTCCTCCTGCATGTTTTCTGCAGGTATTTTGCTGCGGTTTCCTGCCAAATTCAAAATGAACACCCTTAACCGAATAACCTGGAGAAAATTTAACTTTTAAGACTTTTGTACGGTACGGTGCATGAAACACATTATGACTTTGCAGACAAACCAAATTTGACAGCTACAGCGGATATAAAAAGTCTACAGACCCCTGTTCAAATGTGTTCAGGTTTTTGTGACATAAAAAATGAGACCAAACTAACTCAAAACGTTTTGCTCCGTGAGTGTTACCTATAATCTCTTCCAACTCAATTGAAATTATTAAAAACTTTTTTGGAAAGGAGCAGTAATAGTAAACAACTGAACTATTTGCATATCTGTTGTTAACCAATACAGGCCACTCATGTGCCTGAGTAGCATCTGCAACATTTGCACAATCGACATTGTCCCAGATTATCGCACTACTAGTCACTTTAAACTGCATACATTTCGTGAAGTCTCTGTGCCCTTTGCACAATGGTCATTACACCGAACTATTGTTCTATTAGTCATTTCAAACTGCTCTAATTGCTAGAGTTCTCTGCATCTTTTTGCACATTGTCAAAAAATAAAATATATGTACCAGCATTACCACATTACTGGTAACCTTTTATTGCTCATTGACCTTGTTTTTTTTGTCTTTATGTCTCTGCCAATTGACTGTCTGTTGTCGTATTAGAGCGGTTCCAACTACCGGAGACAAATTCCTTGTGTGTTTTTGACATACTTGGCAAATAAAGATGATTCTGATTCTGATTCTGAAATAATGTGATTGCTCAAGTGTGCGCACCCTCTTATGACTGGGATGTGGTTTCAGAATTAACCAGTCCCATTCTAACATATGTTACATGGGAATCTGCACACACCTGCCACCATTTACCATCTAGTTGGCTTTCATTACTTTTTTGTTTTTTTTCTAGCAGAAGCCTGAAGGTTTTGTGCTAACACTGACTGGTATTTTGAACTGTTAATAGTTCCCTCCACCTTGTCTAAGGCCACAGTTCAAAAAGTAAAACTACAAAAAAAAAACAACAAACAACTAAACACCACCATGCTTCACTGAATAGTGTTCTTTTGGTATTAAACAGTGATTGTGCCCAAAAAAAACATATTTTGGAATTATGGCCAAAATGTTCAACCTTGGTTTGATTGGGCCATTACACATTTCCCTCATGTGTTTGTGATACTTTATTATGGTCCAATGTCAGGAAAAGCCTACTAGAACATCTGAAACATGTTCAAAGCCGATTTAAATGGTGGCAGGTGTGTTGAATGTGACTGGTTAATTCTGAACACAGCCACATCTCAGTTATAGTATAAGAGGGTGTGCACATTTGTGCAACCACATTATTTAAGTTATTTATTTTTATTTGCGCTCAAACACTGCATCTTGCTCACACTTTTTATATTTCATCCATTGCTCCAATACCTCTGCATTGCTCTCCAAACCAGGAGAGAACACCCAGCAAATCAGTGGTGGGGAGAAGAAGAAAGATGAGGAGGATGAAGATCTGTCTTTAGCCTATGCTGCGAGAGGTCAGGAGGCGCGTTTGCATTTATTATTTCAAAATGTGGGTTCTCTATAGACAAGTAAAAGTGTGGTCATTTCTTTAATTGTCCAATCTTGCTTCCGTGCCACACCCAGGCTTTGCCAGATATCCAATGGTGGGCTACATCTACAAGGTGAATAGCACCAGCAGTGAGGAGATCTGGCTCTGACTCACCTCAAAGGCAACATACGGGCTATGCAATTGCATGCAAGACGATTTTAACAAAGAATCTGCAACAAATCACACATTTCTCTCTTAAACTATTCTCAAGTTGGCTCAAAATCTGTCTCTAGATCATACAAGCACATAATGTGTGTGAACTCCCAAACTGTGTTGCCATGTCATCTGTAACCATTTGCTCATAGTTGTCCTCTTTCATGCTATTAATATTGCAATGCATTTATTCTGCTATGCACAGTTCAGAATGTCCGTGATGTGCTGTATGTGTGATTTTACAAATTTATTTGATGCAAAAAATATATGTTTATATGTATAGAACTTGTAATGCACTGTATTAGTTTGCACATGTACATGCGCATAAAACATAGTCATGAATAAAGTTAAGATGAATACATCTCACCTCGAGTGTGGCTCTACTGGCATCCACAAGGGGGTGCTAAACATTTGGGTGTCTGGTACTTGCGAAGGGTGATCTGTGCTTAAATGTGCAAGGGGAATGAGTGTTTGTGCCTTTTGTGCAGTACAGTACGTGGACAGACAACTTTGATGATATGTTGTGTATATAAAACATTGTGCATTATAAAATCCAGAATAGCAACTGCAGAATAAAATTGCATGTGTTCCGACTTGTGTGGACGTACACGTACGCATGTCGTTAGAGACGCCACCAGGTGCTGTCTGTGGTTCATAGGGTTTTGGTGCAGCAGTTCAGACAGGAAGCTGTGTTGCGCTGTGCCGGGTGAACGTATTTTCTTCCTGCAGCACGATGCTTTTGGGAGCGAATCTAGTTTTTGTCATATACAAAAGGGAAATAATATAACAGCCATGGTAATAAATTATTGATGAGTAAACACACTTTTGTTGTTTGCCTTACCAGATAGAAGTGTTATGTTTATTTCTCAAAACAAATAATTAGTGCAGATCTAGTTGTTAATTCAAGAATGATTTTGTTATTTCTTACCTTTTGCTGTCCCCATTGTTGTATAGACGCTTCTGCTTCCAGAGATGCAGCTAAAACAAATGCCATTACATCTGCTATTCAGTACAGTATTTACTTGAGCTGTAGCAGAGAGGGCAAAAGTACTCACACTCAGTACTTAAGTAGAAGTACACATTCTTTTGTAAAAAAAAATAAAGGGAAAGTACTGGTTCAATTTTACTTTAGTAATAGTAAAACAAAGACTGAAAAGAGCAAAAGTAGCCCATGAGGAGAAGCAGTAAAGAAAATGGATGGATGGATTATTGTCAGTTATATACAATATCTGTTTTGATAACTTGGTCCATTAGGAAAAAAAAAACTGCACACAAAACAGTTTCCCTCTTTTATTAACTTGCATAGTGCTCGTACTGAGAAGGAAAATCAATCACTGGGCATGCTGTCAAAACAATATTTTCCCATAGCTTTGCTAACATTGTGAACTGAATAGCAAAAAATATTGAGAAATAGCGAGTGAGAAATAAAGAATAAATACACTGAGTCTGTATGTGTGTGTGTGTGTGTGTTTTTTTTCAGATTAGACAGAGAATATTTGAATGCCAGAAGCTGGTGCCCCCCCCCCCCTATATAGTACAAGACACAATGTACTCACCACCAATCATTGTCAGAGCTGACAATGAAACAATTCTCTTGAGATAAGGTAATGGATGTGGAATATGTTGCGTCTTCAAATCTCCCTGGTTCATTTTCCTTTGTGGCACTTTTGTTTCTGTTGTATTCACCTTAAAAGCCCCCCAAATCAAAATCAATCAGTCAGTCGTGACCTTTTTGATGTCGTGTCATCATCGTCAGAGGCTGAAAAAAGTAACGAGACAATTTTGACAAATTAAGGAGTAGAATGTAGAGATTTCAGTTTTTATATGGAGGAGGTAAAAGTTAAAGTCGTCAGAAAAAGAAATACTCAGGTATAGTACAGACAACTGAAAAATCTACTTAACAAAGAATTTATTCTTCGTTACTTCCTACCACTGAGTACTAATAATGCCATTAAGGGTTATGTTAAAAAATGCATTTATCTGCTCTCTGTCCCTCTGCTCTCTCTCTCTCTCTCTCTCTCAACCCAACCGGTCGAGGCAGACGGCCACCCCAAACAGTGATAGTTCTGTTCGAGGTTTATTAAGGGGGCTATTTGTTTTCCTCGCCTCCATCGACAAAGTGTTGCCAGTAAGTTACTCCAGAAAAAAAACAAGAAAATCTTAAAAAACTGGGAGGCAAGTTGTCTGAATTGGATTCTGGAGTCATGCACCACTCGATACATCATATTCATACACCAGCTGTGAACCATTATTTGTTCAATATTAGTTGATTAGCTTACCTGAATCAGGTGACACTGTGAAAGCAGCAATTGGCTCCTGTCTCTTGACTGCTACAATGCGCTTCCTCCAATGGAAACATACTGCTACTACCAACCGCACATGTTTATAATAGAAGCATACTGTATACAACAACGCTTTTCTGCAACGGTGCCACATTGTTAGTGTTCAGTATTTCTACACAATAGAATTTTATGATCATTCTCTACGTATATACACGTCTTGGTTTTTACACTGAAATGCTTAAACACTGTGGCGCCATGAACATTACTATGAATGCTGGGAACATTTATTACAGTACAATTAGACATTGCTGTAAATTCTAGTTATTTACCACATACAGTTTTCTCCGGACACTCCGGTTTCCTCACACATCCCAAAATCATGCATGGTAGGTTAACTGAAGTCTCTAAATTGCCCCTAGGTGTGAATGTGAGTGCGAATGGTTGTTTGTTTATGTGTGACCTGCGATTGGCTGGCAACCAGTTCAGGGTCTACCCCGCCTCCTGCCTCATGATAGCTGGGATAGGCTCCAGCACTCCCGCGACCCTTGTAAGGATAAGTGGCTCAGAAAATGGATGGATAGTTTCCACTGATGTCACACACTATAAACAGAGACTTACTATAGATGTTTGAATTCTTTGTGGTGCTGATGAGTCACACAAGGAAATTGGGAGCACTTTTGGCTCGCAGACAAAGTAGGTCAAATTAAGTAATCACAAGGAAGTTCAAAATTATATCTAAGTCACCAGATAACAGTTAGCTTAGCTTCCCTTAGCATACAGCTGAACTGACCGGGGTGCCACTCTATCCCACACAACCCACAGTCAGGGTTTCATGAACATAAAGTGTAACATAAATGTAATGCGAGTGTTAAATAAGACACGGATTCAATAACCTACGCGTGACATAAAAACAAATTATTCATGTTACGTTTATCCTAATCGTTCATGAGCATGAACTCATTAAAAAAATAAATTCATCACAGCAAAAACGAGCCAAGCGGCTTCTGCTACAAAATACAGTAAGTCTCCCAAAATTATTAATATTATTAATTAATTACTGCATAATTACTTTAAAGTATTTTACAGTATGATATATGATTAATAATTGTAGAATTTCCAGAAATGTCTAAAAGTGTGCCCCATATGTAGTGAGCCGAGATAATGTCTGTTTTGAACTGGTGCCATGTCAAAAAAAGAGAATGTGCGAATGAAATTCCATGATAGCATTGGAGCACTGCAGTACTCAAGAGTGGAAGTGCGTTACATTTTCTCAGTGTGTGTGTGTGTGTGTGTGTTTAGGTGTGTGTGTGTGTGTGTGTGTGTGTGTATGTATGTTTGTGGTCATTCTAATTCCAAATGAGTGACAATATGAGACTGTCAAACCAAATTAACAACAAACAATACAGAATTTTGATTCTTAACTAAATACGGTACATTTATAGTTTTTCAATTCTTAGAAATTATGAAGAATATATTGAAGCTTCTGCGGAGTGAGCGAATGACACTCACTTCCTACTCCGACTCACACAGTTCAAGACACAGACAATAAAAAGTGACAGCACCAGGAGCAGAACTGATCGATATTTAATGGTCAGTATTTTCAATATTGTATTGTGTTTGCCTTAATTTCCTTAATGTTAAGATTGGCTCTGAAGTACAGTACATGTTTTAAACCAATTTAAACCAAATATAAGGACATTAGGACATTTATCATATTTTTTTGCTTGTCCACAAAAATACTGTATGTGGCAATGAAAAGAGTTTTAGTAGAAGATTTAAGTTAAAGCTCTGTTTCGACGAGGCAATGATGTCCTGTCGTCTGTGCACACAATGATGAAACCATCTCACTCTTTTACCAGCACAACGCAGATGACACAATGAAAGGCTATACTGTTTTACCTTCTTTTTTCATTGTTTGGACACTGACAGGTAAGACTGTTTTACTCTGTCATCATGTGTTTTGAGATATTTCATTAAATCGTAATGACGGCCATTATTCATTTTTTTTCACATTTTTCCACAGAGTTTGTCTGGTGTGATGAAGGTAAATACAATAGTGTGATTCTGTTTAACTGTCACATAATGAAAAGACTGTGTATTGTAATAGCTTATGATTTCATTCATGTTTTCTGTTCCTCACAGGATCGAAAATTGACATTGTCGTGAAATCTGGACCTGGGGAGATTACGATTATATGTGGTCAAAACAAAAATGTATCAAAAAATGATAAGGAAGTAACGTTTCCTTTAAAATACAAAGATGAGAACTCTGGAGAGTACGAATGTGTGGACAAAGATCATGCAGGGAAAAAGGACGGACAGAAAATCTTTGTGAAGTTCAGATGTAAGTTCTGCACCAATTTCTACAGTATTTTTACTTTTGGACTATTTTCTATATTTCACAATTGGTAACGCTGCAAAAACTCAATGGTAAACCATCTGTGTCAGCTCTTGACATAGAACTACAGATTAAATTCTCTGTACTTGTGTCCATCCACCCATCCATCCATCCATCCATCCAATTCAATATCCCGAATTGTATCTTGAGCAGTGGTGTCCAAACTCTGGCCTGGGGACCATTTGTGTCCCACCTTCCATATTTTAGTGGCCCACGGCATATATCGTATGTTCACGACCATAAGTCGCACTTAAAAGTCTTAAATGTTCTCCAAAATGGATGGGGTGCCTTATAATGCGGCGCACCTTATGTGTGCACCGAGTTCCAACATCTATAAATGTTGTTGTGTGATGAGCGCTCCGCTTTCCTGCCGACACGCTGCTTACACAGAGGAAAAGCGGTCGTGGCTGAGGACAGGGGAAGGGTGCGTGAAGTAGGACGCTAAAGCCACGCGCGCAGTAGGTATTTAGCGCCGGGGTGTTTTTTTTTTAATAATTTTTTTTATTTTTAAATTTAATTGAATTTATTTTTACCGCTTGACTGACTGGGAGCATTTCCGCGGTGCGCATTGTGCAAAACAACATCGATTTGGCTAAGGACCCCCGAAAATGTCACCTACGAAGAGACACGGTTACAAAGCACAGTTTAAACTGCAAGCTATCAGTTACGCGGAGGAACATGGGAATCGAACAGCCGCGAGAGAATTCAAGATCAACGAATCCATGGTTCGCAAGGGGAGGAAGCGGGAAAACGAGCTTCGCCAAGTCAAGAAGACGAAGCTGAGTTTCCGCGGAAAAAAAAGAAAAACAAAACGCAGAAACAAGGCGAGGTGGCCCGAGTAGGAAGACCAAGTCGAGCAATGGATTAATGAGCAAAGAACAGCCGGGAGAAGCGTCTCTCCAGTCACCATTTGACTGAGTGCAATAACTCGGAGCTTGCCATCATTCCGGGAGGCTTGACGAACCGCCGGACATCCGTGGAAACAGAGCGTTCAAAGTGAAGTTGCGAGCGGCGTGGGAGCCATGGATGACAGATGGCGAGCACAGCTTTACGAAGACAGGGAGGCAACGCCGGGCGAGTTACGCCACCATATGTGAATGGATTGTGGATGCCTGGGCTAAGGTATCTGCTTTGACTGTTGTCCGAGCATTCGCGAAAGCAGGCATCATTGCTGAACAGCCCCCCGGCAACGAGACTAAGTCTGACAATGACGAGAGGGAAGCCGGCGTGTTTGTTGTTCATTTCGGATACAGAACATGACAGGTGGACTTTGATGGATTTGTGGATGAGGATTGAAAAAAAAAAATAATAATAATAATGTGAGTACATTATTAAATACTTCAATAAAGTACAACCGAACTCAGTTTTGCTCCCACTGCCTTTTTAAAAACATTGTTTTAGCGTGCATGCATGCTACCGTATGTTTTAAACTAGCGTATGTTTCACCATGCCTGTGCCCAATAATACGGTGCGCCTTATGTATGTGTTCAATACAGAAATAGAACCCGTAACTGAGACTGCGCCTTTTAATACGGTGCACCCTGTCGTGAAAATACGGTACATAAAATAACATTTGACATGGCCCAAAATGCATATGGCACACCTACCTCATAGTTCTGAGAACCCGGTTTCAAATCCGGCCTCGTCTGTGTGGAGTTTGCATGTTCTCCCCGTGCCTGCGTGTGTTCTGTGGATTATGTGGCCCTCGGGGGAAAAAATGTTTGGACAACCCTACTCTAAATGTAGAATTAAATAATTGTCAACAATTAATTATTTTCTCCACCATGTTGGCATTCAAACATGCACAAGCATGTCCTGTGAGTGTTTGTATTATTTGTTCTTATCTGGAAAGTCATTAGTAAATGTCACAAGGAGGCATTTTTTTCATGAATCTGATGAGAAGACTTGTATTGAGCAAATCTTTCTTGTCTTAAAAGAACATATTTGATAACAGGTGTCATATTTTACCAAGCCAACTTTTTCTAGTATTTCTGAATTAATATTGGCTCTATGGTGCCTTAGTACACATGTGAAATATAAATTAAAATAGTCTACACAATCCTGATTTCCAGACGTTTTTCTGCTGAAGGCCTCAAATCAGGTCATTTGAATTTCTTGAGCTTATGTACGGCGCTAGCGAAGATCTCCGCCGACCTGCTGTCCACATAACGATCACATGCTGTCCACTGCTAACGATCTTGCACCATGTCGTCCTACTGCTGTCCACATAACGATCACATGTGCTCTGACAAGTAGTGAGCGTTAAGTCTTCTACACGGAGGTAACCAGTCAGAGGAAAGGGGGTGCAGTCTTAGCCAAACATGGACAAAGCAGATACAAAACTGGGTCAAACAGAAGTAGCTGTCAGAGGGGCCTTTTCTGGACACTACTATGACAAAACCAACGTTTTTTTTTTTTTAAAATCAAATTGACACTTTTATACTAAGTCCATGTTAGAGAGTCACTCTATGGAGGTCTAAATAGCCAAAATATGGGACCTTTCAACCTGTTACAGTGATTTATTTGTCTGTTTGTTTGTTTGTGTCCAGCTTGTGAAAACTGTGTGGAGCTCGACAGTGTTACCATATCAGGTCTCGCTGTTGGAAATTTGATGGCTACCATTGTCCTTGGAGTGGCTGTCTATCTTGTTGCATCACAGACCCATGCCAGTGTTATCACTTCTCAACACAAAAGTAAATCTACTGCATCTGTCCCTGTTTCAAACATTTATTTTGGAAGAATGAAAAAGTTCATCATTTGCGAAATGAACTGTGTTACTGGTAATTATCTAACTTTGAGAACATAGCAACTCTGTGAAGTTTCAGATGTGAAGTTGATTTAAATTGAAATACATTAACAATGCAATTAAAATGCTTGTGTAGCAATCTCTGATAGATTGCATCGGGTTGTATAGTTTTGCATGAGCTAGGTCGCTCGCTTAGCTAAACACTGCTGCTATTCTTAGACTTCTTTGCTGTGTGTTGAATGTATTTTTCCTTTCAGGCTCTGATCAAAGAGACCTTATTCCAAATGATACAAAGAGGAGTGTCCCAAATGATGAGTACCAAGAGGTAAAGTACATATCAAATCACTAAAATGTCATTTGTAATTTTCTCATCAGAAAATGAATAATAACTGATGGGCATGTCTGTTCTTCCCTCAGCTGAGACACAAAGGTGGGCGTAAAGAAATATACAATACCCTCCCCGGTAAATGACATCCTGCTGGCCCAACCTAATAAAATGGAGTATGTAAAAGCCAGTTCATCGGCCCAACTTTGCATAAATATGTGTGCGTTTTTAACCTGTATCAAATAGTTTCACTATACTGCACAATGCAATTGTCATTGCATTTCTTGTGTGGTGATTTTAATAAACATGATGTGAGTGTATTATGGTTGTTGGTTTGCCTTGAAATTGACTGGCCTCCAGTCCAGGGTGTACCCTGACTCTTGCCAAGTGACATTTGGGAAAGTCTCCGGCTCACCTATGACCCAAATGTGGACAAGTGGTATGGAAAATCGATGGCTTATATAAAACTGCAGTGCTATGTAAATAAAAATGTCATTTTCCAGGAACACGAGGATCATATACATTTGAGAACTTTAAGCACACGTGCAGTTGTCTTGGCCTGACACGCTCCACAACAATGCTGAGGATGTGCTATATTAAACACTACAATTTGCAACATCAAAATGTTCACAATATTTCATTCATGAGAAAACAACTGTTCTTTACTAATTGAAAAGTCATTACTTTTCATACCAATGTAAACATTTTTTGTGACTTTGCATTCATTGTGGTCCTGCTGGGTTTAAACAGAAAATATTTAAAACGTCCAATTACTTTATTGTGCAAAACTACAAATGCACAGTGAATATGATACAATGAAAATGCATTTGCCACAAAATCCCTCTAAATGCTTGTGAAAACAGTCTTTTCATTCCAACAGATCCTACCTTGTCATTATCATCTTAATCGCTTTGACATCAGACACACAGACAACAGGTTGGACACAGGGATTTACTGATTAGGAAGGATAGAGAGAAGGAAAATGTACAATGAGGGAGTGGCATAAGAAGACGTTAGAGGAGAGGTGAGGAGAACTGGTACGAAATGAAAGCCAGTCCTTGTCAGACAATCTTGAAGTCTCAGTTCTTGTATCTCTCCTTCTTAACACATCAAACACACACACACACACACACACACACACACACACAAACACGCCTAGCAGTAAGTGGGAGTTCTTCAATTATAACTTATGATTCATTAGTAAGCTGAACAAAGAACTGTGACATAGCCTCGACGTCATGTTTTAGGTGCTGCTGGGAAAATGCAGTGGTGACAAAATGAACAACCAAGACTTTTTACACAGCGAGGGAGCCAGCAGACACAATTTTCTCCTTCCCCCACTTACACAAGCAGGTGATTGCACCACGTCTGCATGTGTGCACGTGGGAGTGTAACGGATACGAGCTGCGGCTTTGAGGCAGCATCACGAGTGTCGAACCCCCACTCCTATCTGTAAAAGTATCACAGTGATGTTTCCAACCACAAACATGAAAAGGGAAGAGAACATTGACTGCATTTATTGAACTGTCCTTCACAAAAATATTTGGAGAATCAGTTGATAGTCATATAGACAGTATAGAATGCACATTTCATTGCATATGTAAAATAAGCATGATTTTATTTGAATAAAAGAATACATTTAGAGCAGTTGAAAATGTTCAACATTTGTGTATTGGATAGCATTTATGGTTCAACCCGACAAATGGTTATACTGTAGATACAGACAATTTCATGAAGTCCAACCACCCAATGAGGAGTTATTGACTCCATTGCAAAGAAAACAAACATACTTTCACCTATATACTTGCTGGTCATTGTCATTGTGATGGCTAATCCCATAAACCCCTAAAACTAACAATGTAACATCAATCGGATGAAAATAAGACAAACCATATATAGCATTCACATTGCCAAATACATTGTAACCTCTAAATTCTGATGTCAGAATTAGATCAATAAATCCCCCAAGACCTCAGCCCATCTCACACGCAATACCTTAACTCAATTAGCACCTCAAGCAGTGGCCACCAACTTTTTTGAAACTGAGAGCTACTTCTCAAATCTTGGATACTGATTCAAAAGGAGGGCTACCAGTTTGATACACACTTCTGAAATAACACATTTTCTCAAATGACTTTTTAAAAAAAATTCCAGGTTAATTAATTCATGATATTCATCGATTTGAAGACGCTTTTTTTGGATTAAGGTTTATTATTTATCCCAAAAATGATCAATGATTTCACAAGATACCGACAGTACATATCCAGTGGGCCAGTTGGCACCATTGTACACACGAATCTGTGCCAGCTGCTCACTACAATATGGACTAAAGCGACAATAAGTTGATATCAACAATAAAATAAGAACTTGTACACCGGTAAATAATGCAAATATACTCACAATGATCTGTACACATTCATCAAAGTTATAGCTGAGTGCACAATTATTTGTTATAATGTTTTAATATACAGCTGTTAAATTATCATTCCACTTGTGCAACAGGTAAAAAATGAAATCAGTTCACGTTCAGCAATCTTCTAGCTTCACTCTGCACTTCCATATAAGTAATTGTAAGTATTTATTTCACTTTGATGATAGTTTAAAATGTTAAAATATAACTTCAAACATTGCCTGTACAGTTATAAAGGTTTTATGATGGCGAGAGGTTGACTGGTAAAAAAGTAATGGGTATATTTCATTTCCTATTATTTCCAATGTGAATGCATTTTTTACTAACTCAGAACAAATCAGAGGTCATCCAGAACCCAGGGCTAGATGACTTTTGACCTTAGACGCCCAATCGTATAACTTTGCAGACCATTTTGCCCAGTGCATATCAGCTATGTTTGTCAGGTGTATTCTGATACACAACAATGTCACACAGACAAATGGCCACTCATGTTGCTGTAGAATATTCCAAATTAGATAGAAAGTTTAACTTTTAGTACTTTTGTCTGATACATTCACATGGGAATGAGTTTGTGCCCTGATCCTACTTTGTGTAGTCATCGTTCCTTAATTATGATGAAATGATGAGTGACCTGCTTGTCCACTTATGATTGTATGGAGCTGCCAGAATACTAACACTAATAAGAGCAAAATGTTTCCATGCAGCTCCTCTTTTTTTTTCAGTTGATTGTCTTCCCTGATGAAATGTTCCAGCTTGTGACCTGCCTCACATTAACTTGTTATTGTTGATAAAAGAGTATGGATCCTGCGAGCGTCTGTGCGTGTTCAGGTGCTGTCAATAAAACAAAAATGGCAGTTTTAGAGGCTCACAATACAGCATCTCTGATGGCAAAAGTACAGTAGAGTCACTTGGTCCTTCTCTAATATACAGTAGACACAAGGCAAAGTAGCTGATTGATTTGATACCTGATAAACATGAACTAATAATGACATTTTCCTACTTTTTCTATTTATTTATTACTGTCCCCCAACATTATATTAATATTAGAGCTTTGATTACAATCCGACTTGGGACCACCCTGGTCCCCAATTCAAGAGGTGCAGTATTGTTCAGGCACCCCTTTCACTCTCGCATCTCTCCTTGCATTCCTACATGTACGTTATCTGGTTCTCGATGTGATGTGCAACGCAAATATATAGGTAGAGTCAAAAGGTTGAAAGAAAAGAAATAAATGCAAAAGTAAATGTTTGCAATCTTAATATTAACAAAATTTTTAATTTGTTTATTTTTTTTATTTTAAAAGTAAGTTGCCTTACTTTTAAAATAATCCACAATTATTAGGTTACACATTTTTTTTCCATTTCCTATATTTTCTATGGGATTCTTCTTCCACAATCAGATGTCAACTAGTGCCCCTGAACACATTTTATTCGGCCCGAAAGATTCCACTTTCGTCAACAGTTTAAACAATGTTTTATCCAACTGAATTCTTGTGAGAACATGTTGTTGTGGAAATTATGTTATGTTGCATCATCCTGTGCATACCTCATAGTCTGGAGAAGGAGGGGCCGGGCCTGCAGGTGCTAAAATATTACAGAAATATGATTACACAAAATGAGCCTGGACCCAAATGAATCCATTAAAATTTTCAATATGTAAAAAATGTATTTGATTAGAATTACAGATGCAAGATTTCATTGATTAGTCGTCAACTAATCGATTATCAAATTAATCGACTATTTTGATCATCGATTAATCGTTTTGAGACCTTGTTTGACTTAAATCCTCTGAATTTTAGCCTATCAACTGTAAATATTCTCAGATTTCTATAATCCTCCATGAAAGCACACTAATTATCTTTGTGTTTCACCAAGATAAAACATCTGGAAACATCTGATTTTACTTTGGAAAAGAATGATAAATATGTGTGCCCATTTTTTAACACGTTACGGGCCAAACAAGTGATTGAATCATAATGAATTTATGTTTGTGCATTTTCTGCACTGTCAATTTGAATTAATTGTGTTGTTTTTTAATAAAGGGATGGCAATTAAAAATGTTTTTTGTAATCCAATTCATTGATTAATTGAAATAATAATCGACAGATTGATCGATTATAAAAAATAATTGTTACTTGCAGCACTAATTACAATAGAATGTTTTATTCTGAATCTATTTTAAAAAAAATCAATTAAATAATAAAATAATTACATCTATGTATATTGCAGTTGACTTTCAAAGTGATTCATTGCACTGTTCCAATATATAATATGTTTTCTCCCTGACAGTGGATAGTTCAAGTGTATTTACAACTTTAAGATAAAACCTGTTTGTAAAATAAAAATATATTGATTGCTAAATTACGACTTATGATTATGAGATGGGTGGACATGATTTCTTTTACCACCCACAGAAAGCTTTCACTCTGTGACACTGTTTCTTACCCTTTGCACCAGGTGAACTTTTCTTCTTGGTGCACTTATAGATGAGCATCATCAATATAATTGTTATGCTCACATCTGCAACAATGACCGACCCAAACATTGTTGCATCCAGCTCAAAACAATTAGTGCACACTGGAGGAGGGTGGAGAGCAAATGTCAAGTGAGACCTTGGCAAATACAAAGATCATATGAAGAAATACAATGCTTTCACTTACCTTTTCCTTCCACGTAGAAATAATATTTGATGTTCGTTCCATATTCACAATGGTAAAGGCCTTTGTTTTTGCCATTATAAGTAAGTGTATAGGAATTGTTTCCAGTGTCCACCTTTGTTCCAGCTTTGAACCAAGTTCCATTATTTGGGCATGTCATTGTGACAGTTTCCCTCCAGAATGACACTCCACCTTAAATAACGTAAAATTAGAGGCCAAATTATGTGTGTATTATAATTATGTTTCTACCCTCATTTCAACGAAAACACAATATTTTTAATATTTTAGCTGGCAAAACACAATACTTATGTCATACCAAAGACATCAACATATACTGTATTAGATCAAACAGGGACCAGCAAATTTGAGGTCTCTTTTCACCTAGGCCTACTCCAAATGCTGATTTCGACCTTTGTATTCAACCTGTGGTAAACGAGTCACATTCAAATTGAATTCAATTCTAATGTACAAAAAAATTTCATTTACCTGCACCAGCTTCCACTGCACTTATTATCAGGAGGTGGCCGAAAAGCAAAACGCTGTTGTACATATTCTCCTGAAGATTATATATGAGTTCTCTGCTTTTTTCTGCGATTCTCTTCAATCGTCAAAACTCTCCATACAATGGCGTCGATATTTACTAATAAGCTTTTTAAACTAGCTGCTCATGCGCTGTCTGACTTTCTCTATCTGACAACCATTCACACGCACGTGCAAGAAAACAACACGCACACACACACACACACACACACACACACATGCAAACACAAGCATGTGCACAACCATGCAAGTACACACACACACACACACAGGCACACACTGAATTTATTTATTTAGTGTAGTTTAAAGAGTATAACAATAATAATAATAATAATAATAACGACAAATATACAATTATCATGGAACACTCACACATACACATCTTTATCCGCCAACTCAAATACTGTACTAGTGTACAGTATGGGATGGTATAGCCATAAATAAAAGTGCAGTCCTGCCCTCTAATGGCTTAACAGTGTTAGGCTCACGTCATGTTACCAAGCATCGGCTTTCACTACATAAAAAATTAAGAATCATACATAATATTAACAATAACGATACAACTTGCTAGTATGCCTACTTTTTACCAGCGCAGTTAATTAGCTCTTGGTTTTAAAACCAATACACAAAACGTCTTGGCCTTAATTCACTTTGTTTGACTGGAAACAATGTGGATCTGCAACTCAAATCGCGTAATTTAACCAATATTTATATTATCTCGGCTATACCAATCGATTAATTCATTAATAATCTGTGAATTATTTTTTTCAATTCATCAATTAATTGGATGAATAAACATCCCTTTATTCAAAAACAACACAATTACGTCAAACTGACAGTGCAGAAAATGCACAAACATAAATTGATTGATTGATTCAATCACTTGTTTGATCCGTAACGTGTTAAAGAAAAATGGGCAAACATTTTTATCATTATTTTCCAAAGTAAAAGCAGATGTTTGCAAGGTTTTTTTTTTTTTTTTTTTTGATGAAACAAAAATAATCAGTGTGCTTTCATGGACGATTACAGAAATCGGAGAATATTTGAAATTAAACAAGGTCTCAACGCGATTGATTGATTATCAAACCAGTTGATTAATTTGATAATCGATTAGTTGTTGATTTATCAATGAATTTTTGCACCTCCAATTCTAATCAAATAAATTTTTTACATATAGAACATTTTAATGGATTCATTTGGTCCAGGGTCATTACGTGTAACCATATTTCTGTAATAATATTTTAGTACCTGCAGGACTACAAGGTAGTACATGATGACGTAACATAAGACAACATGTTCTCACAAGAATTCAGTTGGATAAAACATTGTTTAAACTGTTGACGAAAGTGCAATCTTTCAGGCCAAATAAAATTTGTTCAGGGGCACAAGTCGACGTCTGATTGTGGATGAAGAATCCCATAGAAAATACTAGAAATGGAAAAAATGTGTAACCTAATAATTGTGGATTATTTTAAAAGTAATAGTAGGATTTTTGTATAAATTATTTTACTATTAATAATCACTCACAGGAAAAAATCAACTCACACTCTGTTATATAGTTTCGTTGCACATCACATAGAGAACCAGATCACGAACATGTAGGCCTGCAAGGAGAGATGTGAGAGTGAAAGGGGCGCCTGAACAATACTGCACCTCTTGAATTGGGGACCAGGGTGGTCTCAAGTCTCAAGGGAAGGTCGAAGGTCATTTGAAAGCAGACTAACAGAACTGGATGGTTAATTGTATTTTGTGGAAGACAGTTGTTACAAGGCAAAGAGAGACTCAATTGTCAGTTGCAATTAATTCTCCTGTTTCGAAATGTAAAGGTTTGTAATCAAAGCCCTAATATTAATATAATGTTGGGGGGGGGGGGGGGACGGGGTGTGGTAATAAATAAATAGAAATCATGATCGTATATTATGAAAAACAAAATAGTACAGCCCCAGGCAATGCAAGAACCCGGCTTGCCCATCTGAGACCAAGAGGGTAGATGTAGGGTGAAAAGATAGATTGGTAAGTACTTCGAAAGCTCGAGCAACTTCAGTTTTAAGCCTCGACTTTGGAACAACCAGAAGGACCTCACCCGAAGATCTGAGACCACGGGCTGGGTCAGATGGGGAAAACAAACAACCTTTCGCACTCACATTCACGCCTACGGGCAATTTATAGTCTTCAATTAACCTACCATGCGTGTTTTGGGGATGTGGGAGGAAACCGGAGTACCCGGAGAAAACCCACACAGGCGGGGCCGGGATTTGAACCGTGTTCCTCTGAACTACACACACACACACACACACACACACACACACACACACACACACACACACGACGAATGAAGAAAAAGGACTGCAGCAAAAACAGCTCTTTCTTTCATCCAGTTCAAAAGGGTAGGTGCTTGAGCACCATTGGGGGTCATTGTGTGCATGTACCTGGGCTAAACTGTATGTATGAATAATATGTACAGCTACAGTATACTTTAGTGCCACACACATGAGCAAGCATATTCTGTTGTTAAATTCAAGTAGCATGATAACGATCCTTTATTATTTCCCATATAATCCACACGCACGCCATTCCTCCCGTTTTCTTTGACATAAGCGCGAATGTTCCGTCAGAGGTTTGCGCAACATTGACCAAAGGGAAAAAACAGGTCCAACGACCCAACATTCGTTGCATTCGGAATTACGCGTGAGAGGGAAGATAAGGAGGCAGTCAGTGAGGTGGGTGGGAGCGCTGCCGCTGACTTGAGAAACACCAGTGGCGAGTCACGACGAGTCCTTGGTGCTGAGACAAAGTCGACCAAGTGGAGGTGAGGACTCCCGGGTCGATTTCTCCCTAAAAAGAAGAAGAAAAGAAACGAACAGAAAGAAGAAAAAAATAAATATATATATATATATATATATATATAATCACTTGGAGTAATTTAGTCTTCGCCGGTTAGCGTGAGTTTGTCAATTAGTTGTCTCCTGTCGGTTTCCCAATGTGCGTCAAGAGGATTCTGCTCCTGTTTGGACTCGCAGCCTCAGGTGAGAGTCTTCGCACGCCTACGCGTTCGTTCACTTAGCATCAAGCTAATGTATGTATTCATAAGAATTGCTCATTGATTTGAAAGATGGTCAATCCTCGTTTATTATCTGTTAATCTGAGCGACAGTCTTGGGAGCGTGGAAAAGTACATTCAAAGTCAAAGACAATGGTGAGGTGTGAAAGCTCCGCAGGGAGTTGAACCTGCGTCTCGGAGCGGGCGTCATGCGTCATAACCTCGCACGGTGGCGTGGGTTGGGTCCACTAAATAGCCATCAGGGAGGAATCAAGGTTGGGAGGAGAATGCTTTGACAGTAATTCCCAATCAGCCAATTGTCACAGCCATGTCTTGTTTTGCCTCACTCATTTCCTCTCTTTTATTGCAATGTACATTGAATAGCACCGTTTGACGCACACAGCGTCAGGATATCCAGGATATGCCAGTTGACATCACAACAATTCGCACCGTGCATGTACACAATGACAATTTAATAAGATGCTTCCGCTTGTTCAAGCAACTCACACGTGGCAACGATAGCAAATAATCTGTCTGTCAGTTTCTGTTCATTTTGGTTGTAATCCATGCTCAATGGATAGACCCTTCTATAACTTTAAACCGTTGATTAACAACAATTAGCAATAATTACAGATGTTCTGGTAACTGCAAACAGTAGTCTTAAAATAGGGACAGTCTAAAACGCTTAACATAAAAAGCTTAACATCGCTTGATGCTGGTATTAATCATCAGCAAAATGTATGTGGACATTTCGAATCATGCGCACTTCGACCTCTGAAAATATCAAAATGATAACCCTAACGTTACGGCTTTTGTGGAGGTTCCTCTCCATAGGCGCTTGCAATAGAGAAAAAGCTTCATGTCGCTTAATGAGGAAAAGGCTTAACATGCGCAAAATCTGTAATATTTGGTTTATTGTTTTGATATTTTCAGAGGTTGAAGTGGGCAAAAATAGAGATGTCCACATGAATGGCAACATAAATTTTGCTGATGATTGATAGCAGTTATCAGACATTAAGCGACGTTAAGGTTTTTTTTTTTTTTTTTAAACACTTACGTTAACACATTCACTGCCATTGACGGCTTTAGAAGTCAAATATCCATGTTAACTGGGAAGGCTGGCACTGAATGAGTTAAGCATTTCAGACTATCCCTTAAAATACTTTCAGTCAGAAATTCAACTTCAAGAAAATGTCACACGCAGACGGCAACAATTTGCCAGTACTTCCCTCTATGCAGCATGTTGTGCTAGATTGAGGGTCTTTTCTGTCTTGAACGAAAAAAAGCGGCTTTTCATATTTCTTTTTTTTGGGGGGTATTTTATTGCGTTCCGTAACATGATCATTTTCAATAAGAAAACTTACGTGAAGCCAACAATGCTGACATGCGCCAACCTGCTCTGATTTTCTGGTTTAACACACACTTGCATGTACACACCCACACACATGCAAACACACGCACACACGCACACACACACACACACACACACACACACAAGAGAGCGAGAGAGAACAGATGGCTGTTGTTGACTGTAGCATACCGGCAATTCCATTGGTTGTTTAGGCTTCAGCTTCATTTTGTCTGCAGTTGTACTACATTGTTTATACTCTTTGTCGGGATGTAACAGTATTACGGTGTCTCTAATCTAACCACAACAGCAGATCAGTCTCGCAAAGCATCTCTTTGATTATTGACATGCTGAGTTGTGTTGACACACCTTGGAAGGATGTCTGGCCTTTGTGCAGGATTGTGGCAGGGAGTGTAACAGTTCACAACTGCTCGAGTGTAAGATCACAGCAATCGCCAGCACAGAGGACTCAGGTGCTGTGAAGTGTTTAAGACAAAAGGCTATGTACGCTTCAAACAGGGAGTCGGAATACTGAATCACTGAATGAGATAGGGATTTTCTTAGGGATTTTCTTACTTTTTAACAGATGAACAAGTTATAATGAACACATAACCTCATTAGCTGCTGTATACGTGACACACCTCGTGCACAGTTGTTGCTTTTGTACTGGTAGTTTTCTTGCTGGGTTCATGGCAAAGGTCAACTGTAACATGCAGAGATTTACTGTGTTCATCTGTACAGTGGCAGAGGTGATCATGGCAGACCCACCACTTACCACCACAAAAACACCAACCAACCCTATAGGGCTCATCTAGTTCCAGAGTACGTACGGTATATGGGAAACGGAAGGTCTTTTAAAGGGTTAGGACTGTAGGCTCTGTGGTTGGATCGAAGTGATTGTGATCCTGAGGAGAACTTGTCGAGTCAGCTGCAAGGTGACAACAGAGGAGGTCGTATGGATTAAACCTTTATCTGCATTTACACAACACACGCTTCTTCAAGATTTAAAGGAATTTATTTTCATCAAGGAAACATATATAGTATATATATGTCCCAAAATGTATACATGCTTTGAATATTAGTATTATCTTCATCAAAATATATTTAATTTTCAAAATCTATTGGAATCTCTCTCACTCTCTCACTTGCTTTGCTACTCCCAAACTATGCATCACTCATTGAAAAACGTCAGAATTTTAAAAATGTAATTATCCATCCATTGTCTACACCACTTGTCCTCATTAACTCGACTTTGGGTGAGAGGAAGTGTACACTGGACTGGTAGGCAGACAATCACATAGCTTGTAGACAAAACATTCACACATGCATTTATACCCTGGGAAATTTAACCTAAAAGTATGTTGTTTTTTTTTAATGTGTGAGGAAGCCAGAGTACTCAGACAACCCCCCCCCCCCCATGCAAACTCCACACAGGAAGATATTTGAACACGGAACCTCTTGACTGTGAGGCAGAAGTGCAAACAACTACTTCACTGTTCTGCCAAAGATGTAACCAATGCCATTCATCCATTCATTTTCTATATTGATTGACAACATTAAGGTTGCAGGACAGCTGGAGCGTGTCCAAGCTGAATTTGGGAGAGAGGCGACGTACACCCGGTGCTGGTCGCCGTCGCGCTAGAGCCTATCCCAGCTAACTGCGGGCAGGAGGCGGGGTACACCCTGAACCGGTCGCCAGCCAATCGCAGGGCACATATAAACAAACAACCATTCACACTCACATTCACACCTACGGGCAATTTAGAGTCTTCCATCAACCTACCACGCATGTTTTTGGGAATGTGCGAGGAAACCGGAGTGCCCGGAGAAAACCCACACAGGCACGGGGAGAACATGCAAACTCCACACAGGCGAGGGTGGAATTTGAACCCCGGTCCTCAGAACTGTGAGGGAGATGTGCTAAACCAGGGGTGTCAAACAAATTTTTGTCACGGGCCACATCGTAGTTAGGACTTCCCTCGGAGGGCTGCTACGACTGTGAACCCAAATGAATGAAATATTACCGCATATGTTCTAATTACATACAGGATACACAACACATTGATGAATAACCAGTTTTGAAATCAGAAGCCTATAAAACATGTTTTTCAACTATTACATTTCTTTTTAAAGGGGGTTTGGTAACAAAAATGCTTGCAAATATCTCAATGGTATTACACCAGAACACAATGAGCAAATTTGATTTGCTTTCGCGGGCCACATAAAATTATGTGGCGGGCCAGATCTGGCCCGCAGGGCACCAGTTTGACACATGTGCGCTAACCAGTCGGCTACCGTGCCGCCGTATACTAGGATAGTGCATTATTATTTATTGTATATAAGTATAACTTCAGGTTGAATGTTATGATCTTTCGTTATTGATTGGATGGGAAAATAGTTCTACTGATTTCTTCTGATTAGGTGTGCGGCGTCCAATTCGACTCGAGCTAATAAATACAGTTCCTTTAAAATTCAACCAAACTTGATCATATCATGTTGATTGTAGTATGTTATTGTTTTTCAAATTGGTCTGTTTGGTAGCTTTTGATTCTTGAATCATATGGAAATTGTGTACCCTAACTACTGCGAAATTTGGACAAAATATATCATTGTCTGACTATTTTTTTCAAATTTTTCAATTTGAAAAAATGTTTGTGGAGTGTGCTACGGTAGCCTGAAGATCTGCACTGAGCTCCCACAATTGCTGCCCAGTTAAGAGCTCAGTGAAGAAAGTGCTACTGTATAGTGCTTTACTTTTTAAACTTAACTCCCATGGTGACATCTGGTGGTCACTCTTTTTGAAGTGAAAGTAGCTTGTAAGGTATGAAAAGTGGTATGTGTAAAGGTACACCACATAAAAGTGCTTCTTCAATGGTCAGTGGTCTGTAACTGGAGGTGTGTGCTCGTGAGATGATGTATGCAAACATTTATTCATGGTCTATGACAAGCAATACAATCTACAACTTCTTGATTTTGTTTCTCATTTTTCTTTATTTTCTATGTATTTTTTGTACCTTTGACCAGGCCTTCCAGCAATGTTGTATTGTATCTTTAGTGTTTTCCTCTGCCAGTTGTGGTCCATGTTGTTCTGTTTTGGGATTTTTGGAGCTCAACACCACAAGTATTCCTTCTGACATCATACTGGCACTGTAAACTGTTAAGTGTTGTCTTTTCCATTATTAAAGCTAGTGCAGTTCTCACTCGCCCATTTGGTCATTCTGCGATCACACCCTAGACATTAGGCAAAAGTTGTAGCTGTTACCAAAATGTGTACATGTACAGTACATGGAGCATACAAAAGGCATTTCACCAGATAGAAGTCTCTGTCCTTCTGGCCTGTACAAACACTGTTACCTGAAACTGTTCTTGCAAGCTTTGAATCCTGACCATAAAAGACATGCTTTGTTCCAAAAAGGCAAAAAAAGAGAGAGTCTGAGAAGTCCCTCACAAACGAGAGAAGAGGCTCTTTGTAATGCACTGAGCTATTTGTGTTTCATCCATGTCCTAAGTGTTTCCTCCACAACTGATGTACCAGAGACTCAGGTTTCCTTTGCTGCTCCCTTTGTTTCTGAGCCATAATGAAGAGCGGAAAGGCACAAAACAGCCTGGAATAGAGCTGTACTTGATGTGTCCAGCTGTGGAGTCACATTCTCTTGCCTAATTGAGACATCAGGTGTGACTAAATGGATTAGCACCTGTTGGTGACTGCACAGGATGTGATCGCCATTGTCTGTTGACCCTAGATACACCCACCACACTGGGTAGATAGGTACCACAATTGAATAAGTTATAATAGATTTCAAAAGCTTGATTTAAAATGCTTGCGGTTGTAGTTGTGTTGAACTACATTATGTTATACTGAGAGTTATTTGGTTAGTTTGTTTGGCTACATGAGAGGAACAAACAAGTAACAACAACTGCAAGTATTAACGTTCAGTTCTTAGGTTTTGATTTATTTATGTATTTTTGTACAGACACACCGACATATCAAAACATCCATCCATCCATCCATTTTCTGTACTGCTTATCCTCACAAGGGTCGCGGGTGTGCTGGAGCCTATCCCAGCTATCTTTGGACGAGAGGCAGGGTACACCCTGAACTGGTCTCCAGCCAATCGCAGGGCACATGTAAACAAACAACCATTCTCACGCACATTCACGCCCACGGGCAATTTAGCGTCTTCAATTAACCCACCATGCATGTTTTTGGGATGTGGGAAGAAACCGGAGTGCCTGGAGAAAACCCACGCAGGCACGGGGAGAACATCCAAACTCCACACAGGCGGGGCCGGGATTTGAACCCCAGTCCTCAGAACTGTGAGGAAGATGTGCTAACCAGTTGTCCACCATGTCGCCAATATCAAAACATGCAATCTTTAAGTAAGACTAGTAAGTGTCTGTGACCATCCTGGTCTTAATGGAAACACTTTGGTTTGGATTGTGGGTTTATTGTGAATTAGCTTCATACGTGCGTAGACTATAGGTTTTTGTTATACGATGGCAGGCTGAACATTTATTGCTTATGTAATGGATGCTGGATATTATTCCAGTATGAGCTGGTGGAAAGCCCTGGCGTTGACACTGGACATGCACAGTGGAATACCCGGTTGGCGTGACAGTAAATAAACAGCATCTGTGGTCGGGGTTATACCCTTTGAAACTCCCATATATTCTTTGACATTAGAGAAATATACTGTATTATATCAGCAGGCGAAATACTACCTCATATTTTTTCTTTATTTTTTTTGTAAGGCTTTCACACAATCATGGGATGCCTGCCAAGCCAAACAAACCAAATCGCCCCAAAGTGGCCTTGACTTATTTTGTAGTGAATGAAAGCCTTTGCTTTGTTTTGGTTCTGACACACCAGTTGCACACTGCATCTTGTATTGCAATACTGACAAGGAGAATGAAGTGGTTTCAGAAAGTTTGTTGTTCACAACTTGGGAAGTATAATTCAGTGGACAAAGGGCAACAACGCTGGTGAATGTGATGGAGAAAGTAAAAAAATAACAACAACAAAAACCCAAAACAAAACTGAGATTAATGTTCATGATATTCTTGTGTATATACACAAAAACAATCTACTCTCCACACCGCACAGCTGTACATCCTAAATGTTTCTCTTTTCTGCTCTTTCCCACTGAAAGATGGGTGTGGTTGACATTAGCTAAGCAGGATGTTCGTATTAAACAAGGGAAGGAGTTAGACCAGACAGAGAGATATGGCGGGGTGGAAGAATGGGCCCGACAAAGACCTAAGCAAATAACCCTTCCTAAAAAGCTCCAGGACATACTCTCTCATCCTGTTCTTGTGCATCACTTGAGCTCATGTTCTCATTGAATCTCTTTTTTTTTTTTTTTTTTTCTAGTCTCCCGTGCTCTTGACGCTAGGAACCTACCATAGCAATTGGGGTAATGATCATAGTCGTAGGCACTCTGCTAATATGTACTCTTAATTGAAAAAGACCTCATTAACCTGAATTCTTAATCTACTCAGATATACTTGAACGCGCAGATGAGCAACATTTATTTAAATTCAAATACTGATTGGTTAAAGGAGATATGTGTAATGATGTTTCATAGCTTTGAAGATGTGTTCCCCCCGTGCGAAAAGAAGCATAATGAATCAATTGGAGAAGCAATTGCACCATAGCTCATCTCAATGGTGACTGTTTTTTCTCCTCCCCGTCGTATGGCTGGATTCTATCCAACCTGACTTTGGGCGGAAAGTCGATTACACGCTGGTCTGTTTGCCAGTCAAGCCCACAACAAAAGGCAATAATAAAAACGGATAGAAACAATATATTTATTGATCGTAACTAATCCGTAAACTTTGGAATTATAGGAAAAAGAGTTGCAGTGTTTGTGGCGGGATTATGTATTTTCCTCCATTTTGCTTTGGAGTATGTCATTGTGAGGGTTTGCAAATTCTTGCGCACATGCACTGAAATGAGTCCTGTCAAAAGCAACAGAATTACACAGTAATATGAAACTCTAGCCAAATTTGTCAGCACGTGGTGATAAGAGAGATGGCTATTTAATGATGTACAGGGGGCCGTCTGGACGGCCTGCTCTCTCATCCCGGCCCACAGGAAACATTCTCCGGCCTGATAAGAAAGAGAACGTGCCGCTTAGTACCTCAAGCCCTGCTCACATTTTCCCAGCTCACTGCTGCCTTGAAAGAACAATATGATTCAGATTGGCCCTTTCTGAACAGTTTGCCATCTAAAGCAACTTGACATAGAGACCATACCATCCGAAACCATACTCGGTAGCACTTTTAGCTCACAGATATTTTGCTGCTAAAAATATTATCCACTAACGGTGCGGCCATGTTTCTGGCGAGCACGTCTGCATCACAAACAAAGGCTCTGGGTTTGAATCTCGGCTCTGACCTTCTGTGTAAAGTTGATATGTTCTACACGTGTATACTCTGGACTCTCCCAACATTCCTAAAACATGCATGCTACATTCATTGGAAAACTCTAAATTGTCCCTAGAGGTGAATGTGATTGTAAATGGTTGTTTGCCTCAATGTGCTCTGCGACTGATGGGCAACTAATCCAGGGTGTACCCTGCCTCTCGTCCAAAATCAGCTTCAATAGGCTTCAGCTCACGCATTACCCTGAATTTAGCAGTATAAAATGGACAGATGCATGAATATCATCCATTATAGTTATGGCTGCAATCTGTAGTATGACCTTTGGATTATGAGATATAGTTTATTGTTATTGTTAATTCAAATAACAAGAACATCAAACTATCGACTTGACGATAACGACGTCTTGACAAGGTAGTAAGTCTGGAAGCTATTTGCTTGTGGACTGAGGGGTCGCGGATTTAAGACCTACAGGGCAATGTAGCCTGAACCGCTTTGGGCTGCCTCCCTTTGGGTATCAGTATAGTATAGTAAATAAATGACTGCATAATAGTATTCATGAATACATTCACAACATGAATAAATAAATTCATAAATTGTCGATACCACTTGTCCTCAATAGGGTCGCAGGTGAGCTTAAACCTATCCCAGATGCCTTTGAGCAAGAGGAGGGGTACACCCTGGACTGGTCGGCAGCCAATCGCAGTAAATGCATGTATAATATACAGTATACCTGTACATGAAATATCAGAAGGGTACCTGCCTAAACCACGTTCTTGATAGGTGAAAGAATAACTTTGATGCGATGCCTGTTAGGCACAGTAGGTAACGTTTTACTTCTAAATCAACCAATATGATGATTATTAACAACTTCATCAATGTCCAGTTGAATGGGAATATTGGGAATATGGAAAAATCCATCCATACATCCAATTACTTATCTGGTTCAGCGTTGCAGGCAGCTGGAGCCCATCCCATCTGATTTAAGGCAAAGGTCAGACTGCTGTACACCCTGGATTGGTCACTCACAGGGCACATGTGCAGTAGAGACGGAGAACCATTCACACTAACATTTCCACAGCAACTGAGTGGTAACTAAAGCAGAAACGCCTGCATGGAAGTCAGATTAGTAAACTATTACACTGGCAGTGAGTCAAGAAAAATCAGTTTGATTATTAGCACCGGCAATCGGAATTTTTGCACAAAACCTTGATGAAGAAAACAAATACAGCACGCCAAACTAAACAGCTAGTCTAGTGCAGTGATTTCCAACCTTTATGGAGCAAAGGCACGTATTTTACAATTGAAAAATCTCACGGCACACCAACAAACAAAACAGTCACAAATAGTAGATACACATTGATTACTGTATGTACTTCCTGCCATCTACAACGTTGTAGTAAAAGAGCATTTATTTGTTCTGTCTGTCACTATGCCTCACTGGCATAAGTATATGAACATCCATCCATCCATCCATTTTCTGAGCCGCTTCTCCTCACTTGGGTCGCGGGCGTGCTGGAGCCTCCCAGCTGTCATCGGGCAGGAGGCGGGGTACACCCTGAACTGGTTGCCAGCCAATCGCAGGGCACATACGAACAAACAACCATTCGCACTCACAGTCATGCCTACGGGCAATTTAGAGTCTCCAATTCATGCATGTTTTTGGGATGTGGGAGGAAACCGGAGTGCCCGGAGAAAACCCACACAGGCACGGGGAGAACATGCAAACTCCACACAGGCGGGGCCGGGGATTGAACCTGGGTCCTAAGCAGAGTGAGACTGTTGACTCTGCACAAACGTGGTCTGGTGTCTGCTTTTGAAAAATGGAAATGTGGCTGTTGATATTGTTAAGGTGTTAGAGCTCTCTCAGCAAATACCTGGGATTTGGACTCCATTGCATGAAAGTCCAATGAAAGTCCACAGCTCCCCCAGTATGCACCCATCACTCCAGTCTCCAGGAAGACTGGGCCCAATATATAAAATAAAGTATATATGGTATGTTTTTTAATTTGCTTAGGTTAGTAATTGTTTCTCTTGCGGCAGCTCTGTGTACGGGGTCACTAGGTACACTGCAAGCACTTACGAGGGAGGAAGTCCATGAAGGGAATGATTCATGTTGTGTTTTTGACTTTGATTTACTGTGTGTATTGGCTTTTGTCAGTATGCCCTGCATTGCCATATGTCTTCTGTTGTAGGCGTGCTGCCGGTCAGCGGGATCCGTATATATACTTCTGACGATGTGGAGGCAGTCAACGGAACGGACATTCGTCTGAAGTGTACATTCAGTAGTTCCTCTACCATCAATCCCAATGCCATCATCATCTCCTGGAGCTTCAGACCCCTTAAACCAGGCCGAGAAGAATCAGTGAGTTCATATTTGTGTCCTGATCAGAAAGTATGCGGGAGCGTTCATCCCCTCAGTCCATTGAGAGTTGCTGCAATCGGACAGCCAAGTAGCCCGTGTGTGTGTGGCAAGAAAACAATTAAAGTCTCTTTTTTGATAACAGCCTCATTCTCATTTTAGCTTCCAGCAATGTGAAATCAGGTGTGAATGTGAGATGAACCGTTTTGATCGTGATTACGGGATTACACACAAGTGACACAAGTAATTTCAAGAAATGTTGTGGAAGGGTGACCCACACTAAGAAAGAACCCCCCAACGTTGATGCTGATGCAGATAAAAATTACAAATAATATTTTCTCATTTCACAATTTAAGTCACAATGAAACCGGGCCTTCTACCCCAGAATAAATGGAGAGTCCTGACGGTCTATTCAAACCAGAATAAGCCTTGATGCATCCCAGAAAGAACGGTTTCAACTTTTACAGCAGCCCAAAATATCCATGTTTATATTTATTACTCAAGTCAACACGAGTAAAACTGTAGCACTGTAGTTGCAACTGAACCTGAATAGATAACTAATAGATAATGAATAGAGTAACTAGGCACTGAGTCCTGCGGCAGATTGATAGATGGATGGATAGATAGATATCAGATACAGTTTAACATCAATTTAAACTCATTTTACAACATTACCCTTAAAATTAAATGGCTGACAGATTATTTTATAATGCAAAAATATACATGCAGCGGACTCCGTAACAAACAACCCAGGCAAACTAAGCTCCCCCCAGACATAGAAAGCTTTTAGTCAAGGTGTATCACTTCAACATATTTTCTTGGAGCAATGACTCTACTACTTTCCCATTTGGACAAGGCTTTGTCATCATCTTGTGAGATTCTAGGGCATTGCAGGCAGAGCACAAAAAAGGTGAGTTTTCCAGCAAATAGCTGTGGATAGGTTCCACAAAACAATAAAAAAAAAAATAAAAAAAAACACAAACTGGTAAATTTGTGGATAGTGAACTAAATATGCGAGGGATTTTCAATTGGGAGATGACAACAACAACAACAACGGCTAAAAAACTAATGGATGGCAAAACAAACACAAATAAGGTGCAAATAGGACTTTGACCTTTTGAGGCCCAATGAAACTATTCTACCTGCTCCAGAAAAATTGTTTTTTATGGTTTTGTCAGCTTATGTCATGGTCTTTGACCCAAGAAGTGGCCTGCTGATATTTAGATGGATAAACAAATCCAATTATGATAATTTATTCAACTTTTATACCAGTTCAACCTTGACAGATCTCTGTGAACTCTTATTCGCCATTCTTTTGTACAGGTACATCTCAATGAATTAGAATAAGATAAAAAAAAAAAAGTCAACTTATTTCAGTACTCAAACATCATATAGATTCATTAAACACTTGGGAAAATACTTTTCAGAGGGCAAATACCTGCCTAATTTCTACATTAAAATATCATTTTCATTGTTTCTTGATTGTTTATGTAAAATTCTAATTTATATATACGTATGTATGTATAAATAAAAAATATTTCATTCTTAGTGTGTAGTGCATCTCTATAATATGAGTTTCACTTTTTGCATTGAACTTCTGAACTAAATTAAGCCTGAGACACAATTCTAAATTTATTGAGATATACCAGTATGACTTTATTCTGTTTATTTTGATCTGCCATTAAAAAAAACATCTTCATAGAAAAAATAAACAAACAAACAAAAAATAGTACCGGTGCATCAAATTAAGGGAACCCCCCCCCCCCCCCCCCAAAAAAAAAAACAAGGAGCATGACAAGAAAATGCAAATTCAAAAAGGAGTGAGAAGAAGTAAAATTTAACTGCCCTCACTCCTTATACTGTAAATCCAATTTGCTCACATACTGAACATTTTCATCCATCCATCCATTTTCTTTACCGCTTATCCTCACACGGGTCGCGGGCTTGCTGGAGCCTATCCCAGCTATCTTGGGCGAGAGGCGGGGTACACCCTGAACCGGTCGCCAACCAATCGCAGGGCACATAGAAACAAACAACCATTCGCACTCACATTCAACACCTAAGGAATGTTTCCCTTTTACGTTATAATTTTGTGATTATTACTGACGTTTTATTTCCCCACTGTAGGTATTTCACTACCAGCAAAAGCCATACCCTCCTCAGGAGGGTATTTTTCGGAACCGCATCATCTGGGCTGGTGACATCATGGGTCAAGATGCCTCCATCATAATTCGTCAAGTCAAGTTTACCTACAACGGCACTTACACGTGCCAGGTCAAGAACCCGCCAGATGTTCACGGCTCAGTTGGAGAGATTCGACTACGTGTCGTCACTACCGGTTAGCACCTTAATATTCACACGTTACGTGAAGCGTTCACACTACACTTTTCATTCAAAACTGAAAGGTAAAAAAACCAAACAAACAGAAAGGATGGCCCAAGAAAACAAAGAAAAATGCATTATTAATTTAATTATAGCATTTATATAATGTAAAGTGAAAAAAAGTGAAAATGATTTGCAAACTCGACTTGAACCCATTTTTTTGTAATTGTATATATGTAGTTATATATAGCTGTCATATCTCTGCTGTCTGGACTAAATGGCTCACACTTGCAATGCTGAATGAAATTTGTCAATAACCTGTTCACATATGACCTGTTTTTTTTTTGCCGTGTTTTCTTCCCCAGCCTCTTTCTCTGAGCTTCTGCTGCTTGCGTTCGCCATCGGGGGAGGGATCTCTGTTGTGGTTCTCCTCCTCATCATTATAGTGTCCTGCAGGAGGTGCAAGAGGAAGAGAGAGAGGCGGGATGGAGAAGTGGAGGCTCCTCGCAAAGAGAGAAAAGATCCCACAGTATGGTAAGACCAGGAGAAATGTGGAGGGAAAGGGAGAGGGGTGATAGAGAGAGGAACAGAAGAATCATAGACTTCCTCTCTCACTCTCCAGCTGACTGTGGGGATTGGGCTTGTGGCGCTCCTTCCTGGGGCCTGGGACTCTTTCCCGCTGGACATTAAACTTCTTCCTTCCTTTTCAACCACAATCTTTGGATCCAGTTGAAGGGCAGCTTCCAGTAAAGAGAAGACAATGAGAAAGCGCCCTTATGTAAAAAGTGCAGACACAGAGCTTTTTTGATATCACAATGTGCCTTTCACTTGTGCAATGTTTTGTTTTTTAATCACTTCGTCTTTTCCTGTTCACTTAAATCGACTTGAGACGCCATTTTCTGTTTAGACAATTTGTTTTGATGATGTGGCATTTGAACAACGGTGTATTCCCAATGTTTACTTGCCTACTAATACATTTCAAACAGCAACATTCCAGTGCAGTCCAAGTAAGATGTTGGATGGAAACTTGTGCATACAAGCAACAGGAACTGAACGGTTTCATTTCACGACACTTGTCGCAATATTTAAGATGCTTAAATTTAGACCTCTCATTAACAGACAAAAGCAGTTATTATGACTGACAGTTTAGGTCAGATCTAACCCTTCTAACATGCATTTCTTATCACCATTTGCTGTTCTAAATGTTTGGGACAACTCCTCATTTTCTAAAAAAAAAAATTCTTCTCTTGCTTGGGCACCACTTTGCACTCTTGGGTTTTCAGATCTCCCTGTGAAATTCATCTCGGTTAAGGTGAAGGCATTCTTGCCTTTTGAGAAAAAGTGGCTGCACGTACAGGTGGTGGTTGATATGGTCAGAAGCTTTAATAATCAAATCTTACCCATTATGATCAAGTTCAGCCAAGGTCTCGATACCCTGTGTGACTGTAACCCTTTATCCCTGCTGCTTTTGTATCATCTGTCCTTTCCTCTTTGTGATGTCTTCTGCACATGCATTTACAATCCCAATTCCAATGAACTTGGGACGTTGTGTTAAACATAAATAAAAACAGAATACAATGATTTGCAAATCATGCTCAACCTATATTTAATTGAATACACTGCAAAGACAAGATATTTGATGTTCAAACTGATAAACTTGATTGTTTTTAGCAAATAATCATTAACTTTTAATTTTATGGCTGCAACACATTCCCAAAAAGTTGGGACAGGTGGCAAAAAAGACTGAGAAAGTTGAGCAATGCTCATCAAACACCTCTTTGGAACATCCCACAGGTAAACAGGCTAATTGGGAACAGGTGGGTGCCATGATTGGGTATAAAAGGAGCTTCCCTGAATTGCTCAGTCATTCACAAGCAAAGATGGGGCGAGGTTCACCTCTTTGTGAACAAGTGCGTGAGAAAATAGTTTTAACAGTTTAAGGACAATCTTCCTCAACATACAATTGCAAGGAATTTAGGGATTTCATCATCTACGGTCCATAACATCATCGAAAGGTTCAGAGAATCTGGAGAAATCACTGCATGTAAGCGGCAAGGCCAAAAACCAACATTGAATGCCCGTGACCTTTGATCCCTCAGGCGGCACTGCATCAAAAACCAACATCAATGTGTAAAAGATCAGGAACACTTTAGAAAACCAATGTCAGTAAATACAGTTCGGCGCTACATCTGTAGGTGCATCTGGAACCTCTACTATGCAAAGCAAAAGCCATTTATCAACAACACCCAGAAATGCCGCCGGGTTCTCTGGACCCGAGCTCATCTAAGATGGACTGATGCAAAGGTGGAAAAGTGTTCTGTGTTCCGACCAATCCACATTTCAAATTGTTTTTGGAAATTGTGGACGTCGTGTCCTTCGGGCCAAAGAGGAAAAGAACCACCCGGACTGTTGTGGACACAAAGATCAAAAGCCAGCATCTGTGATGGTATGGGGCTGTGTTAGTGCCAATGGCATGGGTAACGTACACCACCTGTGAAGGCACCATTAATGCTGAAAGGTACATACAGCTTTTGGAGAAACATATGATGCCATCCAAGCAACGGCTTTTTCATGGACGCCCCTGCTTATTTCAGCAAGACAATGCCAAACCACATTCTGCACGTGTTACAACAGCGTGTCTTCGTAGTAAAAGAGTATGGGTACTAGACTGGCCTGCCTGCAGTCCAGACCTGTCTCCCATTGAAAATGTGTGGCGCATTATGAAGTGTAAAATACGAAAACGGAGACCCCGGACTGTTGAACAGCTGAAGCTGTACATCAAGCAAGAATGGGAAAGAATTCCACCTACAAAGCTTCAACAATTAGTGTCCTCAGTTCCCAAACGTTTATTGAATGTTGTTAAAAGAAAAGGTGATGTAAGACAGTGG
Source organism: Phycodurus eques (assembly GCF_024500275.1). Lineage (NCBI taxonomy): Eukaryota > Metazoa > Chordata > Actinopteri > Syngnathiformes > Syngnathidae > Phycodurus > Phycodurus eques. Next base: position 7,566,671 of record NC_084531.1, read on the forward strand.
TAAGCATGACCCTGTCACAGCTTTTTTGGAACGTGTTGCAGCCATAAAATTCTAAGTTAATGATTATTTGCTAAAAACAATCAAATTGATCAGTTTGAACATTAAATATCTTGTCTTTGTAGTGTATTCAATTAAATATAGGTCGAACATGATTTGCAAATCATCAACACAACGTCCCAACTTCATTAGAATTGGGGTTGTACATGAATTATTCATGAAGTTGCATGCATGTATTTCATCGTGTGTGTGTGTTATGTTGCTCTCGTCTCCCCCTTGGTGCACCTCTTCCCGTGTCCTAGCCACCCAATGAAGGCCATCCACCTGTACCTATCACAGACGTCCATAGAGATTGACAGTTCAGACGGAATGATCTCAGAGGCCAGCACTAAAGATCCCAGCTCCGACTCAGAGGGTGCGAGCTCAGATGACGACGATGACGATGATGACGATGGTGGCTATTCAGACTAAAGAGATGGGAACGGACAGAGGGAAGCCCGTATGGTACCGGTAGAATCCCATTGCGTCCGAGTGGCGAGTAGACAAAGGGTGCACTGTTGCTGGTGAAACCATGCGTGCCGTCATCATGAATTAAAGGAAAAGCTGACGGATGTCCTATCCGAACGACTCGGAACAGGCACAAAGACGTTGAGAGTCCTTGAAAGGAGATCAAAAAGGGTTTGTTTCTGCGTCCTTTAGAAGTATTCATATGACAGAAAGGCTGAGTTAAACCTGCTGACACAGCAGGTAATGCCATTATCAAAACCCATTTTATATCCCATTGGCTGGGATTGCACTGTTACATTGGATTACTTGAATAAAACAACAACAACTTTATTTTGCTTATACTGTCTGTTCCACCTGCAAGCCAACTGGTGGCTGGTGTTTGAGCCACAGTATGCACGCTCCTGTCTCAAATATGGCGTGGGAGTGTACAGTTTTGATCTGAAAAACCTTTGAATGCAAACTATCCCAGTGAGCCTCTTCTCTCCACGCATCACATCCACTAACAACTGTAATGATTTTTTTTTTTTGCTGTCATTTTGTACTGATGATGTAACACTGAGCAATATACATCAGTGTCTTAAGTTTTCATGCCTTTTTTATGTAGTATATATTTAACATAGAACGGAATTTCTAATAAAAAAGGCCTTTTAAATATTTACTCCATTGTGCTGTGTATACTTAAAGCCATATGAATGAATGAATAAATGAGCTCATGCCCTAGATTTTAAATACACTCACATGATTTGACATACTTTTATCAAATTCATCTATTATGTACGAGAGTAATCTGTTTCCCAGCATTTATTATGCATCATTATCTTTAATACAGTACATTTGATTGTGTGCACATGCTCTGCAGAACATTTTGCATTTGTTTACCTGAAAGCTTTATACTCAGTGTTGTTTACTGCTGGGGCCTGCTGCCCTGAATTGAGCTGGACAAGGCTGACAATAAGTTACCAGTAAAATGATCAATATATTTGTGTGTGTGTGTGTGTGTGTGTGTGTGTGTTTGCTTGTCAGCATTTTTGTGTGTACTGATCAAAGTCTAACCCTATGGGTGCAATTTAAGTTACTCTTTGGCAAAGCTGCCAGTGTGTGGACATGAAGGCGGGGTTAACAGGGTTGATAAAAAGTGTGTATTCATACAAACAATATAATTGGATTATCCACAGAGATAAAGCCCGAGAGGGCTCTCTTAGTGAAGTTTCTCTATAACCGCGGCTTAATTGCTTTTGCACAGCTTTGATATTTGCCATCATATAATTTCATCTGGATTTTATAGAATGTACAGTATTTACAAATGAACACTTAAACTACAACGTATATTTTATATCGTCACAATCGTTTTTGCAATTCTAAACCTTGTTTTTGTGTGTAAAACAAAACAGTTTGTTTTACCAATGTATCTTGAAGAGGCAAAATAAACTATTGAGACAATGGTAAGGAAGGTTATCTATTGGATTCTTTCACTTGGACTAATTTAAAATACTAAATAAAAACATTATCCAGTTTTTATAAAACCCCTTTTAGGGCAGTGGGACTGTTTTTTTCGGGGTCTTACAATCTAAATCAACTAAACCAAGGCTATTGCCTTTCTCTCCTCAACTGATTGGTCTGCTCATTTTGAAAAAGGACTGACCAAAATCAAGTCTTGAAGTTTTGCAAGAGAGTTTGAGATTACATGTAGTAAAACAAACAAATGAAAAAACTGTCCGAGAGAGAGTGTCCTTTCATTTGTTCAAAATACAACACCAGGCAGGACACCAGCTACTAAGATTCGCTCACATTTTTGTCAAGCTGAGATGCCAGTGGTGTTGATAATGGTGGGTCAACAACCAGTCAAATACTGCAGACTCCATATCAGAAAAACTCAAGTACTTTCCCTATAAAGTTTTTTTTTTTTCCAAAAGCTTCTATCATGTTTTTTTTTTTTCCAAAAGCTTCAAACTCTTCCAACTGCAGTGTTACACGATTGATTGTTAAAAATAATGGAACATTTAGAATGAAAATGTCGATGAGTCATGTCTTGAAGCAGTTGAAGCAGAATGGAGAGCATTGCTTGGCTGCAAACCAGCAGTGGTGCTGTTGATTCAGTCTCAACTAGTTTGTGGTGTAAAGAAGCACAGCGTGACATCAGCTATGGGACATTTGGCAGCATCCACACAGACCTCAACTATAGTAACTAATCGGAACAAGAGCTCAGAACAATCAGACAAAGATTCTGCCACTCCATTAAAAATCCGTCCTTCAATCTTCTATATCGCTTGTCCTAATTAGGTTGGCAGATGAAATGAAGCTTATCTCAGCTGACTTTGCCCGAGAGGTAGGGTAAACCCTGGACTGGTCATGAGCCAATCGCAGGGCACATATAGACAAACAACCATTCACACTTACCTTCACACTGATGGACAATTTAAAGTCTTCAATTTATCTACAATGCATTTTTGGGGCGAATGTTACAACTAACTGATTATTTGATTTAATTTTCCCGATCAAGGGCATTTTGTCAAAAGGTCACTTACAACGTAGAAGTTTTCAGATTTTTTTCAAGATCATTGTAAGGCAAATTTAATAGTGCTAAACCATAACTTCCCAATAGACCAATGAAAACAATTGCCATCTGCTCGCAACAACGCGCACTTGGTCGTATGAATAACCTACTAGGAGTTGACCACCCTGTGCCTGAGGAAATAGTGCCAATAGGAACAGGAAGTTAGACCGGTAGTTACTCCTCCATCTTTTTAAATACATTTTACAAAGAATGACCAAAAAACATGTGGGCAGCATAGTGTACGAGTGGTTATTACGGCTGCCTCACATTTCTGAGGTTCTGGGTTCGAATCCGGCCTTCCTCTGTGGAGTTTGCATGTTCTCAACGTGCTTGTGTGGGTTACTCGAGATTTATTCGCCATTCCGAAAACATCCCTAAATTGTGGTCTGAATGGGACTATGACTAGTCCATATGTACCCTCTGACTGGCTGGCAACCGGTCCAGGCTGTGCATCAGTTGGTATAGACTCCAACTCCCCTGTGTCCCTAACAAGGACAAGGGCTGTAAAAAATGGATCCATGGATGTAAAACAGCGTCATCTGCGGGGCCTGCTTGCTAGGGCACTGCCTTTTCTACCTCTCATCATCACAGGGGTCTGATACAGTATGAGAACTGCATCTGCGAGTCTTACTCGCTTCAATGTGTTCTGCATTCTACACCTTAGGATGGGTTGTACCTGGCACAGATACGTGTACATTCCATTGCACACTCACTTGTGAGTAAGCACAGGTAAACACACAAGAAGCACTGGCTTGCCATTTCGGAGCGAAAGAGAAATCACCGCACATCTACTCAGGACGGAATCTCACAGTGTAACACACATGCGGAGACCCTCTCATTTACACAGTGCCATGTATTTTAATGGACACATTAATAAAGATTGACTTCCTTGCTACAATGTGTAGTAGAATTTCCACTGACTGTGACTAACGCTGCTGTACTTTTTGGTGAGTAACATTTCAATCTTGTTTCACAGCGTTCAAGTCACTCATCAACTATTCTCCTCCACACATTATCAGAGTCCATGTAAACTGTCGAGAAAACTGAAGGCTTTCATTACAAGGATTATGGTTGCATGTGTAGTACATCGTCTGGCCTCAACAATTTGAATCCCCTTTTCTTTGTCCGCTCCAGTGTTAACAACTGAAGAGGTCTCTCACAGTTTGATGGCAGTCACAAAACAAAGTGTATGAAGGGAAAAATACTTTGGTTGTGCGACAGAGACGACTTGAACTGAAACTGACACCGTTCTGCTACAGCAGACAGACAGAGAACCCCTGTGCTCACACACACAAAATACATCACAGCACAATGCAGTGTTGGTTGTGTCAGAGGCATAAGGGTTCATTGCCCAGGAGATAGGTCGAACCAAGCCAAGCATATTAGACGATATACTGTAATACAGGTGATACAATACATGTGGATGGGAGAAGACTTTTTCACTTAGTCAAAAGAGAAAGCGATATGTCTATAATCAGTGTGGGAACTGTTATCGATCTACTGTATATATCAAACTAGACAGATTTTAAATTCATCCATCATGAGGATAATCAGAATCAGAATCATCTTTATTTGCCAAGTATGTCCAAAACACACAAGGAATTTGTCTCTGGTAGTTGGAGCCGCTCTAGTACGACAACAGACAGTCAATTGACAGAGAACACTTTGGAGACATAAAGACATTGACAAAAAACAATTGTGCACAAAGATGCAGAGTCCTCTAGCACTTAGAGCAGTTCGAATGACTAATATTGCAATAGTCCGGTGCAATGACCATTGTGCAAAGGGCGCCGAGACTTCAAGGAGTGTATGCGGTTTAAAGTGACGAGTAGCGCGATCATCTGGGACAATGTCGGTTGTGCAAATGTTACAGATACTCCTCAATCAGTGTGCAAATGGAGCAGATGCTACTCTGGCATGAGTGGCCAGTATATGCAAATAGTGCAGCACCATGGACTGACTGCGAGTAAGTGACAGGGTAACTGGGAATGGGGTTTTCCATTCCACAAAAGTCAGCTATGTAAAATCACTACATTACCATACATTTAGATTTTCAATCTACTAAACTGTACATGTGCAGCTACTCTATTTTAGCCACAAGAGTGCATAATCATCATCATTGGATGTGTCACGAAATGCGATGCATGCAATATGACCACACTAGTGTCGGAAGACAACTGGCATGAGTTGGCGATGAATGAGCCGCACAAAATGGCAATATAAATACACTTCAAAAGAAACCTCCACAAACACAGGAAAAGATAAAGCAAAAACAAATACTCGTAGCCATTAGAGACAATTACAGCAGTAGCTAAAGACAGGAGATGTGAGACCGGGATATCTCAGTAGGGCTACAAATAGCGGGCTAGTCCCAGGAGGGCATTCAACGTTTGCTATTAAAGAGGCTGGCGTGGCACATAAGGGAACAAATTGGGCCTCGTGGGATCATAGATGATAATAAAAAGACTCTGAAACCAGTAATGGGCAGTTTGTACAAATAAACCACATGTGCACATAGCTATGACTGTACTTTTCTTCAGAAACGGAGTGACATGATCATAATCCGAAACATAAATAAAATTGTGGTCTGACTTGTTTGCGTGTGTCATCAAATCACAACATGACACATTTTGTTTGCTTTTCACTTTCCATCGACCAGAAGTTGTTGGTGTTAAAAGCCAACTTCACAGTTGCAGCTTGTCAAAACCTGACGAGGACAACGATCAGTACTTCCGACTTTGCTTTTGGCTTTGACACGATTCCACGTCGTCTGGCTGTTGGAGTGGTGGTGATATTTAGTAAATTAATTGTTATGTTTGTTATGTTTCTATCCATTAACGTTTGGAACAGCTTGACGATTTGTATACGAGCAATGAACTTGTTTTCTAGTACTGTGCAAAAGTCACGACTTGGTTGTTTGATTTACCTTTTGCTAGCGATCATATGGCACAGTAAAATGGTATACCAATACATTTATATCAATGTAGCCTTGTTAAAAATGTGAAAATGTGAATGTGATATTACTGTATTTACCCCACCACCATTATCGCCTTTAATCTTGCAAGCAGCACGGTTTGGCAATTTCTGTGGCTTTTTCGCAACAGCGCCCTCTAGTGCGGCAACTTGTAACATTTATGTTTGCGGTTGAAACATTCCACTTGGTTTTGGCGAGCACAGTCATTTGAATCATATCTATATTCCCTTCCGCTGCTATCGACTGACATACCAGCAGCGGATCATTGTTTATATGCTATGTTCCATAATTACTGACACTGCACGCATCTATGGCCTACCCGATCCTCATATGTACTACAAGCCAGTTGAGTCGTGGATCGCTGATGCGTTTGTGTGCCATTTATTCAATGGTCCAAGTCGGTCCATTAGCCGTACTTCCTGATCCACCTGTTTGTCAGGTAGCGCTCATTCTGCTGCGCCACGGAGACTTTTGAGTCACGCCGAACCACACAATGGCAGGACTTTGACGTATTTCTTTTTTGGGGGACGTTTTGTGTGGATGTTACTTTGAACTCCTAAAATGCCTCGAATGTGCCAAAGGACTCGCTCGCTCCAAGTCGTCTTGCTGTTCCATTTGCTCGTTTTCTTCGGTGAGTGAACAAGCCATATACTTCGGCTTTCATGTTGCTTATTCACAAGCGTTCCATCCACGAGTGTCGACGTTGTTTCTATTTACGTGACAACTGTTGTAAAATAACATCATTTCAGAAAAGTCTCGCGGGTGTAGCACATTCTCTTCCTGTATTTCTATTGCCGCGTCCTCGCTTTTGCCACTTTGTTCAGAACACAATCGGCGTGTTGTTAATTTGTAGTGTATATGAGCACATGGCTCTTTCTGGATTCTCCTATAAATGCTTGTCTTTTTCAGGCACATCCGAATCACGACATGTTAAAGCCCCGAACGCTAACTGCGCCGCTGCCTCCTCGTTTAAATGACCTCACAGTTGCGAGGCAATTCAAGTTTCGATTGACCAATTTGAAAGTATCGATATCATTTCCTTACTACGCCAAACGGTTATGGAATATTTCAAATGTTTCTGTGTTGAGGATGACGTCACACACGCATTTAACACAAGACTGTATGCGCATCATCTATGAATAGCCCAGCCATATCATAGTCCTCCCTATTTGCATATAATCGAGGCATTGCTATGACGTATGTAGCGCATAATAACCCCAAAGTCAGCAACCCGCAAACTCTCATGTTTAGATACGAATCAGCATGGATTTGTGATTAAATATGTGGAAAAAAAGTACCTGAATCTACATTCCATAGATACTGAAGCTGGTATATATAGCAGAATAGATGTGCCTTGCATTGTACTTACTTACTTTTTGCCACTCAATTAGAAAAATAGCCAATACAAGATGGCTGCGGTCAAAGTCAGATCAACATGCGTTCCTTTTAATCTCTGCAGGGATTGCAACTGTTTTTTTTTTTTTTTTTTTTAACCTGACTTCTAAAAAGTGATCGCTGTGTGGGGACATCTCACTGTGATCTGTTATTCTTCGACTTAAACGTAACCTTGTAAATGTAACTTGCGCATAACCTTTTGTAGTCAGCTCAATTTGCGAAAACACACACCTGCACAAACTACTGTTTTTGTTTTATCCCACAATTTGTATGTTTCAGTTTTTTGCTCTTCTTTTCAGCTCCTTCACTGGTCTTCTCCATCACAGTGAGTTCTCCAGCAGAGCTGCATGCATCCAAAGGAGACACCGTCACACTGTCCTGCACTTTCACTTCCACCAGCCGACCCACTAGCAAGATGACTGTCGACTGGTCCTATAGACCCCAGACTGGAGGGCCGCCACAGACGGTGAGTGAAGATCTTGTGTTGGACTCAATTCTGCTGCACTAAATTTGAGTCACCCAAAAATAAATATTTATAGTTGTGGTGGGACTTGATTGAATACATATTTAGTTAGAGCCTTTGTAATGAATCAATCACTTTGAAATCAATTCAAATAATGTTTCAGCTCTTAGACGTGTAAACTTAAAGGAGCTAGCTAAAGTTTTGAACAATGGCACTCATTCCATGGTTCTGGATTCACACATTATGTCTGCAGAAAAAAAAAATCCCCACCAAGAAAGACTAGTAATTTTAGGCTTGTTTTATGATTGAAATATTAGATTTTCAGCCAGATACTTACCTGTCCACATTTTATACACGTGAGCCTATCACGGCCTAACATGACAAGTGCAGGTGAGGACATTTCCTCACTGAAATACTATGTATTCTGTGGTGTAATTTTTGCCTATATTGAAAGCCTGGATGTTTTTTTTTTTAGAACGTAACGAGTGAAAATAGCAATAGTGAAACATTTTAATAGGCTTTTTTTTAATTTTATTTTTTTATAAATCGATCGTTGAAATTCCTCCTTGAGGAAAGACAGTCGCGTCATCCCACGAAGTAATTCTTGCAGATTCACTTCTGCGTATTTAAATGGATTTCAACAACTCAATGTTGTATTGGTGTTTCTATCAATGACTCAGACGTTTCTGTAGGGTTCATGGTGGCGTGTGACCGTTGGCATTGCGTGACAGACGTGGACTTTGATGGGCCTCGCTGGCTGTCCCGGTGGACAACTGCCGCGTTTGGCGCCTTGATGTCAGTAGTTTGTTAGTTTTGGATCGTGACGTTAAACGGGTGTTTGATTTTGACATGATGTGATAGATGGCACTCACTCTGAAACTGGTGCTTCTTGGTGATACCGGAAAGTCAAACAATGACTTCAACTCTGTGTGTATTTGGCTGTGCTAAGATTGACACATGACTTAAAGCAAATACAAAGTTCCTTCTTCACCAAAGGGCATTTGCACCAAAATTACATTTCTTTCTGAAACAAAATATTCCTGATCACCTTTTTTTTTTTTTGGGTACATCATCCAAGAAACATTTACGCAAAGAAGAAAAAAGAAAGACCAAAACTATTCATAAACAAGGATCCACATTTATTCAACAGGGCAGACAATATTAAATGATTACGTTCGTGTTAAATATTTACAATAAATCAGACCAGTTTTTCTGAGGAATCAAAAATATTCCACAACGGTGTAACGATTCGTTTTAGCAATAATTCGATTCGTATCACTGTTTGTGGTTGCCGATTGAATTCAAGGATGATATTGGTTCATTTAGAACGATCCGATCCGAAACGATTCAGTGGCTGGAGATCAATTCAGTAACATTTTAGCCAATTCCTCCAGTGTGACTGTGAAATAAATACTTGCTTACTGGACAGTACAGGTGAAATTTCTTAGATTGTTGTTGTTTCTTTTACGGAAATTGGGTAAAAATTAATTATAGTTATTAAATATGAAGATTTTCTTGATACACCTTCCTTTTATGTGTCGTGTACTGTATTGTATGTGCTTTCTAATGGACTACGAGTCTGCTTGATTAAAGTTGATTGATTGTATAATTTGAGGAAGAATTCCTGTGGCGCAAACATGCCAAAAGTTACTAATTCCAGGATAAAAAAAAAAAAGAGCCTCAAGTCTTATCTATTACAATTGTTTGCTATGTGGGCTACACCAAGCAGTTTAATAGACTTGCATGCAATCACTGAATTAAGGATACAGTATTTTTGGAGATTCCCTAGACTAGATGACAATTAAATTTATTCCACGGCTAACTTTAGCATTTTATAAACAGATACCCCACAATGTTGCCGCATTAGAGGCGTGATTGAACATTTACAAAACTCAGTGAAGTGGATTATTGCCTCAGCACTTGTCTGCTTTGACACATTAGACTCTGTGCGTCATTTATACAGTGCAGTGGCCTGGAAAATATGTGGGAAAAGAACAGACATTGTAAAAGTAATTTGTGTTTTAGTAAAGTCAATTTGTGTCTGAAATTCTCAAGTCTCAACCAATTTCAGTTTTTTTTTTTTCAACCAATTTTTAAGTATCATGAATTTCCATCAATGCATGTGCTTAATTTGTATCAGTCTTCTGCTCAATCACATTTCAGCCCAGCCTCTGTGTATTCCAGAGGCTTCCCCGAAAACCTTCATGTGAACAGTTACCTAAATTCCTTTTCTCTATGTTGGTATTGTGGTCTTCCAAAATGCCATCCACGTTTCCATTCCAACCCATAACAGCACTCAATCAGGGTTGAGCCTCATTGACCAGTCCACTAAAAACCACCACATAATTTAAGGAGTTCCATTTGGGCTTGAAGTGAACCATCAAATGTGGTTCTGTGCAATTGCATTTAGACCACTGGAATATATACTGTGGTAGTTGCAACCCTATATGCCATCATTTCCTAGAGGAGCACTCAGAGTGAAGTGAAGGCTAATGTTTTGTGGCTCCGCCTAATGTGTAGTACTGTTGGTTTAGTCATTAACAGACAATGTTATCTGGCCTCAAAGTGCGTAGCAAGATGAGAAGAACAGACAAGGCGATATTATGTTAGCATGCGCATGCATTTGTGTCTAAACGTCATGAACTCGCAAAGCTCTAAAGTTATTGCAAAACGGTGCTACAGCCATTCAAACTATTTTTGCTCCATTTATTACAAATACATCATGTGCCGCAAATTGGCAATGTGATATTGTGTCCGTGGATGGAATCAGGTCTAAATTTTTCCAATTTCTATTTTCAAGCCAGTATTTACTCTCCATCCAATTTCATTAGCTGTTTTGGCTGTTTTATATGTGTGAGTATACCTGGTCGTATATCACAGTGGGCCTGAACATGAATAAGCATGTGAAATAAATACATCATAAATACAATTATTCAGAAAAAAACTCTGGTCGTCTAGAACTCTTATCTAATTTATGTTGCAACCTTCAAATTACGAGACTGGGGGAAAAAAGGTTTCTCGTCACTTACCCTAAATTGTATACATATAAAAAGTGACGGGGTGCCCCCTTTTCGAGATATGATAGTTTGATTTATAACGCTGTAATTTAAAATTACGCTAAACCGGAAGTAACGCAGGCATCACCTCCATCTTATTCTTTTCTCCTAAATTAAGAATTTTTTTTATTTAATTTATAAAAAAAGTGAGATTAAGATCAGACACTTTTTAAATATATTTATTTTATTCTGCTGCTTGCATCACATTTTATGAAGTTAGCTCTTCAGATACATGGCATCTACTTGTTAGATGTTAGCTTGTGTGACATTGTATGTTAAACAGATATCTAATTTCTTGAATAGTGCATTTGCAAGTTTCGATGGAATGAGTACTTGCATGGCATTTTGTCAGCCTTCCATATGGTGCCATTATTCAGTTGATGTCCTCTTGGCCTTTTAAGCCTTTCTTGTTTTTAACTTTTTTTATTTTTCTTTTTTTAATAAAATGTAAGGCAACTGTTTGAATTGGCTGGATTGCGTATGTATCCAAGTTGAAGAAATCCAGAAACTTCTATCTGATCTGCTTTGAGAGTACAAATGTGTTCTTATGGAAGAACAAGGTCTGACTTCCCATTTACTCTAACTTGAATATACAGTGGGTACGGAAAGTATTCAGACCCCCTTAAATTGTCACTTTTTTTTTAAATATCGCAGCCATTTGCTAAAATCATTAAAAAAATTTCCACATTAATGTACACACAGCACTGCATATTGACAAAAAAAAACCTGAATTGTTGACATTTTTGAAGATTTATTAAAAAAGAAAAACTGAAATATTACACAGCCATAAGTATTCAGACCCTTTGCTCAGTATTTAGTCGAAGCACCCTTTTGAGCTAATACAGCCTTTTTGGGAATGATGCAACACGTTTTTCACACCTGGATTTGGGGATCCTCTTCCATTCCTCCTTGCAGATACTCTCCAGTTCTGTCAGGATGGATGGTGAACGTAGGTGGACAGCCATTTTCAGGAGATGCTCAATTGGGTTTAAGTCAGGGCTCTGGCTGGGCCATTCAAGAACAGTCACTGAGTTGTTCTGAAGCCACTCCTTCGGTATTTTAGCTGTGTGCTTAGGGTCATTGTCTTGTTTGAAGGTAAACCTTCGGCCCAGTCTGAGGTTCTGAGCACTCTGGAGAAGGTTTTCGTCCAGGATATCCCTGTACTTGGCCGCATTAGTCTTTCCTTCGATTGCAACCAGTCGTCCTGTCCCTGCAGCTGAAAAACACACCCACAGCATGATGCTGGCACCACCATGCTTCACTGTTGGGACTGTATTGGACAGGTGATGAGCAGTGCCTGGTTTTCTCCACACATGTCACTTAGAATTAAGCCTAACAATTTCTATCTCGGTCTCATCAGACCAGAGAATCTTATTTCTCGACATCTTGGAGTCCTTCAGGTGTTTTTTTTTTTTAGCAAACTCCATGCAGGCTTTCATGTGTCTTGCACTAAGGAGAGGCTTCCGTCGAGCTACTCTGCCATAAAGCCCTGAATGGTGGAAGGCTGGAGAGATGGTTGACTTTCTAGAACTTTTGCCCATCTCCTGACTGCATCTCTGGAGCTCAGCCACAGTGAATTTTGGGTTCTTCTTTACCTCTCTCACCAAGGCTCTTCTCCCCCGATTGCTCAGTTTGGCCGACGGCCAGCTGTAGGAAGGGTTCTGATCATCCCAAACGTCTTCCATTTCAGGATTATGGAGGCCACTGTGCTCTTAGGAACCTTAAGTGCAGCAAAAAAGATTTTGTAACCTTGGCCAGATCTGTGCCTTGCCACAATTCTGTCTCCGAGCTCATCAGGCAGTTCCTTTGACCTCATGATTCTCATTTGCGCTGACATGCACTGTGAGCTGTAAGGTCTTATATAGACAGCTGTGTGGCTTTTCTAATGAAGTCCAATAAGTATAATCAAACTCAGCTGGACTCTGATGAAGGTGTAGAACTATATTAAGGATGATCAGAAGAAATGGACAGCACCCAAGTTAAATATGAGTGTCACAGCAAAGGGTCTGAATACTTATGGCTGTGTGATATTTCAGTTTTTCTTTTTTAATAAATCATCAAAAATGTCAACAATTCAGTTTTTTTTCTGTCAATATGGGGTGCTGTGTGTACATTGAGGAAAAAAATTAACTTAAACGATTTTAACAAATGGCTGCAATATAACAAAGAGTGAACAATTTAAGGGGGTCTGAAAAGTTAACCAAAGTTTTTGTAATGTAAACCATAGCTTGTTTTTCAAGCCAGATTGACTCCCAAAATGGGATTTTTGAAAAGGTTAAAGTGCTTGGAAACCGCCAAATAGTTACTGCTGGCTCTTTCACAGATGGACTTGAGTTATGAAATATTGCTGCCTACTATTTCTCAATTCTTTCCCACTTTGAGTTCATTAGATATTTACATGCACAGACCATGAAAATTGAGCTTTCATTGAAATCCAGGGGGAATGATTATACAATACTATATGCTGTGAAACCAGAAATCTTTGAGGGGGTATAAAAAGTAAAAAGTATAAGAAAACCTTTATTAATGGTACTGAGTGTCCACACCTTTTTACTTTTAATTGTGTGGCTGTGTTAAGTCATAATCGATCACATTTAAATATTCAACAGATCTTGTAGGATTTTCCTCACGTTTACATAGTTGCATCATATGACAAATAACGTAAAAGGAAGTTGTATTTGCAGAGAAATAATACAAAAGGACAGCAAGAATATTTTAGAGAATAACCAGTTTGTTGGGAGGCTGGGAAATGTTAATTACTAAGTTGTATTTAGTTTATAGTCATCTCTTAGAATTTCTCTAATATAGTACAATTTTATATTTTCCAAAGTTTGGAGGGTTACGTTTTTTTACATTGTGTCATTATCAAAGAATTGTTGTAGCATGCTGATTAACATTTCTAACTGGCACCTCATGTCAAACAAGCAGGACAAACTGTTTGTGCGCATGCTTATGTTTCTTGCCGGTGACGAGCCTGGCATGCATAATATAACCTTTTCAATGGTTAATGCATGGGTGTGTGAGCGCCCCAACTTATTTTGTTTTCCTTCAACAAAAGTTAGTGTTGATTAAGTCTTCATCCATACTTCCAAGTCCTTATTGACTTATTGATTATTTGCAACAAAAGCGCCCCCCCCCCCCAATGAAACAGCTAATCAGTCTGCTTTCATGGAGGACTACAGAAATCAAAACATTTACTGTGGAGAGAGTGAAATTCCAAGTACTTGGAGAATTTTAAGTTGGTCTCTAAACGATTAATCAATTATTAGTTATCAGTTAATAAACAGTTGATTAATTTGGTAATCAATTAGTTGTCGATTAATCGTTGCACCTGTCGTCTTCTGTAATTATTTTTTCCTTATTTTGTGTGTCACGTTTTCCATTACAAATATTTCTTCCAACCTGCACAGCCACTGCTCCTCACTTGGTGAACGCTGATAGTTTTGACAATGTCGTCATCTTTTATGTGAGACTTATTTAAATGCAATGAAACAATGCTACGTATGTCAATGGAGTCTAACATAGCCTTGGGCCGACGACCAATTACACTCACATTCACACTTACTGTAAGTCAACCCAGACACCGATATTAAGAAGCTATATTGCTAACGTGCTTTTGCCCATCCTTATCTGCTCCCCCTTGTCTCTTTCTTTGGAGAAACATGTAATAAATGTCAGTTCTATTCTGATGATTAATTCTCCAAATACTTTTTATTTTTTAGGCGCTGAGATTTGTGCCCATATTTCTAAACATTGGTCTCGTCACTTAGCTTGTCCCACCACCATCTGTCTCAGCACCCGCTGCCAGATACTTTTCTTTAGATGAAAATGATAACATTCATTTAGCGTTATGGTCAAATGTTTGTTTCTGATCGTCACTGAAACAAAACTGTCAGTCAGATATGCTTACTGGATTATTGATTTTTTTTTTTTTTTTTTTGTGTGCCATCTCTTATCAGTTTTTGTCAACGTCAACCTTGTTTTAGCTTTTCTTCCAAGTAAGCTTACAATATATTATTGTATGCTGTATGTGCTTGCTTGTAATCAGTTTTTGTTTGGCTCGTTGAGATTTACCTTAAAAAAGAAAAGAAAAGAGGGTTAGAGCTTCATAAATAATCATTATGTATGTATGCAGCATCAAAAGCTGTTGTGCTGAACCAAGTTTCAGACAGCTGAGTCAGTCATTTGGTAGCAACTTCCCATTTAAACATTTCCGACACTTATCTCTGTATGCCTCAGAGGAAATCATACATAGAAATTCTGGATCTACGTGAAACTGTATCTCCATTTAGCTATTCAATCTTAAGCATTTGCCCATCGATTTCCTAGGTAACATATGTTTATATCTTGGCGGAGATCGGAGTGCTCTGGTTGAAAACTAATACACTGTGGTGAATACAAATCAATAGCATGAATGTGAATTTGTTCGCAAGCAAAGGCTTTGTATAGTAAATATAAGCCAAGCCAAATAATTTATTGTACAGGTGGTCCTTGGTTTAGTGTAACCCAATTTTGTACATTAGTTGGAACACATGTACTCTCGACTACTAACTAAAACCATAATTTTAAACCTTGGCCATAAGTACAAAAAGAATCAAAAGAAAAACAATGAGAAAAAAAAGAAAGAAGTGCCTTACCTTTACTCTTGTGTTTGGTTTGCATGTTGGAAGGGGCTCAACCTTGTTCATTTTGTGCTGTTGTAGATCAACACCAGCGTAAACTGATGACAATCCTGTACATGCTAAACACAAAGAAATCCTTTCGGTGTTATAACAGTGTTGAAATAAACATTGTGTGGTCATCTTGCTGGCACTAACAATCTATACAATAACACTAACAGGCGTCCCCGCTCGTCCACCAAAAAATGAACCTCTAAAGTAGTGGAGTTTCTATGGCAATGGCAGAGGCTATTCTACTGTACAATTATTACTACCTACTGTCACATCAGAATGATTTAGCTATTGTTTTGTGACCAAATTATAAGACTTTTTGACCTATATTTACTTCTCTTGACCACACCCCTCAACTCCTGTAATGAGTAATAATAGTTTTTGCCTCCTTTTCTGCTTTCCTCAGTTCTTCCACTTCTCTTCTCGTACCTTCCCTCCTCTGGAGGGCCAGTTCGGTGGGCGTGTTAAGTGGCGAGGAAGCCCGGCAAGGGGGGAAGCCTCCATCTCTCTGATCAATTCGACACTGAATGATAATGGAACCTACACATGCTCAGTCAGAAATCCCCCAGATGTCCACGGGAACCCAAACTCCCACACAGTACTCACTGTCACTCCCAGTGGTAAGGCGCTCCACATATCTGCTTCATATTATAACCAAGCAAATATTTTATTTTGCACATGATAATGCCAGTAACAATTGTCAAATGAGGCCTCCTGCAATGCATGTTTGTCATCTAATTTACTGTATGTGAATGCTACCTACTGTATATTTACTTCAGATGACGAGACTTGACATACAGGCACGGCAGAGTGAAAAGTTAGCATTCCTTTGTCAACATGTATTTAATTAAGCTGACTCGTCAACAATTATATATATATTTATGTATTTTGTACATTGAGTTATACTGTCAGCCTGCCCACTGGTATATAGAATAGTGTTTATTATGATTTTAATCCAAGTTGTGAATGGTTTCTGATCATTGTATTGGTAAAAAGATATAGCAAAAGCAGTTGAAATTTCCTGCGTAGCTGCATTTTGCAATGTATGTTGTGTCATTGTGGAGGGGGCTGAAGGGGGGGGGGCATGCTCTCCTAAAAAGCTTGTTGATATGTATCCAAGTACCTCCAATTGTCGTCCTCCTCAGCACCCAGTGTTCGCTTCTCGGATGTTACATTCCTCCTCGTTTTCATCCTCGTCCCTTCTACCATCATTGCCCTTATTCTGATTGGTCGGATGCTCTGGCCCAAGAGAGAGCGCAGCCAATCCAAGGGCTACAGATCATCCATAGAGGTTGCCGATGGGTGAGTAGATTTGTTCAACCAATCACTGAAGTGGGTCTCTTGAGATTTATCCAACTCCTGGTTGGTATAGATTCACCTCTGAATTGCTAATTTTACATAGGTTAAAGAATAATTAAGTTTTAGGTAGGGATGGGGCTTTGGCCAAATCTCCTTGATACATCTGGCAAATAAACATTTTATTTGTACAAATCTTATGCATTCATTTAGGGCTGGAAAGAAACAATTATTGAAATAATCAATTAATCTGTCGACTATTTGTGATTAATCGGTGTGGATAAAAACATTTTTTAATTTCCACCCCTTTATTCAAAAACAACAACTATTTCAAATTGACAATGGAGAAAATGCACAAACATAAAATTATTACTTTTCAATCACTTGTTTGGTCCCTAAGATGTCAGAAAATAGGCAATTTTTTTTATCATTCTGTTCCAAAATAAAAACAGATGTTTGCAGATGTTTTATTTTGATTAAATACAAAGATAATCAGTCTGCTTTCACAGAGCACTACAAAAATCAAAGAATATTTACCGGTGATTGGCTGAAGGGTTCCTCTGAGGATTTGGACAATTTTAAGTGAATCAACATCTCTAAACAATTAATTCCATCAATTTTCCATCCCGCTTATCCTCACTAGGGTCGCTGAAGTCTATCCCAGCTGAATCCGAGCGAGAGGCGGGGTACACCCTGAACCGGTCGCCAGCCAATTGCAGGGCACATGCAAACAAACAACCATTTGCACTGACATTTATACCTTCGGGCAATTTAGAGTCTGCAATTAACCTACCATGTATGTTTTGGGGATGTTGGAGGAAACCGGAGTGCTCGGAGAAAACCCACGTAGGCACAGGGAGAACATGCAAACTCCACACAGGTGAGGCCGGATTTGAACGCAGGTCTTCAGAACTGTGAGAACCGCCTAAACAATTAATTGATTGTCAAAATAGTTGTCGATTAATTTGATAATCGATTAATTGTTGCACCTCTACATTTATTGAAGAGACTGTAGGTGTTTTCTAATAAAGTCTTGACAATTTCTTCCAGAACATAAAGGCCTCCAGGCTAAACAATTTCCATTCCAAGACAACAGGTTAAACTGACATGCTACCTTTATTAACTCATTTAGTGCCAGAGACCTATAAATACATTTTCACAAATCCATCTATTTAATGCCAAATTTAATGTTTCCTTCCCCCCCCCCAATCGTAATAGAGGGTTTGGGGCAGCCCCACAATGGGTATCAAAGGCGTGGGAAGGATTTTAGTATGATAAATCAACACTAGATTGCACCAGTGGCTTTGATCAGAGCTTTGTCAGCACGATCTGAGGAAGATTATATCTGTTGAAGGGCCGTGTGACACGGTAGAGAGTTGTAGCAGCGTGGTTGGAAGAGACAACACGGTAATCGGACAGTTAGAGCGAAAAAGCATCAATAAATACTCGACTTTACACCAATTTTATCGGGCTGATCGGTATCGGTCGATATTTAGCATTTTATGCTGATCGGCTGATCGGCTTTAATGTCATAATTCGCCGATCCGATCAATGACCGCAAAAGACATTAACTCTGTGTTGCCGCGTGCACATTATATTTCAATCCAAAAGTTAGTTTATTTTTAGCCTTGTCTCGTGTCTTTTGACGTAGTACTGTAAATATCTGACGGCCAAAGAAGTTATTTAAACGGCGGTGGTGTGGGACAGACAACACGTCGGAGACAGGCAACACGTAATGCCCGGATCAGACGACAAGACAAATTTGCTCTTTCACGATTGCAATAAAATCTTGTATTCCGATACCACCGCATCCCGTTTTTTACGATCATTGGGTTCTTGTCAACTCAAATGCGACCGGATACACTCGTTACCGTGGCAACGACAAGAGTGGATCGCGCCGACTATATAATGAGGACAAAATGGGGGAAAACGTGTGTTGGTGGTCACTGTTGCTCAGGACAGGAGAAGACATTCGTTTAAGGCTTGCTTGATGTATGTTCACGTACTTTGAATACAATACGGCTCACAAGCAGGCAATAAAATGTTATGTAGCCTAGCAAGCTAGCGGTACCACGAACGGTTGGACGTAAACATGCCGCCATTCTGTCGAATCATGCTCTAAAGTTTCGGTGTGGGTGAAGTAATTTAATTAAAAATAAAGTAATTTAATAACATTAAGTTAGCACCCATTATTTCGTTCATGTAATGTTGGTCTGACCTGACTGATTAGAATACACGATCTGACTAGAGCAGTGATTTCCAACCTTTATGGAGCCAAGGAACATATTTTACAATTGAAAAATCTCCCGGCACACCAACAAACAAAAATGTCACAAAAAGTGGATGCATTAATTTCCTGTGTTTACTTCCTGCCATCTAATAGAAGACCATTCATTTGTTCTGTCTGTCACTATGCCTCACTGGCATAAATAGAGGAACAAAAATACATTATTTATTGTAAATATAATTTTTTAGTAATTAACTACACAAGTATATACATTAAATGAACAGGTCATTTAAATAGACACATTCCTCCATCTTGTGATCGGATCGGTTATCGTTTTTTTAAACTCTCCGATCGGTGATCAACCCCAAAAATCCCGATCGTGTAAAGCCTAATAAGTACAGACCGCTTACTCTAAAACAGAGTTTTACAAATGCCAAAAATGGGGAAAGAACGTGATTACGCTACGACAACGAATGGCGTGTAACGCTGGTAACGTCGAGCGTTCGGACCCGCGATGAAATCACCGACCACTTCCCTCGAAACATCGACTGCCGAGGGAGATTTGGACTCGGATTACAATGAGCCGCCTCCGGATTCATCGGACGACTATTCTCCGTCGGTATCATCTGGGAGGAACAGGGCGTCCTCCCCTGAGGTAAGAACTTGCTAACTTCAAAGCTAACGTCCATAGCCTGAGCGATTACTCCGTTTACCATCTGTCATGCAACGTTCACAAATAAGCACGACAGTTTGTCCTACAAATCATACATCCTGTAGACAAAAACGTGGAGCATCGATAGCTAGACGAATTGGATAGATATTTTTTGTCGTTCTTTTATTTATAGACCGTAGTGCACAAAAATATAATTTTCAGACAATGTGATGTGTGTACTGTAGATTTGTTTGTTTTACCTTTACTCATCGCACTGTAGCACCAGCATAAATATTTTGTGGTAATTGTACACAATTTGAATTTGTATTATTCAATTTGAAACATAGCATTTAAAAACTTAATCTGAATAGTATTATTTGAAATTGAATGTATTCGTTTGGAACTGAAGTCCAATAAACTTAAAAGTGAATGTAAGAATTTTTTATCTGCAATGAAAATTCTAATTATATATCTTCGCATTCAGTTTGATCATTTCAGATTCAGTTCGACAAATCCAATTTCAAAGTAGCTGTGACTGTCAGGTAAGGAATAGCAATCATTCGGCGATACACAGATCTCCTCTTTGGCCAATCAGCGCCTTCGTTTTTTACCACATGACATAGGGACTCTCCTGAAAGTCAAATCGTCTAACCAGCTACAGTATTTTAACCTTTATACCACCTTTCCTTAACCTTTGTGGAATGCATCATATGGTTAGAAAGAGATGATTAAAAAAAAAGTGCTTCCTTTCGAACATAGGAAAAGACATATCACACTGACGTGACTAAGTCGTCTTTCCGTTTTTTTCCCCCCAATGTAACGTCATTGGCATTGCGCTCCATGCCTGAGGCTTTCCTGACATCTAGGGGTAGAAACAGCACACACTGCATCTCGATACAGACAGCACTGCTTAAATCGAATATGTTCACTTTTCGGAGAGTCCCTATGTTCACGTGATAAAAAAACGAAGGTGCTGATTGGCTGAAGAGGAGATCTGTGTATCGCCGATCGTTTGATATTCCTTACAGTCCCTGCATGTCTGTCACAGCTAATTTGAAATTGAATTTGGCGAACTGAATTTGAAATGATCAAACAAGGTGAAAATATATAATTTGAATTTTCATTGCGGATAAAAAAAAAAAATCTTACATTCAGGTTTATTGGACTTCAGTTCCAAACTAATTCAATTTCAAATTATACTATTCAGATTCAGTGTTTAAATGCAATGTTTCAAGTTAAACGATACAAATTCAAATTGTTTTTTTTAAATTCAGATTTTGAATGCAATTATTCAAGTGTAGAATTTCAAATTCAAATATAAATGATTCAAATTCAGTTCCTGCTGGCACATATTTCAGTCCATAGCAGTCCCAGACCTGTTGGCAAGATAGGTGAAAAAGATATTTTGCTCCACTTCACACTGCAGCAATAATATGTTTCATTTTTATGTTAATTGTTTATATTTTATCTTTTACAGGAGGTGCATCAAGCAGTGGCGAGGCTGTTCGCGGGTGGTCGTCTGCTGACTGGGAACCCACAAATGCACACTTGCACGCACGCCCACACAGCTGTACATATTCCAAAGTTCATGCATCATCAATTTGAAAATGCATGTTATACTTGTAAATAAACTGTTAGTTTGCAATCAAAATACCCTTTTTGTGTTGTTTATGCATTGTTTAGATATTTGAACTATCGTAAAAGCAAAAAAAAATTGCATTAAAGTGAACGTTCTGCTTGAAATTCATCGCTTCACAAAAGCTGTTTTTTTTTTTTTCCCCCTTGGAAACGGGTATTATCAAAAAACGTATCTATGTTCAACTGCTGTTTACTAAAGAACGGTAAAAGGTAGAAATGTACTTTTTTTCTTGACGAAAGAAGAGGGTTAAATCTTTCTTTTGGTAGGGTTCCGTAGCTATAGAACACAATTTTATGTAGGCTTTAAAAAAATCAGTCAAAATTGTCAAAAATGGCTGGCACCCGGCTCTCCCAATTTCTGAAAAACAGCTTGTATTAATGAGTTAACCCAACTAGTCTGTTATGTAGGTATAAACAATATTGCAATATTATTCCCTCGTTCCAAATACAGTGCTACCCTCGCTACTCGCAGGGCCGCGAATAGGGAAAATCCACAGATAATGGACAGCCATTATAATTGCATTGGAAACATTTAAAAAAAATTTAAAACCCCAAAATACTTGAATAAGCGAGGATTTACAGCCAATAAACATTTTCCACTAAAAAGGGGGTGCTCCCCGAAAAAAGGAAAAGATTTGAAAAAAAAACTGAAAAAAAATCTGAATAGTTGAATCCACAGGTTCCGAACCGCGAATATGCAGGGGTCCATTGTAGTACGATACCAAAGTTGGCTTTCTCTTTATTTTGCCTTGGCAGTATACTGTACGTTGACTCACTGTTGCCTCTTCTATGTTCATCAGAGTGGAGTATGACAACGACCGAATGGGGGGCAAAGACACAAGGATCACATGCTGTGACATATCCCTGACGGTACAGTACAGTGCATACTCTTCAATTGTGCGACAGTCTTGCTGTTGAATAATTTAAGTGAGCATGTCTGTCAGATCTGTTTCACAGGCTGTTTTACATACTGGATATATGATGACAGCGAATTATTTTTTTCTATTTTTTTTATTTCTTTTATAGGTTTTGTGTTTTCCTCCTGTTAGCTCATCTTCCTGTGTTTGTTTTCTCATTGTCTGTGTCTCCAGGACTCTGAGAGTGAGTATGAGTACCACAACGTGAAAGAGAACACACCTACTGCTGAAGGTTATGCTGAGTCTCAGTGCTAGAGAACCTTGCTCGCTTGTAGATGTTAAGGCCTGCCGGTGCCTTTTATAGGCTTTGTACAGAATGGAAATCAATGGTGAATTAATGTACGTGTCAACCTCTCAGCAGGGCAGTTTGGTAACGAGGTGCATGTGATGTCGTGAAGGAGATATATTTTGTCTAATTTATTGCTTCTGTCATAGCAGCTGCTGTCTTATTTGGTTGTCATATTTTTTGGTAGTGAAATAAAGATTATGATTTTCAATGTCGCTTAATATTATGACTGTACATAATGTGTATATATAAATAGGATGTCGCTTTAATTTTTTGAAATTATGATTTTTTTTGGGGATGAAAATGTCCTTTTCAGATTTATATTTTAGAAACTTTTGCAACAGTACATTTTTACTGACCGCATGATTTTCACTTAATGAAGAAATCAGGCTGACTTTTGGGTGAGATGCCTTGCCAAACTCGGTAATTAGGACGTATGAATAGTCAGTCTGTTGGTAAAGCTAATTGCATACAGCAGCAGTTTCCTCCTCTTTCTGATTGTTCTGTCGAACTATTCATGAATGGAAACTCTTTCAATATTCATGACTGTTCGTATTTCTTTAAAAACTCTGAAGGACAGGCTGGAGTTGTATGACAGAGTGATTGTAAAGGTGTAGTAATAAAACTGTAGAAAAAAAAAACACGCAAAAAGCAATAATAAGTTCCTCATTCTGTCTCATTTATTTTCACTTTCTTATTCAGCTTGTACTCAAACCCCCAAGCTTTTCATAATTTAAGCACTCCCAGGCTGTAATAATTATCATTACTACTTAATGTGAACTGCCATGGCAACAGCTTACTGATGTCAGGAGGAAAACAATATTTAGGAAAATAATTGAATAAAGAAAATACACATCGACTGCTTGATTGTGTGAACGGGTTATTCAATTTCTCGGGATAATAAATTTGCGGCAGAACTGATTTCCAATTTATAATATACTATCATTAAAGGCGACACGGTGGCTGTCCTGGCTGACTTTGGGCGAAAGGCGGACTACACCCTGAACTGGTCGCCAGTCAGTCGCAGGGCCCATATAGACACGGACAACCGTTCTCACACACGTTCACGCCGTCACTGAGTGAGAACTGAACCCACGCTGCCCGCACCAAAGTCAGGCGAGTGTACCACTACACCATCAGTGACTTATCATTAAATCCTGTTTAACATATACTGTACATTAAGCTGATCAGAATGGAACTAAATTCCCCAAATGACATAATGTATGTGCACTATGTATCCATGTCGAAGGCTCAGTTCGATGGCCCTAACTGGGAGGGTTGGAGCATATCCCAGCTGGTTTTGAGTGAGAGGTGCATCCCAAACTGATCACCTCTCAATCACGCAGCTTGTACACACTCAGAAACCTTCAGAATCACAATGACGGGCAATTTAGAGTCTGTAATGAACTGAACATTAATGCTTTTGTACTGTGGGAGGAAGCCGATGAAATTGGAGAGAATCCATCCATGCGAGCACTAGGAGAACATGTGAACACCACACAAGAAGCAAGATGCCAACTCTTGCTAACCACTTACAGTATCTGCTTTACTGAGTGAACAAATCATATTGGTGACGTGTAAACTGGAACATGGGACCTTGAAAATGATTGATCCAAATTTGCAAATTAGCAAGTGTCACAATGTTGAATTAAGGTCGAATAAGTCCTGACTTCTTGATGCTCACTTGAATGACGCTGTGAGAGACGACCTGTGTCAGGTGTAATGTCCTGTCAGGACCGACGTGATTGAATCGAGGCTGGCAGGAAAATTGAAGTTGATATAAGTTCTGAGTGACTGTTCTCTGAGTTTAGAAGATCCAACAGACACTGCGTGGCACAACAATTTGGAAGGAAGTGTCTGGAAAGAAATGGACTACATGAAAAAGTAATCTGTGAATCTTGAAACAAAAAGAAATGTTAGTTAAAAGGATAACCGTAAAATAAAATGTCTATTGAGCAAATAAAAGACAGCAAATAAATGTGGCGGCAAATAAAGATGGAACATTATTTGTAATTAAATGCAACAACAGTGTGACAGGTCTGGGTTTTGAGTCCCATTTGGGACTTTCTGGTGTGGAGTTCACGCTGGCAAATGACTGCAATGTACAGTGGATATGGAAAGTATTCAGACCCCCTTAAAATGTTCATTCTTTATTATATTGCAGCCATTTCCTAAAATCATTTAAGTTAATTTTTCCCTCATTAATGTACACACAGCATATTGACAGAAAAAAAAAACGTAATTGTTGAAATGTTTGCTGATTTATTAAAAAAGAAAAACTGAAATATCACACAGCCACAAGTATTCAGACCATTTGCTCTGACACTCATATTTTTAAATCGGGTGCTGTCCATTTCTTCTACTCATCCTTGGGATGGTTCTACACCTTCATTGGAGTCCAGCTGTGTTTGATCATACTGATTGGACTTGATTAGGAGAACCACACAGCTGTCTATATAAGACCTTACAGCTCACAGTGCATGTCAGCGCAAATGAGAATCATGAGGTCAAAGGAACTAACCGAAGAGCTCAGAGACAGAATGGTGGCAAGGCACAGATCTTGCCAAGGTTACAAAAACATTTCTGCTGCACTTAAGGTTCGTAAGAGCACAGTGGCCCCCATAATCCTTAAATGGAAGACGTTTGGGACGACCAGAACCCTTCCGTCCGGCCAAACTGAGCAATCGGGGGAGAAGAGCCCAAAGATCACTGTGGCTGAGCTCCAGAGATGCACTCGGGAGATGGGAGAAAGTTCTAGAAAGTCAACCATCCCTGCAGCCCTCCACCAGTCGGGGCTTTATGGCAGAGTGGCCCGACGGAAGCCTCTCCTCAGTGCAAAACACATGAAAGCCCGCATGGAGTTTGCTAAAAAAACAAACACCTGAAGGACTCCAAGATTGTGAGAAATAAGATTCTCTGGTCTGATGAGACCAAGATAGAACTTTTTGGCCTTAATTCTAAGCAGTATGTGTGGAGAAAAACAGGCACTGCTCATCACCTGTCCAATACAGTCCCAACAGTGAAGCACGGTGGTCGCAGCATCACGCCTGTGGGGGTGTTTTTCAGCTGCAGGCGCAGGACGACTGGTTGCAATTGAAGGAAAGATGAATGCGACCAAGTACAGGGAAATCCTGGACGAAAACCTTCTCCAGCGTGCTCAGGACCTCAGACTGGACTGAAGGTTTACCTTCCAACAAGACAATGACCCTAAGCACACAGCTAAAATAACGAAGGCATGGCTTCAGAACAACTCCGTATGGCCCAGCCAGAGCCCTGACTTAAACCTAATTGAGCATCTCTGGAGAGAC
This sequence comes from Phycodurus eques, assembly GCF_024500275.1. Classification (NCBI taxonomy): domain Eukaryota; kingdom Metazoa; phylum Chordata; class Actinopteri; order Syngnathiformes; family Syngnathidae; genus Phycodurus; species Phycodurus eques. Next base: position 7,592,611 of record NC_084531.1, read on the forward strand.
CTGAAAATGGCTGCCCACCAACGTTCACCATCCAACCTGACAGAATTTGAGGATCCCCTAATCCAGGTGTGAAAAACTTGTTGCATCATTCCCCAAAAAAAACCTCTTGGCTGTATTAGCTCAAATGTGTGCTTCTACTAAATACTGAGTAAAGGGTCTGAATACTTATGGCTGTGTGATATTTCAGTTTTTCTTAATAAATCAGCAAACATTTAAACAATTCCGTTTTTTTCTGTCAATATGGGGTGCTGTGTGTACATTAGTGAGGGGGAAAAAAGAAAGCTTATTTTAGCAAATGGCTGCAATATGCATATATATGTGACAACACACATTGCTGCTTTATTTCAAACTAGACAAAAAGTAAGAAGAATGACAACATATATACTACTCAGATAAACTGAGAATATTTTGTTACCAAATGCTGTATAGAAGGTTGTGTTGGTAAAAATAAAATGGGAAAGGGAGTACATTGTGTTGTTCCACTTCAAGTTGTTGAATAATAAAATCGATGATGAAAATGAATCCTCAGTTGAGAATAGATAATTAATACATTTCTGGGTTGGGTCAAGTCAGCCTATTACGAATGGATCATATGGATTGTTTGAAAATATCAGGCCACAGATGCTTTATCTCTACCATCAGCCTGGCAAGACTTGTCTTATGTTTGGATTTTGTTCTTTGGACAAGTGCAATCCCTCAAAGTCGGACAATATTATCGACTGTGAGAAGTGTTTTGCTATTTTGCTGATGCTGTAAACACTTCTGAAAATGACAAGTGGACACGATGAATTGCTTTTAGATGCCTAGCATAAGATATTCAACAATTCTCTTATATCTAAAGATTATAGGTCGGTACGATTGACCACTTGAAATGGAAAACAATGTTCATGTGTGTGCTGGTGCTGTCTTAGAGCCAATGTGCCAAATTGCATTCGGATGACGACAATTAAAGCTAGTTAATACATCATGCTTGTTCTGAATGCTTGTGTGCTTTGTGTATTGACAATTTCACATGTCTGTGGAACAGTCATGTACACAGAATTGTGGCGGGGCTGGAGGGGTTATTCAGCAGTGTTGCCACAGTTACCTTGAAAAAGTAACTTGATACTTTACTTGAGCTTAAAAGTAACTGAGTTACTTTACTGATTACTGATTAGAAAAAACTTTACTTTTTGGTTACTTTCAGCAGCGGCCAAGAATATCACTTATCCACAGTACAAAAAAAGCATTAACTTAACCGTACCCATGACTTGGTAATGTACGCCACACAAATTAGGGAATGATGCCATCAACATGAACCAATAACTTAAATATTAGTGTAGTTGAAGCCACATTAAATGAGCAACTTACCGCAGACTTGACATGCCCACTTAGTACATTAAATACCGAAACGTAAAAAACAAGAACACCATTCTCGGTACACACAACTGATAGATAGATGGATGCCGATTGTAGTCCATGAAGGCAACTGTGTGTGTGTGCGTGCGTTTGTGTGTGCATGTACAGAAATGTGAAAGTGAGTGGCGGTTTCAAATTGGGGGCATATAGACACACACACACACACACACACACACACACACACACCGTTCCTCCCATCATCGTAATTCTGATGCGAAGAGCGAGAAAAGGTGACAAGATTACGCCAGTGTTTAACTAGCAAAGCTGTGGGTGGTTTACGAGGGGGCACTTACTTACGTGACGTCAGCCGTCCAGCGCTTTAAACCAGCTCACAGTCCGGACTACAGATGAAGTTGAAAGTCCTCACTTTTCATTGTAAATATTATTTAAGATAAGTATTGTAAATCCTTCAGTGAGACAGTCCTTACCCTCCATGACCGATTTATGCCTGCGCACTTCGGTATGAATAATTAACCCACAATGCATTGTGCGCTTAACACGTCAGTAAAACTGCCTACTTAATGTGTAAATAAAAAAGTAACAACAATCAAATACACTTTGTACTAAGGAAAATAACAAAAATAGTGTGGCGACAGGGAAATTGTGCATTTCTTTGCACTTTTATTGTGCTGCACCGTCACTGTGCATTGTAGAATCGATGCTTTCTTCTGTTTGTTGAGAAATGAGTGGTCTGCGTGAACGGTTAAATTCTATGAGAGACAGTGATGACTCAAAAGTAACTATTGCTGGTTTGAAGAAGAAACTTTCCCAGGAAAAGTAACGTGTTACTTTGCTCGTTACTCAAAATGGTGGCATTTTGGAGTAGCGCGTTACTTTGTAACTGTTTATTTTGTAGCACTTTACTGACATCACTGGTAGTCAGGCCCCCAAAAAAGGGTACCTATTGCCAAAATGATTCATACAATTAAGAAAAAATAGTACAATATATATTTATTTATGTTAACACAATAATAATACTAATACCACTACTAACAAAGGAGGTGACTATTGACAAACATCAGGTTTTTGTGATGAACAAAAACGAGACCAAGATTAATAATAAAAAAAATCCACTATTCGTTATCCTGTAACCTGTAAAACTTAATTGAAAACAAATTTGAGAAGTGAAGTAAAAATAAACAACTGAGATAAGGTGGTTGCAAAAGTGCACACACCCTCTAATAATTGGGGATGTGTGTGTGTTCAGAATTAAGCAATAACATTCAAACTCAATGTTAAGTGGGGGTCAACACACACCCGCCACCATTTAAAGTGCCTCTGATTAACCCAAAATAAATTAAGGTGGGAGGGAGTTCTCAAAAGGCATCAAATAAATGGCCCTCAAATATCAAGACACTTTGGATGGAATTGATGACAGAGAGCTTTTTTTAAATATTGATGAATGAAGACAAAAAAGGCTACAGCAAAACCGGCCTATTTGTCATCTATGGCAAAAGGGTAGGTGCTTGAGCACCACTTGCGGTCTATGTGTGCACGTGCCTACTGTGGACTGTAAAGAAATGAGTCCTTGGAAAGATGATGCATTACAGTATATGTGTCACACAATCTCTTTAAGAATATGACACACAATGGTGATGTAGAAGACCAACGTGATAGTGCCGGACTTGTGTGGCAATGCTATAGCAACAAGAGGGAAGGCTGTGGCTCAGGGCCGCAGGTCAATACTTTCCCCTCAGTGACATGTATCTGGATTCTTCCCGTAAAAGAGAAGATGAATAGCACAACTTGTTTAATGCCTCACTCCTTTTTGTGTCTAGCATCTGCTGGTACTCAGTCGTGTCGGAGCGGGGGTTGGGGACTCATGTGACACTACAGTGTTAGTTTGTGGTGTTATGAAAGACAAACAAAGAATTGGTGTTTGCCCACCTTACTGTATGCTAATGATTATAAATATAGTTGTGGGGGTAAATGAAAGCACTTTAAATGAGACTCTTGTGCAAAATGTGAGCTGAGTGGGAGGGAAACAAAATAGGGGAAAGAGGGGGATAAGTCTGCCACACCCGGCCCTCTTGCATCCTTCTCCTACCTTCATCCTTTTCTCTCTCTTTCTCACTCACACGCACACAAACTCACTCCTCCTCCTCTGCTCTCCAAGTCTATCTGCTTGTGTTTCCATGAGAACAGCGCACTGGGCATGGGGGCTGGGTTGGTGGGGTGCTGGTACGGGTGACGTGTCCTGAGAGCGCTCTGCGTGTATTCATGCATGCATGAGGTATCATCACTGCTCACTTTCACATTTCTCTACTGGCAAGTGCAGCTGCTGGCGGTTCCAGAAAACATCCTTTCGGCATTGCCTTGGCAATTTGGATGTTGAGCTAACACTAATCTGAGATCCACAGAGTGCATTGTACATAGCCTGAGAGGCAGCCTGTACAAGAAGAAAAGGCACAATCCATTTGCAAAAGCCTCTATTGAGAAAAAAAAGAAGCCTTCTTGCGTGAAAAGGAGTAGTGTCATCGAAAGGAGAACTCCAATATAAAAAAAAATATTAAAATAACATTTGTTAAGGAAAACACTGCCCTGACTTGTCTTGGCCTTATTATTGCAGGTGGGGTCAGGGTTTTGCTGTAGCTTGCCTGAAAGGGGAGGAGGAGGCAAAGGAGAAGATGTAAAAAAAAGAGGAGGTCTGATTTAAGATAGGTGGTGGGGACGAGTGAGAAGCGATTAAAAAGGAAGTGGGGGATAGTGTGAAGGAAGGACAGAGGGATGGAAGGGGTTAGGCAAAGGGTGGGGTTTTAAAGGGCGGGCTTGTAGTCATTGTCACGCAAAGAGAGAGAGAGAGAGAGCAAGAGAGAGAGAGAGCGAGCAAGAGAGAGGTGCAACCAGGCAGACTGACTGAAGTGAGCGTGTATGTGCAGACTGGTAAGAGTAAATGCACTGGGCAGCATAGCTGTTGATACAGCCAGAGAGAGCGAGAGAGAGAGAGAGAGAGAGAGAGAGAGAGAGAGAGAGAAAGTGTGTGTGTGTGTGCACAAATTCGAGCGAGAGAGAGGGAGAGAGAGAGGGGTGAGAGAAGAAGAGAAAAGAAGGAAAAGGGAAAGAAAGAAGCAGAGAAGAAAAAGGGAGGATTCTACGACAACAACTATGCTGTGCTGCATAAGAAGAACCAAACCGGTAATCTGGTCTCATTTGCTTTACCCATTTCAATTTCAGCTCTATCTTGTGACAAAAATGCTGCATCTCAACTTTGAACTCCGAGAGTGTTCCTTGGCTGTCTGTCGGGGGTTCTACAAGATGTCGATGCAAATTACTTGGACTTGGGGACCCAGTTTGTCTTCGTAGTGGTTTCTCTACAGAGAGCGCAGACACGCCTTGTGGATGTGATTGTCCTCCATGAATGGATGCCGCTACCATGCCGCTCAGCCCTCGTACTGTATTTGCTGTCGAAGACTGTAATTTGATCTGAAGTGGCATCCCGCTCTTATTGATCATGCACTTGTTAAAAGTGAAAGAATATCGAGGGGCACTTGATAGCTTCTGTATTCTCAACCCTCGTTAATTCAAGAGCTCGCCGCAATCCACCATTGTTCATATAAATTGCAGCAAACTTTAGCGCGTTCCTAACTGACGCCTTGACAGGACGATTAAATCGTACATTCTATTGTCTTGAGAATAAGTGGGTAACACCCAAAAAAGTACAGTTCCACAGTGAGGAGGAGGGAAAAAAAAGGGTGGGGTGCAGAGTTAGTGAGCAGCACCATCATGTCAGCGGCCTTGGGGGATTACAATGGGAATAAATGACTCTAAATAGATTATTATAGCCCTCCAGCTCTATGAGTGGATGCTGCCAGTGGAGGGTACGATGAAGTGTGCACTCATTTAAAGGGTGTGAAAGGGTGGTGCTCGGTAGAATTAAAAAAAAAAAAAAAAAAAAAAAGACAGACAAGGTGCTGCATGGAAATGGGTGGATCCAAATAGTGGATGAGAAAGAGGTGCTCACCAGCGGACAAGCCATTGTGGGGATAGTTTCTGTTTCGAGTGACAAGAATCATTTCTCCTCCGCCATCGTAAATCACACGTGAATGCACTTTTATCGGACTCATGGAATACTAGATTTGGATGGCACTTGATTGCTTAATTAATTGATGGATGAGTCATATTGACTGTGGCAGGCAGAAGACAGAAATTAAGTAAGGCATGACAGCTGAAAGAAGAGCAGAAAAGGCAGAAGACAGCGAGGGAGGCAGCAAGAATCATAAGAAACAGTAGCTGGAGTCCCTAGCTGAACATTTTCAGTGTGCTGGAGATGCATAAAAAGGGAGGAGCACAGAAAGAGGTGCAGGTAAAATAACGATTTCAATGAGACCTAATGTATGGGGGAATGTAAGGGAGATGGAGTGGGTGCAGGAAGGCAGAAAAGGAAATGAAACTGGTGGTGGCAGAATGAGGGATGACGGTTGGAGGAGGTGGGGAAACATGGAGGGGTTAAAAAGCCGGCATGCTGCACACTGCAGCCATGTGGTGGGTGAGGCACCGGCTTTTTTTTTTTTGCCAGCTTTCTCCACTGCAGCCTGCTTCATGCTTGAGTGCCACTGCTGGGATGAACATACAATTTAGGCATCTCCATACCCCTGCTTTGCTGGACGGATGGCAACTGTGTTATTTTTTCCCCCCTGAACAATTGTTGCAGTGGGTGCCGCTATAGTGAAGCATTATGTGCTATGGGAGTGACTGTGGATTCCAGCTTCTTCTTTTGTCTTTGGATATGCCTGCAACTCAAACCTATATTTTTGCGTGGAAAAAGTTGGATTCGGTTTCAGTGTCCAGGTCTCTTTCTGGCCCGGGTCCCATTACAATTCCAACATGAATCAAATTTAACCTAATAGCTTCTTCTCAGCTCCGCCCACCACCTTTTTTAGTGTTAATCTTCATACCTAGACCACACCTGCCTGTCATGTCTGCCTCCACTTTCAAACCATAAGACCTACCCGCCATGTATGATTCTTATCGCCTCTTAAACTGTGCTCAAGGATTTAGCTGTAGCGTAAGCCACAGCCCACATTGCCTGTTCTTCCATTCTCCTGTGGCCACCACATCGTGTCCAGCCATCCTTTTCCTCCAGCTCCTCTCCTCCCCCACCTGCAGCTCTGCTCATCCCTCGCTCCCTTGTCAGATCAGTGGCGATTGCAGAGCCTTTGTTCAGACAGAGAGTCGGTGTAATTGAATTAAAGGCTGCTCCAGAGGATGCAACGATGCTGGCATATGGTCGCATATTAGTTGCCGCCGAGCTTCGTCGCAAAAGAAGCCGTACGTCCTGTAACATCGCTCACTGATTGCTGGCCAAAAAGGAGGGGTGGCGCGGCGATGGCGGCCACCTGAACCGCCCTAGACTCATCTGCAGGAGATAGTTGGCAATAAGGGTGTGGTGCTACGCTGAGTCTGCCTGGGCGAGCGAGACAGGGAGAGGAGAGAGAGAGAGAGCGAGAGAGAGAGACAGAGAGAGAAAGAGAGCAAATGGAAGGCTAGCTGCTGTGGCCAGAAAGAGAAGACAGCACAGACAGCAAGGGGCAGATGTTCAGCAGTGGTTTGTGCCGCTTGCTGTCTGGATCATTTCACCATCAGTAACTCAAATCAAACAGGCACTTTGTTCTAGAGAGCACATGACAGGTCTGTCAGAAATATCTAATATTCACAAATTAAAAAGATATACTTGATGTTTTTTAATCCCGTGAAAAAAGAAAAAAAAAGAAAAAAGGGAATCGTGGGTGTTGCACTCAGCTGGACTGAGTAGCATGGTGGAAAAAGGTTCAACCACGTACCTAATGCGAACATTTTTGTGAGAAGTGTCTCTGTGGCAGAGCAACCATCCTTCAGCTTCATGTCCCATCCTATCCTCCACCTTTGTGAAACAAGTCCCTAATGGCACTGGCAACGAGACACTGAGAAGGTGGCGGATTGCTACTGTGTCACCGTTGGGGGGATGGGGTGCCTGTGTGTGTATTCGTGCGCTCGCGTCTGTGCTTATAGAGCTATAGCCAGTGACTCTGGGTGTGGTTCTCACGACAGCCGGTGCCCACCCAAGGGCAGAGGCGGACAGAGAGCGCGACAGACTGCAGAAGTAATAGACACATCCGGTGGTCAGATTTTGTGCTCAACAAATTCTGACATTTATTGCAGGACTAAGTCAGGCGGTTCATTTGGTCAATGTTGTGCATTTAATTTCTACACGAGAGAATGACTGTTTACTTGTCACCCGCTGTAGTGTAATCGTCTTGTAATCTTCCAGCATCAGATTGCATAATTGTAATGAAAATCAAGATATTCATATTGCTCTTAATTGCTGCAACCTACATTGTGGATGGGACGCAGCTACGTAACACGAAGCATTTTTAGTCAGGAAAAACTAGAGGCCACATAAAAACATTCCTTTGATTAAATTGAAAATGCAAACATGTTATCCCAGTGCTAAATCATCAGCGTAAAGCGGTGGTCGAGTGTGAAGTGACGGGAGTGGTCTGCTTGTACCTACGGGCGGTGCAGCTGGATTTCTGAATGAAAATGTGTGCCGCACAGATACAGGGGGGAATAGTGCCCGCAGGAGGGGACGTGACCAGGGTTCAATTAACAGTCACAAGAAGCAAATTTGCAGTGAGGCTTTTTTGAGGTAGTATACACTAAATGTGAGACACCGAGTACATGTTTTTTTTAAATCACTAGGTTAATCATTTATTGCTAGTGTGTTGTATAATTGATCCCAGGTTTGATCAATTATCCCTGCACTAAATCATAAAAGTCCATAGAAAAGTAAAACTATCCGCAAGTTTAGCATTTTGAAACGGAAACAAACAAATCGGTATCAATAATGCAAGTGATGATGGCACAAACGCGGTCAAACCAGGATGATGAGCTTCCCCTTCATCCTCATAAACTCATATGAGATCACTGCTGGCACGTTATTACATTTGCACTCACACACCCTAATCTCCAAAGTAGCCGACAACCCCCTCCGGTCCAATAATGATGTCATGCCGCCATATTCCCAGACACCCTCGTCCGTTGTCTCTTTCGCTCCCTGATTCATCGTACGCAGCCAGTAAGTAATTCTGTTTCGAGTTAAGTGCTCGGGTCAAATTTTGGCAATTGTAAGCACCAATGAGCTCAGTCGTAATAAAAGGCCCAATAAGTCATCGGGAGCCTTGCATATTACACACAGCGTATGCTGGTGGCTAGCAGTACTACTTCATCTTATCGCAAAGCAAGATACTGCATGTACAGCCGCTATCCTGAGCTTTGTGTAATATTTTTAATTTCACCGAGCTAAATGGCGTGAGATGGTTTGTATTAAGAAGTGGCCGATCAGAGGCAGGATTTACACCCTCTGGACCCGTGGGCCCGAATGTGAATATACTGTAGATGCGCAGCTGCACCTTGTCGTCGCTGCTGCAATATTGAGCTGACACAGTGACCCTGAAGATGACATGTGGGTTTTAGGGCCTGCAGCTCCTAAATCATGTCACGCAGATGTGCTAGCATACTGACGCCGTTGTCTTACTTCAGCCCTCTATGCATTGCAATGACCTCATAAAAGAGGATCAGGAAACTGGTCTGATGCATTTTGACATGGTGGTCAGTTTTTTTGTTCACGTTCGTTTGCCTTAAGTGATGACCTCCAATGCAACATTAGACTGATGGAAGCGATATCAAAAAAGAACTCCCACCCCGTCTTGACCCCGCGCCCCACCCCCACCCCCACTGCACTCTGACACTACCTCGCACAGAAGCCCTACTTAGCCAAGCTGATTGCACCCCCTGATTTACGAGCGCCTACTGGCTGACAAGAGGTCAGGTACACTGCCGATCAGGGCAGTCTTTCATTGCATCAACCAGCAGACAGCACTGTGATGAGTTAGCACTCTGGTTGCCAAGGTAACCAATGATGGTTGGAAGGGACACGGTTAGTGTATGCTGAGGAAATGGAAGCAGGCGGCTGGTTCCCTAGCAGCCACAATGAGATGGAGTCATAGAAAACTTTTCCTTATCCAAACAAAGGAGATCGACTTATTATTTTGAGAGCAACTTTAATATTGGATTTTGTTTTCATTTAGAGGACATTAGGGAATGTTAAGTGTACATCATAAAGATGCCTTATCTCTAGCTAAGTTGGACTGTTTACTGTTTGTCATTTCCATAATTTTCCATGATTCACAATGGTATTAAATAGCACATGAAATTGTAAAATCAGCTTCTTACTTCTTACAAATCATTGCTAACTGGACAGACTCAATCAATCAATAAAAAGAAAACAACAATGAACAAAACAATCAATTGATTCTGCATCTTTATCATTTGGCCTTATGTTGCACTGCTTGCATGTACAATTTGCGTTTGCTTGATGTTGCTTATTCCCATTTTTTAATGTGTACATTAGATGCTTTTGATTGGTTTAAAGAATATTTAACTTAAATTTGTTTGCTTATTTATTTTGAATGTACTGTAACATTTTGTTTTGCATTTTCAGTGCTCATCATTTTTTCCTTTATTTAATTTGATTTCTTTTCATTAGATGATTAAATGACTCATAACACAACCCTCTATTTGATGGACAACTTTGGATCCAGTAACCAAAGGTAATATGATGGTGCGCTTTTAATAACTCCTTGTCCTTCTCCTAACCATGGTCCTCATCCCGTCTTACACTTGCATTTTTTTTCTGATCTAGCCCCGGAAGCTTGACCCAACATGTCCAGTACGTCTACATCAGGCTTATCAATTTTCCAGTTCACTAACACCTGTCCTTTTTTCATTTTTAAAGCATTTACCTGTAGCCCTTTGTCTCCTCTGAACTTTCAACTAAATTCATTATTTACCTATAAGGTAAATAATAAGGTATGCCAGCATGACAATATGCTCCACCACTGTATAGAATACTTGATTTATTTTTATTTGATTTGATTTGATTTTTTAACATTTCCATGCTGGTCACCAAATATTTTCCTCCCCAGTATATTTCAATATAGCTTCTTTCTTGGTGACCAGGTGGAGAAAAATGAGGATGTGGACCAGAAGATTGAACAGGATGGGACCACCAACAAACCTGAAGACAAGGCTCACAAGGCTGCGACCAAAATACAGGCCAGCTTCCGTGGACACATAACTCGGAAAAAGATGAAAGATGGAGAGGACGAGAAGGATGGAGACAATCCTGCTGCTGCAGAAGAAGCGACAGAAGGTGGCGAGGAGGTGAAGAAAGCAGAAGGATCCCCAGCTGAGGAGGGGGACGCTGCAGAAGAGAAGGGGAAAAAGGAAGAGGAAACGAGCCAAGCCAAAAGCCCAGTGGCAGAAAAGCCTGCTAACTCACCAGCAGCCGCCGCTCCCTCTCCTGCGGGAGCGGCAACGTCTCCTACAGGGGCAGCACCTGCCGCTGTCTCCGCCACAGCGTCCTCCGAGCCCCCCAAAGAGGAGCCGAAGGCCGAGGAGAAAGCTGAAGTGAAGCCCAAAGAGGTGGAGGCCCCGGCTGCAGCAGTCAAGAGTCCCACTCCCACCACAGCCACGGTCGAGGAGAAGGTTGAGGAGACAGAGGAGGAGGCCAGACAAGCCGACGTGCCTGCTGCTGCCAGCGCGGCAGCTGAGAAGGAGGAGCTCGACCAAACAAAAGATAAAGGTACGAATTATTTTTGTTAATGTTTGTTACTAACAAAAATACACACACACACGTACACGAAACACTGTTCTACTGCCTTATTGTAAAGCTCATAGGTACATTTTGAACACCTGTGAGAGAGTTACTGAGTTCAGCGACTAATATGATCGTTGACACTCCACAATTACAAGGCTCAATAAAAATATTTGATGGGCTTTCCTATCGTCCACTTGGCAATGTCTTAAAGATTTAAAGATTCTTGGCAGGCCTGTCCTTGCTAATACTGTATAGACCTTGGCACACCACATTAGAAAAGAGGCCAACGTAATGCAGGTAAGGCACAGAAAGGGAACAGAAACAGAAACAGACAGGAAATAACTAATGCTGTTATCATGAATAAGAAAAAAAAACAAAAAAGAAAATATCACACTTTTGTTACTAAAAGTGTTGGGTAGATTACTTTGGAAATGAAGTTGGTTACATTTCCAAGTTAACCTGCTGAAAATGTAATAGCAGCGTAACTATTTCAATTACTTTCTCAAAGTAATGTAATTAGTTACATTTGATTACATTTTAATCACTTTTCTTAATTTTGATGAATGCATCAAAAGGACCTTTTGGTGTTTCCTCTAAAAAAGTTGATTAAAACCCTAGAATCCTGTTCCAAATTTCCTGTTATGTCATGTTTGATACTACAGCAGAATGGCACATGACCAGAAGAGAGCCAATCACATTTTTCGAATGTAACTAACACTGTAATCATGGAAATTTCCAAAAGACATTTAATGACACATATTCTACCAGTAATTAAATGGATTACAATTGCATAGATTTTGTAATTAAATTACACAATCTTGTTACATGTAATTAGTTACTCCCCAACACTAGTTACTAGGCAGAGTTCCTAGGGCTCAATCATAAAATGAGATTTATATTACTAGCCAAATCCACAAGGCTGTTTGAATAGCACACTCCAAACATCACCACACATTTCCTTCCCAATGAAATTGCTACTCATTATTAAACATGAAAAACATCTTGGTAGATAGTCAAACAGTACTCCAGAATTCAGAGCTGCTATTTGTGGTCCATGGATTCTCCTCTCAGGGTCAGACAGGTACAATACAGTTGATGGAGCATGCTCAGTCTGGAATAGGAGGGGGCGTGACACATACACACACACACACACACACACACACACACACCAACTGAAGTGCTACACTGAATCTAGGTCACCAAGCAGCACTGTCTCTGCGTTGTCATAGTTACCACCTCGATGGGATAGCTGGCCTGCATAGTGCGGAGCGCAGATAACAGGTGTTCTGATTCAAATGAATGATTAATGATCCTTACCGGTCACGAGCCACACCAGGGATGTCTGTCACACACTCGAAACTGTTAGCCCCCATCTGCTAGATGAAAAGAATTTAAGTCCTGCTACACGAAATAAGGATAACTGGGTTGATTTTGAACCCCTTTCCAACCGAAACCAGCAAAAGCCCACTTGTCTGGAGAAAAAAAAAATATTAAGCATGTTCAATAATTATAAGGTGTGGTGCTGGTCATTTCCAAGTCCACCACACATGAAAAGATTTAAAAAAAAAAAAAAAAGTTGTTAAGTTGTTAAAAATCTCTGTGTACAGGGCATTGGTGAAAATATTTTTTGTGGAGTAATATCGATAACTTTTGTACAAATATACCATACAAGTATTTAAGCCTCATTTGACTAGATTATGTGGGTGGTCTACATTGTTTGTCATTAATTGTAGCAGACAACATTTAAATCAACGAATTACACACTTTATCCCATAAAATGTTCTTCTTCATTTGATGACACTGTCAGAAAATGACCAAAATGATGATGATTATGATTATTCTCTGTCAAAATTGGCAGTGAACTAGTTATCACTGGCAGCTGGGTTGATATTCTTCTTTTTAAACATGAATTATTTTTCTTGATATATTATGTTGTGGGCAGCACGGTGATTGAGTGGTTAGCACACTGCTATCAAACCGGTGGGCCGGGGGCCAGATCCGGCTCATTGTGTTCTGGTGTAATACCATTGAGATATTTGCAAGCATTTTTTTTTTGTGACCAATCCCACTTTGAAAAGAAATGTAATAGTCGAAAAACACGTTTTTATAGGCTTCTGATTTCAAAACTGGTTATTCATCAATGTGTTGTGTATACTGTATTTAATTGCATTATATAAGGTCATCTTTCATTTATATGGGTTCACAGTTGTAGCGGCCCTCCGAGGGAAGTCATAACTACGATGTGGCCCGTGACAAAAATGAGTTTGCACCCCTGGGTTAGCACAGCCGCCTGACAGTTCTTAGGTTGGGGGTTCAAAACATTTGCTATAGTGCTTGTCCTCACGGGTCAGCTGCAGCCTACCCTGGCTAAGTTTGGGCGAGAGGTGGGGTACACCCTGAACTGGTTGCCAGCCAATCGCAGGACACACAACCTAACATGCATGTTTATGGAATGTTGATGGAAGCCTGAAGTACATGGCAACAACCCACACAAGCACTCAGGGCTTTGAGCATTTTGGGGGCCAACCAACTATACCCCCCCTAGACCCCCTAGACTTGACTTGACTTGAATGTGAGTGTGAATGGGTGGCTTCTCTCTATGTTAACCTTGTGACTGGTGACGAGTCCAGGCGGTGCCCAGCCTCTCACCTTAAATCCCAAAATGAACCCAAATTAGGAGAAGTGGTGTAGCTGGTTGGATGCTTACTTCAAATAAAAGACCACCCCAAGAAAACACTCACGATGACAGGGAGCTCATCTGCAATCACTGGATCAATTTTATTGGACTCGAGTCAGACTGCGCTCACATGCTTCTTACATGCTACCTGTAAGTTATACGACGCATAACGTCTTGAGTCATATCCACACTTAAACAATGTATAAGCACTTACACATGATCACTCTGCTTCTCTTGTTCCCTTTCCCCCCTTCACACAGCCTCTGAAGGGTACACACGCATACACGCACACCACACGACATCTTCCCGGTTTCTAATGCAATGATGTCATCCTTCGATGTCTGTACTTCTATTAAAACAGGGTGATCTCATTGTAGAGTGGCCTATGACGTCTCCGGTTAGTTTCCGTGAGTTGCATAAGGTCGGGGTGTTGTTAGGAACTATTTAGCAAGCATTTCACACCACAGAAGCCCACATTTTGTAAGTTTATGAGTACTACACTGCTTAAAATGATTGTCACAGCAAGGAAATAACATGTTTCGCGACGAATGATTATTATACATACATAAAGTATCGACTTTAGATGTTTCTGTTAGTGGTTTACCCTGAGACCATCACATAATATCAGATATGACAGGTTGGGGTACTCTCAGTTTAAATATTTCAAGGGGCCCAAGTCCTCTTCTCATTATTTACAGTCTATGTGATATATCTTCAGACATGGCACTTTCTGGCTCACACACTGAGCGTTTATGTGTGAACTCACACTTTGACTCAGTGAGAATAGTCTTTGACTCCATTTTTTTAGGCTCAGTATCTCTAAGGGCCAGATAGAGTCTTATAATTATTCTAGGCCCTGATGGGAAAACTCTTTCGCTGGTTCATTTTTCAGCCTCCTTTTTTGCCCTTCTCTGTATTTGATTTGCTACCTCTCGTCCCCTCTTTCTCCCAGATGCTGCGGAGGAGTCTAAAGCAGAGGGCGATACCCCAGTAGATGCAGCCGCAGAGGCCACCGAGTCCAAGGATGACTGAGGCAAAGTCAAACCTCCAAAAAGAAGAATTAAGAGAATGAAGAAAAACAGAAAAACAAAAATCTAAAAAGGTTGCTCTTTGTCTTCCCCGTGTGAAGGCAGTCCGTTTTTATTTGTTTGTCATTTTTTGTGTGGCAATGATTTTCTCATGTTGGGGGAGTTTCCAGTGTGAAGTTTTTTGGCTCAAGCTTATACTATGATGATGTGGTGATGATGTTGTTGTTGTTGATGATGATTCTGAAATATGATTGTTATGCTGATGAGGAGAACGATTTGATTTCTAGCATCTCTTGCTACGTATTGTAGAGGGTTTGGCTGTGGATTATTAAACGCCCAACTGGATATGTACACTTTTAATATGCATAGCAAATGAATTCAACTTTATTTGCTTTGCAATGCCCTTTCTTACACATTGCAGACAAAATCTGTACTCCTACCAGTGCACGCACATAAAAGCTGGTTTTAACATGCAACTCAAGTTTTCCATACAGTACAAGTGTATCGAAAACATAAAACAAGTGTATTGAAAACACATGATATCAAAAGAATGTAAACTTAAATGTGTACCATTTCCAGTTGGGGCGCTGCATACTACAACATATAGGACAATACTATTACTCACACTCTTCTCTGCTTGAGTCATTCAAGTTTGAATAACACACCTTTTACAAACTGTCTTTACCCTCATTTGCAGAAAAGGACCTGTTGCCATTGAAATGCTGTGATCATATAATAAACTTTAGAAATATGCCGTAGTATTATTACATGAAAATTTATATTCTGCCAACCAAATACGAGAGCAGTAGCATGAACCATCGAACCAGATGCATGATGGGAACTCTCCCTCTGAGAGGAACTTTTTTCGCATTTACAGAAACTTAAGAGGTGTGGCGGCTTCTTTTTGATGTCTTTGGTGTTGTCATGACAGTTTATATGAATTGGGATAAAACTCTTAACAGATGTTAAGAAAAATACATAAAAAAAAGATTAACACACAAATGAGCAAACAAACAAACAAAAAACCTTTCCTATATTCCAGTGAGTGCAATGTCCAGTTTCAACCTAACAAAGAGTTCCAACTTGTGAAGAAAAAATAAATAAATTACAAATGGTTTCAATGTCTGTTTTCAAAATAAAGCAAATGTGCCAATTACCAACATTAATTGTGGCGTTTGTTTCAAAGGTTGCTGCAATTAGAAGGACTGACGAGAGGGGATACTCAAAGCAATTATTCCATGGGTTGGTTCACTTAAATGAATATTTTAGGAGCATAGCTACCATATGTGAATAGCTTCAAAATGAACTGAAAGAGGGCAGCACGACGGACACGCGGTTAGCACGTTTGCCACACAGGTTTGGGGTTCGAATCTCGGCCCCTGGTCTTCCTGTGTGGAGTTTGCATGTTCTCTGTGTGCTTGTGTGGATTTTCTCCGTGTACTCCGGTTTCTCCCACTTTCCAAAAACATTATTATCGTTGATTATAAGACTCTTAATTGTCCACTGGAGTGAAGGTGAGTGTTAACGGTTGATTTTCTATACTGTATGTGCCCTGCGACTGACTGGCCACCAGTTCAGGGTGTACCCTGCCCCTTGCTCAAAGTCAGCTGGAATAGGCTGCAGCACACCTGCAAACCTCATGAGGACAAGTGGTACAGTATTACTGCAATGGAGGACATCCAAATGTTTTGTTTCCTAATTTACAGATGTAAATAGATAGATAAATATATATATATATATATATATATATATACACATATATATATATATATATATATATACACATATATATATATATATATATATATATATAGATAGTTAGATAGATAGATATATAGATAGATAGATAGATTGACAGATAGATGTCACAGAAGCAATATTAACTAACCAATATTAATTAGCAGCAGCCACAGAACTAGTGCAAAAGGAAAAGTATTGCAGTGGCAGTAAATAAATAATGACATTGAATTAAATACACCTGGTATGAATTTAACATGCAGCGAAACTGTTAGTATGCGTTGTATGCACAATATTGCACAGGATGGGATGGATGTGAAAAATGTATACATTATAGCACAGTGTCCTGGAATAGTTTCCTTACACCCAGTGGGGAATTGTTATACAAGTGAATGCAGAACGGTATAAAAGATGACCTGAACCGTCGTTTACAGCAGCGAAGCTGAATTAGGTCTGTTTGAGAAAGAGCTCCTTGGCTGCTGCAAAGTGTCGTGGAGAGGATGTGAGTGATTGTCCAAGATGGAGAGTAGTTTGCTCTGTGATCTCTGGTTCTTCACTGATTCAAACGTCTCCATCCTCGATCCCATGATGTCACCAGCCTTCTTAATGAGTTTATTCCTCCTTTTTGCGTCCCTGGCACTAATGCGGCTCTCCCAGCAGACAGCAGCAAAGTAGATGGCACTTGCTACCTCAGACTGGGAGAACATCTCCAACATCCTGCTTCACACAGTGAAGAATCTCAGCGTCGTCAGGAAATACAGTCTGCTCATTCTCTTCTTGTAAACAGCATCCAGGTTGGTACTGTTGCACAATCACACATCCACACACGCACGTATGCACTCACAAAATGGTGATAGGCTAAGTGTTGATCCTGGTCCTCTTAAAGTCCACAACTAGCTCCTTAGTTTTGCTAGTGTTGAGGACCAGATGATTTTGGCTGCACCAGTCCACAAAGTTGTCCACCAGCTGTCTGTACTCTATCTCTTGTCCTTCCTTAATCCACCGCAGAGTCATCTGACAACAGATGGCAAGATTCAGAGTTGTATTGGAAGTCCAAGGTGTATGTGATCAGAAATGGAGAGAGAACAGTCCCTTGTGGTGCTCCAACATCACTGATCACCACATCCTACAAGGTGCTCCACACACACACACACACACACACACACACACACAAACTGGAGCCTGTTTGATAAGTAGTCAGTGATCCAGGAGACACTGGGTGATGAGACACCTTGCCCGAAGCAGCTTCTCACCCAGCAGAAAAGGTTGGATGGATTTAGAAGAAGAAGAAGAAGAATCATCTTTTATTGTCATGAACATGCATGCATGCACATGAAATTTGTTCTCTGCATTGAACCCATCACGGTGAACACATACACATGTTAGTGGAACACACTGGAGCAGGGGGCAGCTGAACCGCCCGGGGAGCACTTCGGGGTATCAGTGTCTTGCTCAAGGACACCACAGCCGTGAGTCCGGGGGATGTTGGCGGATGGTCCAGTCGGGGTCTTGAACCTAGGTCCCCCACGGTGGCAGTCGATGAGCTTAACCATTGGTCCATTAACTAATGGTTAAAGCTATCACTTGCTCACTTGTGTTTTATTTACATGATGAACAAGTACCGTACACTACATACCATACTCTCTTGCTGTATCACTACCCGTATAGAGCTTATGGCTAGTGGTAAAGGTGAACACAATTCAATCCGCAATACTGCTTGACTTGTAATGTTTCCTAGTGTCAACAATATGTGTCTATTAATTCGTTCCAGACTTAGTGACACTGTCATAAAACCTACAAATATAAAGTGAAGTTACCACTGTAAAATAAACCTAAAATATCTTAAAACCCCCCAACATCTCAAGCAATTTAATGGACAGTAATTGAAATAGAATTGAATGGATGGAAGGTTGTTTTTAGCACTATACTGTCATCTAGTGGAGTGCTATATACTGTAACAGGTAGTTCGCCGTCAACATTCACCCCTATTTGACCAATATATCAGCTATGGGTTTAGTGACGACTAGTGCCGCTTTTATCCGACGAGTACGCATGATTAAACCTTACTAGTAAACTACTGTGCTGCACTGGTTACACTACTAGGCCCAACTGGTATGCACATGTCACACACTAGTAGCTTCCTGGACCAACTAATAGCACCAATGCCTCACCAGTAACACACAGTGAGTATAATTGTCCTATTAGTATGCCAACGTTGTCCTACTAGTGTACAGAAATATCATAGTGTAGTGGAAGGCAATAGTGGGGGGGAAAAGATAACTCGTAAGACGCAGTCGTTTTACTAGTGCACCCTAGTTGTTCTCCTGGCGTGTTGAATTGTCTTATGAGGACAAATAGTGAAGTTAATGCATGGATGGATAACCAGGATATCGAATAAATGCTCAAATGGCTTTTCATACTAACAGTGTGGTACTAACATAGTGATATGCTGGGATTGATGTGGTTGAAGAGCAGACTTTTCCCAAGGACAAAAATGTCTGTCAGAGAGAATGTACCAATACATACAGTATATTCTTTTATTAGCATGTTACATGGTAATAAACACAACAGTTTCATTTAAGATTCTGTGTCTCCTTCAAAGGTTGCACAACATAGCTAGTCACATTTAAATACATAACACTGATTGCAAACAACTTTTATTCTCTTTTATGAACATATTCTCATGTATCTTTGTTACATAGCTTTTTTTTTTTTTTTTTTTTTAAGAAACTGCAATCATCTTATGCCATAATAAAGTTAAGTAAAATAGACAAATGTGGGACATTGCTGTTCCTTAATGCTTGATTGAATCTTAAGTACAAATGTCATAGGTATATTTTCAGAGAGAGTTCTTGCACTTATAGGCTTTGCTGATTTTACAACATTCTACTGTAGAAACATCACACTGTATATACACACAGAGGAGAGAAAGAAAGAATTAGAAAGGTTAGTCGCACTTTCACCTTTGCTTGCCACATGCCTCGTGTCGAGTTCAGCAGTTGTGATTTGTAAAACACTGGCAAGGTATCGATGTGTTTGAAGAGACAAAAAAGATGAATGAATTGATTATACATCACACGTTTCCTGTTTTGAGTGGCATCTGTCCATAAACATGCATGGTAGGTTAACTGAAGACTCCAAATTTCACATACATTAGGTGTGAATGTTTTGTTTGTCTCCACTGTGTGTACCCTGTGACTGACTGGCACGCTGCCCTGATCAGGATACGCGGTAGACAATGGATGGATCGAATGAAGTGTGGATTTTATTTTATTTTTTTAATTAAACAATGTGGCGTTTGTCTCAGATAACATCATCATCTTAATACCTTGGTGATTTGGGAATTAACCTATTGGCTGTTTATTGGTTTCTGTGGCACAAAAATAAAAACAACAGTGTATTTACTCAAAGAGCGCATAGTGATGAAAGCATACATCATATTAGCACATCATTTTTGTGAACTACACAATGGAAATACACTAAAAAGCCACAACATTATTACCACTTCTAATGAGATCCAACAAGAGCTGTATCAAATATTCTGCCTTTACAAAAATAGTCATGCTCAGTTTTGATTGACAGTGTAAGAGAGGCATTAACTGAATATGTTTATTATTGTGGTTTGGTCTATCGTGTTGTGAAAATATACTACATCATACTGAGACGTGTCATATTTTTAAAAATGGAATCACATAGATAAATGAGGTAACCAATTAGAACAATTCAATATTATAAACAACTCTCAGTATGATGCAGTGTCATTCTGCACCACTGCAAACTACAAGCACAATAATAAATATACAGTTCATTTAATATTGTACCTACCTCACCACATCAATAAAAAAAATGGAGTATTATTATATTGTATAGCCACAATTTGTGGTACATTTGTGTGTATGTGTGATTGTGCATGTGGTCGTTAAGTTAGTGGTTGGTGTGGAATCTTTTTAATATGCTAGTAATGGCACTTTGGGTGTTAGTTAGACTGCGAGGCGACCTGTGAAAGGATCCTTCAGGAAGTTACACCCGGTTGTTTTTGATTTTGTTTAATGCAAAAATTGCTCAATGGAAATTCATCTTCTTCTTTGGTTCTCGATGTGGTTTCTTCATACAAGATGACTTATTCAGTTTTGTAATTTCTTATTCAGTTACTGACAAAAGTCAGCTTTCCTCACACTAAGTGATGCAGATGAACCTAGCAGGATGTAACACGAGGACATAACTGTTGTAAGCATTGTAAATTAAGTACAATTTCGGAAAGTGAAACGTCACAATTTAACATTAGGATTTCAGTTACCCAACATGACAGTTGTTAAGCTAATGCAGAGTTATTTCCGTGGTCAAAAATAAAAATTGTGCGACATCATGAACTCGTTGAAAATGTGTTATGTTGATATTTTTTCACTTACCGCTACAGGTGTGAATGATCATTTAAGTGTTTTTGAATTGAACTAGCTCCTATAGCTTGAAATGAAAACTGGAGCAGACAGCTATAAACACTCCAGTATCCAATCATTGTAAATGCACAAATGTTTTACAGTACTTTACTTTGAGTTGTCAGAGCAGTGGCCAAACAGCATGCAAGGGACCTGAGCTGAACACAAGATTCGGTAAGAATAGATAAGAAACAAAACAGCAACCATGACAGCTGTTCGTTTACCACTGTAAATACAAACCTTTTGAAAGGGTTTTTATATGTTTTGTAGCGAGGATTGGGTGGCAACCAGTTCAGGGTATACCCCGCCTCTCCCCGGTGACCCTAGTATTCATTTGAATGAATATATTCCGCTTATCTTCAATAGGGTCGCGGGCGGGCTGGAGCCTATCCCAGCTATCTTCGGGGGAGAGGCGGGGTATATATATATATATATATATCTTTCTCTCTCTCAGGGGTCAGCAACCTTTGGCACTCGTGCCACGATGGGTGTTGTGACGATGTCGCTTTGTGTGTGGCCTCATTTATTGGCCTTGAGTGACAGCTCCTGCCCATAATCAGCAGCAACGGCTGCTAAAAAGGCAAAACCCAGGGCATTCCAGTCTTTATGGACACAAGAGTTTGGTTTTATAGTTTTAAAAGACCATGCTGTGTGCACTTTATGTTGTGAGAATCTTGCGTGCCGAACGTCATGTTAAGCTGGATTTTGAGACGAAGCACGAGAAGATTTTCCGAATACCAAGCAGTTGAGTCTATTGAACGTGTTGTGTTCAGGTATGTTGCAAATCTTTTTGTATTTATTTTGTGTTATAATTTAACTGCGTTAAAGTTGATAATGGCACATCCATTGAGGAGAAAATGTCACTCCATGTCACACAGCTTGCCAACCCCTGATATATGATACTAAAATGAATGAGGTACAGAGAGAAAAAAATGTCAGTAGCACAAAGTATTTTCTGTAGACTTTCACACAGTCGTTAAACGTCAAAGAGAGTCATTCATTGGGTCATACATTTTGATCAGTAACAGCAGATAAAAAAAGGTCATGAGCTAAAAGCAGGTGGTGTGGTTTACTGCATGGAGCTAAATGTGCAGGTTCAAGCTGCCTGGAAGTGAAGGCCAACGGCCAGGTTGGATGCTCATCGAACAGACACAATGCAACAAGTAGCTCTGGTTGCCTCATCACAGAGGAATACAAAATGTTACTATGTACATTAAGTTAAATTAGGACCTACTGTGCATTTTGTTCAGCCATTTCTCATGAGAATCATTGAGGATTTCGTATAAAATCCAATCTATAATTGATATACACGTTCATTGTTACTTGTCCAACCTTCCATTTTTCTAAATACAGTTAATTTTAAAGAACAAATAAATCTTGAAGAAAAAGAACGACCCCCAACTAACTAAACTAATATCAACACTGCTTTGAAATGTTATTAGCAGGGGAGTGTGTTAAAGATGGACTTCACAGATTTGGACATGCAGGCAATGTATACATTTTCAAAATAAAGAGCTAGAGAAAACGTTTCTCTTCATGTACATATGTCAAAAGAATCTCTATTGACATGGACCCACAGAAACTACTGAAAACGACGTACTGGAGTTTTGTTCCTTTTCTGAAATGCTTGACAGTTTAATTTGAATCCCATTAAAATAAAACTAAATGTGTTTCGCCTGGCCCTTCATCTTACAAATTCTGTCTGGGTAACCAAACATATGAGCACAACTGTGTGTTATCTTATTTATTAAATAAAGTAGGGCTGTAAATTTCAAAATAAGAGCAAGTAAATAAAAAGAAAGTACTACATGTTCAAATAAAGTACTTAACTTCAGAATAATTCTTTGAAAAAACAAACAAAATACAAATAATACTTCATGTTTTGATCATATAGGTAGACGCAAAATCATGCATTGTAAAAATGCATTATACATAGGTAGAAGGGTTTTCCAGAATTTTGAGGTCAACTTTGGGGGTGCGTATTATACATGGGTGCACATTATACACGAGAAATTATGGTACTTGTCTTGCTGGGTTTTTTCCAAAAGTAGAGTTTGCAATATACTGTATGTGGCTTTACAATTTGATGTAAGTAATGTGTCTCCGCTAGCATAGTAAATTAACTCTTCACTGCCTCATGTTCTTGACCAGCACTATTTTTATTTTTGGTTATGAACACGTGCACGTCTTCTGTCTTCCCGCTCTACCATTTTTTGCGCTTACATGGAAAAGATAACAATAATTTTCAAAAAGTTGCACTTGGATATCTTATATATATATATATATATATATATGTATGGATTTGCCTTCAGGTTTTTTCACTAAAAACATCTCGGAAGAGTCAGATGACATTCCTGTTGCTAGAAAATATACTTGTGCTTGACTTTTTACCCGACATCCTAATAATTTCTCATGAGAATAGGCTGTTTCGGATGATCGTGTTAGGCTTAGAGCAAAAACACGGAGCTGGAAAAAAGGTTGCAAATTCACGAAATATGGTTGTTGGTATTTATTACCAGATCAATTTGTACTCTGAATGGAGTCAACTTAATGCCCAGACAACAACACAAATCCTACTTTTACTATCTTATCATTTAAAATTTGGCAGATTATTCCGACCCATTAATGCACTGGATAACCACGTGATAAAATCGTCTTGTTTAACTGGACATAATGCAACTCTGGGACTCTTCAGTTCTTCTACAGACAAATGATTGTTGGCATCCTCATAAGTGGGATACCTTTGTATTCAATTCCATGAAGACACAAGTACAACAAATTCTAAAGCATCTGCAGAAAGCAGAAACAAAGAAGTGCTTACGTATTAAAAAGAGCAACACAAATCATTAAAAAAGCACCGTTTGCTTATTCTGTCTTTCATATCGTTATTTTTTATTTACTTATTTTTCCCCCCTCTCGCGTCTATAGTGTCGTACTCATAACCAGACGTAGTATTTGCGAGCAATACTTGACAGCATGTAAGGTGTTTGGAACGATGCAAACAGTCTGGTGGTGGTAAGGTCGTTGTAGCAATAAGGATGTCGGTGAGTTGGAGAGAAAGTGAATGGGAAGGTCAAAGGCCAAGTGGGAGGAAGAGGAGAGGAAAGCTATTAACACTTGAAGAGAAGGCAGGTGATGCAGGCCAGCAGGAGCCACAGTGATTGAGATACACAAGTTGAGCCGTTGATATCTCGGCCTGTTCCGGGTCCTGTGCACACACACAGAGACAGCGAGAGGAAGAAAGAGAAAAGAAACTCACTTTATTCCCAACCCCTTCCAGGAGAGCACAGGTGAGATTTCAAGACAACGGACTTCATTCAAGTCAAAGCCTTTTAACTGTTTCAATTTAGGCTTTGCCGCTTTAATTACAATTAATTAATTGATTAAAGGAAAAACATTATTTAACAGCACCACTTCTGCACTTCAGAGAGCACAGTACTTTTCTCAGTGCACAAATTCATGACACACCAATAACAGTAACGCACACGATGCTTTGACATTAGCGTGCTAAAACACCAGACCTCATGTTAGCGTCAACATTTCTACTACAAAGTTAGTTGGTCCGAACGCCTGAAAGATGAGAAGAAAAAGACTTGGAGATGGTGAAGAAAATGGATGGGTGGATATATTGTGAGGCCAATCGGTTTGTTCCTTTTAATTAATAGTAGACAACATTATGAAAATGCTGCGGACTATATTGAAACAATGCTTTTGATCATTCCGGAGAATAAAAAGGGACTGTTTCATTATAGATGGTAAAAATTGCACTTCATGGTGTTTACTTTTGGCCAAGGATATGTTCGGTTTTCCACAATTCTGGAATGTAACTCAAAGTAAATCAATGCTCATTCTTTTCAAGACATTGGCGGTGTTCTGGTTTACAAAATGTCTTCTCAAAGGTATGACAATAAAGCCAACTTGAATTTGAGTTGGATCCTTGTGAAGATCATCTGGGCAAAATGCAACCTGAAATCATATTCCTATAGTTGCAATTTGTTTTTAAAAAAAATCACTGCATTGTTTGTGTATGTAGTGGGAAAATAAGCATTTGAATCTTAATTTTTTTTTTTAATATTCACATATATGTCACTTCATAAACCAAATCCTATTAGAATTTAAAAACATTGCTTATGTCAAACGTGTATTCATTAAAATTGCAATTTACATTATAAATTTGTAAGTAGCTCAAGAGAAGAAGGTTTGGACACAACACACGTTACTATTACCGTCAGAAAAGGAAAATGGCCTTCATACTCACTGTAGAGGAAGAGACTGGAATTTTGGACACCCAGTCGGTTTGAGGCCACACAGGTATATTTCCCATAATCCTCTTCAGTGACACTTGGAATCATGAGAACTGTACTAGTGCCAAGAACTTGGATATTGAGGCCCTGCGCATTGGACAGCCTGCAAAGGAAAACAGATCAAATGAAAGTAGTTTTAAATGTCAATCAGAAAAAAAACACTTTATTAATAAGCATGAGAACAGAGCAAAATCACACAATTTTAAAATTTCACAGAGAAACTAGTTTTATTCACAACCCACAACCAATTTACTTTGCACCTTTTCCATGGTGATGTTATTTAAAAAAAAAAAAAAAAAAAAAGCATGTCTTGACAAGATTTAGTGTGCTGCTCAAATCCTGACTTGCACCATCAAGATTCTGACACTTAATTATGTCAACTTTGAAATGCGATCTAGGGCTAAGGAATAAATACAATTTGATAAGTCTATCAGTAAAATGTACCTTATACTGATGAGCTAACCTCTCACCATTCCACCAAATAAGACCTCCAACTTAATGGATCCTATACATCCTTCACTGATCAAGCCTTTTATATGATTAAGAAGAGGTTCATTTAAGGTGCGTCCACTTAATCTTGCTTAAGTGTGGCTACCATAAGCTGGGGCACCAGAGTTTTTTGCTGACACACACTAAACTGAGCATTACCATGAAAAGAAAAGGAAAACCCATAAAGCCAGAATGGCTCCCGTTGGGGCACCTTGGAAGCAGTGTGCGATGACAAGTGCATGCGAATGAGAAAATGTAAAGCACAGAAAATTTTCTAAATCTCCTGCCGCAGGCCTTATCTTCATGACAAGAGTGCATGATGAAAAACGTGCGGCGGCAGACATGCTGAGAGACCCACACAATACACATCACCACAGGGAGTTGAAAGCTATATTCACTACTGATTAGAGATCAACATTTTAAAACAGTAGCAGCAGGAATAAATTGATTGAACATATTATCTGATTTGTAAGGAAGATTGCGTTTACAATCACTGAATACACTCACTAATCTGGCCCAATATACAGTGTTGGATCATAATTCTGCTTTGACTAAAATAATACTCAGGTTGACTGCAACTTCAACAGAGACGACTTCAAGAAGCTATTTAAAAAAAAAAGATTTGTATATATGCGTGGAACATTTTTTAGATTCTGTTGTTACTAGTGTTATGGTTCACTATTGTCTTTGCAACACAGAAATTGAGTCAATATATTCAGAACACTGGAATAGGTAGAAGCTTATCATTAGTTTGGCAGATTTCTTTGTTGTAACAATGCTACTTGGCAAATGTTAGATATATTTGGGAGTATGGTGACCCACAAGAGGGAGACATTCACCAGGGGCATGTATCTTCAAGGGGGGGGCCAAGAGATGAAAGAGAATTGTTGGCTTCAAAGGGAGTGGTTGGCTGTTTGATGTGAAAACACTCAGTTTGTATGTGGAGAGTAAAGTGGCATGACTGCTTCTCGTCTCCCGTCTTCTTTTCTACCGCATCTCCCAAGAAGGAATGCATTTGTGGGATCTACAGCATAACTGAGCAAAATGTGTCAAATATCCACTGCTTATGCATAACGTTTGAAACAGAAACAATCTTCCAAACATTAAGTCTGGCTTTCTGTTCATTCATTGAAGTCAAATTATTTCTCCACTTTTGAACAGGTTGGCAGAAACACTTCCAAAGTATTATGCACACAGGATTCAAGTTAAACTTAAGAAGGAAGTCGAATAAACCTCATCATTTTTGTTTTTCTGGGGAGGTTTTTGCGTATGCTGTTTTTCTTGTGTCTTTCACTGATATCAAACTCTGCCAGGTTTGATAATTAGTTTTCCAGGAGAGCCTAGTTAAAGGAAAATTACTAAAGGAGGTCATAGTTTTTATGCATAGCTGGGGGAACAAAGGAGCTTTCTGATAATCAAAAGCTTGGGATAGTCCAATGTCTTCCAAAAGAATGAAACACTGGACATTTTGAGAAAATGTATTGTACTGTTATAGAATTTGTGTGTAACTCAGAGAGCAAAATGGTTTGTTCCGATAAATGCGTATTAAGCAGAGATTCTGTCAGGCAAATGTGTCATATTCAGCGAGTAGCTTTTAAACAGCCTGAAGAGCAGCTATCAGTTGTTTGAAACCGTCTCTGGAGCCCAAGAACCTCTCGATGCAGGATCTTCCAAATTGGGACTCTTGACCATTGATAATGGAAGCCATCGGGCAAGCTTTTCCAAGCTGCCTCATCATAAATATAAACACTGACCGAATTAGGTACACCTGCATAATTTGAACAGATCTAATACAACAGCATAACTGTATATATACTATTAATATACAGTCATAAAATCTGCCTTGTTCTATTTTGATGGAAACTGTCAGGAAGACATGAATCTAACATTCCCAATCATGTCGATTATTTTTTTTTTTAAGTTCAGAAGCGTACTGCTTTATAGTGAGATGTGTTGCTTCGCTACATAATAGTAAATTATTAGTATGATGTGGGGAACTTCCACATCATAATGAAAACACAGAATGAATACTAACTAATAATACTAATAATACTACTAATAATCCTAAATCTTTTGTTGGCAAGACCGTGGACATCAAATTATGTATTCCTCAAACTTTAAGTGCAGATTTTATTACCTTGACTGCTTCAGTTTTCATGTTTGTGATTCATGTAGCTTCTATATGATTTAAGTATTTATTTTCAATAGTTCAATAGTCCAATTAATTTTTCAAAATTTCCAAAACGTTGCTGTGAGAGTTTTGCAGAAGAGCTGATGCAAGGTCAACACCATTAATATCGACTTTTCACATGAATTTGATGTTTCATTCATTCATTCATTTTCCGTACCGCTTATGCTCACTAAAATGTAAACTTATCCTTTAAAATGCTGAAGAAGCAACTTTAGTGAAACACAAAACTGTGTTTGAATCCCTGCCACACGTTTGGACACAACTCTGCCTTTTGAAGTTTACAGTTCAACGTTTTAGACTTTTCACAGGTAGAGGGCGGCAGATATCTATGTCACGATGCATTTGGCAATCAGTACACGAAGCCCCTGATCCTCGTCGCACTAAACCCAAAACCTCTATTTGACTTCTCTGCTTGGAAGAAGGGAAGTGGTCGCGAGCTGGAAGATATAAAAGAACAGTGCAGTGACTCATCATTGTGACACTTCTTACTCTGAAGCATTTTCAGAGCATCAAATAGTTTGTTATCTCCAGCACAGTGGAGCATGACAATGATTCAAAGCCGATGCCAAATGAAATTAAGTGCTGTGTTTTGCTGAGCTTTGTGAAACAGAAATGATAAAACGCAACTACAGTTGCTGTGACAGTTTTGGATCACCTGACTAAAAAACTCAAACGTCTGTTCTTTTGGCTGACGGCTCACTTTAGATGTATGAAAATATCTATCCATCCATGCTTCTGTTTTCTAAACTGCTTATCCTGTTCAGTGTCGCACATAAACTGGAGTCTATTCCAACTGACTTTGGGTGAAAGGCAGACTGCAGCCTAGACTGGTCGCCAGTCAGTCTTTGGGCACATATAGAAATAGACAACCATTCGCTCTCACATTCATACGTCACTGAGAGGAAACAAAACCAACAGTGCTTGCACCAAAGTCAGCTGAATGTTCCACTACACCATCAGTGACTTATATGAAAATAGGCTGAGGCATTTTCTGAACAAAGAGCATTTTGTTCCTTGGAAAGATGCTTTGCAATACACACACGTCTTAATCCTGCAAATACAAGACTGTATGTGTGGTAATTACCCCCCACAGTAAAATAGGCATAATAAAAAAATAGTTTGGTTGTCACAGACGCATGTGAGAGTTACTTCAATCCACCACTAAACAAAAATGATTGTGGAAAACTTTGCTGAGCTTCCTATGTTAGATTCTGACGTTAAGTAGGTTTTAAATGGTGCTTCAAACTGAATCATTTGGGAAAAAGTTTACTTTGTGAATTCATTCGGAAGATGAGTTTAATGATACTAAATTGATCAGAAATAGCTACCTGAAAGAAGGCCTCATGTTACTGTATGATATGGAGTTTTCTTGGATTTTGGTATTTTCAGTTTTGGTCATATTCAGGTCTCGTTGTGTTTTTGGTTGGGTTTTGCTTTTTTCTTTCTTCCTGCAGCGTTGGCATGTGGAAGGGGCTGCAGCTAACCAAAGAGCTGCAGGACGTCACACCTTATTCCTTGCTGCTCAACTCCTCCAGAAAAGCCTAGCTCAGACAAAATATTCTGCTGAGTTTGGTAGTCCTTACATGTAGTCTCCATACTTGTTCATCTCCAGTGATACTTTTTTTTTTTTTTTTTTTTTTTTTTTTTTTTTTTTTTGTGGTCTCTCAGTTTTAACTAGCTGCTTCCCCAGTGCTCATCGCTGTGCCTGCTACTTCCAGGTCAACCTGCTTTCTGCCATTGTCACCAGCAGAGAAGCTCTCCTACCTTCCTTGTTAAACTTGATTTTTGCCTAAAAAGGTATGTCCCCTTCAAACAGACTGAAGTTGTGATAATTGCATGGGTTTGAGTGGTAAAAGGGACCATTCATCAAAATGGAAAAAAAAAAAGATCTTACTATCTTTTCCCACTTTATTATGTACGTCAGTTCCAGATATATTTCACGGTTTGAAAACACCTTTTAACTTCAAATATGGCCAGGGTCTGAATACTATACAACAGCTTTGGAGAAACATAAAGGCACACGAGAAGAAAAGTGGGGTGCATGGTGTTTGAAAGCAGACAATTTCACACCGGTACAACGTGTATTTCCCAGGATTTAAGAGGAATCATACAGTGGCACACACTGACGAATCTGACTTGATACATTTAACTAAAACATTACAATCCGAATTCTTGTGGGGGATTGAGTGCGAAATAGAGTGAGACGTTAAATCCATCTTTTGTCAGCTACTTGTAATTAAAGCACACAATATAAAATAATTAATTGGAGACTCTAAATTGCCCGTAGGCATGACTGTGAGTGCGAATGGTTGTTTGTTTGTATGTGCCCTGCGATTGGCTGGCAACCAGTTCACGGTGTACCCCGCCTCCTGCCCGATGACAGCTGGGATAGGTTCCAGCAGGCCCGCGATCCTAGTGAGGAGAAGCGGCTCAGATGGATGAATTTCTTATGTCATATTTGGTGTTGGAGTAATCCAAAAGTAATTGAAAGTAATCAAGTTACATTACTTTAATATTGTAGTAATCGGATTATGTTACTGACTACAATTTCTAACGGGTAACTAATGACTGTATTGGAATACATTTTTAGTAACCCACACAATCATGACTATGGTACATTACTATTAATATCCAAGGAAAAGGTTCAACACCATTCGCAGTTCCTCTCAGCGCGAGAGAGGACTGTGAACAGGCACATTGCCAAAATCCTCCAGGGGACAAAACGACTTACCGGTAGACATCTGGAGGTTGACAACAGCAGATAATACAAAATATTTTAATGGCCATAAATCTATCTCTCCACTTGTGTGATAGGCTTATTACCTTAGAGACCCTATCTGTGATAACATTTGTGACAGCTCTTCCAGCATTTTTCTGTAGTTCTAGTGCAGTAGTTTGGGTACAGCATCAGGATGGTACAGTCACAATCACATTAGAGTGGAGGGAATTTGGGCTTACTCCGCATTAAAATAATACAGTATGTCCCAGCTGTCATTATCCCGGAAAGTCATTCCACGTCAGTCCTTGAGACTTGCATTACACTTGAACATCTGCTTCTGTCACACACACAAATTGCACTTTCACAAGGAAGTGTGAAGCATTGTCTCTGTGTCAAGTCTGGCTTTCATTAAAGTGAAATTATTGCTTCCTTGCTTTAAAAGGATTTTGAAACACTGTATTATTCAATCAATTGCACAGTTTGATAAAAGCCTCAGTCATTATAGTAATATATGCTGTTCATTAGCAGATGAAAGATATCAGATTTTTAAAATTTAACATCTATAAAAAGACATTTAGCAGAGGGTTCAAATAGATCAATTCTAATTATTGGTAAGTAGAGTATACAATATGTAGAGCAGTCCTTGCTCAGAGAATTAACTTGATGCTATAGTCACATTTTCCAGGTGACGAAGTGCCAACACAGGACTGGTCAAAAGACTCCAAAGTTGTATATGCACTGTGTGAACTAAGCCTGATTTAAGCCTGATTCAGAGTGGACTGATTTTTTTCAGTTTCAAATATTGTTGAGCATTGTAAGTTATGCAGTGTACAGGGGGAATCAAGGACCAATTAGTCGCTCCCGACCAGCTGTGCAACGCTCGGATGCTCCTTCATCGAAGGAAGAGTATTTTCTACTCAGGAAACCTTAGATGAAATCACTGACTAATAACATCCTCCCTCGCGGCCTCTTGTTATGGGTATGTGTGATAAATGTTGGTAATAACTGGGGCTATAATTAAGTGTGTTTGACTTTGTGCAACTTGCATCTTTTTAGTGTAATCTCTTTGGACATGGATAATTGACCCTGCTTACAGCATCACCTTAAATCAGCAAGTGTGATTCAATGTGATTTTAGAGTGAAATATTGACATAATAACCGAATCCTTCACACACAAACAGAACAGTAGCACAGTGATTAGTGCTGTTGCCGCACAGTATGAAGGTACTTGGTTTGAATCTGGTAATTTTTGGATTTGTTTCTCTTTGTGCTCCATCACATTGTCCCAGAGTAAACATTAGTTGGGTTTCTTGAAGACTCTGAACTCTCCACAAGTTTAAATTTGAGCGTAAATGGTTGCAGGTGTACCCTGTCTCTCAAAAGTCAGCTCCCTGTGAGAAAAAATAACATTAAAAGGATGTGTCTATCCTTTTTCTATACCGCTTATCCACTTCAGTGTAAGTCTATCCCAGTTGATGTCAGGTGAAAGGCAGACTATAACGTGGACTGGTCACTTGTCAATCGCAGGGCACAAATAGAAACATATAACCATCCAAACTCACATTCACACTGTTAAGGCTTCTTTATACTCGCGCGGACGGCGACCGCGCTGACGTCACTTCGGCTGTCCCACGCGTAGTTTGCCTTTATACTCGAGCGCAACACGTGCGCGCAGTTTTGAAAATGTACTGCAGTTCACCTCCAAGTTGAGGGTGTCGCTACTGCTGGTATTGGTTAGGACACCACAGGGTGGAGTTTCCTCTGCATTTTTTTCCCGACCATTTCCGGTAGCCGTTTTTACTTTCCTTTCAGTAACAATGAACAAAGCAACAACCATGGCGACCGTGGAACAGTGTCTGCTAGAATAAATTGACCTCGATGACCAGATGATACGTTTAATTATGCTGCAAAATCGATCGAGAAGGCGGCGGCGTAGATGGTATGTAGAACCAAGGGGCACGCTGAGTACGTCATCACAGCATGTGACTAAAACGGACGAATCACGAGAGATAATGTCCGCGGAGTTCGACGCGCAGCAACAATTTTTGTCGTGTGCGCGTCAAGCTACGCAGACGGGCTGCGCGGGGCAATTCGTCGGTCACGTGATGCAATGCGGGTGTTGTTGGACGCGCGACCGCGGGCGTATAAAGAGGCCTTTACTGAGCGGGAAGTGAACCCATGCTGGCTGCAGTAAAGTGAGTGAACCACCACACCATCGGTAACTAGCATAAAAGGCATATAGTAAAATAGGTACATGGTTGAATACAAAGTTTCACACAAGGCAACAGGAGTACTCTTAACATTGAAGTGGGAGTTGGAACAAAAAAAAAAAAAAAGGTTTTTACCTTTTTTCATCCCTGTACCATTCAAATTCTGGTGTGGGCACAGCGGTAGCTTCACACAGTAGGGTCCCAATGCGGCCAAGCTGGGCCTCTGAGCTCTGGGTTTTTTTTATTGTTGGAGGGTCTGCAAAGCAACAGGATATTAATGTCAGTTACATTTATAAACTAGCTACTGATTGTATAAGGAAATATTGCACCTATAGGAACCACCTATATGTTCAAAGGAGTCTTGATAATGATCAAGATCACGCTGCAGACTTCACACCCTCCCACACTACGTTCTGTAAGTCTCAACTCTTTCCTTCTTGACTTTTATCTGCTCCATTTTATATGACATGGGGTATGATAAGGATACTCATCAATGCTTCCAACATGTTCTGTGCTGCATTCTGTGGTTACTTACAGTTGACGATCACATTGACATATTTGACATCAGGCGTAGCAACATCATTGCTGGCCTTGCATTCATAGCGACCTGCTTGAGTTCGCATTATACCAATGATGTCCAGGTACTCCTCTCCATCCAGTGGCTCGGCTGTACAGAAAGAAATACACAAGTTGCAATGAGTGCGATGTGTCCACTTTTACCTGTTTTAAACCACAACCTGTGTGTGAATAATAGGCAAGGTAAATAAACAGCAAGAAATCCTGATTCAACCCGAGTCAGTTATGAATTTTTGGTTATACCACGACCAAAAATATGCACAATTTGGGCTCTGGGTGTGAAGTAAATAATTCCCCCTTCCTAACAAGTCTCACATTTCTTTCAAATTCATTGACAGACAGAGATATTATTATGTACTGTTAAAATGGAAGGCATATGCTAGCATTTGCACAGTGAGACTGGTATAAGTAAAACTGTTTGCCTGAATGCTTCAATTAATAGAGGATTGACATTTGCAAATGTCAAAAGAAGCATAATCATCATCATAATCATCACATACAGTATATAGACAAACAGGGGTGTAGCACCATATTATGGGCCCCCATACTGCGCCTTCAGAAGCCAGTATAGGGTTGCAGTTTTTCCAATGCACCATGTGGGTAGATGTGCGATGTCCAGTTGCTTGGTCAGCGGCAAAGAGTCGCCAACAGTAATTGTTTTGCAATGGTCCACTGTCATCACGCTCGGCTGCATCGCTCGTGTGTGCTACGGGTCTTAGGAATAAAGTACCTACACAATCGATTGTGTTCTATTCAGAGTTTCACATTTGAAGGGATCCTTATGAGGCAGTGATTGACTGTATGCATCCCACATGCATTAATGGCTGAGGCAATGCAGCTAAACTCACTCAACTTCCCAATATTCCATTGTGGTACGTGTGTACTTGCAGTGTTTACTACTGTGTTGGGTATAAAACAAATGCCAAAATCATGACATAAAAGGTTCTTAAAATTAACCTCAATGTACCAATGAGCAATGTCTCAACCAGACAATACTCAGCACTGCCTAGATACTGCCAATTAACATGGATGGAGAGGAGAGGTAAAACGTAAGGCTGTCAATACATTGTCTTGTGCATTCTGTTGAATCTACTACTGAAAAACTAAAAAAACTAATCTGAATAAAGGAAACGAGGAACAACACCAAATGAGACTGAAAAAGAAAGAACTTGACCAATGGTGTAAATTTAATTGAGCGGTGTGTGCAAGCGACTTATTTGTTTAAAACAACAAATTTAACTGTCAGTAGTCTCACCTGATGTGTTGAGAAAGGAATATAATCAAAGTGTGAAAGGATGTGATTTACTTGCTAAAGAACCAATTAATGACAATGTAGCATTTCCTACATCTTTGTCCACACACAGTAGAATACAACATCCTGCATAAGTGTATATTATCTGTGTAATGAAGATAGATTGGGTAATCTTGTCCAAAGGGAATTGTGTGGGAGTGGATGTGTAATATATGTGCGTGTATGTGGCTATGCTTGGTATGAGGTACTGTATGTATCTTTGGTGAGTTTGGAGCATGTATGCATGAATGGGCATAAGACACCTTAAAGGTTTCCAGGGGACATTGAAGATTGAGACTAATTCAAAGTGTGCACATTAGAAAAGGCTCATGAAGGCTGGAATTACATTTCATCACTTCTATAGTTTGCTGCTAATCTAAAGAAAGGAGCAAGAGTGTGTGACAGCAATGGAGGATGACAATGGTAAGGTATTTAAGGAAAGAAAAATGGTTGGAACAATTTGATGGCACATGGTAAGATTTTATACTGTCACAGATAGCAAGCGATCACTTATTTTCAGCAAAGAAAGGTTTCAGGACAAAATACATGACTAAACATATGACGAATGACCGGCACCAACCCCAAAAGCTGTCTGTTTCACTGATCAAGTGAAAATGTTGACCAACTAAATGATTAATTGACAAGAAGCCTTATTTCGAAGCAGGGGGCCTTTTGTAATTTTTGTTGTTGTCATCTGTTCACTTAACGTCTTGTATCCTGCCTTTCTTGTGTAAATGGATTTGGGTCTGTCAGCCAAAACACAAAGTTTTTGCTCTGTCGCCTTGAATCATACTTTTATGCTCTGCATGCTTTTGTTAGACTTTGTGAGGAATAGATTAGAAACAAACATGAACTGTGTTCTGCGCACAAACAAACAGGTGACTGAATCCATTGTATTCCTGGGTTCCCTCAGTGGGACACAATTACATTGTATTTTGACGCAGCAGACAGGTGACAATTGACAGTGAGTGAAGCTACTCAGACAGCTTGTCTCAAGTACCATTTTTATTTGGGAGCAGTGATCAGTTGTCATGTTAAATTTGTCTTTCCCCTCTATGCGTGTCTGTTTCAATTCATCTTTCTGCCAATCTTTAAATTGTTTCCCAGCTTGATGCTCGCAGTGCTGCAAAGTCAATACATTTTCTCGTTGTCGTTCTCCTCACATTAAAGCCCCTGTAAAGTCAACATACAAATGTCTTGTAACTTTGACACACCACAGATACGCCTGCCAAATCTGAATGAATAAAAAAAATTGCCAAGTTTTTGAAATCATGCTTCAAAATGGTCAAAATCGAGACGTTCTCTTGGATCTCAGAGACGGTGGGCGTGTCTGCTGATTGCGCTGAAAACATGCCCCGCTTCACTTCCAGCTGTCATTCAAATAAACACATCTCACATTTAGCATATGACTACACATCCCAATATGTTTGATTAATGAAAATACAGTATATCTACTTAAAGCCTCCACTGGCTGTAATAATGTATAAAAGTATTGCGGTTTAATTATCGCGGTCCGATTTTCTTTTGGTAAGTATTATTACAGTTGTTACGCCATTGTTTCTGTACAACATTTTTGTGTTATCTATTGCTCTTGCTCTCTCTCAATATGTTACATTTCAGTATATTTTGTATTGTTTTAAAAGTGTGTTTGAAGACCTTGATTTTTTTTAAGTGCTGTAAGCGCTATAAAAACATGCCTGGAGTGCATTTAAATAGGGTATTTCTATATCGGAGATTTTCACTTATCGCGGGTGTGTCTGGAACCTAACCCTAGCGATGGAGGGAAGGGAAGATGTATTTTTCAGGTTGTATGCATAGCTAGGTGGCTAACAACACGCTGTAGTGGTAGAAATGACCCTTGAAATAAAAACTAAATGACTCGCAATTATGCAGGAAAACCATTGATTAGAGAAGGCGCTCAAGTATTTATATAGTGGGGGAGGGCCAACTCATGCCAGAAACCCCACGTGGGGCTTCGTTTTAGCCAGTCACGAGAGATGGGGCTTCGTTTTAGCCAGGCCCCAGAAAAACTGAAATGGTGAAAAAGAGTTTAATGCTATATATAGCTCAACAAGTCTTTGCATGTTTTCAGCAATTCAAACATACTGTAAATACAGCGGAACATGTATATTTGCGGTTCAGCAATCGCAACTTCACCTATTCGCAAATTTGTTTTAGGAACCGATTCCCCCATAACCACGGAAAACCCCGCCTACACGCATTTTCCTTTGATGTGGCAAAAAAGTCATGAAAATTATTTTTCTTATTTTCATGGTATGTATTTGCCAATGCACTTTGGGAGAACTGTTGTAAGGTAACAGTCCTGGGTTAAAATGTTAAATTGCTGTTTGTTTATTTTTAACCCCATGCAGCGAAACATGAGCACAGCACTTAACTACTCCTGTAGATAAAGGATCTGTACTTTTCCATAAACACTTAAATGTCCGTCACTCTGAGCGCATCTTGTTGTTGAAAGCAGCATGCTAGTTAGCTAGCGGTTGCGTACTAACTTGGTTAGCCGTTAGCTTGGCTTTAGCTTAGCATGGTCGCGTAGCCGTCAGATAACAGCTTCGTCCATTCAGCTTGGTGCTTTTGCTGTGCAGGCTTGTGTTCAGGAGAGTCAGGATAAAGTACAGGAATACTCTGACGTGTTAAGAGCTGCTTGTGGAAGGATCAGAACGCCGAAGGGTATGCCAAAGGTTGGTGGCTGAAGGAGATTGTCAGGTCCCATGAACGTGTAGCACTCGCCCGAAGAGCTGGAGAAAGCTCATGGTGAGTTTTTCAGCTCTCCAAAGCAATCATACAGAATGTTAACTTTTGAGTGCAAGCACAAAAGTCCAGCTACATATAATTGCAACAAGAAAATTCAAATTCATTGACAGACAGAGAACAATGGTGTAAATTTAACAAAACAAAACAAAGTTTTCTATCGGCAAAACGTCGCCAAACACGTCTAACGGGCATTTACTGTATTTTTAATGGTACAGAAATGCATTTGCAACACTATTAAAGTGTTTTGGGATCATCGTTTGTGGTGTACATGTACTGTATGTATGGTTTCAACCATTAATATAGGGAATTATAACTTCAGAATCAGAATCATCACTTTATCATCACTTTTCATCACTTTATCACAAATTATGTCACTTTTAGGGGTGTCAATTATTCACGGAAATATACTAACTGTGGCCAGTCATGGTCCCTATCTTCCACAAAAGTCATGAAGAATTACACTTCTAAATGGCATGTGGATACAAATTAGCATTCTACAGGCTGGTTTCGGTTGGCGTGCCTGTTGTCCATGTAAATTCGAGCACCGAGTAGTGCCACAGTTCATGTGCCTTGCCACCCAAATCAATAGAAAGCATGTCAGTAGGGCGGGTGCAGGTGGTGGTAGTGTGAAGACTGAAACAAAAATCAGCAGCTTCAGCAATAAAATGGATGCTTACCATTTGCATATCCTCATGCAGCTTTCATCAGCATGATTTTACCACTGTGTGAAACATTGCCTTTATTTAGCAAATGTTAATTTATGTTAAACAGCTGATTTGAGTTGGGTTGCATAAATTACTTTTTTTTCCCATCTCTTTCCATGACTGCGGTACTGTTTCTTTACGTTTGTGTGTCTGTGTGTGTGTGTGTGTGTGTGTGTCTGTGTGGGTTGCTTCTATATGCACATGCACACCCTGTGTTATACATCCACATCCCCCTTGACATTTAATTGCGTGTGTGTATTTACTATCTAATGCATTCACAAACTGTTTTTGGTAGACTTATATGACTACATGAAAAATAATTTACCAGTATAGGTGTTGTAGAGTCATGGAAAACCAAAATACTCAATATTTATGATATGGA
The DNA here is from genome assembly GCF_024500275.1 of Phycodurus eques. Lineage (NCBI taxonomy): Eukaryota > Metazoa > Chordata > Actinopteri > Syngnathiformes > Syngnathidae > Phycodurus > Phycodurus eques. Next base: position 7,631,162 of record NC_084531.1, read on the forward strand.
TGCTTCTGGGAAAATGGCTTGCTCTTGACATCGTTTATAAGAACAGTGTACATTGATTGAAACATTGATTGGAGAAGGTAAAATGCATAAAGAACTTCAGAATTTGATAGGGTGTTTGGCTAAAATGATTTCCAATGCTTTACAATGAAAAATGTAAAACTATAGAGAAGTGGATGAAAATAGAAGACAACCATTCAAATGTCTCGAAGAATAGCCATAATGGCAAAGACGTTAGCTGTGAGAACGGTGACAATTAGAAGGCACCTGTGCGAAGCTAAAGGTTACAATTTGCCAAAGAAGACATGAACTGGCCTAAAGAGAAATGGAGAAAAGAAAAAAAAACAACCAAAAAAAAAACATTTGATTGAATAATTTGAGGTGGCACGGTGTCCGACTGGTTAGAGCGTTTGCCTCACAGTTCTGAGGACTGGGGTTCACTCCCCAGCCCCGCCTGTGTGGAGTTTGCATGTTCATCCCAAAAAACATGCATGGTAGGTTAATTGCCAACTCTAAATTGCCCATAGGTGTGAATGTGAGTGTGAATGGTTGTTTGTTTATATGTGCCATGTGATCGGCTGGCAACCAGTTCAGGGTGTACCCCGCCTCCTGCCCGATGATAGCTGGGATAGGCTCCAGCACGCCCTCGACCCTAGTGAGGAGAAGCGGCTCAGAAAATGGATGGATGGATAGATGAATAATTTGATTCTGTTGCATGAAAAGAGCAGATCGTTTGGCTCACCCAGGCTCTATATCCATATCGCTCTTCCTTCAGGCTACAGCGACACTAAGCATTTCATGACTCCAGGCTTTAGAAAATGCTTAGTGACTGCAATACAAAGTGCTGAGACTGTGTATATTCATGACTTCAAACGAGCACAGCCAGACCCAGTAGTGAATAACTAGGCCGTACAGAAACAAGCCATGTTTTCTCATTATGTCCACGGTGTGACGATTAACGCAGACTGGCTGCATATAGTGCACATTGTAAATCATTTAGTAACTGTAAGCAGATCTCAGGTCTGCTACGAGTCCTATCACCCAAGTACCGTTAAGACAGCAAAAGCATCATTTGAATTTTCCCCAAGCCACTTATTTACCCTTGTCCACATGTGTGCAGAGCTGTGCATGTGGCACCTGCAGCTGACAAATCAGCAAACACAAATTAAATTGCGCGACTGTGATGTGCTGACAGGCATATTTTCAGATTTTTTATTTTTTTGTGTGTTTCCAGAGGTTAATCATTCCAAAATCTATTAATACAACATTCACACCTATGGACAATTAAAGTCTTCAGTCAAGCTAACAGTCATGTTTTTGTGTCGTGTAGTCATGTGGGAGAAAGGTGGTAACCCACACTAGCAAGGGGAGGGCTTGACACAGGAAGGCCTGAACTGGGATTCTAACAATAGCCTCTCAACTGTGAGGTGGACATAATAACCACTACTTCCATCGGGCAGTTAAAAAACAACAACTTAGCATCCAGCAGGCAAATCAATGCGGTCTTGCTTCTTTCATTATATCAGTAGCCTAACGTCTCTTAAGTGTTTTCTGTGCATCTGCGTTAACAGTGTACCAGCAATTACGGCACACATATGTCACTGAACATCACTCCCAGAACACTGCTAGAGTTGGTGCCTTTACATGACTACATCTATAGTCGAACCACCTCATTTGGTATTCTTAAGTTGTTTTTTTCTTGTTCAGTGAGAGAAATCTAGTCTCTGCTGGGCTTTTAAGAAGTGCATCAAAGTCAGGTTGAATGTCCGAGGCGGAGATGCGAAGCACAGGTGACATGATCATCAGTGCGAGAGGATCTATACCAGGATTTTCCAAACTTTATTGAAAATGTTTGTTCACATATGTAGGTAGAGCCAAAGAGAACCAACATCTTCTGAGCATGCCTCCTAATTTTTGGAAAGTTCCCCACAAGAAGCATGCGGGATAACCTCATATATTCCAGCATTTCCGAGAGTACACCTGATAATTCAGAGGCTCAAGTAAAAAACTTCATGTCGACAGCGCTGAAAATCCCGAAGGAGACACTCGCTAACATCACCTTCCACCGAGTACACAGGCTAGGAGGAACCGCGAGCAGGGAGTCATCCCCTTCCAATCTTCGCCAAATTCGAACATTTCCAGCAGAAAGTCTTTGGAAAGTCAAAAGGGTTGAAGGGTACACAGTTTGGGATGAATGACCAGTTTCCACGCGAAATCAACGAGTGACGCAAACTCTTGTATCCTCGAATGAAAAATTACCGGCAACAATGAAAACGCGCCTCACTGGTTGTGGACAAACTATACATAGACGGTCAACTGTTCCGCGATTCCAAAGTCACCCCTTGGCTCTTCTAATAGATGAGTTTCCCTTTCAAGTATACTCTAATATTGGGTATATAGTGTAGAAAAAACATGTAGTCATTTGTTTAGGGGCGAAAAAAAGGGAATTGCCCACGTCCTATCGCACCCTCCACTCACTGACATGGGTGATTTCCCTTGTTGTCTTTTTACTTATCTTTCTCTTTGGTACTTCTTTTTCTCTTTATTGCACCCCCCACTCCACCACTTATCGAATGCTCACTTCCCCCTCCCTGACCCCATCCCAACTCATATACAACACGTTCAATACTTCACTACATAATACTTCATATAACAACTGCATATTACCAGCTACACAGTAAGAAAGCTCCCATTAGACATAATATTTCTGAGAATTATCTACCTTTCCCACACACGTATAAATGATTTACTCACACAGATTGTCCCACATTCACTTGTAACAATTGTAAACTCATCATTAATATGTCAAGTATAACTTTTATCTCATGGAATGTAAATGCCATTCGTTCACAGGCAAAGAGAATTAAGATTATGGATGATATCACGAAATTAAAAATTTCTTCATTTCTTCTTCATACAAGAAACCCATCCATCCATACATCCATTTTCTACCGCTAATCCGAGGTCGGGTCATGGGGGCAGTAGCTTTAGCAGGGACGCCCAGACTTCCCTCTCCCCAGCCACTTCATCCACCTCTTCCGGGGGGATCCCGAGGCGTTCCCAGGCCAGCCGAAGGACGTAGTCTCTCCAGCGTGTCCTGGGTCGTCCCTGGGGTCTCCTCCCGGTGGGACATGCCTGGAACACCTCACCAGGGAGGCGTCCGGGAGGCATCCAAATCAGATGCCCCAGCCACCTCATCTGGCTCCTCTCGATGTGGAGGAGCAGCGACTCTACTCTGAGATCCTCCCGGATGACCGAGCTTCTCACCCTATCCCTAAGGGAGAGGCCGGACACCCTGCGGAGGAAACTCATTTCGGCCGCTTGTATCCTGGGATCTTGTTCTTTCGGTCGAACCACAGCTCATGACCATAGGTGAGGGTAGAAACGTAGATCGACCGGTAAATTGAGAGCTTCGCCTTTCGGCTTAGCTCCTTCTTTACCACAACGGACCGATACAAAGTCCGCATCACTGCAGACGCTGCACCGATCCGCCTGTCGATCTCCCGTTCCATTCTTCCCTCACTCGTGAACAAGACCCCAAGATACTTGAACTCCTCCACTTGGGGCAGGATCTCATCCCGACCTGGAGAGGGCACGCCACCCTTTTCCGACTGAGGACCATGGTTTCAGGTTTGGAGGTGCTGATTCTCATCCCAGCCGCTTCACACTCGGCTGCGAACTGCTCCAGTGAGAGTTGGAGGTCACGGCTTGATGAAGCCAACAGAACCACATCATCTACAAAAAGCAGAGATGCAATACTGAGGCCACCAAACCGGACCCCCTCTACGCCTCGGCTGCGCCTTGAAATTCTGTCCATAAAAGTTATGAACCGAATCGGTGACAAAGGTCAGCCTTGGCGGAGTCCAACCCTAACCGGGAACGAGTCCGACTTACTGCCTGGAAATGCGGACCAAACTCTGACTCCGGTCGTACAGGGACCGAACAGCCCGTATCAGGGTGTTCGGTACCACATACTCCCGAAGACCCCTCCACAGGACTCCCCAAGGGACACGGTCGAAAGCCTTCTCCAAGTCCACAAAACACATGTAGACTGGTTGGGCGAACTCCCATGCACCCTCGAGGACCCTGCCGAGAGCTGGTCCACTGTTCCATGGCCAGGACGAAAACCACACTGCTCCTCCTGAATCTGAGATTCGACTTCCTGATGGACCCTCCTCTCCAGCACCCCTGAATAGACCTTACCAGGGAGGCTGAGGAGTGTGATCCCCCTGTAGTTGGAACACACCCTCCGGTCCCCCTTCTTAAAAAGGGGGACCACCAACCCAGTCTGCCAATCCAGTGGCACTCTCCCCGATGTCCACGCAATGTTGCAGAGGCCTGTCAACCAGGACAGCCCCACAACATGCAAAGCCTTTAGGAACTCCTGGCGAATCTCATCCACCCCCGGTACCCTGCCACTGAGGAGCTTTTTAACCACCTCGGTGACCTCAACCCCAGAGATAGGAGAGCCCGCCTCAGAGAACCAAGACTCTGCTTCCTCATGGGAAGACATGTTGGTGGAATTGAGGAGGTCTTCGAAGTATTCTCATGACCGACTCACAACGTCCCGAGTCAAGGTCAGCAGTGCCCCATCCTCACTATACACAGTGTTAATGGTGCACTGCTTCCCCGTCCTGAGACGCTGGATGGTGGGCCAGAATTTCCTCGAAGCTGTCCGGAAATCGTTCTCCATGGCTTCACCGAACTCCTCCCATGTCTGAGTTTTTGCCTCAGCGACCACCAAAGCTGCATTCCGCTTGGCCAGCCGGTACCCATCAGCTGCCTTAGGAGTCCCACAGGCCAAGAAGGCCCGACAGGACTCCTTCTCCAGCTTGACGGCATCCCTCACCGTTGGTGTCCACCAACGGGTTCGGGGATTGCCGTTTGGGCATGCCATGTCGGACCGGCATTTTCCCCCACCATTGAAGCCAACTCAGCACCAGGTGGTGATCAGTTGACAGCTCCGTCCCTCTCTTCACGCCAAGTGCACGCGTGGACACCCTTATGTTTGAACATGGTGTTCGTTATGGACAGTCCATGATGAGCACAGAAATCCAATAAAAGAACACCATTTGGGTTCTGATCGGCGGGGCCGCTCCTCCCAATCATGCCCTTCCTGGTCTCACTGTCATTGCCCACGTGAGCATGGAAGTCCCCCAGCAGAATGATGGAGTCCCCAGTGGGAGCGCTGTCCAGCACCCCCTCCAAGGACTCCAAAAAGGGTGGGTACTATGGATTGATGTTCGGTGCATAGGCGCAAACAACGGTCAGGACCCGCCCCCCCCGCCCGAAGGCGGTGGGAGTCTACCCTCTCATCCACCAAGGTGAACCCCAATGTACAGGCGCCGAGCCGGGGGGGGAATAAGTATGCCCACACCTGCTTGACTCCTCTCACCGTGGGCAACTCCAGAGTGGAAGAGAGTCAACCCCTTTCGAGAGGACTGGTACCAGAGCCCAAGCTGTGTGTGGAGGCGAGCTCGACTAGTTTCTAGTCGGAAATTCTCGACCTTGCACACCAGCTCGGGCTCCTTCCCTGCCAGAGAGGTGACGTTCCACGTCCTGAGAGCCAGCTTCTGTAGTCGGGGATCGGATCGCCAAGGTCCCTGCCTTTTGTCAACGCCCAGCTCGCAATGCACCCGACCCCTATGGCCTCTCCCACAGGTGGTGACCCCATGGGAAGGGGGACCCACGTTACCCTTTCTGGCTGTGCCCGGCTGGGCCCCATGGGTGCAGGCCCGGCCACCAGGCGCTCTCCTTCAAGCCCCACCTCCAGGCTTGGGTCCAGAGGGGGACCCCGGTGACCCGCGTCTGGGTAAGGGAAAACTGAATACATTTTGTTGTCGTCATCAAAAGGGGTCTTTGAGCCGTGCTTTGTCTGGTCCCAGACCTAGGACCTGTTTGTCATGGGTGACCCTGCCAGGGGCATAATGCCCCAGACAACTTAGCTACTAGGATCATTGGGACACACAAACCCCTCTACCACGATAAGGTGACAGCTCAAGGAGGGGTTCATCTCACAATGTCGATTCAAATTGTAACCCTTAAACACAGCGATCTGCTCCACGCAAACTAAATACAACGCTTTCCGACTTACCAACTTTGGGAAATAAATACTTAGCGGTCCAATTTTTATTGAAAACGCTGCATTCGGCATCTACCTTTCTTTTTTTGCTCGTGCAAACATTTTTGAGGGGTACCGCTAAAAATTATCGTCTTCACAAGCAGGTGACGAGACTTGTGACCAATTGTACCATGATCCAATTATGTCTTGGTGTACGTATTGCATCATTATTTTGGTGAATAAAAAAACCTTCAAAATAAAAGCAATCCAGCTTTTGTCCATGCATTTGATAAAATAAGAAATACGTTTATTTTGTGATTTCCAATTAAACTTGTGCGGGCCAGACAGAATCAACCAAAGGGCCGTAAGTGGCCCGCAGGCCGTATGTGGCCCACTGGCCGTACAATGCCCGACGCCCACAATCAACTATTGCCAGCCATTCCATCACTGCGACCCTGGAACAAAACAGACGCGTCTACACAACCTACAACACTTGCACCACTGAGCGAGCTGAAGATCTTTACACTACTCCCCCTTGTCTCATGATGGGAGCCATCCCTTATGTGAGATGTATGTTTGTGAGCAGAAAAAACTAAATACCCTATTGAGGGGAGTTGGCCATTGACTATGGATGGATGACAAATTAAGGAATGGCACAAAGTCACTTACAGTGGCACTCAGTGACAATGTGAATGTAAATGGTTGACTATGTCGATATGTACCCTGTAATTGACTGGTGATTATTCCAGGGTGTAATCTGCCTTTCGCTCAAAGTCAGTTGGGATAGGCTCCAGCTCCTCACAACCCCGAACAGGATAAGCAATAAAGAAAATGAATGGATCGATAAGTGGCACAGCAGACGAAATAAAGTTTTCCAGTTGAGGTACTAATTCAGGGGGGAATTTTTGTAAACCCTGTCTTGGAACATGGCTGACACTGCTGCGGCCCAGTTTAGGAGGGATGTCAAGGGCACTCAGCATCAAAAGCACGCCCTCCCAAGAACTATCCTAAAAGGGTTATGACTTCAATATTCAGATGTATCAGAGGGCATAAGAGCTTGGACTATGGCCAAAATCAGTTCATTTGGGGAGATTTTATTGTTGCATTGGTATAGATTCACAGTTTAGTCTTACACTAGTGAAGACCTTGAGGGCTACATGACTTGCTCAATGATACTGGATCAGCAAACATGACTACTGATGGACACTTAACAAGTGGTGAGCGATCGAAAATGTTTTGCAGCTATGTGGTACTCCTCTTAGAATCATGATGGAGTGAGTGCTTATGACTTGAATTTAAATGGTCTGTATCTGAGCTCTTTCTCTCCAAGCTGCGAACATGTCCAGATGTCTTTGCCTGAGAGGATTAAAGGCTCAGTGTTCTTGTCTCCTCTACTGCACTAGATGACTGTCAAACTTATAACAGCAGAGAGACAAAGATGTATAATTGACCAGTACATCAACTATGGGGTTTTCTATAACTAATGATAATAATGGCTGCACATCTCACAAAACTGTCCTTTCTTCCATCCCTTAGGACAACAAATCTTTTTCAGTTTCTCCCCTTCTCAGCTCTGCGTGGGTCCTTTCTTGTACAATGCAATACCAGACACTGCCAAAGGGCAATGTACAGTACAGACCCTTTCACAAAAATTTTAATATCATGGAAAAGTTGATTTAGTTCCATAATTCCATTAAAAAAGTTAAACTTTCATAGATTATAGATTCAGGGCCCACAATTTAAACATCAAGTATTTATTTGATAATGTTTACATAGTTTGGGCTTCCCACAAAGTTAGGAATTAAAAAATTTTGAATACTGTGAAGAAATCACCATTTACTTCTCAGTTCTTGTAGAAAAAAGAGAAAGAAATTAGGGCCACATTATCCATCCATCCATTTTCTTTACCGCTTGTCCTCACTAGGGTCACAGGCTGCTGGAGCCTATCCCAGCTATCTTCGGGCAGGAGGCGGGGTACACTCTGAACCGGTCGGCAGCCAATCGCAGGGCACATAGAAACAAGCAACCATTCGCACTCACATTCACACCTATGGGCAATTTAGAGTCTTCAATCAATCTACCACGCATGTTTTTGGGATGTGGGAGGAAACCGGAGTGCCCGGAGAAAACCCACCCAGGCACGGGGAGAACATGCAAACATGCATTTTCCTCTTGCTAATACACCATATATTCTCAATGGGGTTTAGATCCAGCGAGTTGGCTGGCCAGTCAAGCACTGTGATGACATGGGCATCAAAGCAGGTTTTGGTGCTTCCGGCAGTATGGGCAGGGGACAGGTCCTGCTGGAAGATCTGCATCTTCATACAGATCCTCAGGAGAAGGAATCATGAAGTCCTCTAAAACATTCTGGTAGACTGCTGCGGTGACCTTGGATTTAAGAAAGCAGTTTACCAACACCTGCACTGGAGATTACACCCAAAATCATGACTGACTGTGGCTATTTCACACTTGACACCTCAAGCAACTTCGTTTCTGTTCTTGACCCGTCTTCCTCAAAACCCTTGGACCTTGATTCCTGAATGAAAGGCACACTTTACTTTCATCGGAAAAGGCGACCATGAACCAGTGCCCAACAGTCCAGTCCTTCTTCTCCTTGGCCCAGTTGAGACGCTTCCTACGTTGGCTTAGGCTCAGAAGTGGCTTGACACGAGGAACCCGACAGTTGCAGCCCATCTCCCGCATGCATCTGAATGTGGTGGTTTTTGAAGCTGTGACTCCCGCCCCATTCCACCCTTTCTGGATCTCTGCTAGATTCTTGAATCTTCTCTGTTTGATAACCCGCTGAAGCCCACGGTCATCTCTTTTGCTGATTCATCCTCTCCTGCCACATTTTGTCCTTCCATTGATATGCTTGGACACAGCACTCTGTGAACAGCCAGCCTCCTTAGCTATGAACTTTTGTGGCTTACCCATCCTATGGAGGGTATCAATGATAGTCTTTTGGCCAATTGTCACATCTGCAGTCTACCCCATATTGAACCCAACTGAGACAATTTAACCAAACTGAAGAAATTTCATGACACCTGGGGAAACCGATGCAGGTGCTTTGAGTTTAGTAAAGGATTAGTGTGTGACACTCAGTTTAAAACATTTATGGCCTGCAAACCTTGGGCTGATTTCTTCACAGTATTCTAATTTTTTAAATTCCTGATTTCATGGGTTTTATGAGCTGCAAGCCCAAATTATGTAAAAATAAACAAATACATATTTGAAATTGTGTGCCCTGAATCTATAATATATGAGAGATTAACTTTTTGAATGGAATTATGGAAATAAATAAACTTTCCATGAGATTCAAATTTTTTGGAAAGGGTCTGTATGTGTTGTACTTGGCTCAAATGTAGTATGTACTTGAGGAACTGACCGATGGCTTCATCTTCTCCCTTATTGTTCATGGAAGGGTATCACCATTCCACTACTGCCTAGAAGAGTTTGTTCTTTACCTTTTCATTTTCATTCCTTCATTCGTCATCCAGCCATAGTCTGAAAAAACACAAATGATTCTGGAAGTATACTAGCCAAAAGCAAAATATCACACACATCGGGCTCTATTTTCGTGGACTGCACGACTGTGGTTGAGTGCCAAAACTGGCATAGCTTGATTTTCGTGCATGCGCAAGGCTCGCTGCACATATTTGCCAATTTGGAAGACCGGTCTGGGAACGCTGATACCTTGAACGTGCTCCTGCTTCAGTGTGTGACACTCACAGTGTTTGTTTTCTGTATTTAGTGGTGGAAATCGTAAGAGAGAAAAACAGTGCCCAAGTAATGAAATGGAATTTAAACTTCATGGTCACGTAGCATAGTAAATGTCGACGATCATATTTGAAGGGACAGATCATCAGTTGTTTTGGACAGGATTACAATGTGGAAAGATTTCCGTCAGCACCGCCATTCTGAGTAAGGCCTTGTTATTTCTCAGGCAGACAAAGGAGTGCTGCAGTAAAACCACAGACTGCCAGACATCATTATCGCCCCCCCCCACCTCCCAACATGCTCTCACACTGAAATCGACAAGGATCCTGCAGAGGCTGTCCTACAAAAAAAAACATAAAATGGCTGTAGTGTTTGCAAGCTGTGAGCAACCCCATCTAAGGAGCCACTCTTGCCCAAGTGGACTCGCAGGCAAAGGTGAAAAAAAAAGCAGTAGAATATGATACAAAGAAAAGCAACTTTACAGTAAAAATACAACTTACAGAAACGAGTTACGATGACTTCATTCTCAACTGAAATGAGACTATACCGTTAGATATGTTTAAAGACCTTCATCTCTTCGTAATGAAAATGTGTTTTAATATTCATTTATGCCCTTTACCCATCAATTAAATTTGAATGATGAAAACAAATATTTCATATTGGCAAGACATCCAGAATGACACACCAAATAGTAAGTGTTGAATGGATGACTTCTACCTGAGGGGTTGAGCAGCCGCCAGGTAATTAGCGGGTCTGGTCTGCCACTGGCCAAGCAGCTGAGTGTCACGTTGCTGCCCTCATTCACCATCATGTCTTCTGACATCTTATAGATGTTTGCTGGAACTAGAAAAAAAGGGAAAAAAAATATGTAAATTTATTATTTCACAATGCCCTTTGCACACTTTCCCAAGATGTTTTGACACTCAGACTTCTCTATAATAATAACTGATACTTAATTTTGCCAGCTGCCTATGTTCAAGCAGAAACACTTAACTTTAACATGGAGAAAGACTAAAACAAGTTGACCTTGACTTTCTTTGCAAAAGGAAGGATTCTGAATAGCTATGGTGATTTTTTTGTTTTTTTTGCACTTTTAAAGTCTTTTGAGGTACAGTACTTTCACCACATACTGTATTGAATTTTCTGCTTGAAGACCCGAGCTCCAGAAGACAGTCAGATGATTGGTATGGATTCGGACTTCACACTTTCAATTTTTAAGATTTTAATCTACTCCAGTAATGTAATGGTGACTCAAGTATGCTTGAGTTTTACAACACCATGTTAAAAATTAACCTAGGATTACAGTCGGCGGCACGGTGGAAGACTGTTTAGAGCGCCTGCCTCACAGTTCTGAGGATCGGGGTTCAATTCCGACTTCAATCCCGCCTGTGTGGAGTTTGCATGTTCTCCCCGTGCCTGCGTGGGTTTTCTCCGGGCACTACGGTTTCCTCCCACATCCCAAAAACATGCATGAATTGAAGACTCTAAATTGAAGACTCTAAATTGCCCGTAGGTGTGAATGTGAGCGCAAATGGTTGTTTGTTTGTATGTGCCCTGCGATTGGCTGGCAACCAGTTCGGGGTGTACCCCACCTCCTGCCCGATGATAGCTGCGATAGCACGCCTGCGACCCTAGCGAGGAGAAGCGGCTCAGAAAATGGATGGATGGATGGCTGGATTATAGTCTGTTACGCAGATGTATTCAGAAGGTGCGGTTGGCTTTTTTGAGCGCGTCAAGGGATGGGATGTAGAGGACATACACTGTATTACCAAAAGTATTCACAAACCTGCCTTGACTCACATTTGAATTTAAGTGACATAAGATTCCTAATCTACTGTGTTTATGGGACTTTTCGACCATTCTTCCAAAAGCGCATTTGTGAGGTCACACAGTCATGTTGGACAAGAAGGCCTGGCTCTGTCTCCACTAAATAATCCCAAAGGTGTTCGATCAGGTTGAGGTCAGGACTCAGGACCAGTCAAGTTCATCCACACCAGACTCATCAGCGAGTCATCCATGTCTTTATTGGACCTTGCTTTGCGCACTGGTGCACAGTCATGTTGGAAGAGGAAGTGCCCAGCTTCAAACTGTTCCCACAAAATTGTGAGTATGGGATTGTCCAAAATCTCTCGGTATGCTGAATCATTCAGAGTTCCTTTCACTGAAACCAAGGGGCCAAGCCCAGCTCCTGAAAAACAAGCCTACACCATAATCCCACCTCCACCAAACTTTTCACTTGGCACAATGCAGTCAGACAAGTACCATTCTCCTGGCAACTGTCAAACCCAGACTCGTCCATCTGACTTGCCAGATGGAGAAGCATAATTCGTCACTCCAGAGAACACGTCTCCTCTGCTCTAGAGTCCAGTGGCGGCATGCAGTGTATCCAACGCTTTGTGTTGCACTTGGTGATGTATGGCTTGGATGCAGCTGCTCGACCATGGAAACCCATTGCATGAACCTCTCTGCGCACTGTTCTTGAGCTAATCTAAAAGCCACATGAAGTTTGGAGGTCTGTAGCGATTGAGTCAGCAGAAAGTTGGCAACCTCTTCGCACTATGCGCCTCAGCAACCACTGACCCCGCTACGTTGGTCTATGTGGCCTACCACTTCGCGTCTGAGTTGCTGTCGTTCTCAAACGTTCGTCGTTCTTATAATTCAGATGACAGTCAACTGTGGAATACTTAGGAGCGAGGAAATTTAACAACTGGACTTGTTACACAGGAGGCATCTTATCACAGTTCCACGCTGGAATTGACTAGCTCCTGAGAGGGACCTAATCTTTTACAAATCTTTGTATCAACAGATTACATACCTAGGTGCTTGGGCTATGGAAGTGATTGGAACACTTGATTCTGACTTTTTGGATGGATGAGCGAATACTTTTGGCAATGTAGTGTATATCAAGGTTTTAACACAGTTTTTTAACACACTGTGGGGGTAATGGCGGGGGAATATGTATCATGTCAGAATGGCAAACAATAATCTAGCATTTTGGATTTTCATAAATAGAAGCACATAAATAAAGGGCATGGATGAAATAAATATTTTTTTCACTTCACTTGGACAAGTAGCTTTGTTGTCATGTGTCTCAAAGTAGCTCATATTGTAACACATGTTTGTCCCTTCACAGACATCCAGCCTTCTTTTTAACAGTGTGCAGTGTGCATGAGTCTACATTGAGTGGCCAAACCTGTTGTTGCCTACTCATCGATGTCTATATCATGCCAAAGCGTTAAACACACCTGCGGTTCTCCTATTCAATAATGCATGAGTGTAGAGCAGAAGAGAGAAATCATAGAAGTAACATTTACAAGTGTACAAGTAACAAGTGTATAATTTGCTAATGAGCACATATAGTGACTGCAGTATGCGATAGGTCACAGAGGAAAATCGTCACTTTCCTTCACCATTAATTAGACTTACAGTATGTTTAAACCAGTTAAAAGGGATGACATTTGTTGATGCGCTTTAAAAAAATCCTTCTGTACTTCTCTTGAAATTAAAATCAGTCTCATATACTGCATAAATCAGGATTTAGAAGTAAACTGCAGAATTTGAAAAAAGAAGCACATTAGTTGTTTGGGGGGAGAGTTTGGAAAGATGTGGATGCATCTGTTGTTCAATTTGTTATTTCCCAACCATTTCCCTTCCTTATTTCTGAAGTCTTTTTCTATAAATGTTTAAGGGCCTAGCATTACACTTCCCTCCTGTTGCTCACCAGTTATTCTCATAATAATCTCCTGCAGTATAAATTCAGTAGTTTTCACAAGGTCGCCTCAGTCAAGCACCGAAGCTCAATGTCAAGGCCAATTAAATGTTTTACCTGTCTACCTGCCCGTGTTCATCTTCATCCAGCCTTTCAGATAGGTCTAGGTATGCCACCTCTGGCTATTACTCCTCAGTCTGCCCAACCAAAGTCACTTCTTTCCCACTGCGCTCAATTGTCATGCAAAATCTCCTTCTCCACCAAGAAGTCCCATTTAGCAATGTACTAAACCACACAGGCGCACACGCACACGCACACACACACACACACACAGTCCCTAATAAAGTTATAGTTTTATCTACTTAGCAGGAAAATCCATTGAGCTCAATAGAATTGTCTGGATTATTTTGGATTTGCACAGCTTCTGGGTCCTGAATTTTTATTTTATTTGTTGTGACAAAATATTACCTGCTAATGATACCATAGGGGGCGGCACGGTTGACCACAGGTTAGCACATCTGCCTCACAGTTCTGAGGACTGGGGTTCAAATCCCGGCCCCGCCTGTGTGGAGTTTGCATGTTCTCCCCCGTGCCTGTGTGGGTTTCCTCCCACATCCCAAAAACATGCATGGCAGGTTGACTGAAGACTCTAAATTGCCCGTAGTTCTATTGCTGTTCTACTCTATGTAACTGGACTGTGAAAACCCCTCAAAAATCAAAATTCTCTGACATATTTGAAGGTTTTTCAAAGAAGTCATTCAATAATTTCCCTGGTAGCTAATTACATTTATGAAGAAGGAATTCGTAACTACGTAATTCAATTAGTTTTTTGGGAAAGTAATTAGTAACTATAACTAATTACTTTAGTAAACTATTAACTAATTACTAATTACTTTGCACAACACTGGTGCTACTACTCCACATTAAGACCAGAACACAAATATGGCCTGTTTCATAATGCCAGCCCATCCCCTGGAAAACAGGGAAGCGGGATCTCTTTCATCTGAGGCCTTGGGGTATCTTTTTGCCTTGGGGTATCTTTTTGCCTGCTACAAACAAACAATAAACTGTACATAAGTAATAAATCGTTCTTGTCCTATTGATTAATAGTTGAGAGGAGGCTGAATGCAAAGGCCAGGGAAGCACACTGACACTGCTCTTCCCCAAATGGTCTTATGTTTCTAAGCCCTTCCGCCTCTGCACAACTCTTGAAATTACAGAAGATGGGAGCAAGTTGAGAAGCAAAGTAGTTGAGAAACAGATAACAACTCTCCTACCTCATAACTAAAGTTGCCGGGAGGGTTGGTGCTTATGAACATTTCAAAAGAAGAACGAGATGAAGAACGGATGCAAAAACCTGCTGGAGGTGGTAATAGGAGCCTTCTCTCTGTTATTCCGAAGGATTTGAGACCCTGTTCATTTGCAACCCACGACTTCTCTATTCGCAGTGAACATGAACATTTTCTTTATTTTTATTTCCCCCGAAATTTGTTATGTGACACAAAAATTCATAATTTGTGTTCAGGCTCAAAGAAACATTAATTAAACAGGATAGCTATTTCTATTAACAAGCTCATTAAAGCAGATAGTCCCAAGAACTGTTTTTATATACTGACTGAATGAATTATCTTCTTATGAAAATCTGTTTATAAATCCAGCAAGTGTTATTTTCAATTTGGTCGAGCAAATTGTAATAGCTCTTCAGTTTATCATTAAGCTTTAAATTAACACGATGTGGATAATTTCGCAAGATCCTAAAGATAAAATACAAACACAGAAAGGCTTTACATGCATGATCATTTTGAAAGCATTCAGAGCACCCAGAGAATAGGCTCTCTAAAGATGAAACTACTATTCCAGCCTGAGTGGGAAAAAAAGTAAAGTTAAAGCTCTATTCTCTGTTCCAGGGCCGGCCCAAGCCAATGTGGCGCCCTAGGCGAGATTTCATATGGTGCCCCCCTCCAGCAATGATTTACATACGCTCACAAAAGAGTCAAATAGCAATTGTTTTTAACATTGCTGTCAAATTATAAGATAACATGGCATAAAATCTAAAATAAAAGTTTTTTTTTTTCATTTCATTACTGTATCGTTACTGCCAAACAAATCATGAGAATAACTTTCTGTTGCGCCACCGAATAGGAAAAACCCAAAGTAGCAACGACTTGACCTCTCTTTCTCCCATTTCCCTTCTATTTGTTGCAGATGAAGCAGATGTCTTATTCTCTTGTGTCCTGGACAGTTTTGGGCATTCTGACGTTTCCAAAATTCTCTGGGCTTACATCAATAAATTTGACCTCAGCAGAGGAGGGAGCATTTGCTATTATCATTTGTAATCATATTAATTGGGCATTTTCAAAAATTTTAATACATGTTTTCGACGTTAAAAGTTAGTTGTCAAGTTATTGCAAATATGTGCAGCTTCCCCTTAAAATACTGGCATTTCATTTTCCCATTGTTGCCACCCATTCAGTCCACACTAGTAGCCAGCTGCAGCTTTCACCCAACAATCTCTCGCTGACTATATTGACAACATTTTTTATTTGATCTATTCTTACACTACAACACAAAATACATTCCATATCATGACAGTGTGATCATACAGTTTTAACTAAAGCAAACTGACTATTGTTCATTTCATAAATTGATTATGTTTCCGTTACTGCTTTGGTCTGTAACATGTTAGAAAATAGGGTCTAATGTTCATAATTGTTTTTCAGTAGTAAAAGCAGATGTCTTATTCTCTTGTGTCCTGGACAGTTTTGGGCATTCTGACGTTTCCAAAATTCTCTGGGCTTACATCAATAAATTTGACCTCAGCAGAGGAGGGAGCATTTGCTATTATCATTTGTAATCATATTAATTGGGCATTTTCAAAAATTTTAATACATGTTTTCGACGTTAAAAGTTAGTTGTCAAGTTATTGCAAATATGTGCAGCTTCCCCTTAAAATACTGGCATTTCATTTTCCCATTGTTGCCACCCATTCAGTCCACACTAGTAGCCAGCTGCAGCTTTCACCCAACAATCTCTCGCTGACTATATTGACAACATTTTTTATTTGATCTATTCTTACACTACAACACAAAATACATTCCATATCATGACAGTGTGATCATACAGTTTTAACTAAAGCATTCTGATACAAATATAATTTTCCTAGTAATCAATTTGTACAATTATGTACTGTATTACAAAAGAAACACCAAATAACACATTCACTCCTATTTATGCAGTGTCCTGGAACGCACCTCACGTTCTAATGCAATCTGCAACGTGCCTGCCATGAATGGCGGCCGTGACCGCACTGAATCGGTTGACAAATACAGCGTTTATTCGACGAAATATGAAGGCTTGTAAATAGTGTGTTCAGACAGGTTTGTCCTGGCAGTAACTAACAAAACCTGGCACTCTTGAATTAAATGAACGTTCCCAGTTAAATTCATCAGGCAGAAATGAACTAAGTTCAGTTCACGGTTGCAGAAAATATGAACTGGTACATGAACTTTCTTTCACTGAACTCATTCAGGTACAACACTGTCAGCGACGGAACATTTAATCGGGATTTTACTCAATGACCAAGAAACATTTTCCTTTTGTGTTTTTTATTTTTATTTTAGCATTCAGTAGTTTGAAAGTTCATCAAGAAGTTTCATTCCTAACATTTGTCTCTAGTAATGAGGTGCTTGAGGTGCATTGGCATCAGCATTTTAATTGTATTCAAGATTTTGAGATATATCTACAAAAATAACAAGAGAAAATATTAGTGTGAATAAGTCTTAGCAAGACAGAAACATAATGTACAAATGTATAATTTCTATAACATCAGCCTTAGGATTTGTTAATTTAAAAAAATAATACATTCACAGAAAATGAGGCTGTCACTGTTGTTTAACTTTTAGTTAGTTAGTAATATTACATAATGAATGCATTTAAATGTTCTTATTGCCCTTTAAAACAGTAACAAACTATTATGTGTGTTTATTCTTGTGTGTTACTGTTGGGGGGGTTGTGAGAGCAAGAAGTGTTCTGTTGATCTTAGTGATGTTAATGCCGAGAGGCTTTGAATGCATCGCTCTGCACATTGTGGCGGAAACAGGATAGAAAGAACTTCAAGGTGAGCTGACTCCGAAGTACTGTACATAATTCATCTTGCTCCTCTTCCTTTATTTGATTGTATAGCTTAATTTAATTCCCATTTCAATTTAATATAATTATATTCTGGGTGAATTCCCCCCCCCCCCCCCAAAAAAAAAAAAAAAATATTTGGTGCCCCCTGCTCTGTACACTATCAAAAATTCATACACTGTAACTGTCGGAGGTACAGCTCGTAGAAGCCCGAGCCCCTGAAAAAACTCAGCTGATTAGCCTCAACACCTCTGCACAAATGCACTCCTGCACACTTTATCCTACTCTTCCCAGTCTCGCTATTTTCCCTCAATTTCCAACAGTTTCTAATCTGTAGCTTGAACTCCAATCTAATGAGCAACTGACTGATGTTAGGCGAGTTTTTTCTGGGTCAAAGGAAATAAAAGGAAATAAAAGGAAGTAAAAACATACTCAGATGTATACAATGTAATGTGACTTTTGAGATGTAGAGCAAAGACAAAACGCTTAAAAGGGCGAAGCATTCTATTCAACCAGGCCATGGTGTAAATTGTAAAAAGCAGAGTTGGAGTAAAAATTTATTCACTGACACCCAAAAAATTGATTCACTGACACCCAAACCCACAACACACAGACATGACCTTTACTATTTCATTTCACATGTCTATTAATTGCACCATTGTTTCTAGAGTTGCGTAGGTGAGGTGAGGCTTAACTCTGCCTCTCTTTGTGACTTTTAAAGATGAGCGAGGAGCACAATGCCCAAGGGGAGTCCATCTGTCTGACAGGCCAGGTCACACACAGAAAAGAGAAAAAGATGCAGGCAAAGGATGCTGGTGAGTTCACACAGAGAACATGACAATGAAAACTCAAATGCCAGTCATCTGTATTGGAGATGAAACCAAGATTCTCCTATCCAGTAATTATGACCATTCTCTTGGATAGTCTTTACAATATGGCCAGCGTGCTTCACCTGCAGCCATTGTCAATACCCCTGTTGTCATATGTGTCAATGGGATGGCCCCATTTAAATGCATGAGAGGACCTCTTGCAGCCAGCATAAAGAAGATAAAACGGCATTGCACTTTTATTTCCCAGAGATCCGGTCTATGCTCGAGGAGGAAAAACGGGGAATAGTGAATTTTTGCTTTCATTAAAACTTCAAGGAGTTTCATTATGAGGGTTCAAAGACAGGAGGACAATCTGTGTGGAACCTTCTCCCTGGAGGGCTTATGAATATGATTGTACTTAGCTGTTGGTCCACAGTCACTGTCATCACAGGCATAATAAGGCAAGAGAGTGCTTATTTTTCATGCAAACCTTGATATTTAGTATATACATATTAGGACTTTAGATACCTTTAATAATGCTTACGTGCAACAAAGTATATTGTATAACCTTAAAAATGTAAGACACTTCAACTTGCACCAACAAATGTAATAAATGCACAAAACACAAGTACAGTATACTGTATAAATCCATCCATCTTCTACAGTGGGTATGCAAAGTATTCAGACCCCTTACATTTGTCACTCTTTGTTAATTGCAGCCATTTGCTAAAATCATTTAAGTTAATTTTTTTCGAAGGAAAGATGAATGCGGCCACATACAGGGATATCCTGGACGAAAACCTACACCAGAGTGATCAGGACCTCAGACTGGGCTGAAGGTTCACCTTCCAACAAGACAATGACCCTAAGCACACAGCTAAAATAACGAAGGAGTGGCTTCAGAACAACTCCGTGACTGTTCTTGAATGGCCCAACCAAAGCCCTGACTTTAACCCAATTGAGCATCTCCTGAAAATGGCTGCCCACCAATGTTCACCATCCAACCTGACAGAACTGGAGAGTATCTGCAAGGAGGAATGGCAGAGGATCCCCAAATCCAGGTGTGAAAAACTTGTTGCATAATTCCCAAAAAGACTTGTCAGTATTGACTCATGGTGGCACAATTTTATTACCATATGATTTTGTTTTTTCACCCGCCGACTCTTGTAACAGTTGTAATGGCGAAATGGCCACATCTCCTTTGTAGTTCATGGTCACTGGGAAATGTATTAAAACTCATCAATAACTGTCGAATATTTTTAGAATCCATTATTCTATCAATTGTTTAATCGGATACAAATTTAGATTGCATTAAAGTTAATTGCGAATAATTTTTCTCTGATTACTGTTAATTAACCGATTATTGTTATTTTATTTTGTTTAGTAATTAAACAAAACAAAATAAACAATAATTAAGCAATAACACATGAGAGCGCGTGATCCTTTTTAAGACAGCTACTTCTTGGGTACTAATTAATGTAAAGGGCTACTAGTTTGATATACACTTTTGAGGCTGCTTCAGGTTCAACTACATGTCAATTACAGGTTATTTATAGTATGGCTTCAAATCATGATCATGATTCTGTCATTAATTTTCATAATAGATTAAACTGACTATTGTTCATTTAATAAATTGATTATGTTTCCGTTACTGCTTTGGTCTGTAACATGTTAGAAAATAGGGTCTAATGTTCATAATTGTTTTTCAGTAGTAAAAGCAGATGTCTTATTTTAATTAAACACAATCAGTCTGCTTTCATAGAGGACTACAGAATTCCGAGAATATTTACTGTTAACAGGCTAAATTCAGAGGATTAGGACAATTTTAATAAATAAAATTACTCAAAACAATTAATCGATCACCCAAATAGATTAATTTGATAATCTCCACAAAACTTCAGCGTGACATGGTGGTGCGTGGCAGAAATCGTTTAGCTGTCGATTAATTGATTAATTGTTGCAACTCTACAGTCCACCAGAAATGTTTAATGTGTTGCTGTGCATATGGTCCACTGTCATGGTGCTAACACTGTAAATTATAATAATATCTGTAATAATCCCATTAGTAATTAGGAGTTAATTCATTTTCAAGACCTACTAAATTGCAATGCTTAATATGATGGCTAGTTGTTGGAATGTCCTTAATGTTAACTTCAATGAAAGACTGGAGACAGCTCTTTTGTGAGCAAAGGCTGTTATGGCCAAATGGCGAATTCATAGCATCGTAGAATGAACCGCATTTGCCGACAGAAAAACAAGCAATAATGTGTATGTGTGTGATCATGCAACAGTAGAAATGCTATTAACTAGACAGTCAAACCATGTCCATATTCTCTCAAACAAAAAGAGCAGCACTAAAAAGAACACAAAAACATGGAAGGCTTAGAAGAACATGCAGTAGGAAGTTGGTGTCAAGATGCTGCGTTTTGTGAAGTGGCTTCAAAGGCATCACTTGAATGGCTCCGATTGTCCCGTGATAATTCATTAAAGGTCACTTTACTTCCTGGGCCAGACTGTTGAGACAGACACACACTTCCATAAATACCGTACAACAACGGGGTAAAGTCAAAGACAAATTGTGAGGAAGGAAATATTTGTTTGTGTCTTAAAGTCTGAATTTTTGTGATGTCAAAACAAAGTTGCTGCCTCAACTCAATAAAATGTATATTTAAAACATTTGAACAGATGTGGTCATGCCAGTTAACGGTCAAAACCACAAACTACATGTATTGAAGTGGATTGGATATAATAGTCTCCTTTTGGGAAGTGGGTAAAATGTTACTGTAAAAATAAATAATTCTTCTTATCAAGAGAAAGTGACTGTAATACATGTACACATCTCATCTCAGTGGACAAAACATTGAAAAGAGGTCACAACAGGCAAGGAACAGCTGTTCACGGGTCTAGCCACACGGTCTGTTACTTTCTAGTTCCTCTGCCCCTGTGATCTTTATGAATGTTTAATGCAAATGCATCCTAAAGGAAAAGCTGGTTATTAAAGCAAGATTGGAGAACAGTTTGTGGATCTAATCCAAGTTGCCTGGTCAGATTGGTTAAGATCGCCTAACTAAAGCAAAGCAAGCAAAGCAAATGTATTTATATAGTGCATTTCATACCATACACAATGTAACTCAATGTGCTTTACCTGATTTAAAGCAAAAAAAAACCAAAGAAAAAAAAACATTTGCTGCTTCACCATGTTTGCTTTGGACTCTGCATTTGACCTGAGTCTGTAGACTAAAAAGAATAGACTTATGACAGTACAGTAAACGTTACAGTACTTTGGTAATGGTAAGAAATAGTAAACTGCAGTTTAAAATGGCACGTGGCAATGCTAAGCTATGGATTATTAATAATAATAATGTTTACTTTAACATTGATGTAAAGTTTAAAACAGTTAACATGCTTTAGACAATTTGAACAGTAAAACCAACTAGGGTTAAAAATACGATATAAAAAGGGGTCAAAAGGGAAACGTATTTGACTGACTATTAAAAGCAGGAAAAATGTGACAGCAACATGTAAATACATCAAATAATAAAAGCGTAGATTTAGGCCAATGTAGAAAATGACTGGGAATGTTTAAGCTCCACAAATGATCTATAACAGTTAATACCCCTCCATGCCACCCAGCGACAGAAATACAAAAAACCTGTTTATTTACTGATTATAGCATAATTTGTTGAGGCTAATTTCCAAATACTTTAACATATTGTGAACAACAGAGATCATTTCTACATCATTGTGTTTTTTTTTTTTTTTTTTTTTTATGTGATGTGTCATGACTGTTCAGTGGTGTTTTTCATTTTGATTGACTCGGGGTCTGATTTGAGGCAATAATTTGGTTTTGCAGGAAGAGTCATGGGTTTTGTGGCAAAAAAAACTCTCGACAGTAAACTGAAATTATTAAAAATATCTAATTTAGTTAATCTCCTGAATACCAATGAGCACAAACTTTAATGCAAAAGAAACAAACATGTATTTTTGATACCTGAGAGTGGTGTCTCTATAGTAAATATAGCTTTATCAATTACAAAACCAACTCAATAAATGAACACACGCATGCGCACACACACACACACACACACACAAACACACGTGCACACACACGATACTACCCATCTGAAAAGCTTATTCTACATTTCATAAAAGATCTAATTGGATTTGTCTGAACACAGGCTGATACATCAGGATTCGTGTCATGCATAGTGACCCCTGTTGCTTTCTCCTCTGAGTCCTGCTCAGTTCACCACAATTTCCTTACACTGCAAAATTTGTGTTGTCTGATCGTTTGCTTTCCAATTTGCAAGCAGAAAATTGTCAGCATTGCTTATGTGTTCTTCTACTTGGGTCTGTTACTGGGGGGCTATGTTCGGCACCAAGGACATAGTCGTTAAACGTAAAATGGAGTTTGATTTTTTATTTTTTTTTAATTGGGTAGAGTGTGTTTCATGTGGGTGAATTTACAGTAGATTTTGGCAAAGCATCACATTAATCAAATTTATCACATTCTCAAAAGTTTTAGGTTTGTATTAATGTCTGTTTCTTCACTTGTTGCTTGGCAGGCGGCCTGGATCAGACTACAAGACAAATCTGGTCTTTCACGATTGCACTATGTCAGACTACTGCCATCAATTCTTGCTGTATCTCGGTCAGACAGTGGCAACACTACACGACATGTATTCCAATACCACCATATTCCTGTTTTTTACGATCACTGGGCTTTATCTTGTAAAATGGAACAACGTCGGAGAGGTGTAAAAAGAAAACCTGTCACTGGTCAACGCGACCGGATACACCTGTTACCGTGGCGATGACAACAATGGATCGCACCAAGGTATTGTGTGGGGAAGAAAAGAACATCCATCCATCCATCCATTTTCTGAACCGCTTCTCCTCACTAGGGTCGCGGGCATGCTGGAGCCTATCCCAGCTATCATCAGGCAGGAGGCGGGGTACACCCTGAACTGGTTGCCAGCCAATCGCAGGGCACATACAAACAAACAACCATTCGCACTCACATCCATCCATGTTTTTGGGATGTGGGAGGAAACCGGAGTGCCCGGAGAAAACCCACGCAGGCACGGGGAGAACATGCAAACTCCACACAGCCGGGGCCGGGGATTGAACCCCGGTCCTCAGAACTGTGAGGCCAGACTGCTCTAACCAGTCGGCCACCGTGCCGCCAGAAAAGAACAAAATGAGGAAAATCGTGTGTTGGTCATTACCGGTGCTCGGGAGAGGACGTTCAAGGTGGTGCTTGAGGTGTATTCACGTACTTTTTATACGATATGGCTCGCAAGCAGGCAACAAATCATTATGTAGTCGAGCAAGCTAGTGCTAGCACTAATGGGTGTATGTAAACGTGCCGGTATTCTGTCGAATCATGCTCTAAAGCGTCGGTAAACATTGATTTCTGCGCTTGAATAAATGTTGTCAACGGCGACCAATTATGTTGACAACGGCAAGGACGGGGTGCAATGCGCCAGTCACATTACGCAATCCTATTGGTCGATGTCAAGGTGCGCTGTCAGAGAGTTGTCGTTGATGTCACCCTACATGGAAGATATTAAAAAAAAAAAAAACATCATAGACTTCATTTCATTTTCATTTTGGCTATAGTAGTAGTAGGGCCAAATCGTTGGTCGTGCATTATGTCACACTACAAGAACGTTTGTCGTTCCCAACAAAATATGTCATGCCTGATCTGAGAAATCACCCGCGATAGCTAGTCGGGCCAAAATCCTGTAGTCTGATCAAGGCATAAGGAAAGGAAGAATGAGCAGTGTATCTGTACGAATTGGTCCTGATCCAAATTAGTATTATTCTGCCTTGACAGAGATATTGTTTGAGTCACATTGTACTTCTTCGTGCGCCGGATAAAGCCATAAAACTATTGTTTTAAATTTAACTTTGTCAAGGGATGGGATAGAGGCAAAAATAAAATACAAACTATACGATTTTGGTGCAAATCAAGATAAAACAGCAATGAAGTTGTATTTTTCAATGAACTCAATTACTAAAGGGCATACTGTCTTGTGCGTGTAAGTCAGAAAAGGTCCACAGCTGCGCACCTTTCTGGCTGTGCGGATTCTTCAGTCAAGTCAAACCTGTCATTTACGCACCCGCAAGCCAGCACTCTGGGTGGAGCAACCAAAATTTGGGTGTTCTTCGTCAAATTTGGATCTGCATCCAGTCTGCCATGGACTTAAGCACTTTTACTCTTCCACATTCCAGAGGCTGTTGTAAGTCTAGTGACCTGTGAATGTGAAATATCATAATGCACTTTTTGATAGAGTTAACTGTTCCTATGGCCGGTGATGGCCCTCGAGCTGACTCATGACACACCCGACCTATATACAGTACGCTCACCGACTTCCCAACGGCCATAATGTGTCCCGACCACATTAGCCCGACGGCCGAACATCAACATATCATGTCATAATAATTGGTGGGAAAAAAATCAGCGCCAACTGACTTTTTTTCACATGCGAGGAGCTTTTCTGTTTCAAACACTACTGACGGCTTGGAGTTTTCAAAGCAGTCATCTTAATGGTGAGATGGTGAATTGGATTTTGAATCATTTGTTTTGATTTTGATCAACCCCAATGCCAATGAAGTTGGGACATTGTGTTAAACTTAAATAAAAACAATACAATGATTTGCAAATCATGTTCAACCTATATTTAATTGAATACACTACAAAGACAAGATATTTAATCTTCAAACTGATCAACTTTATTGCCTTTAGCAAATGATCATTAATTTAGAATTTTATGACTGCAACACGTTCCAAAAAAGCTGGGACAGGGTCATTTAACAACATTCAATAAATGTTTGGGAACTGAGGACACTAATTGTTGAAGCTTGGTAGGTTGAATTCTTTCCCATTCTTGCTTGATGTACAGCTTCAGCTGTTCAGCATTCCCAGGTGTCCGTTATCGTATTTTACGCTTCATAATGCGCCGCACATTTTCAATAGGAGACAGGTCTGGACTGCAGGCAGACCAGTCTAGTACCCACACTCTTTTACTACAAAGCCACACTGTTGTAACACGTGTACAATGTGGTTTGGCATTGTCTTGCTGAAATAAGCAGGGGCGTCCATGAAAAAGACATTGCTTGGATGGCAGCATGTTTCTCCAAAACCTGTATGTACCTTTCAGCGTTAATGGTGCCTTCACAGATGTGTAAGTTACCCATGTCATTGGCACTAAGACAGCCCCATACCATCACAGATACTGGCTTTTGAACTTCGTGTGCATAAAAGTCTGGATGGTAGTTTTCCTCTTTGGCCCTGAGGACACGACGATCACAATTTCCCAAAACAATTTGAAATCCCTAAATTCCTTGCAATTGTACGTTGAGGAACGTTGTCCTTAAACTGTTTGACTATTTTCTCACGCAGTTGTTCACAAAGAGGTGAACCTCGCCCCATCTTTGCTTGTGAATGAATTCAGGGAAGCTCTTTTATACCCAATCATGGCACCCACCTATTCCCAATTAGCCTGTTCACATGTGGGATGTTCCAAACAGGTGTTTGATGAGCATTCCTCAACTTTCTCAGTCTTTTTTGCCACCTGTTCCATCTTTTTTGTAACGTGTTGCAGCCATAAAATTCAAAGTTAATGATTATTTGCTAAAAACAATAAGGTATATCAGTTTGAATGTTAAATATCTTATCTTTGTAGTGTATTTAATTAAATATAGGTTGAACATGATTTGCAGATCTTTGTATTCTGTTTTTATTTATGTTTAACACAACGTCCCAACTTCATTGGAATTGGGGTTGTATATCGATCGCATACGTCAAAGTGACTTGCCTGGTCTGTGGACTAAGAAAAGTCGGGCGATGCTTATCTAAAGAAAGGCACGCACACCCTTTTAATTGATGGACCTCATTAAATTACTTTTTAAAAACGGATTTTATACAGAGTATGACATATTGGAATAGATATGGAAATGGATTTCGATGGCATTCACATGTCTCAGGAACACTTTGTTCTCTGTGATTTATAGCCAGCCTCAGAATTCAATGAATCACATCTCTTGGGAGGTTGCACACACGAGCTGCTTACACACAGTGGGTGTTTCAGAAGTCATTACAGGAGAATGCGTGTACCTTGAATGTGCACAAGCCAAATCCGTAAAAGAAAGACTCACGCACAAATGGGATAATACGAAATAAATAAAAGACATGGAGCTCATCAGCCAACCACATGGCTGACACACAGGAGGCAACTGAGAAGTTGGAAAGGTCACACCTAAAAATGTTCAAGTCAACTCAAATCAACTTATAGAGCATTTAAACAACAGCTGCAGCTGTAACAATGTGATGTACATAAGATCGAACATAAAACGTAAACTACAAGAAATAAAATAATTATAATATTGCATAGTTCTGAAAACAATTCATTCATTTTTGAGCAGCCAAGATCATCCATCTTTTCATTTTCTACCGGCAATCCTATTTGGTAGACTGGAGCTTATTTTAGCTGGAGTACCTGGAAAAAATGCCAACTCCACACAGAAGGCCTGAGCAAAGATTAGAAACTAGAAATTCTGACTCTGCTAGATCTGCTAGTTACATGCTCTGCCAAGCCCCGCAACCATGATCAACTATTAAGAATTTTTTTTTTAATACAACTCAACACAATGCAGTTTATTGTAGCCTTCTGAAGTATTTTAGTGCATCTCTGAAACTTGAAGTTCATGTACATTGATTTGCTTGATCCAATTTCGTATGTCGGAACTCCAATTTTAAGCCATACTTCCAAGTTCGGTACCCTTCTATTATGGAAAGAAAACCCTACAATGATCACTGACAATGACAATAGTCGATTAAAAATTAGCATGTAAAAATCAGACATTTTTATTTAGTTTCATGCTCTAACAGCCTTGTTTTTAAAAAAAACTTACTCATGAAACTCACTTGGGTAAAAATATCCTTAACACAATATTTTGTTGCACAACCTTTTGGGCAATGATTGCAACTAAACGATTTAAGGCCTTTTCACAATGCACTTACAGTAGCACAGTGCTGTCCACCAACCTATTCATTGTGTATGTTCCAGCTTGCGCAGCTGAAAGTAGTGCCACAACAGCAAGTGCGCCCGAATTTAACATTTTTAAATTGTTGAGATGTCAAATGATGCATTCGATAGAAGAGGTGGAGGCGGAGTGATTTCAGAGTGACAACAGAAAGAGATTTAGGAGGAGTTGTACAGTAAATGACATGGAGAAAATGATGGAAAATTTAAATGCAGTGTTACGGTATCCCAAGTCATGCGAAACACAACAAATGAGCTACCATGGCATGGTAAGGAAGGCACAAGTGATGGACGGAGCTTTCCATTATGTTGAAGATACCAAGTTGAGGAAAAAAACTGAGTACTACACCGAACACCTGCTCCCTGAGCATTTGGTTGACCTCCGTTCCAGTGTGTGCCACTAGCGGTCTGTATTTGCTGTGTCCACAGCTGTGATACAAGAATATAAACTATGCATTATTAAATAATGAGACCCTGCGTTCTGCGTGCAGTATTTTTAGTGCATGTACCTGTATTTAACTAAAAGTAAAGCCTTTTCTCTCACAAATGACTGTGTACTATGACTGCACCATCCCTCATCTAAGTGAACGTGTTGATGTGAACGTAACCCTTAGGGCTGATTCCTGAACTGAATGACAAAGCAGTGAACATTTTGGTAAACAAATCTTTTAAAAACATCTTTTCAATGAACAGATTTGAGTCAATCAGTACAGTCAAAAGAACTGTACCATCAAGTCAGCCATCATTATCAACCAAGATAATAAACATCACTAATGGCTACAAGCTACTGTGCCCTGCGTTTAGGCCAGAGGGCAACGATAAAACTTGCTGCATAGTTGTTGACATCCTTCGGGAGAACTGTGATATTCTTTGCATGCACGAGACCTTTTTAGCAAGACTTTAAAAAATCTGAGCTCCGGTAATCCTGCCTTCAGTGGGGTAGGAGAGTCCACAAGGGACCTTAGTACAGGTCAGGTCAGGGACAGAGTCTCAGGTTGCGCTATTTCCCTCTGAAATAAAAATCTGTACTCCTGTATTGATGTCATGAGACTCAGTGTTGGCTGGTGCATTGCCAAACAGGTTACCCTTGAAAGCAAGACATTTTTTCACGGGGAAAAGAATGCATCATTTCTGAGGAGCCGCAAGGCAACGAGACCGACTCCGACAATGACGAGAGGGAACCTGGCGTGTTTGATGGAGAACTTGCCCAGCTGTTCATTTCGGATACAGAAGATGAGGACTTTGATGGATTTGTGGATGAGGATTGATAAAAAAATAATATGGGTACATTGGTAAATCCTTCAATAAAGTACAACCGAAGTCAGTTTTGCTCCCGCTGCCTTTTTAAAACATTGTTTTAGCGTGCATGTATGCTACCGTATGTTTTAAGCTAGCGTATGTTTTACCATGCCTGCACCAAATAATATGGTGTGTTTTATGTATCTGTTAAATACAGAAATAGACCCTGTAACTGAGACTGCGCCTTTCAATACGGTGCGCCTTTTGGCCATGAAAATATGGTAAGTGAAATTTGATAATTTCCCACAGCACCGCTGATGACCTCTCACAGCACACTATTGGGGCACACCACCATGGTTGGGAATCATTGGTCGAACATAAAAATTTTTTCGGATAGTGGGAGGAAATCTGAAGACAATTTTATCAAGCATATTGACAACATACCACTAGAAAATGTATTTACAGTATTTACCAGAGATGCGTTTGAAACAAAGTTTCACGCAATAGGTGGAAATTCAACAGATGAAGATCACTACGGTAGACACAGGACATTCAATGATAAAGCAGTGAATAATCCGACACAATGGATTCAATGAAGACAGGGTAATTTGTTGCTATGAATCTCAGAGAGAAGCATCAATTCACATATTGACCTTTAAATACGCACTTATTGGTTCATATCTTCTGTTCATACTCGTACAAGAAGTTCTATGGTCAGCTATTGCGTGGCTTCCATCTGCTGATGGTATTGTGAGTCATCATTTTATAAATAATTATTGTTGTAAAAAATAAATTAGTATTGACAGTCGGATTTTTATATCTCCGGCTGTGCTGTTATTTCTGCCTGTGCAAGTGATATAGCTTTGTTTTTTTCTTCTTAATTTTAACTAGATAAAGCTTACCTTGTACAATGAGGTAGACCAATGAAGGCTTCGGCTGCTGCTTAGTCTGTATGGAGCAGGTGTACGACCCTTCATCATAAACATCCACCTACACAAAAATGCAGAATGTTAAAATTCATATTTAATACTAATATTTTATAATCACAAAGAACATGATGGACGTACCGTACATGTCCTTTGAAGAAAAAAAAGGTGATGCTTTGTTTTTATATCATACATTATGTCTTCCTCAGTCGCATGTGTGCCAGGGTAGTTACACAACACACCGTTTTAATTAAACTATTTCATTACAGACAATAGTTAACCAAGTTAACCAATTTAAAATATAATCATGACCAAGATTACTTAAAAAAAAAAAAAAAAAAGCACTTAGCATATGCGTTTTCACAATAATAAATACAAGAATTCCTGTATTCCACATCAAAATCTCTTTATTTCTTGCAAGTGGGGGGAGTAGTTGATGAAGTAAGTGGAGTGATACTGGTAGTAAACATATATATACTCTCCATACCAGTGGCAGTGACAAAACTGATGCCATGCTAAACGCGTTTGTGTTCTGAACAATATTAGATTAGAATAAACCACATTTTCATCACAATTGAAAGACATTTTGGCATTATCAAGTATCAGTACTCAGAATTGGTGACTTGCACTTGCACTCAATCTGAAAAAAAAAAGAAAAGTGTCATTCCTAGTGAAAGCATCACTGCTCTGATTATGCTCTACATATGCAAAATGCATATGTGAGCAAAATGCATGACATACAATTTCCTTTTTTTGTGGAGGTTACAACCCAAATGCAATACTTATATTGTCTTATTTGGAGGCGACAAACCCTGCCAAAACAAAGGCAGTGCCTTCAGGATACTCTTATAAGCCTAAAAATACGAATGACGCCTTCATGTTTGATTGGTTTTGAATGCAAATGTGCAGTAGAATTGCAACTGTCCACACCACTTACTTTTCCATTATTTTGAACTTTGATTGTACAATTGTAATGTTATGAAGAAATATGCATGGCATATTCAAATCTGGATAAATTATGCCAACAGCTATAAGTACATGAAAACCTCCTTAACACAGCTATGCATATTGTCTCCTCTATATTGTCACCGCTTGGGTTATTATTACCTTTTGTATGCGTAGGCTGTACTCAAGTTGTCCTTTGGTAACCAGATCGACTCTGGGGTCCAGAGACCACTTGTCCTCACCGGCAAAGATAATGTTTGATCGATTGAGCCAGGCCACCTTGGAGGCTTTGTCATCTACATAACACCTGTGGGCACATGAAGAGTAAATGAGGAAAGGGAACAG
The DNA here is from genome assembly GCF_024500275.1 of Phycodurus eques. Lineage (NCBI taxonomy): Eukaryota > Metazoa > Chordata > Actinopteri > Syngnathiformes > Syngnathidae > Phycodurus > Phycodurus eques. The sequence goes on from NC_084531.1 coordinate 7,662,088, forward strand.
AAACGGAAGGCACACTTTTCACTCTTTTGTTAATTAAAGGATTTGTGTAGTTTACAACAAAGTATTTGACAAATATGATTTAAACATATTTTCCACAATAAAGCACAGTCACTGAGCAAGGGCCAGCGGGGAACAGAATGCTTATTTAAAGAGGACAAAGCATAGAATAGAGACAAGCAACATCTAAGCTGCATGGCTAGATATTGTACTGAAATTGAGCATACAAACAACTACATGGCATGATCGTCTTAGTCAGATACAGAAAGGTGACAGTTTAAAGTAGCATCGCCTGAGTGTTACCAAGTGATAATTGATTGATGGCTAATTCACTCACATGCGTACGGTGGTGCGAAGAAAATTGGCTGGCAGGCAGGTGTCATGAATTTGATGGTGATTTTGCGTATATGCTCAACTTGTGCGCAGAGTAAGAACACTTCTATGCATTTATTCGTGAATGAGGCCCAAGACATGATGACAAATCATTGTAGGCGCTAAATGTGGGTGCTAAATCCTTGGACAAACGTTGCCAGCAGACAGGTACTGATTATATTTATTGACTTTACTGTATTTTACGGACTTTACCTACTTTACCCTTTTACATTGAAGACTATTTTCTATAAAATTGCACTTCCTGTTGTGTTTTGTGTGTGTTTGAGTATAACAGTAAAAACGCTGTAATCGAGAACTCATATTTCATAAATGTAGCAGCCTTTTAGATAACATAGATTGATAGAGGGTTTTCGTCGCTTTTCCTAAAGCTTACACATAAAAAGTGATGTGGTGTCCCTTTTCGAGAAAAGATAGGTTGATTCGACGTATGTCTAAGTACACTAGAAGTAAACGCAGGCATTTACACCTTCCAACAAATTTATTTTCCAAGTTAATTACGTTGTTATCCAAAACCAATATACGCGACACATTTCTGAAATTCTGTTTTACACTGAGTGGAGCTCCATTCACTGCAAATATTGCTCGAAGGATCCTGGCCCATGAAAAGGGTACGTACTGAGGCACTGCTGCTTCAAAGTACTTGAATCTGTCAGTATTGGGAACGTTCATTTTCTATGCAAACTAGTTCAAACTTCAGTTCACCGTTCCAAAGGTGAACTAGTTCAGTTCATAATTCAAAATTTTGAAGGGAGTTCACCACCCCAAAAATGAACTAGTTCATAATTCTTTGTTTCCCCAGTATGTTTCTGATGGGCTATTACCCTCAAAATACTGAATTTTCATCTCCTCATTGTTGCCACCTATTCAGTCCACACTAGCCAGCTGAAACTTTCACCCTAAAATCACAAAAACATGTCGAAAAACGTGTTGCTTGATTGGACTTTGAAAAAATTAATTAAAACAAAAACAGGACTTTTGTCCTTAATGTGCAAACAAAAACACACAACACAGTATGACAGGAACAATGGTGAAAGGACATGATAACTTTGCATTCCTTGACAAATTTGATCTCATCAATTCTTACATTACAAAACATTAAAAAAATTCATATTATGACAGTGTGATTGTGAAGTGTTTTAACTAAAGCATTCTGATGCAAATAATAATCAATCAATCAATGTTTACAATGATGTTGTAATGGACACGACCTGCCTTGTGTGCCCCGCTGAGCCAGTCTGCGTACACAAGGCATCTAAAGATGGTGTACGTATCAAAGGAGACCCATGGGAGATTTAACTCTGCACACGGATGCTAAATGAATTACCAGCCAGTCCGAAGGAGCTCAGCAAAGCTGAGACACACACGTCTGGTTTCTCACTCGGACGCTAAATTAATTAACTTTCACCGCCAGCCAGCCTGAAGAGTCTCACCAACAAAGACTTATTTTTAGGGACACTGGCTTGATGACCCAGAAGGTGAGGAACCCGCTGTTTGGTGGCTCTTCATTAAGCAACAATGACATTTGTTCCTTCTGTCTGGGACAATGGATGGAGCACTAGAGACAACCACAGGTGGCGGAAAGCTACTGCAACTCTGGAGAAACTAATCACAATCGTCACTGGATTTTAATGTTATATGATATTTTAAGAACTTTGCATGACTGCCTTAGCGTTACCATCACAATAGCGGCACTAGTGATTGTATTTCTGCAAATTTGAATGTCTGATGTCAAATCTGTTTGTCAACTGAACCGGATGAGATGTTTCACCCCACACAACACAAATGCCACACTGCAAATATTCCAGTGTTCTCAACAACCACATACAATTGAAACGTTTGTTACAGGGATTAAAGAGGATGTGCGTGTGACAATGCAAAGCTGGGAAATTGTCTTGTTATCTTAAATCCAATAATTAATATTTTATACCACTGGTTTTAAATCGCGGCACGGTGGGCGACTGGTTAGAGCGTCAGCCTCACAGTTCTGAGGACCCGGGTTCAATCCCCGGCCCTGACTGTGTGGAGTTTGCATGTTCTCCCCGTGCCTGCGTGGGTTTTCTCCAGGCACTCCGGTTTCCTCCTACATCCCAAAAACATGCATAAATTGGAGACTCTAAATTGCCCGTAGGTGTGACTGTGAGTGCGAATGGTTGTCTGTTTGTATGTGCCCTGCGATTGGCTGGCAACCAGTTCAGGGTGTACCCCGCCTCCTGCCCGATGACAGCTGGGATAGGCTCCAGCACTGCCTGCGACCCTAGTGAGGAGAAGCGGCTCAGAAAGAAAAAAAAAATAAAAAATACGCTACAATGTACTGCATTACAAAAAAAACAAAGAACACATTTGCTTCCCTTTATGCGGTGTCCCTGAACACAACTCGCGCACACAGGCTGCTGCGACGTGCCTGCCGAATGTAAACATGAATGGTGGTTGCCAAATATGGCTTTCATCCCCAACATATGAAGGTTCATACCTATATTGTGTGTCCAGACTGATTTTTGTCCTGGAGGTCTCTAACAAAACCTGGCACTCTTGAATGATGCCAGAATGAACGCATTCTCAATTACGTTCATGAGGCAGAAACAAACTAAGTTTGGTTCATGTTCGCACAAAATATAAACTAGTTCACGAACTTTCATTCATTGAACTTGTTCAGGTACAACACTGGCATCCGTTATTTCCACTGTATCATGTTGCAACATATGATTTTGGAGAATTAATGCCCCATTTAAAATTTAAAAGTGTAAGAATACACTATAAAATATGTCCCCAAGCAAGAATATAGCACTATGATGATGTGAAGACGACAACATATGATAGCAATCTTCGATTGAAAGTATGCATTCTCTCAAGGAGACTTTTTTTTTTTGCTGCTCTCGAGTTGAATAAGAATTGGCATATTATTTTTATACTAGACTGGATTTTGATAGCATAATAATAAGAAGAATGAGAATGTTTGGTTACCCTAAACAGAGTAGATACTGTATATTACTCCTCCATCTCACTCTAATTATCCTGTGCTTCTTTTCGAGATTTTACTCATGCAGTCTCTCACAGAGGTTGACTCACTACTTTAACACCGTCATTTCTCCTCTGTCTGATGAATAATTTTTTATTAACGGAGCCTATTACGATATGGACTGGAAAGGACGCATCCTTTTGTGTGCTCCCTGTCTGGCACTCTCAGAGCATTACGTCAAGGAAGAATAAGTGTGGCTCTTGCGTGTCCCACAAATAAATAAAAAAGTAAGATGTCAGAAACAATGAGAATGGATATTAATCGTAATGGAAACCGACAGGGGATTTACATGCAAATTTCACAGAGCTGTGCAGGCTGCTCTGGAGTGTGTTTGAAATCAATAGTATAGGATACAAGGGAAGTGAAGTGAGACCATTTTTGGCAGGTGACCTTACATTACTAACGGTAGCGGTGCAGCCACCTCAGCCTGTTACACAGTGGGAGCTGGTTAAGGGCTTCTGGCCACAGCATGTGGCTCTGCTGAGTTTTCATTTCTTTGACCTTATTCTATTTCTTTCCTCGTTCTGTCTTATTTGCCAACGATGATTGGTAAAAAGTATGTTTTTTTTAATTCTAAATTCTACAATGCACAAAGTTTGTGGCAAAAGCATTTGTTTGGTAGGTTATGGAATTTATTTTTGTTATAAATCACATGAAGGATGCCATGCAAGTGGTCGCGAACACATTTCAGCAACCGATCATGCCTCCCTTCCTACATTATAGGTCCATTTGTTTTTGTTTTTTTATGACTTTATCTGTTCAGGGTTACAACGAGTGAGGATGGAGCCTATCCTAAACAGATTAAGTTGAAAAAACACTACACGACTACAACAAACACTCTACTACTCGCCATCACAGATCAATTAACTTGGAATCCAGTCCAGCATCAGTTTATCAAAGTCAGCAGTGTCAACGACTACATTACTAATGCCTGACATTAGTTCATGAAAATGTTATGTACAATGTCTGAAATTGTTTGGGTTTGTTTGATTAGGTCATTTGCAACAAATCAAATATGTAAAATAGCTAACAAGCTGTTTCACCAGCACTGCCAGTTCCATTTACAATGATTCACAAATAGCTTTGTAGTTAATTTTGTTTTGTTTCAAGTCATGATAAACGCAATGCCAACAGATTGATACGGCAGTATAAATTGCATTGTACTATTCCACTGTTTTTCATCTATTGTATAACCTTAAGTACAACACACACACACATCTCTCTGCAGCATTGGCATTCTTCTCTGTTTTTTCTTCTTCATTAAGTTGTCATTTTACCATCCATCCATCCATCCATTTTCTGAGCCGCTTCTCCTCACTAGGGTTGCGGGGGTGCTGGAGCCTATCCCAGCTGTCATCGGGCAGGAGGCGGGGTACACCCTGAACTGGTTGCCAGCCAATCGCAGGGCACATAGGAACAAACAACCATTCGTACTCACAGTCATGCCTACAGGCAATTTAGAGTCTCCAATTCATGCATGTTTTTGGGACGTGGGAGGAAACCGGAGTGCCCGGAGAAAACCCACGCAGGCACGGGGAGAATATGCAAACTCCACACAGGCGGGGCCGGGGATTGAACCCGGGTCCTCAGAACTGTGAGGCTGACGCTCTAACCAGACGGCCACCTGTGCCGCCTCCTTTTACCTGTTATGCATTTGATCAAATTCATCCATTAACAGCAGCATGGAGCAGAAATGAACCAAGGCATATATAAATCAAATAGAATTCATTAAGCTACTCCGTACATCAGATATCTGTCTCCCACCTGCTCTCTTGTCTGAATGTGTGCAATAAAAGACACAACCTACAAAGGGATCAACCGAGAGTACAAGAAATATGTAGAAGTCCCTACTTGCTATTGATAATGAGGAACTTGCTGGGAAGCAGAGAACCTCATAACCCTTGTCAGAGTAGGTGTCGCACTCGCTTCCTTCAAACAGGCTAACTGTCAAGGTCTGCCACAGTAAGGCTGCCTTTCTCATACTGCAACAAGCGCATTGTTGGACGAGGATGAAAAATAAATGAAGAAATAATTAAAAGCTTGAGCTGATCTTTAAGGGATTCAACAGTTTGCTTCAGAGCAACATGTTTTAATCTTAAAAATAATTACATGTATTTTTTTGATTTATGAAAGCATAAAGTTAGTTGTTTTTACATTTTTGTAACATTGTATTTATGGGCTGGGCTTTCACTTGGAAATACTTTTTCTACCTTTAAGATACTCAAAATACTTTAATCCTGATATCTTCCACAAGAACCAAATGGGGACTCAGTATCTTGATTCAAGAATAGTTTGCCAAAGAATATTTTGACGAAGCCACAACCTTCGTGTTAAGACCTCAGACACTGTACCACCTGAACCACCTGAGCCACGCTGCATCCCACTAAATAAAAAATGACAGCTGTGAAAAAGTTCACTCGAACAAGTAGTCACATGATGTACAGTATGCTCATTACTGTTTCTGTACATTTTTACACAGGTTTTTGTGATGAATTTCCTAGCCACATTAATTTGTAGTTAGCCACAAAATCACGAGTGTTTATGTGGCTAAACCTTTAGACACAAAAGCCAATAAGCTTTTAACGATGTGAGCCGATTAAAAGGACCTCGTCATCAATCAGAATTCGGGCTGAATGATTTGGAAAAATAATCTACCGTAATTTCTCGTGCGCATTCTTTCCCCCAAAAAAGTGTGAAAAGTCAATAGTGCACATTATAGATAGGTATAGGGGAAAAAGGAAAAAAAAAAAAAAATCACATTTTATAAACGTATGCCGCCATCTAGTGGTTATGAAAAAGCTGTAGACTTTCATGCCAATATGCCACCGCCACCTAGAGGCTACGAGAAAGGTGTACACTTTCATGTTCATATGCCACCGCCACCTACAGGTTATGAAAAATCTGTACACTTTCATTCTAATATGCCGACACCACCTAGAGGTTATGAGAAAGGTGTAGCCTACACTTGTATTCCAATATGTGTATGTATGACTTCACATATGTACAGTTGTGCTCATAAGTTTACATAAGCTGGCAGAATTTGGGAAATATTGTTGTTTTAAATACGTCTGATGACTGAACAACCACCATCATTAATTCCTTTATGATTATATTTTGTTTAATGAAAATGCTTTTCTGAAATGCTTGACAGTTTCATTTGAATCCCATTAAAATAAAATTACATGTGTTTTGCCTGGATCTTCATATTTTCTTCAAAGAATTGTACCCATTTTACAAATTCTGCCTGGGTAATCCAACATATGATCACTGTATGATCATTTACAAAATAAAAGTTGGGCTGTAAATTTCAAAATAAGAGCAAGTAAATAAAAATAAAGTATTACGTCTTCAAATAAAGTGCTTAACTTCGGAATAGTTATTTGAAAAAACGAACAAAATAAAGATAATACTTCATGTTTTGATCATACGGGTAGAAGCAAAATCATGCATAGTAAAAATGCATTATACATAGGTAGAAGGGTTTTCCAGAATTTTGAGGTCAACTTTGGAGGTACGTATTATATATGGGTGTCCATTATACACGAGAAATTACAGTAATTGTTATTTGATTCTTAGGGGGAAGTTTGTTATAGCATTATTATTATTATTATTATTATTATTATTATTATTCACTAAATGCAAGACGACCAACATGACACTGGATATAGCCAACCTACAGTGGGTACAGAAAGTTTTCAGACCCCCTTAAATTGTTCACTCTTTGTTATATTGCAGCCATTTGTTAAAATCATTTGTTAATTTTTTTCCTCAATAATGTACACACAGCACCCCATATTGATATTATTAATATATTATATAATATTATAATAATTGTCAAAATGTTTGCTGATTTCTTAAAAAAAATAAAAATAAAAGAAAAACTGAAATATCACACAGACATAAGTATTCAGACCCTTTGCTGTGACACTCATGTATTTAACTCGGGGTCTGTCCATTTCTTCTGATCATCCTTAAAATGGTTCTACACCTTCATTGGAGTCCAGCTGTGTTTGATTATACTGATTGGACTTGATTAGGAAAGCCACACCCCTGTGTATATAAGACCTTACAGCTCACAGTGCATGTCAGCGCAAATGAGAATCATGAGGTCAAAAGAACTGCCTGAAGAGCTCAGAGACAAAATTGTGGCAAGGCACAGATCTGGCCAAGGTTACAAAAAAAATTCTGCTTCTGGAACTTAAGGTTCTGAAGAGCACAGTGGCCTCCATAACCTTGAAATGGAAGACGTTTGGGATGATCAGAACCCTTCCTAGAGCTGGCCGTCCGGCCAAACTGAGCAATAGGGGGAGAAGAGCCTTGTGAGAGAGGTCAGATCGCTGTGGCTGAGCTCCAGAGATGCATCGGGAGATGGGAGAAAGAATGTGATTGACGTGAATGAAGAATGTGAATTCTCATCGATGTGGAAGCATGTGGGTCTACCGAGTGCAGGAGTCCTGATCCTCTCCTCTCCTTCATTGCAGTGTCAATATGACCTTTCAGCCAGAATATACAGATGGGGAGAACATGCAAACGTCGTACAGGAAGGCCATTGCCTAGCTATAAATCCATGCTAACAAAAATTCACCACTTGGACTTATAGTGTAAATACAGCCTTAGGATAAGAGCAACCTGCCCAACATAGAGTAGCATGGAAATCCAGCATCATAAATGTGGTCTCAAATTCAACAGGCTTACTTGAAATTATGGATGTGCACATCATCTATGCCCCCCCCCCCCGGGTTCTGATGATAAACTACAAAATAAAACTCACACAAGCAACACAAATTCAGCACTATAAATACTACATCTTTGCTTTGGGAAAACTAAGTCAATAGAAACAGCAAATTATTACAATGATATGTTCTTGTATATGTATATGACATTTTGAATCAAATAAATGGCTTATAGACTTACACTATGAATCATGAAGGAGCTTCCATTACTATTTCCAATGTGGGAGCTTGTTTTTTTTTTACATACCTTCTTACTGCACTAATCAGCGTTTCTCCCTTGTGGGCTCATTTTCCCCATCTTATTAATTGGGTTCATAAGGATTCCATTTGATGCTTGCAGCTAGCATTTAGTTTTGTTGGTGGACTTGAAAGACCAATTACTGGAGGTGTCAGCATATCAAACAACAGACTGACAGGCATCAGGTCAAATGAAAAGGTCAGTATGTTCCCCTGTGAATTTCTGGGAGGGAAAGGCCTAAATCACATTTGATGCTGCAGTTGAGAGCCATGTCGGAAAATATACAGTAATAAACTACTTGTAGTCATGTACTTCACACATAAAATACACAGGACCTCATCTAATGTTAGCGTTTCAATTGTGGCTTTTGAATGCATTTCATTGTGGTTAATATTTATTTGTTAGTGCAGGCTCCACAAATATTTTAATTTTTGTGTGTGTAAGGAGCTGGCAAAAAAAATTCTCATTTGCTTAATAGTTTCACAACTTGTGCTGTAAGTCACAACATTTTCAATTTTATTTAAAAAAAAAAAAAAAAAGATACACTGCATGACCTTATCAGGAATCTTATGGCTCTTATCATAGCATTTAGTGTAGGGGATAACAAAAGCCGTTAAATTGGTCTCCTGAATATGCGCAAGGCTAAATCAAATTTACCACTGAAAACTGCACAAGCTTATCTTTAAAAGTTTTTACCTCTACTATGCAGGTAAGAAGGCACGATGATGTTAATAGACTTATGTCAGATATTGAGACGTTGAGCACAGTATCTACTCCTTAACCTGGGGCATAAACCTCTGTAAGATGGGGAATGGAGTAATTTTACATTCTGATTAACTGAATGATTAATTTGCTTATTCATTCACTAAGGCACACTGCACAAATCTGCCAAAGAATATTCATAATTTAAGACCATGACATGAATCTAGTCAGGGTCTTTTAAAAAAATGCAACCAAATCATCATCCAATCTTTCCCCAAAAAAATCACACACAGTAAACAGTAAACAGTAGGCAACGGACCAGGGCACATACGGCACACATTTGTCATTAACATGCATCATCATAAAAAGACAAGGAGTGAGAAGCAATTTTGCAATAACCTGTGAGAAATTAAAAAGAAAGGGAGAAAACAAAACAACGTGTGTGTGCACGTGCATGTGTGTGCGTATCCATGTGTGTGTGCACGTGTGTGTGCGCGCAACTTGTATTTTGTACCTCTCCGGACATTCCGCAAAATATTTTGATTTTGAGAATTGAATGAATACATGCTTCGGCAGAGGATGTTAAGTAGACACGGTCCCTCGTTTGGACATGTCAGAGATTTGCAGACACAACATAAGGCCAAGAGTACCTCTGACTGTGGCTCAAGCAATGGGATTTCGATTCCCTTTAAATGTTTTTTTATTAATTTAAACTTGAGGGATAATGTCTACTGCGGTTGGCTGGCAACCAGTTCCGGGTGTACCCCGCCTCCTGCCCGATGATAGCTGGGATAGGCTCCAGCACTCCCGCGACCCTTGTGAGGATAAGCGGCTCAGAAAATGGATGGATGGATGGATGGATAATGACTATAAAAAGCATCCAGGAATTAGGGACCTCTGCCAAAGTTTAAACATTTGTCAGCTCTGAAAACAATGTGTCACATTTTATGATTCTACTGTTTTTTTTCAGAATTTGGGTGGATTTAGTTGAAAAATGTGATAAGATCCTATGTAAGTGCAACAACACTGAGGCCTAATCTGATGAGATTTGACAAGAATGTTAGCATCTGAACATGCTCAATACACGCTTTGGTCCCACTTGTCAATATGGAGTTCCTTATTACAACTTTACAAATGAGCTATTACGTAATAAGTCAATGCCAAACAGTGAGCATGTGCACCTATTTAAAAGAATAGAATTTACTTTTTTCATTTAGCTCGACTGCTTATCCCCTTTGTTAGAAATACATTGTATTTGCTCGAAAGATTGCACATGTTAAATTCTGAATCAGATCTGGATTTTAACTGTCATGATATGTTTTTGTTGACTTGGTTTTGATAAGATTTAGTTTGTTTCATGTTTTGTCAAGTTTTCCTGTGTCACATGTTCATATCCTGTCTGCTTGTTTGGTTTTCATCTCCACCTGTTCTCATCTGCCCTCTACCTTTTGTCAACCAATCAGCTCCCTCCAGCCATTAGTGCCTCTCCAATTGTGCCTCGTTGTATCATCAGTTTGCTTGTATTTAGTTCCCTGGTTTCTTTCAGTCTTTGTCGGATCATTGTTTTTCCTGTAGTCAAGTATCCTTTGTCAAGTTATGTTAGGGAGTTTATTTCGAGTGCTACTTTGTTATTTTGATTCTTGATTTTCTGGGACTTTTAAATTTAGTAATTCGATTTTTCCATGATCCTTTTTGCGTTTTCTGTTTTTCAAAATAAATAATTATTTTGACAATGCTGCATTCCCGCCTTGCCTCCCTGCTTCCCTGTGCTGGGTCCTCCGTTTTTGCCATCACCACAAATCATAACACTTAACTAGTTTTGACATTATACATATTCTGTAAATTTCATTAATAGCTGAAAAAGTTAGGCACATATTAGTTGTTTGCATGGAAACGAGTGGGTGAGTCACAGGGATGGGATAAGTAGGATCATTTATCCTGTCCCCTAGAGCAACTGTTCCAGTAGGTGATGCAAATTAACCCTGAGAGGGGAGAAGGGGAAAGCAAATGAGGGTGCAGGATCAAATGGGAGGAGGCAGAAATATTGCTAGTTTTAACTTTTGCTTTGAGAGGCGCAGAGGGGGACTAGGATTCTGCCATTCCTTCACATTGGTGGTCTGAGCACTGGTTAACAGACATTTGGTGTTCATGATCCAGTGTTCCGTTGAGTGTGTTGATGAAAAGGTTCAAATCCCGGCTCCCCCTGTGTGGAGTTTGCATGTTCTCCCCGTGCTTGGGTGGGTTTTCTCCGGGCACTCCGGTTTCCTCCCACATTCCAAAAACATGCGTGGTAGGTTGATTGAGGACTCTAAATTGCCCATAGGTGTGAATGTGAGTGCAAATTGTTGTTTGTTTCTATGTGCCCTGCGATTGGCTGGCGACCGGTTCAGGGTGTACCCCGCCTCTCGCCCGAAGATAGCTGGGATAGGCTCCAGCATGCCTGCCACCCGAGTGAGGAGAAGCGGTAAAGAAAATGGATGGATGGATGGATGCCCTCATTTTCCTTGCTTTGCATCACACTTGACTCCAATTTAAGTCCCACACATTCCAATCTTACGTTCCCTACTGTGGTTTAGAATGACCCAAGGCAGTTACACACACACACACACACACACACACACACATACACACGTCCAGATTAGACTATAATTACTGAAACTCTAGTTTCAAAGCATTTAATACTCGTCTGAGTAGTGTAATCTTTGCTCAGTTTTTAAAATACCAATAAGTAGAGATCAACACTTCATTTATATATTCACTCCATAATTTTATTAAGGCACTCCGTTCTGCAAAAGTGAGCATACTCAAAATTTGTTCCTGTACTTAGTGAACTCATGTTTTTTGTGGCTTTTTTGCAACACTTATATCGAAGGTCTATCATGGTAAATGATGCTGCATGAGACCCATGAGAAGCGTGCTTGAGTTCCTTGGAAGTGACCAATAAAAACGTTATCATTATTATTATTATTAGTAGCAGTAGTAGTAGTAGTAGTATGAAACATCAGTGAATCTGTTTTTTAACATGAATTGCGGTTATTTAAAAATTAGGTTATGTTTTTTTGTGGGTAAAAATGCTCATTTTTAAAAATTTGGCTCAGGTGGCAAACTTTGAATTTTGGAAAACAGGGCTGTTCTTGCCTGTGTGCTGCTCAAGATAATGAGCTCAGTAATGCTTCTCCAGCAAGGCGTAGGTGTTTTTTTTTTTTTAGCAGAAACTCCCATAACTCCAGTTCTCAGGTTACCAGAAAATACGCTACCTCTATCATATAAAGAATATGTTTTGGGATAAGACTGGGATGGACAAGCAGTTGATTTGTGCGCTTGGTACGGGCACAGGAGGTGAACGACAGGCATCTTTGCAGCTCGTAGACAGGGGATTGTTTTAAATACCTTGTGTTCTGTATGTGGAACTTTTCAATACCACCAAAAAAGGAGAACAACAGACTTCCATTCCAAATTATACTGACTATATCCTGAGTCAGCAGGGATAGTCTCCAGGTTCCCTGTGACTCTAAACAGAGAAAATCATAGAAAATGGATTGATTGACGAGTTGGCACATCTCTCTTGACATAAAGCTCTCCAAATAATTTTTTTTCCCCTCTCCCATACTGTATAGAAGCCCAGGTGGAACGGCAGCGAGGTGGAAGGAGTCAGGCAATTATCCTCCGGGTAGCTGTCTCTTAGACAGAACAAATGCTCTTTCTTAGTGTGTCGTGATAGTTTTATGGTGGGGGAATGAGTTCAACTTGGGATGCGGCTGTCAGCTTTCCCAGCAACCAGGTCGCTTGCTAATGAAGTGCTGTAAACATTGTTTTAAAGGTATGTGTGCTGTATTGAAAGAGTAATGAGCAGCGTCAAAAAACAAAACAAACAAACCAAAAAAAGCACACAATGGACTCAATTACTTCAACAAGCTTCAGAGGCCACGAGAGCAGTGCAATTCTCAACCGTACCATTGAGAAAGTAACTGATGTGTATTTACATTTCCCTGTTGACTCGCAGGTTGGAAGTTAAACAGGTGGTGTGGCTAACTTGGCCCATGTCCGCTTCAGGATGAAGTGGTGATCCTGAGCTTTTATTGCTTACAGATCTGATGCATGTTGATAGGAACTTAGATGAATATGAGTTGTATCTGCACATCTGAATGAGATAAAAGATAACCATAAAAAAAATTGTACATGCAAAATCGGTGCGCTGTTTTAAATCAAGTCCTGAAACACACTTTACAATGTTGTTTTATGTGATGTCGCCTTCTCCCCCATTTTTATTTATTTGAATTTATCTACTACTACTTATCTCTATTTTATTGTGTCTATTTATTTCTATTCATTTATTAATGGATTTGATATTATCTTGTTGTTTTTATGTTTAAGATGTATTTATTTTATTATCATACATCAACCATCTTGGTGTCAGTCGGGTTCCTGCGTTGCCTGGGGTCCTCACTGTTTTTTATTTTATTTTGTTTTATTATGATATATGATCATGATGTTTGGGGTGCACTGTGCTCTAATCTGTCAAAGCACTTTGTGTACGTGTTTTTAAAGGTGCTCTGTAAATAAAGTTATTGTTGTTATTACATTCACAACATTTTGTTGATGTTTAGTTGGATTGGCGGCGGCACGGTGGACGACTGGTTAGAGCGTCAGCCTCACAGTTCTGAGGACCCGGGTCCAATCCCCGCGGGGCCCCGCCTGTGTGGAGTTTGCATGTTCTCCCCGTGCCTGCGTGGGTTTTCTCCGGGCACTCCGGTTTCCTCCCACATCCCAAAAACATGCATTAATTGGAGACTCTAAATTGCCCGTAGGCATGACTGTGAGTGCGAATGGTTGTTTGTTTCTATGTGCCCTGCGATTGGCTTGCAACCAGTTCGAGGTGTACCCCGCCTCCTACCCGATGACAGCTGGGATAGGCTCCAGCACGCCCGCGACCCATGTGAGGATAAGCGGGTCAGAAAATGGATGGATGGATAGTTGGATTGGCTTTGTCTAAGATGTACTGATGTCTGTATTAGAGGCTGACATAGGGGTTGATGTTGACTCCCGCTCCCTCCCATTCCCACAGAATTCGATCCCACTCCATCCCGATCCTGACTGAATGTTTAAAAAAATCCCACCAAATCCCAGTGTTTAAAACAAATCCCACTCAGTTCTGAATTTGTTAAAAAAAAGTCCTACACAATCCCAAAATTTTACAGAACTGCACTCCCATTCCCCACCCTCCTTCTTTTTCTCTTTTTTTTGTCAATCCTGCTCCATTTTCCTTCCTCGGTATAAAATTTGCAGAGCATATCTGAATGTCATTGTAATAAATACTGTGAATTAACGGAATGGGCAGGAAACAAAACATAAATTTAGAAACAAGAGCCATATTAGTGCTTTAGTTTAGTATTGCTAAGCTTGATGCTGAGGGCAAGTATTCAAATATCGATTTGATTAAAAATCAAATAAAACTGCATCATGGTTTCACTCCCATTATGGTGGCAATGAACCCACACCCATTCATTCATTCAATCATTTTCCGTTCCGCTTAGCCTAGCCCAGCCATCTTCGGGCGAGAGGCGGGGTACACCCTGAACTGGTTGCCAGCCAATTGCAGGGCACATAGAAACAAACAACCATTCGCACGCACATTCACACCTACGGGCAAAGTCTTCAATCAACCTACCATGCATGTTTTTTGGGATGTGGGAGGAAACCGGAGTACCCGGAGAAAACCCACGCAGGCACAGGGAGAACATGCAAACTCCACACAGGCGAGGCTGGATTTGAACCCGCAACATCAGAACTGTGAGGGCACATGTGCTAACCAGTTGTCCACCATGCCGCGTAGTATTATTATTATTATTATTATTATTATTATTATTATTATTATTGTTATTGTTATTGTTGTTATTATTGTTATTATTGTTATTATTGTTATTATTATATGAGTGCTGTTACAATTTTGAAATAACAGCAATGCTATAAGAACTTTCCAATAACTATTTTTAGGGAGACATTGTACAGTAAAGCCTGGCCAGAGAATTGTTATTTTCATAGAAAACATATCTAATGATGGAGTTTGCAAGGTCACCAATATCGTCATGTTCGCCCTGAATGCTGCAGTGGCTTCAAGTTGGTCTTACTAAAACATGAGACAAAGATGTAAGCAACAGAATGATGAAGTGAAAATGTATCATGATGTATTAGTTTCAAGTGTGCAGGGAAAGATTGTTGTCTTTTCCTGACGTAGTGTGAAGAGTTCAAAGTTAATGTCTGGCCCCCTCAGTTTAAATCAAGAAAATGGAAGTCCGGGGTGGGAAAAGTGGTCTGGTTCTTTCAATACACTGAAGATTGGTGGATCAAATACTGCATCTTATTGTGTATGCACATCAGGTTGAGTTTATCAGCATTGATTGGACTTAATCATTTGAGTGGCAAGAGCAGTACCCATTAAGCTTTCCAGAGAAATTGCAAATTGCCTCCTTGGATGCTTTTAAGAATTTCTTCCATATAATGTGAGTGCACTTTATAATATGTTTCTGTTTAAGCTTTACAAATGTTGCTTTACCATTTTTTGATGTTTGTTCATCAACTTGAATTATTTAATGTTCACTGGCCCAAAGTCAGCTGGGATAGGCTCCAGCTCAACTGTGACCCTGAACAGGATAAAGTGTCACATTTGAAAAATGCTGCAAATCTGTGATTTGACAAGCAGCAGGAGTCACTGATAGTGTAGTGGTACACTCGCCTGACTTTGGTGCAGGCAGCGTGGGTTCAGTTCCCACTCAGTGACGGTGTGAATGTGGGTGCGAGTGGTTGTCCGTGTCTATATGTGCCCTGCGACTGACTGCCGACCAGTTCAGGGTGTAGTCAGCCTTTCGCCCGAAGTCAGCTGGGATAGGCTCCAGCGCCCCGCGACCCTAACCAGGATAAGCGGTGTTGAAAATGGATGGATGGATGGATGGATGGACAACCAGCACCACGTAACACTTGCCCTTGGTAACTTAGTTGATAGCAAGCTACACCCACTAAGGATGTAATAAATGCGGCCAATGCTTCTGATACAGGAACGACATTTTAACTCCTCGTACATAAGAGCACAATCAATATCTAGCAATTCCTTTTTAAAGAATGTTATGCAATTTTTTTTTTAAGTAATGACGATAAAAATAAATAAATTGCATTTCAAGTATTGACACTGCCGAAAATTGGCCATTAAACTAGGAACTCATAGCTGCAAAGAGTAAAATGCCTGGAAGATAACAGTATCTGACTTTTAACTTGACCTGTAAACATTTTGGAGCTGTTTTTCTTGAACCGGTCTCGCCAAGGCGAAGGAATTCTGAACAGTTCCTAATGCTAGTCAGTTTTTTGGACCAACCCTGAAGGCATCTGCGAGAAAACTACAGATGAAGAAGATTAACTTTCAGCATGCTACAACAACATGTATTTAAAATCAAGAAATAAATGGGCGTCACCTGAAAGAGAGTAAAGCTTTGCAATGGGCGGGGAAGTTCAAACCTAAATCCAATAAAAACTAATTGTGCTGAGAGTAGTTCTTAAAAACACTGCACATTTTAATAAAATCTGTAGGCGGAGTGGAGCGTCTTCCGGCCAAACACAATTTGTTCCAGGATGCAGGTCGACATAAGATTTGTTTGGTTTTCTGAACTACTCATAGGAAACATCCATCCATCCATTTTCAACACCGCTTATCCTGGTTAGGGTCGCGGGACGCTGGGGCCTATCCCAACTGACTTCGGGCGAAAGGCGGACTACACCCTGAACTGGTCGCCAGTCAGTCACAGGGCACATATAGACACGGACAAGTGGGAACTGAACCCACGCTGCCTGCACCATAGTCAGGCGAGTGTACCACTACACCATCAGTGAAACAATATAAATAAAAGTAATCAATTCCAAGGTTAAACTCACTTTCATTAACTGTATAGACTGATAATTCACACCACCGTTCTTTGATGCTTGTGAAACAGCAGTTCAAACTCAGAACCTTTTTTGCAATGTTAAAGTCTTATGTTTCCCCCAAAATTTTGAACAAATTTAGGGGCAGTTGTCTTCAGATGTTCCACTGTAATAAAAAATTCCAAGTGATGAAATCCATTTATTCATTTTCTACTGCTTATCCTGTAAAGGGGCTCGGGTGACCTGGGGGCTATCCCAGGCAAGGGGACTGTTTCTTTTGCAAATGCTTGAAAATATCACTTGCAAATCTCTTTCACCATTGGTAAAATGCAGTCTTTATCCTAATGCATGGCATGTGCAAATTGTGTACCATAATCTGTCTGTTACCTGGTTTCACACAGTTGCATGGCAACTTTAGTGCCCTTCATTGTGATTAATACTGTTATTTTCTTCCTGGCTCTGCAGGTACATCAGCCGACTGGGACTGAGATGAAGTCCTACCTCCAGCTATTCATATAAAAAAAACCTGTCAGCCATACACAAAGGTACGGACAAACTAACACAAGATACTTTTTGTCCAACATTGGTGTCAGTTTAGACTGACCAAAAACTGCAGGGTTAAGGTCAATATATCATATGGTGGGACATTGTTACATGCAGACAATAAGTGATGGCTCAAAACTCCTTTGTTTCGGCGGCTTTTCTAGTTCGACATAGATGGCTTCTTTTACACCTCTTTCAAACCAGCTGTGATCCCTATCCATCATTTGGATGTTGACGTCCTTGCAAAAGTGTCCCTTTTTCTTGAGATGCAAATGAACCGCTGATTCAGAACCCAAAGAATATCCTGACATATAACAATGTCCTGACATCTCTCCCCCAAAGATTGCCTCACTCTATGAGAAAAGTGCCCAGGACACTCTATTTTGCCACAAAACGAGTGAGCGACTGATTGGTATGCAGTACGGTCATTTCCCTAACCATGCAGGGCAACAACAACAACACCCTATTGTTGACCACCCCCAGGGGATACACCCACCAAGGCATAAAAAGGGAGACTCGGCACCCAAAATTGAGAATTGAAGAAGCATTCTGGATTAAAAATGAAACGTGGATTACCATGACCTGGATGACCGAGAATGTAAACACACGTCATAGTGATTTTCCTCTCTGTGGGGCCTACGCATATATATTTTTTTCAAGTCAAAATAGAAAAAAACTAGAATTATTGTGGAATTACTTTAAGTGATAATCCCACTGAATATGGATCACTCATACTAAAATTTTAAATTCAATCGTTAGTATGATTAGATACATCTAATGAGATTAACAAATCATGCACTTCTGTGGGGTAATTAATAACAAATGAGTGAAACCAGTAAGACATGTTGCACATGTATTACTTCAATTTAAGAATGATTAGTGCAAACATAAATCATAATTGAAAGAAAGAAAACCCCTCAATGGTCACCGAACTGAATTAAAACTAAATCTCGAAAAGTAACATTGAAAGCAGGCATCAAACGAATTCTGTAACTCTCAATGAGTGCCTGTTGACAGGCATTATGGCTAATTTTTTCATGAGCAAAGGGTGCCTTCTCCAGACTCCTTTCAGAGATGTTCAGTAAAATTCAGGGCTCCAAGCCCAGTGTTTGTTCTCAGCCATTATTCAGTATTTTAGCTGTGGGTTTTGGAACTTCATCATGTTGAGGACCCATGACCTGTGGCTGAGAATAAACTTTGATAGTCTTGAGTTTTCATTATACCCGTGCACATACAGTATTCAAGACATCCTGTGCTGAATGCAGCAAAGTAGCCCCAGAATATAAATGAGCATGCACCATGATTTACTTTAGGTACAGTGATGTACAGAAATTACTTGATTGCAGTGATTGCTTCAAAAGGTCGTCCAATATCTTTTTTTTTTTGCTTTTCTTTTCAAAAAGGATCAGCATTAATAGTTGCTCTCCCTTCAAAGCCATCGGCTAATGTTTTGTTTTACAGGCATATACTGCATTTGAAAGTGGAGTTCCCAATGAATATTACTCCTAACCTGATGTTTCCCAGTCCAGCCATAATGCATACAACAATGGCAATTTTATTCAGGGAGTTAAGAAACAGCCATCTGACTTCTGATCCATGAAGGAGCACAACTTTGTCAGCGTTGTGTTCATTAAATATTTACAGAAATGTAAGATCAGATTTCCGAATAGGTTCCTTGGCATTTTAAGTGCCTGTAAATTGATTTTCATTGTTTCCCCCCCTAAATACATTAAATATGTTTGAAGTGATGAAAACATGTAAAAGACTGAGAACAATTTAGTTCTGAATTGTTGTTATATAGCATTAAAATGATTTTCACCATTTTAGTTGTCCAGATTTTTTGGATTGGGGCTAAAATGGGGGCACGCTGATGAAACCAGGGAACAACATGAGTTGGCCTTCCCGCACTATATAAGTATATAGCGCCGTCTGTGGCTATTCGGCACAACTGCAAGTTATTTACTAATAATAATCTTACCTAAAGTGTTATATGTTATTTGGGCTACAGTGTCTCTGTTGTGGTGACCCATGCACGACGCTTGCAGCGACCGGCCTCCTACTAGCTGCTAGTAGCAGTTTGCTGCTAGTCGGCTCGTTGCCCTGCGGTCTGGTGTTGGGTCCATCCAATACTCCACAGCATCACTCCATGCACCGTGTAGATCCACACAACAGAGGCACTGAAGGGAAAGTTAACTGTTTATTACGTTTGCTAGCCTGTGAGCTAACAACCTAGCTAGCTAACAAGCCAAGGAGCTCGCTCTAATTTTTAAGCCCTTTAGTCAGAAGTCCTTAAATACCTATACAATTGCAAGGAATTTAGGGATTTCATCATCTACGGTCCATAATATCATGAAAAGGAACAGAGAATCTGGAGAAATCACTGCATTTAAGCGGCAAGGCTGAAAACCAACATTGAATGCCTGTGAACTTTGATCCTTCAGGCGGCACTGTATCAAAAACCGACATCAATGTGTAAAGGATATCACCACATGGGCTCAGGAACACTTCAGAAAACCAATGTCAGTAAATACACTTCGGCGTTACATCCGTAAGTGCAACTTGAAACTCTACTATGCAAAGCAAAAGTAATTTATCAACAACACCCAGAAACGCCGCCGGCTTCTCTGGGCCCGAGCTCATCTAAGATGGACTGATGAAAAGTGGAAAAGTGTTCTGTGGTCCGACAAGTCCACATTTCTAATTGTTTGTTTGTTTTTGGAAACAGTCCATCTGGACTGCTATGGACGAAAAGTTCAAAAGTCAGCATCTGTGATGGTATGGGGCTGTGTTAGTGCCAATGGCATGAGTAACTTACACATCTGTGAAGGCACCATTAATGCTGAAAGGTACATACAGGTTTTGGAGAAACATATGCTGCCATCCAAGCAACATCTTTTTCATGGACCCCCCTGCTTATTTCAGCAAGACAATGCCAAACCACATTGTTCATGTGTTACAACAGCGTGGCTTCGTAGTAAAAGTGCGGGTACAAGACTGGCCTGGCTGCAGTCCAGACCTGTTTCCCATTGAAAATGTGTGGGGCATTATCCATCCATCCATCCATTTTCTGAGCCGCTTCTCCTCACTAGGGTCGCGGGTGTGCTGGAGCCTATCTCAGCTATCATCGGGCAGGAGGCAGGGTACACCTTGAACTGGTTGCCAGCCAATCGCAGGGAACATACAAACAAACAACCAGTCGCACTCACAGTCACACCTACACGCAATTTAGAGTCTCCAATTAATGCATGTTTTTGGGATGTGGGAGGAAACCGGAGTGCCCGGAGAAAACCCACGCAGGCGCTTGGAGAACATGCAAACTCCACACAGGCGGGGCCGGGGATTAAACCCCGGTCCTCAGAACTGTGAGGCTGACGCTCTAACCAGTCGCGTGCCGGCGTGTGGGGCGTAAAATACGACAACGGAGACCCCGGACTGTTGAACAGCTGTAGCTGTACATCAATCGGAATGGGAAAGAATTGCACCTACAAAGCTTCAACAATTAGTGTCCTCAGTTCCCAAACGTTTATTGAATGTTAAAAGAAAAGGTGATGTAACACAGTGGTAAACATGACCCTGTCCCAGCTTTTTTGGAACGTGTTGTAGCCATAAAATTCTAAGTTAATGATTATTTGCTAAAAACAATAAAGTTGATCAGTTTTAAAATTAAATATCTTGTCTTTGTAGTGTATTCAATTAAATATAGGTTGAACATGATTTACAAATCATTGTATTCTGTTTTTATTTATGTTTAACACAACGTCCCAACTTCATTGGAATTGGGGTTGTAATAAGAAAACATATGTCATTATAGAGCACTTTTATGGTCTATAATATTGGTGGAAAAGCCTTTCATAGTGTGTGCAATGTCCTCTTTACCCCTATTAAGTCCACTTTTAGGATGAAAAAAAGACACAGCAAGGATTAAAAAAATAATAAACCTTCTATAATATATATTTTTTGTTGAATCGAATAGATCATTTGGCCATGGGTTGTTGTTTTAATATAATGCAGTAAATTGCAATTGAACAGATAGTTGGGGCTGCCAAATTGGGTAGTGAATAGCACCTCTACATCACAGTTGTATGGTTCTGGGTTTGAATCTTGGCTCAGCTTTATTGAGGTTCCACTGTACATGTATTTCATTGTTATTGTTTTCGATTGCAGGCAGCATGAGTTTGATCACCAGCCAGTACCACAATACCCCGGATTTAAAAAATGAGTGGGTTGCATGAGGAAGTGCATGGGGTGTAAAAACTGTGCCCAACAAATTATGTGAGTGACTCGCTATGGCATCGCTATAATCCCTGATGGTCGCAACATTATAATTTTATTATTGAAAAACACCTCACAGACACATGAATAATAAATTCCATTGCTGACTAAACCCATAACCAATGAATGCTATCATTCCACACAGTGTTGATACGCACGATCATTACCTTGCACACCATTGCAAATTAAAATTAGTAATTGGAAGTGAGTGTGCAGCAGGTCTCTGCAATTTTGGATCCACTTCACCAAGCAATTTGCCAAATCGGCTGTATGGAGTTTAACAATCCTGCCTAAAATAATACCCAGTGCCTGTTTCTGCACCTTCTCTTTTGCACGATAAAACATAAAACATCTGACATTTTTTTATGCATTTCCCTATTTTATGCATTTCTTGCCCCTCCATATCATTGTAATGCTGTTATGACTGAGATCTCCAATCATTGGTGGCTGAGGCAGCAGCGGTGCACAGAGAGACTGAAAGAGAGATGAAGTGAGGTGTCACAGGAAAGTCGCTGAGGTGAAGCTCTGATTGATTTTTAAATGAGCTTGAATTTGTTGGTTCATTTGTTTTGTTGAGTGTTTACTTTGCCATCCTGAATATTTGTACTCTTCCATCAGCACCACCAGGTTTAATTTTTCTGTCTTTCTCATAGTTTATTTGCATATAGAGCCGTGATACAATTGTGAAATAAACTTTTCTCAAAATTCTTATAGTGCTCTTTATGAAGAATGTCCTTAGTTTATGCCAGACTTTACCTGCCGCTTCTCCATTGACAGTCCACACAGCTAAGAGAGTGTAACTGGCCTATGTCTATTTTTTCTTTGGTCTGTGTGACTAGTGGCAAACAGGTGATGTGGCTGGATAGCAACTGCACCTACATTCTGTATGTATGTTAATCGTGAGGTTTTTTTTATTTGTTTGTTTGTTTTTTTAAATCTATAGCACATCCTTGTTGTTAATCAACTTTTATTGGGAGAGGTATTGGTATTCTAACATTGGACAATGAGACAAAGGATAGTATTTTTTGCTTCTCGACCATATTTCTCTTTCACGTTAAGGTAGAAGATTTAGTTTTGTGCACTTTCTTTTTTTGTGCAGTTAACATTTGCGTTCAACCATCATATTGTTTTGCATAAAGCAGAAATCGTTTTTTCCTAACAACAAACTTCTCCATCAAAGCTCCCAAAACTTATCAACTGGTCCCAGCTCCGGCCCAAGGGGAGGGGGCAGTCGGGCAAGAACATCCGCGCCAACATAAGCTTTATGTGGCAAATTGGGGACTACTAGGAAGCAGTGAGCTAACGAGCAATGGTTCCATTGCAGGTTTAGGGCGCATACGCCCACTGCAGTGACGGCAGACGGTGGCACGGTGTTAATGGGAAAGCGAAATGTTTTCAGCGTTAACTGAAGGTCAGGATGCTTAAGTCGTAGGTTGTGAAACAGTGCCTGAGAGATTGCCGATTTGTCAGCCCACAAGGCCAGGATGCCGTCGTCTGTTGGGCAGTCATGCAAATTAATTGCACCAGCAACATTGAGGCCGTAGCACTCTTCGTGCGGCGGTTGGACAAAATGGCAGGGAAACGTGTCAAGTTCTCTAAGTCGGTTCAGCGGTGGCGATGTGGCTACAGGGGACTCAGCGGTGTCGTCAATGGGGGTGTCGTTACTTGAAGGAGTGTGGCCTGACAGGTCGCCATCCTCCGAGTGGTCCCACTCCAGGCACCGCTGTGAGGACAGTTCCCGAGTTGGTGGTGGTAATGCCTGTTCCACCTGCGCCCACAGCTGAAGATTTGAGCAGGGGGACGGTTTCAATTGGAGATACGTAGACCGGGTGGAATAATGTCATGGGGCCAATTGTCCAGTGGAGCATAGTTACGGTGTTTAGCTCGGTATTAGTCACTGAAAATGCACGGATAGTTAGTGCGCAACGTTGCAGTTGATTGAACACAGCATGGGACATAACAAAGATTATCTGCTGTGGTGTCAATCAGAGCTTCTTTGACAAGTTCATGCTCAAGCGTAACGGATAAAGAGAACTTTCGGGTAGTACCTTTAGCGGTTAGTTCACCCAAAAGCTGTCGGAAGGACAGAACGTTATTTAGTAGCGTGATGTCACGCAAGTTAAGGGGACTCGCCTGGGTCTAGTTGGACGATTAGGATGGGACGAGAGGGGTTTAGGGATTGGTCGTCACCAAGTGGTCCGCTAAGGTTATGGCGAGGTGAGGTTGTCGAGGAGTCGACCGGTGTCATGGAGGCACTTGGCAGCCTACCTCGGCAGGGAGCGGCGGTGGTGCGAGGCTGGGCCGGGTGGCATCTTTTGCGTGGCATGTCCGCCACAGTTGTTTGTTTATATGTGCCCTGCAATTAGCTGGCGACCAGTTCAGGGTGTACCCCGCCTCTCGCCTGAAGATAGCTGGGATGGGCTCCAGCACACCCGCGACCCTAGTGAGGATAAACGGATCGGAAAATGGATGGCTATATAATTTGCATTGTTGCAAAGTATCTAAGTGTTGTCCCATGAAAAGATACCACTAAATATTAACAAAAATGTGAGGGATATACTCACTTTTTTAAACTACTGTACATGCTGTAAATTCAAACTTGTACTGAAGATTGACAACCATCAACACAACTTCATTTAACTTCATCTTATCGAAACAAAAATGCCAGTTTTGGAAATATTAGTTATTTTCGACAGACCTTCACCCATGGCCAGGTGCACTTTGAAAGGCATTCCTCCACCTCCTCATTTTCAGTTGTCCATTCTGATTTCCTCTACTAGGCTCTCAAGTGCCTGTGGAACCTAGAAATCTTGTTTTGTGTAAATGTATCTGAGTGTCTGTGCCCAAGGGTGCCAAATGTTCGGCGGACTGCTAATGGACCATATTCCAGTGTCTCATTGAGCATCTGAGCTGGAGTCTTCAGTTATTCCATCTAATTATATATTTTTTTCCTTTTCCTCTGTTACTATCCTCTCCATCACATCTATAATACAGTGTGGACTTTGTTTATTGCAACCATTGTGGTACAGATGAACAATTCACAACATTTATCTCAGTGTAGAAGAGTATGACCTAATTTCAAAACCTTAAGTCCTATGCGCACACTTTTCAAGATTGATGTAGTATTCTCTAATGTGTGTTCCACTCTAAAATATTGGAAGAGTAACTTCTTTTTTTTTTTTTTTTCTATGTAGACATGAAAACATTTGGGTTTCAATGAGATTAATGAGACATGAGATCAACATTTCAGCTTCAATTTACATGTATTAACATCAGGACATCATACACTAAACTAAGAAGACAGCACTTTTTGTTTGAGTCAACCTCTTTTAAATTCAAGCAAAAGTATTGGAACATGTGAGTGACAAGTGTGTTTGGTGGCCCAGGTATGTCCTATTAAATTTATTTTTCAAACAATAAATGGATATGCTCAATTTCAGATTTGAGGTTTGCCTGTGAATACTACTTTCATTTGAGTTAGAGGTGTAATCAACCTAAAATTCAGAGAGCTGCAGGAGGGAAGGTAATACAATTTGTCTACTAAATGAACTAATGTACTTAGGATACACAAGATATCTCTTATTAGTAAGAATAATAAATGGACACGCTGGAATTTGTCTTTTACAAAGAAGAGCTTCAACAAGATTCAAGGAACAAGGTTTTATGGACTAATGAGACAATGATGGAAAGGCTCAACTTTTTAGGAAAAAAAGATTTCATGTTTCCAAACTTATAAGTTTATCCGTGAAACTGAGAAGCTGAAATGTTGATCTCTTGTCTCGTGTTGAGCTCTTGTAAACAAAGCAAAAAAACAAAACAAAACATTGGCCTCAATGGTTAATATGTTTGGAGGGCGTGTGAAGGTCTTCTTAAGAACACTGGACAGAATAGTGACACGCATCTAAATTTGTGATTAACTACAACATTTTTCTTGCACTTTCTGTAATTGTACTGTCGTATATTGTTAAATAACTAGTTTTTCGTCATTTTCATGACCTTTTATCAGGAATTAAGTACTATTCATAAATACCTACTTAGATTTGTACTTTATAAAGAAGACATTTCTTTCAAGAATATTGTTGAATAAGACCCAACATTTCTTGTCTGTTACAACCCTTCTATAATCATGGTTGTCTGCATTGCAATTGTTTGCAAGTACAACACAACATGTATTGTGATTTAAGTGCACAACAAAGTAAACATGTTAGCCTGATTCTGAGTGTGTGCTTAGGTAGCAGTTTAATTAGGGAACTTAAAAGCGACAGGAAAAATGAACACTTAAATCATTATTGCAAAAACAAAATGCAATGCAATATAATTTTATGAAAGAAATTTTCATCACGCACAATGATTAACGTTTTTTTTTTCTGTAGTTTTTTTTTTCAAATTTAGATAAAATATAATATAATCAATAATTTTATTCGGGACTTGACACTGACTGTAAAAAACTGGCATAAAATAAATACTTCATCCATCCATCTATCCATCCATCATCCAGCCATTTTCCAAACTGCTTATCCTCACTAAATCCTATTAATATTTGAATATTATCTTAAACATGATTTAACTATGAATGACATTAATGCCTCACATTTTGTGATTTACAGCATTTTATATACACCAATTTCTAAGCGTACTGATGAGCAAATGACAAAATGTTTCTCTTAAGAGGTCTACCAACTAATCTCATACAAAACTAAAACACACCTCCATTGATCTCAAAAATAATTACCCACAATAATTTGCATGTAGCCTCATCACTCAACAAGAAGGAAATAATTAATTCCATCAGTCTGTAATCGAAAGTGGTTTACATATTTGATATGCTGGCTTCAGGAGTACAGGCGAGGCCCTGGAGAGGGTCATGCTCCACATGGCTGCATTTAATTAGGAGGGAAACTAGATAGGATGTGAGGGTGGTGCTTATCTTAAGTGATTTCCCAATTTCATCAGGGCTATTTTTCAGTCATTTCTAAATCACAATTTAAGCTTCATAATTTAAGAATGTGTAGTGACTCAGCTGTGCATTCCATGACACTAACTTCTGTCAATTATTTAACACCAGCAACTAATATCCATAATTCCTCTCAACTACTTAAGGGAGGAAATAATGCATTTTAAGACATTAATACAAAATATCCCCAAACTCTCATCTTTCAGACACATTGATAGCTCTTCCTACCACCAAATAAAATTACATACTTGTCTCTTCTCCTCATCCCAGAAATTAGGACCCAAATCAATAAAAGAAATCATGAATTCTCACCCAAATTTTACAATGCAATGGCGTATTCTTAAAATGGGATTAGTTGACACTGTCATATACTCACATTGAGCCTCAGTCACTAACTGTCCATATGCACAGATTTGTGCTTAAATCATGCATATAGTATGAACGTTTGACTCACAAATCTGTGATTCATCAACATGTTCATACTTGTTTTTGTTTTTGCTCTGCAAGCACATTTACAACCTCATCAGACCATGCGTGCAGACATATAATGCAGGATCAGCTTTAGAAAAAAAAAACATCAGACACACATATTTTACCTCAGAGAAGTGTGATGAGGACCTGAGCTATTATGTTGATACAATTTGTCGCGTCTCCTTAATACCAAAAATATTATTTCAGGTGTGAAGGTTTAGAACAAATAAAGAATTTGTGTTGTTTGACCATTTTGACAACTGCAGAGATAAGAGAAATTAGAAGATAAAAATGGAAAATGATTACACATTAAAGGAGCATATACTGTAATTGCTGTACCACCTCATCAGTGAAGCCTTCCTTCTATTCTAATCCCTCTATTGATTGATGATGTGACTGCTGACAAATGCAGTGTATATATTATTGTAGTGTTTCAGGTGATATTATCTGCTCATTCTCAACCAGATGCTTCAGAACTCATTGGACGTGTTTCACAGTACAGATGGAAAATGACCCGAAGTATTTTGCGAAATCAACAAAAGTGTTATTATGGGAAATAAGTGGAATGATATGCAATGGCCAAGTCAATCACCTGACTTGAATCCAATTGAGCATACATTTTACTTGCTCAAGACTAATCCTGGTATAAAATCCGGCATCTGGTGATGTCTATGCGTTTCCAGATTTCAGGCTGTAATTGACTGCAAAAGATTTGCAACCAAGCATTAAAAAGTGGAAGTTTGATTTTTACTTATTAATCCATCACATTACTGTTTGTCCCTTACAAAGTTGGAGGCATATAAACAAACTGTTGTACTGTAATTCCTACACCGTTCAGGTTCGCACAGTTGCAGCAGAACTTGTTTGTTTAATTTAAAATCCACTGTAGTGGTATTTAAAGCTAAAAAGATGAGAATTGTGTTGATGTCCCAATAGTTATGGACCTGACTATATAGTGTAGCCTACATAATAACATAGCATGTTTTTTAAATGTAACTTTCTTTTCTGCACCAGAATAAACATTTTGTCTGCGTATATAAGAGAGAGAGCGAGAGAGTGAGAGTGAGAGAGAGCGCAAGAGAGGGAGAGAGCGAGAGAGCGAGAGAGCGAGAGAGAGAGAGAGAGAGAGAGAGAGAGAGAGAGAGAGAGAGAAAGAGAGCACGCTGGGGTGGGCGATTGGAGGCAAGCTGCAGGATTATTACAGGGAACATTGGCGGTTTAAATGAGCCAGAACATTTGTTGGCACAGTTTACGTAACATTGCACATATGCGTTTGCAAGAATTGTCTGTTGCTATTCCTGTGAATAGGCGTAAGCAGTAAGTCATGAAGTAGCCTCTCAAAAGCAGAGCAATTATTACTTTTCCTTCTTCCCTGTGCCAAAAACACAGGGAAGTGAGATGAGTTGAGCATGTGCTTTATGCAATTAGTGTTTTATAAACTGGAAGGTAAATGTAGGATTAATTAGCACTCCTCAACCATGCCCCCAAACAAATCCCAAATTGTACACCTTCATTGATACACAACTCCTCCATTCTTTTTAAAAAAATGTGATTTTCACTGAGTAATGCAGCAAAATACCTAATCTTGAAATGTTAACAACGAAAACAAATCCACACTGAAAGCTGATTCTGGCTCTTATAAACTCAGCCACTGCATAACCCTGAACAACATATGTTGAATATAAAATAGAAATTGGATTTCTGCAGAGACATGAATAAATGTCATGATATGTTGTGTAATTTGTTCAACATTTCATGTCAATAGATCTATTACATGCTATTCTAGTGTAGCATTTGAATAAGGGCTAAGAAGGATTACCTTTAAATAGACCACTCCTAATGCTCCCATAATCTTGTTGTGTGGCCAAACTATGGGAAGCATTTGTAAAGGTGTGTTCAACTGTTTTCTGTTGACTGCAAGAAGCAACTACCTGCCACTTTGATTTCCCCTGATCCTCTGTTGTGTGCTTTAAATACCAGCGTATGAGAGCCCTTGTATAAGTGTGTGTACTGAAGACCAGTTATATCCACCGACTGTTTGAAATCCCACTCACACTTCTTACATGCTTACCAGAACACTGTGCCATTCAGAAACAAGCTATCTTTTGTCAAGAATTCTTCTATGTCGAGGGAGACAACAAAACAGCCCTTAATCCTTCTACCTGTGACTTTTTACAAACAGGATTAGTCCCAGATTCGCCACTGAATTCCCTTAGAAATACGGGCAAATCCAGGGCTACTTGCTGATCCACTGGTATTGGCCTAACCTCTGTTTCATGTCCTAAATACACTGCTGCTCTTATCTAAATGAACAGCTCTGGTCTGGTGGTGAAGTACTTCCATCCCAGATGTGTGTACTCATCAGCATGCTGCCAAGTGTACAGAAAAGCTGATGTGAATACTACGCATGCATGAGCGCTGAGCACACAGCACAAATCCCATCTCTGGCCATATGCCTGCCTGCAGTGGTTCTCACTAATAAGATCTTCAGTTGAGGGAAAACTTTAAAACTCAGCATGTATGCGTAACGATGAAGCAAATGCAATACTTTTTTCCTTACTTTGGTACATTAATTAATGTGAGAGAGGAGAACCAAAAACAATACATTTTCTTATCTGACTGTGCAATTTATGTTTCGCAGAACTGCAAAGTTGCATGTTTTCAATTCACATGCACGATATGCTTTTCAGAGCTATATATGGCAGATAATCGAAGGAAAGCTTGATACTTTTTTATAGACCGGTAAAACAGTTAGTTCTAATATTAAACCAACATTAATGGTTGTAAATACAAAATAAAAATTATAAGGGCCTGGTGTGTTTAACTCTACCAAGACCAATAATGTCAGTCATCTCTTTGTAAAAAATCATACCTTTGGCCCCACTGAATCCCAAATGAATCCTTTAATTTCCCCTGAATTAAAAGAAGGGGTTTTATATTAGTTCACAATGAATTATTCTGCTCATTTTGGCACAAAGTAAAAAAAAGAAGAAAAGAAAAAAAAAAGAGCTTCATTCACCCAACAGTTATTGTGAACAACTTTTTTCCTCCTGGGCACCTTTAACAAGAATATGACATTTAATGATATATTCCCAATAACACTAATCTATAGTATAACATGGTAATTATTTATTCCTCTTTATTTTAAAATTTTACAATATTATTGTAAAATATTGATTTATTTAGTTTTATAGCTTAATCATTTGACCTAATAAGTGCTTTAATGGGGCACTCATTGAAATTCAACAATTAAAAATTAGTGGAGTACTTTTGAAGAATATTCTTCTTTTGCGAAAATGCATCAATGGTATAATTTGATATAATTATTCACAACTTTAATATAATTTAGTTTTACATTAGGTGCATTTTTTTATGATTCTTATTTATAGCTGATTGGCTTCCTTTGTTGTACTGCCTTGTAATGAAGCAGATTATGATAAATCTGGTTCCTTTTCCCTTTAACTGGGCCTTTTTACGACCTTCTATTGTCTATAGGGATATATTGTATGGTTGCCGTAATTTTTTTTATGCCTTTCAGGATTATGGGCTAAAGATTCAACCTCCGTCTCTTGGTAATTTTCAGAAATTCCTGCAGCTACTTTAATATTGAAGGCTTTTGGAAGCCTCCCTAACACAGGTTTCTCATCTCGTCTTTTCACCAACTTTGGAGAGTGTCTAATTATGAAGTCAAAATTATGTCATATTAGTTCCACTGTGACCACAGTATCGCAAAATTATTTTAAAAATCTGTAAAAACCTACACATGGCTTATTAATTTTAATAATTAGTTTTGATTCTGCTCTTTGTGGGCCATGGTCTTGGCTGTAAAATGCAACTAAGTACAGCTAAGTGTTATTTGGCATGAATCAATCAATCAATTTAACCACTAAATAAGACAATATTCATGTAAAAATTCATCATGGTCACAAACATCACAAAAACTTGTTTTACCATGTAATGTGTGTGGGAATTTACTTTAGAGTACAGTGTGATGAATGTATCCTCAAAAGGTAAAATTGCTTTATGATTCATGGGTTGTTACACTCACATAGCTGAAAATCTGATGCCATGCTTTCAGCAAAGTATGAACATTGAACAAAAGCCAGAAGCATGTACTTCTGAAAAACGGATTAAAATACACGTCTAGCCTCAAACTACTAAAATATCAACATTAAATAATTCAGGAGTGGTTGCTCTTATCAAAAAATATACAGAATATCAAAAGCACAGTTGCAGCAGTAGGGTTGTGCTATTACCTGTGGTGAGGCGTTCAAGTGTAGTGTATGGACCATTCACGTGGATGGTGTGCGCATTTCCCAGTGGACATAAAAAATAAGAGACAAAGGTTTGTCAAGAATCATGGTAATAATGTGTACAATTTACTTATAATACACATATATGAGGATAAATACATGAGCAAATAAAAGATGAAACACTTTTTTCTTGCGTCTTATTTCAAATATTTTCGGAAGACTGAACCGATAAATGAGCCTTCTTACTGATGCACCTTAAAGACAAAAATGCCTGGGAATCAGGAAAAATCAAACAGCAGAGCTCAAAAACGATGGTTGTACATCTCACTGTAAGGTAGAGGCAAAAATGTTGTGCGATCTATGACGTGACATATGAAGCCGTGTCAGATAATAAGAGCAATGGCTGCCTCTTGCTACCTCTACAATCGCTAATAGTGACTTGCATACGTTCTTCACAGAAAACCGTACAGCGTAGAAGAGGCATTTGAGGATGTATCCATTCACAAATGTATGTGTATCCATTCACAAATAGTAGGGTAAGTTTATAGCTCTGGAATTTTTAAAGGAGACCACCACAATCATGAGTGACACAATCGTCTTCAACAACCAACCTATCCCTCACACTTCCTCAACACAATGATTTAATTGAAACTCTTCCTTTACCTACTTTGAGAAAATGCCGATGAAGAGACATACAGTATAAAGACAATAAAGATGATGAGAAATACTGTATGTGGTGGCATGGTGGATGACTGGTTAGCACAACAAAAAAGCACTCAATGTTCTGAGGTTGTCAGTTCGAATCCAGGCGCGGACTTTCCTGTGTGAAATTTCTTGTTTTCCCCATGCTTGCATGTGTTTTCTCTGGGTACGTTGGTTTCCTCACGTTGCAAAAACATGCCGGGTAGGTTGAGTGAAGACTATAATTGTCATTTGGTGTGAATGGTAAATGTGGTACAGATATATGTGCCCTGCGATTGGCTGGCGACCAGTCAAGCATATACCTCACCTCTTGCCGAAAGTCAACTGCCCAAAGAGTTTGCTAAAAAAAAAAAAAAAAAAAAAAAGAAGGACTCCAAGATGGTGAGAAATATGATTCTCTGGTCAGATGAGACCAAGATAGAAATTGTTGGCCTTAATTCTAAGCGGTGTGTGTGGAGAAAACCAGGCACTGCTCATCACCTGTCCAATACAGTCCCAACAGTGAAGCATGGTGGTGGCAGCATCATGCTGTGGGTTTGTTTTTCAGCTGCAGGGACAGGACGACTGGTTGCAATCGAAGGAAAGATGAATGCGGCCAAGTACAGGGATATCCTGGACAAAAACCTTCTCCAGTGTGCTCAGGACCTACCTCAGACTGGGCCGAAGGTTCACCTTCCAAGAAGACAATGACCCTAAGCACACAGTGAAAATAATAAAGGAGTGGCTTCAGAACAACTCTGTGACTGTTCTTGAATGGGCCAGGCCAGAGCACAGACTTAAACCCAATTGAGCATTTCTGGAGAGACTTGAAAATGGCTGTCCACCAACGTTCACCATCCAACCTGACAGAACTGGAGAAGATCTGCTAGGAGGAATGGCAAAGGATCCCCAAATCCAGGGGTGAAAAACGTGTTGCATCATTCCCAAAAAGACTCATGGCTGTATTAGCTCAAAGGGGTGCTTCTACTAAATAATGAGCAAAGGATCTGAATACTTATGGCTGTGTGCTATTTCTGTTTTTCTTTTTTAATATATTTGCAAAAATTTCAACAATTCCGTTTTTTTTTTCTGTTAACATGGGACGCTGTGTGTACATTAATGAGGGGGAAAATGAACTTGAATGATTTTAGCAAATGGTTGCGATATAACAGTGAACATTTTAAGGGGGTCTGAATACTTTCCGTACCCACTGTATATGTGTGTGTGTGTGTATATATGTATATATATATATATATATATATATATATATATTATATTACAGTAGCTTAACCAACAACAAATAAATGCAATGGAATCCAAACAATCCTGAACATGTCTGACTTTGACTCATCAATATTTAATCCCCTCCTACCTTCATTATAACAGGTTGTCTTTTAAATGTAAGCCACTATAAAAGAATATCTAATATCACAAGTAACTTCACAAAATTTAACAGGATTTTAATTAATCATGTTTACTAACAAACAAACCAACAAGAAGTTATCAAAGCAAAATTGCTCACACTCATGCTTTCTTTTGTTGTACGATATCTACGGTCACCATGGCCATGACACTGACAGGATGTCTTTTTTCCAAGACAGTTTAGCCTCCAAATGATTTTGAATCTGTTATTTTGTGGTAAAATTAATACTGGTACGTGTTTTTGTGAAACTTCTGTGAAAGTGGTTTTCGAATTAATATTAATATATTGAATATATCTGAGATTTTACAACGCTGTTACTGTATTAGCTAACTGTGTGATTGTGTGACTGGAAATGCAGTGTGATAACTGGATGGTAATGAAGGCAGGCTATCAGGAACATGCCATGACAATAAAAATATTAAATAAATAAAAGGTCAACTGGAAGAGGCTAAAATAAATATATCTCACAGTAAGCTAATTTGTTAAAGATGTTTATTGCAAAACCTAAACATACAAGTATACCCTATTGGAGAAACATTTGTGCCAAAAAGGTCATGTATTTAGAAAGATAGGCTTGCCCAGGTTATGTGTTATTGCAAACCATTTGCCAAATCTTGATCCCATTATCATGGCCTTCAATTTAGTCTTAAGGATTGAAAAGGCTTTTTCATCAGCAGGCAGTTTTAGATTTTTATAGCAGAGACAACACCTTTACTGCGAAAGAATCAAGGTCCAGAATGGGTCAATGATGGAAACATTCTTTATTTGGAGTATTGTATTGATGCTTCTATTAGTCGAACTTGTCAGAAATGCCCTGTCAGCAAAATGTTCAAAGGCAAGAATAATTAGACGAAACAAAATGTTGTTTACTCTTTGAAACCATGATTAATCACTGTGTCTTGACTTAGATGCTTTTTTTGTTTGTTTTGTCTGCCTTTTGGTCCTTCTGCGCCAAAAGGCACTAAGGCTGATTCAGACTTGAACATGTACTGTACATCTTTGTATTCCAGCTGAAGTATTAAATTGATTTAGATATTAACTGCCTGGGCGGCACGTTGGACGACTGGTTAGAGCGTCAGCCTCACAATTCTGAGGACCTGGGTTCAATCCCCGGCCCAGCCTGTGTGGAGTTTGCATGTTCTCCCTGTGCCTGCGTGGGTTTTCTCCGGGCACTCCGGTTTCCTCCCATGTCCCAAAAACATGCATTAATTGGAGACTCTAAATTGCCCGTAGGTGTGACTGTGAGTGCGAATGGTTGTTTGTTTGTATGTGTTTTGCGATTGGCTGGCAACCAGTTCAGGGTGTACCCCGCCTCCTGCCCGATGACAGCTGGGATAGGCTCCAGCACGCCCGCGACCCTAGTGAGGAGAAGCGGCTCAGAAAATGGATGGATGGATGGAGAAAAAAGCAAGGTGGAGTGAAAGGTGATGAAATATAAAAATTAGATTTGGGTGTCAAGTCTGGATGAGCATGAAAAGAGGCTGACTCTCAGCAGTCAAGTCCTTCTTGGTGATTGGTTGTCCCCCAATGCTGCCTTCTTCACCTCTCATCCTGCTTATTTCCTCTTCAATGTGTAACACAATCGCTCTTCACATCCTCTCCTCACTACCCTTCTCAAGACCAGATTGGGAGCTAAGAGAAGACAGTTAAAAAGAGAAAAAGAAGGTATGTTTGATTGTTTGTTTGTTGTTAAACCAGGTGACAGTGAGAGGAAACAAAAACATGTTCAACAGTCACTGCGGTGACTGATGCTAGTTCTTTACAGACGCCGTACTCCCCTAAGATTAAAGAGAAGGAAGGTAAGGAGTGAAGGGTGTTTGTTTATGTCTGTAGTCATCTCTCACCGTTAACTGATGATGACTGTCTGGGTAGGAGATTGGAAAAGAAAGAAGGAGACCAGAAATTTTCAGGTCAAGTTCAAAGTGACTGGGAGAAATTAAGGGGTGAAATATAATGAAATTTCCAATTCATAGAGGCTCATCAGCCACCTTTACGCTGGAGAGGTAGTGTGAGAACAAGGCAACAGAGGATAACAGGTGCTGAAAGAAAAAACATTGAGTCATGAAACAGGTTCAATCTTATAAAGACATGAACATTTTAAATGAGAGCGATCAAAGCGTGCAAGATGACATAAGCATGCGAGACATCCAGAGAGCGATAAGCGGTACAGAAAATGGATGGATGCACATCCAGAGAATAGATACATCGATTAAAACCTTAAAACAAATAATACCTAATACTAATACTTATGTAAATATTCCAGGCTGATGTTTTTTATGATGTACAAAGAATAGCAAAGTAGTTTTGGGTTACTTTTGGTTGTAATTTGTATATATTGCATGGTTATAACAATACAATACAAATTTGTGTATTGTGTATGTAACATTGTCGCATACAATGTTAAATAACTCAAATAGGAGGAAAATTTAAATTATTAAGGGTGTAACGATTCATTTTTACAGTAATTTTTTAAAGTCATTAACCATGATTAAAATTCAATTTAACAAAGAATTTTCATTCATCTAAAACGATACGGTATTAGGACTAAATCTAGATTATTATCATTATTATTGTTTTTTGCCCCCCCCCAAAAAAATCTGTGTAAATTAAAAAGAAACTTCATAATGGAGAGTGCAAGTACCATTTTCTACAGTTTGAGAGATAATCATGGATAAAGTAGTAAACAAACAAAGATAGAGTAAATGGCAAATTTAAACTTTCAAGTAAAATAAATAGCAAATTCAGAATAATATGTAACAAAAACAATTGCCTTTTTTCCAGTTGAATGAGTACTGGTTGAACTTTCAATGCTGTGACGTATTAGAAAAGTTAAATGTAATGCATCCATCTATTTTCTGTTGGTCTGCATATCTGGCAGTAAGTCGGACTCGTTTCCGGTGAGGGTTGGACTCCGCCAAGGCTGCCCTTTGTCACCGATTCTGTTCATAACTTTTATGGACAGAATTTCAAGCGCAGCCGAGGCGTAAATGGGGTCCGGTTTGGTGGACTCAGTATTGCATCTCTGCTTTTTGCAGATGATGTGGTTCTGTTGGCTTCATCAACCCGTGATCCCCAATTCTCACTGGATTGGTTCGCAGATGCGTGTGAGGCGGCTGGGATGAGAATCAGCACCTCCAAATCTGAGACCATGGTCCTCAGTCGGAAAAGGGTGGCGTGCCCTCTCCAGGTAGGGGATGAGATCCTGCCCCAAGGGGAGGAGTTCAAGTATCTTGGGGTCTTGTTCACGAGTGAGGGAAGAATGGAACGGGAGATCGACAGGTGGATCGGTGCAGCGTCTGCAGTGATGCGGACTTTGTTTCGGTCCGTTGTGGTAAAGAAGAAGTCGAAACGCGAAGCTCTCGATTTACTGGTCGATCCACATTCCTACCCTCACCTATGGTCACGAGCAAGCGGCCGAAATGAGTTTCCTCCGCAGGGTGTCCGGGTTCTCCCTTAGAGATAGGGTGAGAAGCTCCGTCATCCCGGAGGCCCTCAAAGTAGAGTCACTGCTCCTCCACATCGAGAGGAGCCAGATGAGGTGGCTGGGGCATCTGATTCGGATGCCTCCGGGACGCCTCCCTGGTGAGGTGTTCCTGGCAGGTCCCACCGGGAGGAGACCCCGGGGACGACCTAGGACACAATGGAGAGACTACGTCCTTCGGCTGGCCTGGGAATGCCCCGGGATCACCCCAGAAGAGCTGGATGAAGTGGCGAGTGGAGAGGGAAGTCTCGGCGTCCCTGCTAAAGTTACACCCCCTGCGACCCGACCTCGGACAAGCGGTAGAAAATGGCTGGATGGATGAATGGGTTATGTGCGTGCTGGAGCCTATCCCAGCTCTCGAGAGGTCGGGTCGACCCTGAACTGGTTGCCAGCCAATCGCAGGGCACATAGAAACAAACAACCATTCGCACTCACATTCACACCTATGGGCAACTTAAGAGTCTTCAATCAACCTACCACGCATGTTTTTGGGATGTGGGAGGAAACCGGAGTACCCGGAGAAAACCCACGCAGGCACGGAGAGAACATGCAAACTCCACACAGGCGGGGCCGGGATTTGAACCCCACTGTGAGGCAGATGTTTTAACCAGTCGACCACTGTGCCGCCACATTAGATAAATGAACAATATAAAAAGTTAAACAACTAACGTTAACTACATTAGTAAGTACGTAGCAAATTCATAGAAAAGTGATAGCAAAACACTTGGTAATCTATAATTTAACTGCTTTACTTGAACCAGCTGTGCGTGCTTCTTTCCGTTGACGTGATCGACCAAGCGCGTTCTCCCTCCAGATCCATACTTCACATCCTGATGACACAAGATGCAGTATGCCTTCCCAGGTTTTTTAATCTTTCTAATATTTTTGTGAAGGTATTCATTGCCGACTTTTAATTCCAGCCAGCGCCAATCCCAAGGATTTATCATCCCGTTATCCTTCTTTACAATGTTGATCTCGCTGTCCTCCCGCCGTACTATGTCCCTCTGTGACACCGACATACCGCAAACTTACTAATGTAAAAACTTGATAGCACTAAAATGAATTTAAATGTGCAGAAAAACCGCACCGATAAAATACAAACGGCGGAAGATTTGCACCTTGCCTGTCGTAATACAGTCTTCAATATGATGGTCACGATTGCAGACCGTCAATGTCAATGTTGACACAGTACTACGTTAACCCCACCCCCTCAATTTACATAAATCATTTCTCTACGAGTCACTGATGGTGTTGTGGTACTCGCCTGCCTTTGGTGTGGGCAGTTTGGGTTCAGTTCTCACTCAGTGACGATGTGAATGTGAGTGCAAGTGGTTGTCCGTGTCTATATGTGCCCTGCGACTGACTGGTGACGCCTAAAGTCAGCTGGGATAGGCTCCAGCGCACCACGACCCTAACCAATATAAGCGGTGTTGAAAATGGATGGATGGATTTCACTACGAGGAAAATCGGATCGGCGGCCTTTTCACAGTTCTGAATAGCTTATAGCTTAAATAGCTATTTAAACCCTGAAATATTTTGCATGCAGGTTATCAAGAGACTGCAAGGTGTGTCAATGGGAGTACGACTTTTGTTACCATGATGACCAGAGTCAGGGAGAGAGGGGTGGCTATTTATGCATTAGTCTGGACTTTACTTTCAAAGAAGAACAGAAATTGCGAGTGAAGCCCATGCAAGCCCCCTTTAATGACAGAAAATGCATCAATTGTATTGTCACTTGCGGCGGTATGGAGTGGAGGAGATCAGGATCTTTTCCTGAAAAAAGTAAAAGGCCAACAGGAAGAGGATGAATAAACAGTGTGGGACAGCACTCTTAAACGCTGGCCTCTATCATTTCCTCTGTTTAATAAAACATCATCCAGCAAAGATCAATAGTGGGTCCACTCAAAATGTCTACCTTTAAGGGTATCATAGGGATGCACGGATGCAAGCATGCACGCGTGCACACACGCACACACACAGCCATACAATTTGCACATTCACATTTTATTGTTATATTTTTATTTTATTGATGTTCATGCTATGATTAAAAAAAATCTGAAGTTCCTCACAATTTACTGAGTACTTGAGTAGTTTTTTCACTCTGTACTTTTTACTCTTACTCAAGTAATTGTTTGGAGGACCTGGTGTGACCTGGTGACTTCTCAGTTGTGTTAGGTAGAAGCAGGTACTTCCTTGTGATTGCTCAATTTCTTCTACTACTACTACTTCTTCTGCAACCCAAAAGAGCTCCGGATTTCCTTGTGACTCATCAGCACCAAAATGAATATAAACATCAATTTAAAAAATAAAAAATAAATACAGTAACTAAGTGTACTGAAATATATGCCCATAATTCCCAGCATGCATTGTAATATTTAAGCCTACACACTATTTAAGCATTTTGATGTAAATAACAAGACAAACATACTGTATATAACGAGACACATGCAAGAAAATACAATTATACAGGAAAGAGAATGATCATAAAAATCATTGTGTAGAAATACTGAATGCTAACAATGCAGCACCATTGCAGAAAAACATTGTTGTACATGCTTCTATTACAGTATATACCGTACACATGGTGGTCACATTATGTTTCCATGGGAGGAGGCTCATTGTAGAGGTCAAGAGACAGGAGCCAATTGCTGCTTTCACAGAGTGTCACCTGATTCAGGTAAGCTAACCAACAGCAAATAATGTTAAATACACGGAATGATTCGCAGCCGGTGGATGAATATGATGTATGAAGTGGTGCATGACTCCAGAATCCAATTCAGACTCCTCCCACTTTTGTAAGTTTTTTTCTTTTTCTTTTAGTAACTTACTGTCATCAGTATTACCAGTAAGTTACTGTAATTCAAGTTTCAAACCCTATGAATTGTCTAACAGAGTATTTCATAGCATCACTGATGGTGTAGTGGTTCATTCGGATCGGTTGAGGTCCCACTCAGTGACAGTTTGAATGTGAATGGTTATGATATGTGTGCCCTGTAAATTTTCCAAATTCCCCAGTCCCACACTATCTGATTAATTCAGCTTGTTAATGAGTGCTAAAAAAATGGGTTGAGTTGTTCATACATTGTAAGTATCATAATCATGAATTGTAAATCTGAATGATGTAGCTGTATATTTCACAGAGATAACAAAACCTCTGTTGTTCAACCAACTTTTTGCAATTCTTCCACATGTGATATAACAGACAAGAAGAAACCTGATTTCTAAAAGCCAAAATATTGCTCTGTCTAACGAAATAAATCAGTGTGGTTCAGGAAATGGGGAAAGAAATAAAATATTTTGTATTTTCTTCTTTCCATCTTAAGAGTGGATTTTCTTACCTCTACTGGTGCTGCTTTATAGTGGTTTGTAATCCTCCAAGCAAAGGGAAGCGAGGATTACGTAAAAAGATTTAAGATTGCCATACTGTAGTTCCTCAGGTGCAGTCAGTGGTAAAAGAAAATCTTTGATTAGGAAGCTCCTGTACAACTGTGGCCACACCCTGAGGCTCATGGTTACTTCCTGGTAGCGTTTTTATTGATGACAGTGATTGAACACCACCCCGGGGGAGCATGAATAATAGAGTTGGTGTACAACATCAGGGTTGGCTCTCGCACACAAAACCACACAGATACTCCTATAGCCCTATACAAAAGTCCAAACCACACAATTACACCACACAAGGAATTTGAGTTCTGACAGTACACACATATCTTTGTGTCAAGCAAAGAGCTCGGCTGACATAATCAATAAAACAGAGAACCATAGTGAATGCACAGCCTTGTCTCGCCAGCCCACCCCAGGGTGACATGACAGCACAGCAGCACAGTACAGTCGATACAATCATTCACTGGGTTGGCAGCAATTACTCTTGCTTTGTTCCCTTAATTTTCTTGATTAATACAATAAAGGAGGCCTGTACTTGCCAGCAAATGTATGCATGGTTGTTATGTAAATAACAGCTGAAAACGTTTTGAGTTTTTGGGACGGATAAAATGTGCTGTGTTGGCTTTGCTTTGAACATAAGACATGAATTCAAAAAGAAGCATGACCACGGCAATGTGAGACAATACAAAGGGCCTGATTTACTAAAGGTTTGCCCTTGCAGAAATGTGCGGAAAACTGATTGCTAATGCACCCACATGTGGAACTTGGTCAACTGCAAAACAAGCAAAAGTTCTGCACAATTCATTTTGATCATTATGCGAGGAATATATGCAAATAGATTAATTTAGCACCTGCAATGAGATTTATCAAACCTAAGACTAATTGCGATGTCTGATTTTGCATCGTTAAATACCCCATATGAAAGGTAGGTGCATAGTGCAAACAAAGATTTTTTCTGCAAGTGTGAACATTTAGAAAATTATCACAACTTATTGTCAATTCAGCAATGTCGATGTGGAACGTCTGAATGATTGAAGGGCTGACTTTGAACGAGTCACAGGAAGGAGTCATGCCAAATCACCCATGTCAAAAAACTCCTTTTAACACTGTTTCCTTGCCTCTGGGTCATTTCAGCACACTGAAAAGTGGTACTGCCCTCTGCCAGAGCAGTCTTTCAAATGTGCTGTGCTGAGTTTTAAAAGCAATGTTACGCAGGATGGGCAGATACATCTAATTGTCATTAGATCAGGAATAGTTAAAATCAGACAAAACATGCCTTTTATGTGGTGGCTGGCTTCCCCCAAATTAAGGTGTGTGAGTTTCAGCAACTCAGTAATATATTTGTTATTCTTCCTCTTACACTTCCAATTCCATCACTTCAAACTTCGTTTTGCACTTGGTGCTCTCCCAAATGTTCCATGGTAAAATCACCAAATCTACCTACAGCACAAAACCCTGTTTTATGTGCGGCGGTCTCCACCACTTTTACACCTGTTGCCATCAGCGCACGCAATGTGTTAGAAAAGGGAGTGAACATGCAATTTAGCGCTATTTGGGATCTTAGCAAAAGACAGCAATCTTAGTAGATGACTCATAAGCACGCTCGCCAACAACAGCACACAATCTGTTAGATCGAGCATGCAAGTAACCAGCCCACAGTTTGGGATCAGGCTCTGAGACTTGCCAAGTCACTTCGGATAAGAAAACTGAGTGAAAAAAATTCGAACACATGAAATCCTTCCACATTACAGGATTTCTCAATTGCTAAAAATAACCCTATTGTCTGAACCAAACGTGCAGTGACTTGAACCCATTTATTGAATTGGCCCCTCTTTTGGTACAACCCTAAGCACTTTTCACCTAGTTAGACACAACTTGCGCACATGCTGTATTTTCACCCACTAAAACACATTTTGCTTTCTGACGCACTTGTGTTGCATAATGGTAAGCACAGGTAGCAAAAGTGATACTCAATGAAAGCACACCTGTATCAACATAAACACAGCAACTCAAAACTGATCACACTTGTGGCTAATGATGGGAAGAGACCAATATAAGCCAGTTCAGTAAGCACTGGTTGTTGAAGTTTCATTATCGATAGATACAATTTGAGATGGTGGCACAGTAGATGACTAGCTAACACATCCAACTCACAGTCCGTCCTCGCCTCTGTGGGGTTTGCATGTTCTCCCCGTGCCAGTGTGGGTTTTCTCCAGGTACTCCGGTTTCCTCCCACATCCCCAAAACATGCACAGTAGGTTAATTGAAGACTTTAAATTGTCTGTAAGTATGAATGTGTGTGCGAAATGTTCCTTCATTTTATGTGCCCTGTAATTGGATGGCCACCAGTTCAGGGTGTCGCCAGCAGTTAGCTGGGATACTCTCCAGCATACCCGCGACCCTAGTGAGGATATTAGAATGAAAGTG
This sequence comes from Phycodurus eques, assembly GCF_024500275.1. NCBI lineage: Eukaryota > Metazoa > Chordata > Actinopteri > Syngnathiformes > Syngnathidae > Phycodurus > Phycodurus eques. The sequence continues at coordinate 7,704,964 of NC_084531.1, forward strand.
TACACCTTTCTCGTAACCTCTAGGTGGCGGTGGCATATTGGAATGAAAGTGTCCAGCTTTTTCATAACCTCTAGATGGCGGCATACATTTATAAAATGTGAACTGCACATTATACACAAGAGATTACAGTACTCACTATCGCTCCCCTGGAGGTGTTCAAATCATCAAAGTCTGCTCTCTCTAACTTTGTCTCCAAAACATCTAACCACCTCTGCTGAGCTCATTTGTAATTATTTCTAACCTGGTCACTCCGAGAGACAATTTCAACATCTTAATCTACCTCTGCTTCCTGTTTTTTCTCTTCAGTGCTGCTGTGTCTCTAAACCGTACATCATGGCTGGCAACACCAGTCTTTATAAACTTTGCGCTTCATCCGAGCAGAGACTCTTCAGCCACGTAACACACCTAACACCTTCCTCCACCCATTCCAACCTGCTTGGGCCCATTTCTTCACTTCCTTATCACACTCCCCATTGCTCTGGACTGTTGACCCTAATTATTTAATGTCCTCCACCCTCTTCTCCCTGTCGTCTCACTCTCCCCCCTCCAACTGTTTCATTCATGGACTTACTGTGTATTCTCTAAATTCAAATAATCTTCATTCCTCTCCTTTCCAGTGCATGCTTCCACCTTTCTAAATGTTCTTCCACCTGCTCCTTGCTTTCACTGCAAATCACAATCTCCTCTACGAACATCATGGGCCACGGGATTCCAGTCTAACCTCATCTGTCAGCCTATCGGTCACCACAGCAAACAGGAAGGGGCTCAGGGCTGATCCCTGATGCAGACCCACCTACAAATGTAAGTCCTTTGTCACACCTACAACACACCTCACCACTGTTCTGCTGCCCTCATAAATGTCCTGTACTATTCTAACATAATTCTCTGCCACTCCAGACTTCCGCATGCAGTACCACAGTTCCTCTCTCTGTACTCTGTCACAGGCTTTCTCTAGACATTGTAGACAATATTCGATCACGACTTCTACTTTCTTTGTTATTGCAAGTGTGTATCTCATTGTGTGTATCACACTAACCCTCAGGGGCCAAGACGTGCACAGGTGTAGCCTACACTTTCATTCCAATATGACAGGGGTATGTATGATTGCATATATGTACAGTTGTGCTCATAAGTTTACATACCCTGGCAGAATTTGTGAAATATTGTTTTTTCAAATATGACTGATGACTGAACACCAACCATCATTAATTTCTTTATGGTTATGTTTTGTTTAATGATAATGCTTTTTTTTAAATGCTTGACAGTTTAATTTGAATCCCATTAAAATAAAATTAAAGGCATTTCACATTTAATTTTTTTTCATGTTTTCTTTAAACAATTGTACCCATCTTACAAATTCTTCCTGGGTAATCAAACATATGAGCACAACTGTTGTGTTTTCTTATTTACTAAATAAAAGTAGGGCTGTGAATTTCAAAATAAGAGCAAGTAAATAAAAAAGCAAGTATTACGTGTTCAAATCAACTGCTTAACTTCAAAATAATTATTTGGAAAAAAAACTAACAAAACACAGATAATACTTCATGGTTTGATCATATGGGTAAAAGCAAAAGCATGCGTTGTAAAAATGCATTATACATAGGTAGAAGGGTGTTCCAGAATTTCGAGGTCAACTTTGGGGCTGCGTATTATACATGGGTGTGCATTATAAACGAGAAATTAGAATGGTAGAATGATGATGTGGATGGAGCTGCAGGCAAGAGAAGGATGATAGATAGTGAGGGAAGACATGAGGGAAGTTAGTGTTAGAGAGGAGGATGTAGGAGATAGGCTTACAACCCCTAATGAGACAAGCCAAAAGGAAAAGAAGCGTGGACCAATATTCATTATTTTGAGAGATATAAGTGCCGCGAGTTCAATGCTAATTTTCATTAGCTCATCAACAGTGTTTTTCATTCCTTATGTGCTAGCTTTGAGCTAGTGATCTTTGTGAACAAAAATGAAGAAAGAAACGAAGGCTGTGATGTATTTGAACATTCAATAGGTGTAATTTTTTTGTTAGGTAAGTTTAGTTTTATGGTGAACTTAATAGGTGTAATTCTTTTGTTATGTTAGTTTAGTTTTATGGTGAACTTAAAGTGGAGTGTTAATGAATGACGAAAGCAAGTAACATTCACTTTTGCTCCTTGCTACAATTTTAACACCTTAGCAGTGTTGTGATCACGTGGGCTTTGCATGGCGTCTGGGCACTGCTGGACAAAAGTGGTGGAACGGCGCATGGAATGGACTGCTTGTATAAGAGTGGTAAAATCTGAGATTTAGTTCTAGTCCGATGCCATCCAATCCTTGTTTTTACAATTTCTGTGTATATGTGTTTAGCTGTTTTCACATTGACTTGTAAAGCTGAAAAATTGGCACATCAAAGGCATAACAGATTATTGAAACATGTATTTTTATTTTACTTAACTGCTCAAGAAATTATTTATTTTAAATAAATAATGTGTCTTTATTCGTCTATTTATGCCAGTGAGGCATAGTGACAGACAGAACAAATAAATGCTCTTCTATTAGATGGCAGGAAGTACTTATCGTAATTAATGTATCGACTTTTTGTGACGTTTGTTTGTGGGTGTGCCCTGTTGCTGATAACTGCTTTGGTAAGCTTAGCACAACTGCAAGAGCTCACCTGCCATTTTTCCATCTGCCTTTTTTAAAATAACTGAGACCATGATTAGATTATTAGTTTAAACCCATGATGAAGTGGATCAGTGTTGTTTTATATCCTTAATTATGCCTTTATTACCATCACCTCTAATTGATTGACTTTACAGCAGTGTTCAAGTAATGTTCTTTGTGACATTTCATCATGTCTTTACTTCAACAGAAATGTATGCTTTAACTATTTTTATCTCCTTATAATGTATTCATTCATCGTTATTTATATACAGTATGTCGACTGGCTGGCGACCAGTTCAGAGTGTACCGTCTCTTGCCCCAAGATCGGTGGGATAGGCTCTAGCACGCCCACAACCCTAATGAGGATAAGCGGTATAGAAAATTGATGGATGGATGGATGGATGTTGTTGTGTTGCCATCTGTTACAATGCAAGCAGAAATGTTTATAAACAACGGCGTGTGCCTAGGGCATCTAACATTTTCGTATGAAATAGTAATGACTGGTCTTAAACTCATTATGATAACAATAGTTTAGGTTTCTATTTTGTGCAATGTGTTTCTTGTACGAATGTCTTCTCTTGCATGGTAATTTTTATTTTTCTGTATCCACTATTGCTGCTGAAACTATCCAAATTTCCCCATTGGGGGACTAATAAAGTCAATTTTGCTGCTTACGATAAATTAACCTTTTTTAAAGCAAAGAATTTTGAAATGGACGAACTAAAATGGGCGGCTGTGTCTCAGTAGGTAGAGTGGGTCGTCCAGTGACTGAAGGGTAACTGGTTCGAATCCCGGCTACGACTGTTTGCATGTCAAAGTGTCCTTGGGCAAGACACTGAGCCCTAACTTGCTCCCAGTGGGCATGGCAGCAGTCGCCCATTGGTGTATGAATGGGTGAATGTGAGGCTTTTTAAAGCACTTTGGGCACTGTGATAGTGTAGATAAAGCGCTATATAAGTGCAGTCCATTTACCATTTTAAAATACACATCTAAAAAAAGGGTGTGTTCTTTTTACAGTGCCTGCATCATTAAACAAAGATAATATCCATCCATCCATCCATTTTCAACACCATTCATCCTGGTTAGGGTCGCGGGACGCTGGAGCCTATCCCAGCTGACTTTGGGCGAAAGGCGGACAACACCCTGAAATGGTCGCCAGTCAGTCGCAGGGCACAACAAAGATAATAGTCAAAAGTAATTTTAGTGTTATTAACTACTATAGCCAATTATAGACATTTTTTTTTAATGTGAGAATAGGCACTCGAACTACAGTGTACTCAATTCAACACAACTCAACTTTATTTATATAACACTTTAACAACAACTGCAGCTGCCAAAAGGTTCTGTACAAAAAACATAAAACACAATTAAAATAATAATGCAATCATAAATAATTAAATACAATATTGTTTTCTCATTAAAATATACGAGATGTCACTTTACATTGCCATTTAGCCGTTAATATACATTTCAGTATATTCCATTATGGCTATACTTTATTCAGTATTGGAACTGTCATCTCTAAGCAGATTTGGTTACAATGCGTGGGGTGAACCCTGGTAGCATATGTTTTTACTTCTGCTCGGTCAAGCAATTTGGATTTCAATCTCATGGCTGTTATTGCAAAATCCACTCCTTGCATTACAGAGCGAGCCAGCCACTGGAACGCATATTTCAACCTCTTTTGAAGATGCTCTCACAGCAAATGGACCATAACAAGATCACACACAAGAACAGCTGTGTTAAAAGCAGGCCAAGAGACAAAATCCTCTGACAATATAGTGTAATAGTATGAAGCCTTTAGAAAAAGGATTTGAATGTTACCAGTCAGCTGTCTTAGCCTACCATTTCTTCTCTTTTCCACAGACTTGTTTGAGGGCATTTTGGAAAGGCCCTAAAATGCAGCAGCATTTAGACTTTTTCATCACTCCAGCGTGCAGTTAGCCATCAAGCTATGCCTACAACTTGGGAAACAAAAGCATCTTCCCTGAAGTCTTACGTGTTTTGTGTTATTTGCCGTACAGAGACTCTTCTGTGTGCCCACATGGACAACGCGTAACGAGATAGGGGCAAACTGGACAACTCTACTGCCCTGCGCCAGCCTGTCAGCAGCCAGAGCAGCCGCCCGCAGTCCGGCGGACCGGGATTGGGGCCCGTCCAACAAGTCATAGCTGCGCCCCCCGCGGGCCCTCACAATGGAGACACTTCAGGGAAAGTTAATTGTTTATTACGTGCGCTAGCTCGTGAGCTAATGAGCTAACTGGCTAGCAAGCGAACAAGCCAGCAACCTTGCCAGTCTGGCGTCGGCTCGTCCAAGAAGTCACCACCTCACTTAGATTTGTGTCATGTGTTTGTCCAAATAACAGCGACAAGTCAGGGAAAGATAATTGTTTAATAGACACAACAACAGTCAGCTTGTGGCTGCGTGTGGCTGTAGGAGGCTGGTGCCACACAAAGCCCAGAAAAGTACGTGATTGACTGGAGAAGGTTCTCTTCCATCCAGGCTTTGATGTCGAAAATACAGTTTAAAAGAGTATCCATTGGACTGGTGTCATCAGGAAACACGGAGCTGTATAGCTGCATGTCATCAGCATAGGTCTGGAAGTTGACTCCATGCCTCCTGATGACACTTCCAAGAGGGAGCATATACAAATTGAATAAGACAGGGACTAAAATGGATCCCTGTGGCACACCACATTCTTTCATGGATTTCTGAAGAGCATGCATATAGACTTACCATAAAGGTCCTGTCAGTAAGGTAGGATACGACCCACTTGTGTATAGTCCCAGAGAGGCCAACCAGGTGTTTAACTCTGTTTAAAAGAATAGTCTGGTCTATAGTGTCAAAGGCAGCGCCATGATCCAGCAGGACCAACAAAGTTAATTTACTGTTATCAGCATTGACTCTAAAATAATGAACATTTTTGAGGAGGACCGTCTCAGTGCTGTCATTCTTCCAGTTCCGAAATGCACTTCAGGCCACTGGTTGATGCATGTATTTATTCCGCTTATTGCATAATGGTATTGATGAATTTCAACACTCCAACAGTGCTTAGCGCTGCTTATAGCTCCAAAATCTTTTCTCCCTTTGTCTCTGGATAGTGCCTGCCTGCAGCACCAAAGGAATGACACTGTGCTCTCTTCTTCTGTCCGTGACTCCACCTCATCATAAATGCCTCGTATTGTGTTATGGTTTAAACCGAGGTATGTTGTGTTGTCACAGCTCCATACTGTTTTTCCACTAACATCACAAACCTCATCTTGGCTGTGTAGACCTGAAATAGCTCCAGACATGACTCATCTTTACACTTTTTCATCGTGCGATTGTACAGTGTCAGACTGAGACTGACTGAGCAGCGCCGCATGGCGTTAAGCTTGTACATTAAGCACTTACCAAAGCAGAAGTACTTGCGATAAACTGCATATCATGTAGTCAAGAGCTCAATAGTTTAATTACTTTCCACTGTTCATTTTTATGATATACTCCATTGTACATTGTCGCTTGAATGGCTGAACTATCAAACATTTTGGGAATCCATTTTAGAGTATAAAGATCTGGTATTGGAGGTATCGAGATTGCAGCACATCACTATAGTGTAGTCTGAAATGACAAAAAACTTTTCAGTTCCCTGCTGTAATGAATCATTCTATACTGGCCCTTTGCTACAACAAAGGCTTTATTTGTGAATCTCTGAGCATGCACGCACACGCACACGCACGCGCACACACACACGCACGCGCACGCACGCACGCTCACACGGACACAACACAAACAAGCACACGCACTATGAACCACTGCTTTTCCTTGTCGTCGAGTACTGCCTCTTACAGAATGCTGCCCTGGATAGCTGCCCATATCGCCCATATCAGAAACCACCACTGCCTTGGTGCACAGTTATACCCAAACAGAAAAGAGCCTTCCCAAAATTGGTTTCATAGTTGCCTCTTTTTCATGGATCCTGTTTCAGAGTTATAACATAAAACTTTTTTTTTTTCAGAACACAGTGGGATGTTGCTACAACAGTGCATGCTTTTATACAGCAAACCAGCATCAGACTTTTTAGAGTCTCCAATTAATGCATGTTTTTGGGATGTGGGAGGAAACGGAGTGCCTGGAGAAAACCCATGCAGGTACAGGGAGAACATGCAAACTCAACACAGGCGGGGCCGGGATTGAACCCCGGTCTTCAGAACTGTGAGGCTGACGCTCTAACCAGTCATCCACCGTGCCGCCGGAGAGGTGATTAGTGCGTGCAAATTCACACCCACCACCTGTCATTTACCATTTACATAGACATTGTTCTGGCTCTGGTACAGCTATACTCTCATTTCATATAAGTGTTGGTTATACAGAACAGTGAACACGAAAAATCCAATGCAAGGGCAGGTTAATATTGGGAGCAGAGAAAAAAATTATATGCAATTCAGATTAATGGTTGTAAACAGGTGTAAGTGAATAGGTGTTTATATAGTGTTTCCTTGATGTATTGTTTCAAAACCAATTTATTAGTCAACATTAAGATACAGATGGGTGGAAGGCACCATCTCCATTCAAGAAAGAATGTTGTCATTTGACTTGTTTGTCATGCCAATAATGGTCTCAATTGTGAGCAGGCACACGGGCAAAGAACCAGTGATAAAGCTGCAATAAATGTGATGGAACATGGACCCAATTGTTCCTTGATGATAAGACCTTTATTTTACAGCAACGACAGGGACTTTAATGACCTGGGGACGGAGATGAGCCAAGCACTAAGATGACCAGACAGTGGGACAGCATGGTACCACTTAGTCTTTGCCAGTAATGGCTTGGACATTGCCATTCTTCTCTGTCACAGCAGTCAGGCTCTGCCATGCCCCACTTTCCAGAATATCTGGCTATTTCCCACACACTTACTACAATGGTGCAATGTTGAAAGGAGGACTGACAATTGGAGGACATAAAGAACGAGGTGAAAGGCTACATGGCCAAGAATATAGAGGCACAGTTAATGGAGAGGGAGAAATTGGTTTAGCCTTGAACAGAGAAGCGAAAATAGAAGACTCGGGACAAAGACCATGTACACACAAAGAACTGAGAAAACAAAAATCAAATAAAAAAGACAAAACTTTATGCCTTCAATCTCGTCAAATGGCAATGACTTATGGTGTTCCCCAAGGGTCAGTTCTTGGACGCCTTCTTTTCAGCCTGTATATGCGACCTTTGTTCACAATTTTTAGAACCCAAATGTTCATAGCTATACATACGTATGACACATAGCAGTGTCTCCAGATGACTACAGTTTAATTGAGATGTGTCACTAAGACAAATAACTCGAACGAAAACTTCCTTCAATTAAACTGCAACAAAACCAAGTTAATTGTTTTTGGCGGGAAGGAAATGAGGATTGCTATTAATAAATACCTGGAGTCACTCTCTTTAAAAACCAAAGACCAAGTCCAAAACCTTGGTGTGCTGATAGATTCTAACCTGACTTTCAGTAGTCATATCAAATTAATCACAAAACAGCCTTCTACCAGCCAAAGAACATATCCACAGTGGAGGCTTGCATGTTCCAAACAGACTAGGAAAAGCTAATCCACATTTTTCTCTCCAGTAGACTTGACTATTGTAATTGTCTTCTGACTGAAATTCCCCTTCAAGTGAATTAAACAGCTGCAGCTCATTCAGAACGTTGGAGTTCGGGTTCTAACTAGAAAAATTAGATCAGAGCAAATTACTCCAATTCTAAAGTCTACAATGGCTCACGGTCAGCTATAGAATTGACATTAAAGTTCTGTTACTGGTCTATAAATCACTAAATGGTCCTGAATACATGGAAGCAATGATGATGGAATATAAACCCAACAGGGCTCTGAGATCTACAGACTCTGGTCATATAGTGGAGCACAGTGTCCAAAGCAAACAAGGTAAAGCAGCATTTAGCTGTCATGCTGAACACAAATGGAATAAGTTGCCAACAGAAGTCACCCCAAAGTGTCAATGCTTATGATTGCGTATGTTCTATTTTTAAATAATCTTGCTTACACTGTAACTTTTCTGGAATTTTAGTCTTTTTGTTTTAAAATGCTTTTTAGTTGTCTTTTACTTTTCTGTACTTATGTTTCTTAAAAGTTTTTGCTCTTTGTTTTAAAATTATTGTAAGCAGATGACGTTACCTTGTGTATTAAATGCGCCAGTCGACCACCATGCCACCACCAGCATAACACTTGGTCAAATTTATAGTCCAAGATGGCGCCTACCAGTGTGGTCGCCTCGGTAACGCGCTCTCTAGTATTGTCTTTGTTTTTGTGTTTTTCGTCCGTCTTTGGAGACCTTACACGACTCACTTACACAAGGGGGGACCTGCTAACCATCAAGGAGGCTACTCCGGACTTTCTGTCACCAACTTTAGAAAATCCGCTCAGTTTTTTCCCCGAGTTACTCACCGGAGCGGCGTCCGCGGTTTTCGGCGCATGGAGGCGGAAGCGGCGCCACAGAGGGAAACGAGCCGGTATTCAGGTGAAACTCCGCAAGAGAGGACACAGATTGGCGTTCCCGTCGATCCACCTCGCGAATGTACGCTCCCTACCCAACAAAATGGACGAGCTTCATCTTCTGTTAAAGACTAGTAAAGACTTCGGACGTTCCGCGGCCATGTGCTTCACGGAGACCTGGCTTTGCGACGCTGTACCCGATGGCGCCGTCACGCTTCCCGGCTTCAACATTCATCGAGCGGACCGCGACATGGAATCATCGGGGAAAACGAAGGGCGGCGGGATATGTCTCCATATCAACGAAAAATGGTGTACGGACGTCACGGTGCTCAACACACACTGCAGCCCGCATTTGGAGTCGCTGTTTTTGAACTGTAAACCATTCTACCCGCCACGTGAGTTTGCATCGTTTAGACTGGCTGGAGTCTATATTACACCTCAAGCTAACACGAACGCCGCATTGCTAACGCTCGCCGAACAAGTCAACGAAATTGAAAAAAAACACCCGGACTCACCCCTCATTATTCTCGGGGACTTTAACAAAGCTAAACTCAACCACGAACTCCCTAAATACAAGCAGCACATCAACTGTCCTACCAGGGAAAAAAATACTTTAGACCACTGCTACACTACGGTAAAAAACGCATACCGTGCTATACCTCGTGCAGCCCTGGGCTCGTCTGATCACTGCTTAATTCACTTAATACCGACGTACAAGCAAGAACTTAAATGTGCGAAGCTTACAGTGAAAACAGTCAAAAAGTGGACCAATGAAGCCAAGATGGAACTTCAAAGCTGTTTAGACTGCACAGACTGGAGTGTCTTTGAAAATTCAGCTGGCAGCCTGGATGAATATACGGACACTGTCACATCCAATATCAGTTTCTGTGAAGAGGTTTGTGTACCGACAAAATCATTTCGGACATTCAACAACAACAAGCCGTGGTTCACTGCTAAACTTAAGCAGCTTCGCCAAGCTAAGGAAGATGCATATCAGAGCGGGGACAGGGCCCTGTATAATCGAGCTAGAAACCAGCTGACTAAAGAAATTAACATTGCAAAGAGGATCTATGCAGCAAAGTTGGAAAAACAGTTTAGCGCGAACGACTCAAAATCAGTCTGGCATGCATTCCAATCGCTGACTAATTACAAGCGACGATCCCCCCAAGCTGAGAACAATAGCACACTAGCCAACGACTTGAATACCTTCTACTGCAGATTTGAAAAGGACAGTTTCACTCCACACACCCACCCGGCCGCACCCGCGACCACAACCACACCTCTGACTTCTGCGTTAACCATCCATGAACAGGATGTGAGACGCATCTTCAAACAACAGAAGATTAACAAAGCGGGCAGGACCGGACCATGTGTCCTCATCCTCCCTCAAAGTCTGCGCGGACCAGCTCGCTCCAGTCTTCACTCAGATCTTCAACAGATCTTTGGAAATGTGCGAAGTTCCATCCTGTTTCAAACGCTCCACCATCATTCCAGTCCCCAAGAAACCTGCAATCTCTGGTCTGAATGACTACAGGCCTGTTGCTTTGACATCTGTGGTCATGAAGTCCTTTGAACGTCTCGTGCTGGACCACCTCAATAGTGTCACAGGCCAGCTCAGCGTCTCACCTGCCATCTGCCAGTGGATTTACAGCTTTCTGACGGGCAGGACACAGCAGGTCAGGCTGGGGGAGGCCACCTCATCCACACGCAGCATCAGCACTGGGGCGCCCCAAGGTTGTGTCCTCTCTCCGCTGCTCTTCTCTCTCTACACGAACGACTGCACCTCAGCGAACCCGACTGTCAAGCTCCTGAAGTTTGCAGATGACACCACTGTCATCGGCCTCATCAAGGACGGTGACGAGTCTGCATATCGACATGAAGCGGAGCGGCTGGAGCTGTGATGCGGCCGACACAACCTGGAGCTGAACACGCTCAAGACGGTAGAGATGATCGTGGACTTCAGGAGGCATCCTTCGCCACAGCTGCCCCTCACGTTGTCCAGCTGCCTTGTGTCAACCGTTGAGACCTTCAAGTTCCTGGGAATTACAATCTCTCAGGACCTGAAGTGGGCGACCAACATCAACTCCGTCCTCAAAAAGGCCCAGCACAGGATGTACTTCCTGCGGCTTCTGAGAAAGCACGGCCTGCCACCGGAGCTGCTGAGACAGTTCTACACAGCGGTCATCGAATCAGTCCTGTGTTCTTCCATCACAGTTTGGTTTGGTGCTGCTACAAAAAAGGACAATCAAAACTGCTGAAAGGATTGTCGGTACCCCCCTACCCACCATTGAGGACTTGCACGCTGCCAGAACTAAGACAAGGGCGTGCAAAATCCTCTCGGACCGTCTGCACCCCGGTCACCAGCTCTTGCAGCTCCTTCCCTCAGGTAGGCGCTACCGATCAACGCAAACTAGAACTAGTAGCCATTCCAACAGCTTCTTCCCTCTTGCGATCAACTTCTTAAACACCTAACCTATAATTCCATTACAACAAGCTGGAATTTTTTTTACTTGAGTTCGTTGTCACATTTCTGTGGGGCCAATTATGTATTACTCGTGCACTCACTGTAGTTGTCTCGCCGTGCTGCACTATTTGCATATACTGGCCACTCATGCCAGAGTAGCATCTGCTCCATTTGCACACTGATTGAGGAGTATCTGTAACATTTGCACAACCAACATTGTCCCAGATGACCGCACTACTCGTCACTTTAAACCGCATACAGTCTCAGCGCCCTTTGCACAATGGTCATTGCACCGGACTATTGCAATATTAGTCATTCGAACTGCTCTAAGTGCTAGAGGACTCTGCATCTTTTTGCACAATTGTTTTTTGTCAATGTCTTTATGTCCCCAAAGTGTTCTGTAAATTGACTGTCTGTTGTACTAGAGCGGCTCCAACTACCGGAGACAAATTCCTTGTGTGCTTTGGACATACTTGGCAAATAAAGATGATTCTGATTCTGATTTTCACTGTGAATAGATGTGGAGAAAAAGGGTTTTAAAATCTGACTCCAAGCTGCAAAAAAGTTATATTTTTTCTGTTTTTAAGAGTGTTCCACATGGATTGCTTTCCACAATAACACGATCCAACATGGTATTCTCATGTGATTGTAATTTTTCTTTGCAAACACACACAGACACACATGCGCACACAGACTTCAGAGACATGCAAAATGTTTAATATAATTATGAATATAAAATATACAGTGCATATGAAAAAAAAATGAAACCATGTAAAAATCATTATTTAGTACAGCAGCGTAGTGTGTGGGACATGCCAAAATCCTGTACATCCAATGAAAATAAATGGTATAAAATAAAGGAAACGTTTTTTTAAAGACTCATTGTCAGTGTCATGATTCTGATATATTCTTCTGATAGGGACACAAAAGGCACTTCCGAGTGATATTGACCCTTCTACTATTCTCAAAAATACAAAATATGGTAGTAACGATAAATAAAACTTGAAACCGTAATACTAAGAGTTTTATGAGTGTTAGTTTATCAGAATACCTTAAGCCGATGTAAAAAAAATTTTTTTTTACAATTTACTGTACATAGTTGTGAGTAGTTAAACTGACTTTTAATATCTCAAACTAACTTTTAAAATCACATTTATAATGCTGCTTACATATTTAGTATACTCTTTGCTGTTTAAAGTGATACAGGTCTCATTTGTTAATGAGGGCAATCTATGAAGCGACCTAGGGCTGAGCCAACCATGTGCCCCAATAAATCAGCCCTTGATCTATTTCAGCTAATGAATAATCTAATCAATATTAACTCAGTGAATGTCTCACACACACACACACACACACACACACACGTGCACAAAACATTGCTCTATCCCTCTCTCTTTGCTTGTGTTTGCTCGTCTGTCCTAATTCCGTGGTACACTCTGCCTGCGGCTCAGCAATCTGTCTCCCTTTAGAGATTATATTTATTCATAGTTTTTTTTTTTTGCAAAACATAAAAACAGCAATTCTGTGACATATTTTATACATACTGTATATTTTTAATGCTTTATTTGGTTTTCCCATTTAAATTACCAATCACTAATTTGCCAATTTATCACTTATTAAAATTCGTAATCACATGCAGGGGCGGTTTCTGATATGGACAATATGAGCAGCCGCCCAGGGCAGCATTTTGCCCTTCGATCGTCCAGGGGTGCGCAATCTACAGGCGTTACAGGACCAACTCTGATCACATGTACATTTTTGAGAACATAAATAATTGAAATGGGAGTAGAAAAAAAACAGCATACAAACATATATTTATATATTTACTGCATCTCCAACAAGGACCTGGTACAGCTGAAGTTATTAAGAGCCTGCAGGTGGAAAGCAGAAACACAAAACACTCCTCTTGTGGGGCTCGTTACAGTCTCAATTGGTTGGCACAACCAAGTGAAAAAGGCAGACCTAACAAAAGCGCTCAGCATGGAGAATTGCAGAGGATGGTTCAAAGACTAGAATCAAATGTATCTACCAGGTCCTTCTCCCCAAAAATAACTTACATGGATTAGTGAATAGGCAAACTAATATGTGAGGATGGGTGCCAAATATCAGCATGCATAAATTGCTCATGTTAGCTTTTTCAGCCTTGTCACCCATTTTGTGAAAGAGGCACCATATAGGTAAGAGGAGTAAACATAGGGATATGTTGGTCCTTTTTCAGGGTGGTCAAGCATTAGGTATTGATCTGCTGTAGGTACACTGAATGGAACGCTGTTTTAAAATTGCATCAAGATAACCACAGTCGGAGTCTGTGTCCTCTCATTTCTACACTGGAGGAAATAAATGGGTTAGGATGAGTTCAGGCTATCCTGACTTCAGCCCTAGACTAACAGACAGAGCCGCCCTGAGCTCCAGAGCTTGAATATTAGCTTTGGGGCCCCTTAGTATCGTGGCAGTTTAGGGAGAAAGCCCATGTTGTAAAAGGCAAATATATTTGTTAGAGAGTTCTCAGTCATATTAGTGAAGAACACTGTTTAGCTTCTTTACCATTGTAGTGCATCATAAAATTGGAGTTGTTAGTTGGTGTGATATCTTTATGTCTCCAAAGTGTTCTGTAAATTGACTGTCTGTTGTACTAGAGCGGCTCCAACTACCGGAGACAAATTCCTTGTGTGTTATGGACATACTTGGCAAATAAAGATGATTCTGCTTCTGACACAAAAAAAAATACAAGAAATACAAACAAGGATAGTGTGCAAATGAAAATAATGAAAACTGCAATCAGCAGAAGTATGTAATACAAAACAATTGCACTTGTAATTAGGTTAGCGGTAGTATGGATAAAATATGAATAGGAATAATGTGCTTGGGCGTTATCACACTTGAATAATGTAGGGAAGAATCAAGAGGTACAGTATGTAATGTGATGAATTATGTTTGCATTTGTTGAGTGTGTTGATGGCTCTGCGGTTTGTGGGGCTTTTGTGTGCTCCTCAGCGCTGACCAGAGGGCAGCAGTTCAAACAGGTGGTTGCGGGGTGACAATTGTCCTTAATGATGTTCGTTGCTCTGCAGGCGTACTGAGAGCTGGCAATGACCTCTTAACTGAGCAGAGACCAGCCCATGATTTTCTGTGCTGTTTATTACCCTCTGCATACCACACTGACATGTAGTATGTCAGGATGCTCTCGACTGCTGCTTAGTAGAAGGTCACCAGCAGCTTCTCATTCAGGTTGAGGGTGCTCGGTGGTCTGTAGTCACTGAAGCTGACCACTGCTGGGGGGCGGTGGTGTGCTTGGTTATGAGTCTGTTGAGGGCCTGTGAGCCTTGAAGCGGGCAAAGAAACAATTGAGTTCCTCAGCCGGTGTGGCATCAGTCGTCACAGATCGTTAGTTACTGCTTTTGTAAATGGTGATGTGGTTGATTCCCTGCTCTATCATTCTTGGGTCTACTTGGAGAAGTACTCCTCAGTTTTCCTTTTGGTTGCCACTTTTGCATCTTTGATCTTTCTTTTCAGTTGGGACCTGGCTGAGCCATACAGACACTTATCCCCTGATTTGAAGGCAGTGTTGCGGTTTTTGAGGATGGTCACCGTGGTCCGCCACGCTTTTTGATTTGGGAAGACCCTGATCTGTTTATTAACAGTGACAGTACAATACATGTTCAAAATGATATTGTAATGAGTAACTAACTGAATGTCCAACTTTTCCTAAATGAAAAAGATGTGGTGTAAGCAACATTCGTCAATGTACACTTTCTTAATGATTTTTGTTTTATCTGTTAGTTGCTATTTGCTATTATTAATTGCAACATCCTGTGGAATTGATATTACAATTAGGGGGATGAGCGTCCCTAAAGTTCAGATCCTCGGCTGTTTGGATTTGATCCCTATTCACTATATTGTGAGTACTCCATTTTGTAGTGTTGTTTGGATGTGTGGTGAGTATACAGTAGGTTATACCCTATGCAATGCCCTCTGTGCATCCCACGATGCATCCTGAAAAGTAGTTTATTACCGATGGTCACTAGAAAAGCACTATTTCCCATGATGTACAGAAAAAGCAACACATCAAAACATGGATGGAAAAAAAACATTTGTTGTAATACATTTGTAGAAAACACTCAGCTTAAAAATCTCATAGTTTTAATTGTTATAATTTATTTATTTGTTAAATATTTACTTTGGTAAATCAACCAGCTGACGTTGATTCCGTACGTTGTAATTATGCGGTAGCGCTGATATTGTTAATGGGCTCGATTATTGCTCGAAAATTTTCATTTGACTGATGAGTGCATACAGGTTATATAACTATAAAGTCGCTATACAGTATAGTGATTAGGGAGTAGGTAATGAGTGAATGATTCTGAACATCTCGATTCACTTCTGGGGGAACAACCATACGTATATAGTGAACCTATTTGGTTGTCTATTTTTGGTTTGCTACTCATAAAACAATTGGTGGTGTCCTGCACAGTGTGTCATTGTTGGAAAGGTGCTCAGTGGATACACCTTAAAACACATCAAATTCAAGCAGCAGCCCTATTAAGACATCAGCAGGCAATGGCAGTGAATAAAGATGTAAAATGCAGCCCACTCTGTCATGGGACTCGGCTGGGGTGTAACAATGAAATCTTGGCCTGATTGCTATGTAGCTTGTTAAAAAATTATATCCATAAACACGTCACAAATGATTATGAATGATGTGTTAATGTGGGAGTACATAATACACAGGAATGTACTTGGAAAACAACATCATAGTCACTAACTTAAACTTTGCCTTTGCCAGCCTGTGTTATGTTTTATCATTCAAATATGTGTTTTTGTTATTGACAATGGACAAATCGTCGAATCAATCACTGTTCCCAATCCAATTAAAAACACTTTTTACATGCTCGGGGAATACCACACAAAGGTGCACTAATTACATGTCACATCAGTCTTATCCAATGTGCTCTGCACATATTTTGGTTAAGAATTTGAGTTATGAGAGTAATGTGTCTCTGCTGGTCACAGTACATTTATACTTATTATTGTTATTTCCCTTTCTTCAGTGGCACAAATTCAACAACTGCCCTGACTTAAATCATTCTTAAATCAGGTGAATTCTTTTCAAAGCAAAGGATTTTGCATGTCTGCAATATCAATTGTGCCAAAACACTGGAAAACACTCATCAACAAAATGACACTTGTCACATTCAACATCACTGGTAGAGTACATGTAATTCTGGTGTTTAAAATAAAACAATGCACAGATCCAGAGTCAGGCTTTTAGTTGCTATACAATCAAAGCAAGTATGAGGTCCAAAAAAACACGTGCAATGCGGGTCGCTACATGGAAGCACTTGGCCTGGGACCTTAGCGGTCTGATCCACTGTTCCAGAAGCTCACTCGAGGGACGAAGAATCTCAACTCTCCGCCAGGGAGGGAGCCTGAGCTTGTTTATGAGGTCGAGAGATTCCAGCTATAAATAGTCAGGCTTGCCTCGACGCCCAGCTTGGGCTCTGGTACTGGCCTTCTTGAGAGGGGTTGGGCACTGGGTCTGGCTGCAAGACAGCAGTGCCCGGCAGACCTCCCCTCCCCCATTATCGTTTCCCTGTTGGGTGCCACTATCCACCCCCCTGTCCACCAAGCGGTGGACACCGCCTCACCCTCTGGCTGGGCGGGGATTGGCTACATTGGTGGGCCCTGCGGGGTGGAGGGTGGGGGCGGTGGCGGGGCACGTGGGGAGGTGGCTGGCTGGGGGACCGTCGTTGGGCCCCTGCAGGTGGGCGGTTTTTGGTGCGCCTTGGTGGGGCCGCTCGACCGCTCTAGGCCCCTCGGTGTGAGTGGTGTCCCATCCACCACTCACACCATCCATAGTGTCAATTCACTTGCATGTGTCAGCAGACACCATGGGACTTATTTGCTTGGTGTGAGGCTACTTCCTCATTGCTATAAATAACTCTTATAACTGTGTGAACTTCCTGGGTATCCCCCACTGGCACTCTTTTTCTATAGATGTTTAGAACTCCCACCACCCATCAGCTGTAGATCTGGGTCCAATACCTCTGTCCTCCATGCTTCTCCTCCTGTCCTTGTCCCTGTTCTGTCCAATCCTGTCCTATCTTGTCCTGTCCTTCCCTCACAGGGTGTAGCACTACTGCTCCCTACAATACTTGAATGTAATGTGTCATTGGGCTATGCATATAATGATTTATTACAGCAAGTTTCCTGTCTTTTGTTGTCTTCTCTTCCTGTATTATTTAGTTATCTTCGCACTGTCTCTTCCTTTTTCTTTTTTTCTGTCACTCCCCTTAAAAACATCATTCTGTCCCACTGAATTTTTTAATTAATATGCATCAGAATACAAACCACAGTGGCAGTATGAAAAAGTGGCAGTATAAAAAAGTCCACTGTGGTACAGTAAAACTGTATAAAAGGTATACAGATTCTAATAGCCGAACAGGACAGGTTTTAAAAAAAAGGCTGATGAACACATTTCCCCTGCCAAGCTGTAGCATGTGCTCGAAGAGATGCAGAGTCAATTTTCATTAATCTAAAACACCCTCTGGGGAGTCACAGATCGAGGGAGAGAAGCGATGGAGTGGCATATGAACAGGATTCATACAATAAAGAAGACTAACATTGCATGAATATACTAGGGCTGTACGATATTTTGTTTGAGCATCTTCATTGCGGATGTGCTGAAATCGCATCGCAGGGTGTCGTGTGATTCTGTATGGTATACAGTATACAGTGAATCAACTGTAATATGAAAAGTGACCAGCAGAGGGACCTTTTTTGGACATGCTATTAAGATTAGGACCCATGTTACAATAAATTAGAATGCTTCAAACAACTCACGTAGCAGTCCAGAATGTTGTCTACTTATCTCCTTGTATGATAACTATTAATGCAAAGGCAACAACAGTCTCATACAGCCACCCACACAACACACAGATGGTATAAACCCTGTTCTCGCTTTGAATTCACTCTCAAACGACAACAGAAAAAGAATCAAGAGTATGCAACAAAGGGTGAGAGAGGGAGAAGGATATAAAAGCTTTCACATAGTCAAAAGCCCCCCCCCCCCCCAAAAAAAAAAAGACTCACCAGCCCTTGCATAAAAAGGTTGAACAGATTGCAACATGTGCAACATCTTCCTATGCTGCCCAATTCAACTTTCATGCTGACAACCACACTAAAAAAATGCCAATGTGATTACAGCTCATGGACAATAAGGTTCAGAGTGCAAACCTTAGCCAGCAACTCAATCAGCAGCAGGACTTCTATTTCCATACACAGTCACAGGAAAGAGGCATGCAAAATTGTACTGTGACAGATGAAGAGTGGGTAAAGGAAGTAATGTTTAAGTAACTTGATAGCAATAAACACACACACACACGTACCCCCACAGAGACGCACACACACACACTCCCTTAGAATGCTTGGCGCGAGTAGTTGATGAGCAATAACCTACAGTAGTTCAATAATATCCACTGCATGTTGGTCACAATAATGTAGGACCTGGATGGTAATGCGTGATCACAATGGTCACAGTCAACCTGCTGCATTGCAGACAGCAGCAAGTCTGCCAGACATTTGGCCTGTGGCGATCGAGCATTATTTGTACTAATTCACATGTATGTCATTAACAAATTATTAGCCACACCATTCTCTACCATATCAGCCATCCTAAGTAACAGTAAGTAAGTAAGGTCGATTTTTTTTTTTGCCTGAGAGTCGTATTATACATTATTATGTATAACAAAAATATATACATTATTATAACAAATGTGTTGTTTATTACACGTGTTTTCTTTTTTATCTTCACTGGTTGTGAAAATACGGCCAATCCTCCCCAACATTTTTAGAAATTTTCGTCCAATAGACTTGAGAACACCTCGTGGCACAAATTCATTCCTCTCACCCAATGGCTGCCATGGTATTTATCAAAATACTATTCATTTTGTTTTATCTATTAGTGGCAA
The DNA here is from genome assembly GCF_024500275.1 of Phycodurus eques. Lineage (NCBI taxonomy): Eukaryota > Metazoa > Chordata > Actinopteri > Syngnathiformes > Syngnathidae > Phycodurus > Phycodurus eques. The sequence continues at coordinate 7,724,509 of NC_084531.1, forward strand.
CATTTTAATAGTAAAAGTTTAAAGTAATATAATGCAGATCATTATTGACTAATCAATGGCCTTGTCGTTCAATGGGTGCGCCACAATATTATATTTCAATTTCACTGCATTTCACAAATTTCAACTCATTTGTTCTGATTACCGGTCACATGGTTGCTGTTCCAGCTGTATCCTGACCTGGTTACAACTCACAAAGCCAATTTGGTCGGCAAATGAAACCATGCTTAAATGTGATAATGTATAATACAATTCACTAAAAATGAGAAAGATTCTCTCAAAAGGTAAAGATGTAAAAAACGCCCAAACTTGTATCATTTACAACAGAGAAGACAACTGTTTACAAACCGGTTCTGGTCTGATGTGCACATTAAACAGTCTAGTATTTTAAGATCATTCCATTCCACTTATTAAGCAACAAGAATTTTTTTTGTATAGAGCAGAAGACAATAAATAAATGCGTCGCTTAACTGAGGGGGACTGACAGGAACTCTCATTCCAAACTTACGGCATGAAAAACAACACCGCCGGCCAGTACATCTGGCAGTAAGCTCAGCCTGTAGGCATGCACTGAAACCACAGTAAAAATATCATAAATAGGTTTTGGCTACCGTGTAACCACAATAAATAGAGAGATGTTCCGCAAGAGAGGGCTCTCGAATTGGGTTATTTTTTTAGCTCGCCCCCCGCCAAAAAAACCCCCAACATTTAAAAAAAAAAAGATGATGCAAGAGACACTTGCAACTTCCATAAGAGCCTTTTTATGTAAAATAGATTAAGGAATTGTATTCATTCTGGAATTAACTTTGTATCTTCAACTTATTATCTTTAGCTCACTTGCTGGTTGGCTTGGAGAACTGATATGGTTACACTGCCTTACAACGAGGCACATGGTGTCCATCTTCCATCCATCCATCCATCTATTTTCATTACCGCGTATCCTCACTAGGGTCGCGGGCTGCTGGAGACTATCCCAGCTATCTTCGGGCAGGAGGCGGGGTACACCCTGAACTGGTTGCCAGCCAATCGCAGGGCACATACAAACAAACAAATTTGCACTCACATTCACACCTACGGGCAATTTAGAGTTGTCAATTACCACATTACTTATATATTGTAAATAACCCTGAATTGAGCTGTATCTTATCCACAGAACATCATGCAATGCAACTTATTTATTTATAATTATTAATACTTATTATTATTCATTTATCAGCTATTTATGAATGACATGGATCAGTATCCAGTGGGCTACATATATTAACTGTCCATCATAACATTTCCTGCTGAAAAATTCTGCCAATCATCACTGCCTGTCCTTAAGTGATTTAAGAGCACAAGGCTACAGAGGGCGTACGTCGCAGTATTTACAGAGCTAGCTAGAATACTTATCAAACAATAATGAATACATCAAGGCTGCCATATGCTCATGGGTCAAGTGACATACACTCAAGCCCTTGGATAGAAGCTACATAGCAAGGCTTTGTGATGTTTATCGTCAGCATTTTTAAAACAGTCGATATTAGTTAAGGAAATAAATGGGTAGATGACAGAATTTGCTAATTCTGTAGGAGGAGGAAAAATAAGTTTATTAAGAATGCTCTCTGGATTATTATTTCCCAAAGGTGTGCATTGATATCGCTGGTGCATAATCTGAATATTAAAATAGGCAGTCACTGTGTAAGATCTTTTCATATTGTGGAAAATACAAGATTTGTAATTAAAGAGAATAGACTTTATTTTACGTTTAGTTTTTTTTCCCCTTTAAGCTTATGGCCACTGTCTTTGACCCTGGCTGCTTACCCTCAAAACTTAACGTTAATGTCTTGCTTTATATAGGCCTATAAATGTCCAGCGCCGTAACGGTGTTGCTGTGACATCAAATGCCGCATCTAATAGTGATTTAAAAGTGCTAATGCAATAGACCAACCAGCCGGAAAAGCATCCTTGCTACTTCCTGGTAGGCCGCTAAATAACCATTTCTAAATATGGGCAAGCCTTCACCAAAGCACCGTCGTCCCTGTGCCCTGCCCCGCAGTGAACACCAAGAAAGCAAGGGTGGTGTGAAAAGGCCTTATCTGTCTCTTCTTATCAATCAACGGCAGATTTAGTATGATGGAAAGATGGAAATTGGACTGGCTGGTGGAGAGAGGGCACTTGGCTGTATGTTTGGTCCATCTGTGCATGAGTTAGCAGGCTATGTCCTGGTTCATGGAGAATGAGTAAGATGTTCCGAACAAATGGCAGTGTGTTTTTTTGATTCTGGGTGGTGGACAATGTCACCATAGTGACTGAAATGGCCAGAAAATGTAGTTCCTCCCAGATCAGGTGAATGGCGATGGGGACAAGCACAAAGCAACCGTCGGAACTTTAAACATCTACAATGTCTTTTGTAAGATAAAATGTCACCATAGAGCTACCAAACATGACAATAGCCTGTTTTAGGCTTCATTCATGTTTATATACTGTATATCATATTTGTATAAATAAAGGATATACAGTGTTCCCTCACCACTTCGCGCTTCACGTTTTGCGGCTTCCGTTTTTCCAAAATACGTATTCATAAAAAAAAAAAAAAAACAATTCATCAAAAAATAAAAACGAAAAAATATAGCCATATTGGCAGCCATATTGCGGAAAGACGCGTTGTTTCATGTTGATGCGCGAGAGAGGTTTCCCTACATGCCAAACTAAGAGATGAGTTGACGCAGAGGCTTTGTACATGCCTGTACATGCCTGTACTGAACTGTACTTGCCACGGGCACTCATACAAGGCGCGTGATTGGTTCCCGGCGCGACATTGACCAATGAGAGCACGAGTGGATTTATCCTGTGAGCTGATTGGCTGCGCATCATCGTGGCCTCACCCAGCATCTTCCCTTGTTGTGTCTCGCCAGTCTTTGTCCACGCTGTTGACTGTCTCGCATACTATATCTTAGTGTTGTGTTCGCGAGAACTTTTTTTGTTTAAGCAATTTACCTTTTTTGATTAGTTAAGCCCTTACAATGCCGCCTAAGCGCTGTGCCCCTGCGAAAGCTTCCTCCGGGGTGCCCAGGAGGAAGAAGATGATGATGGCCATCAGCGAAAAAGTGAAACTTTTAGATCAAAGAGGGCAGAAGTTATGCATCTGTGGCACGCCATTATGGTGTGAATGAATCTACAGTGCGGTACATCAAGAAAGAGGAAGCAAACATCCGCAAAACTGCTTCAATAAGGAAGCGAAACGTGTGGTAAGTACGCGTAATAAGAGACGGGGTGATGTCCTTGTACAGGGGAAGTTTGAAGCAAAAGAAAAAACAAAGACAACAACTACCCATCACCATGTTTTTCTCCAAGGTAAAACCCCAGCTACGCCATCAGCGCCTCCAGCAAAAGAGTCTCCGAGTGAACCTAAAGCCTCTACGAGTCAAGTGAGAGCCTCTCCTCCGCCACCAACGCAAGCCTTTTCGCCTCTCTCAGAAGGCAATGTTGATGAATGTTAATTACTGCAAAAGGTGTTATAATTCAATATTTAAGTAAATACATGTACTGTTGTAATCTTTGTCTCAAATATGGAAAGTATAAATACTGTTTACATATTTTAAACATTCTGGTACCCACATACAAAATTCCTGGGCGGGGGCAAATCCTACTTTGCGGTTTTTCACCTTTTGCGGGGGGTTCTGGTCCCCATTAACCGCGGAAAACGAGGGATCACTGTACATATACTTAACATTTGTCCAAAAACACCAGACATTAAGAAAACACAATCTTAACAAAGATTTGGCGACAAACTATGTCATCACTATGTCATGCTTATTAGCGCAGCATACACAGGAAGTCCAGTAACATGTTTTCCGGGTTTGGTGACATTCCGCATATACTGGATTGAAACAATGCATTGCGCTTTTCATGGTTCTACCTCGTATTGTTGGAGCTCATGTTTAATTTTCTACCCGTCCTCCAGCCATCGGTAGATAATATGCCAAGATGATCTCGATTTCTAAGGCTTGGCATCTGACATCCAGACCTTTGATGTTCATCCATCAAAGCCATCAGCTTACACAGTTAAACCGTATGTTCAATGCACTGCGTTGGTATCAACCCTAAATCATCTCCCAAATCCAACCAAAATGCCAAACTCACCAACTTTAATTGGCCCAGTCACCACACATCCACAAACTTTGACCTGGGATGACCATCAACCTAATGAGAACACCTGAACTGAATCAATCTTTTGTAATACTGTTGTTAAGGTTGTTTTAAAAGACCTTTTTCTAAGACCTTTGCTTATTAATCAGATTTGCCTATTAATCAAACTAATTTTTACACCAGACAAAATGTGGACTCCCGCGCCTTGTAATGCTTTTATGTTTGTGGTTTTCTGCACATTGAGTATACTCTTCCACTCCACTCCACTCCACTGCCACTGTCTGTAGGTAGGCAGTGACTGGGAATTGCTGAGCAGTTGAAATACTCTGTATGCACTTATTGTCTTGCTTGCACAATAAAAGACAGAAGTGGAGTGCATTTGCTTTTAGGTAACAGTGATGTTTTCATATTCAGTTGTGTTAAAAAATTCAGGTCTAGGTTCCTTTATTGAGTTATTCATTGAAAAAACGTTGGGATAGGCTCCAGCACGCCCGCGACCCTAGTGAGGAGAAGCGGCTCAGAAAATGGATGGATGAATGAAAGCACACGGTGTGTGTTTCTTTGAAAATGAACATTCACATCAAAATATGATGAAAGCATGGGATCTTTTTAAAAAAGCTCATGGAGCCCACTGTACAGTAAGTCTTGGACTGTACACTTTGGGAGGAGAGCTTTGAGTTCTTTGGTCTGTAGTAGGCATAACTCAGATCCAACTGACCAAAGTCAGTAGTAGAAGTAGAATTATTTGGAACCTCTGAAGACTCACAACTTTTTGAAAAGACTTCACTAAACTTTGCAGGATTAGCCAATTATTCACACAAAAACACATCCCTGAGCACTCGCCACTCGTTAAAGCTATGTCCCAAAACAAAATTGGGACAAAACGATAATAACTCCACTGGCAACCACTCAGCACGCACACTGTGGGATGAGCGAAAATGAAATTGATTTGAAAATCCTACGTTGGCCTGGGATGGAATAGAAGGGATTATTGTGCTGATTGAACTAATACTGTGTCCTACCCTGGTTCCTCCCACCCCAAACTACCATTGCTATTCATCTGTTTCTACAAGTCTTGATTGGCGCATACTCTACGACAATGAAATGTATTTGCACTTGATCCTTGCCATTATCCCCATTTTCTTATATCAGTACGCTCTGTGTCAAAGTAGAATTGATGGACATTTCATCCATCCATCCATCCATTTAGCTATAACACCCCCCCCCTTAAAAAAGAGAAAAGAGAGAGACACACACAC